>NC_090440.1:497279274-497904274 GCF_031143425.1 Pleurodeles waltl
GCGTTGTGCTGCATAGGATTGGGTGGTTATGGGGACTGCCCACGGGGACTTGTGCACTGACCCATTCAGAGACCAATACACCCACTGACAAACACACTAAGGTCTTTATGCACACACTCACAGACCCAGTCATAGACTTATGCATGCAGGGTTGAGTGGTATTAGGGGGTTAGCCAGGCACTGTAGCCAACCCCCACCATGCATGGCTGAAGGACACTGGGTTGGGTGGTTATGGAGGGTTTGGCCATAGGGCCTGGCCACAGGCCATGTGTTGAAAGGGGTTGGGTAGTTATAGCAAGTTTGCTGCATGGCTTGGCGGCTGGCCGTGTGTGGGGGTGGTTGGATTAACATATGGTAATTAAAATTTCCTTACGTTAAAAAAAACATAGGAATTCACTGAAAAAGCCAAAGATTGTAGGGACATTATATTTAGGAAAGAAAATTAAAAAAACATAGAAATTCACTTAAACAAACCAAAGGTTACAGGAACACTATATCTAGGTTCTGAATTTACTCACACAACACCAGAGAAATTCAACAGATACTGTTATAGTTATTTCAAGTAACTATAACTCGCACCCTATGGGAACTATAACTCGGGCCCTCACCATATACAGTTTTTGGATCAATAATATTATTGCAAATGTAGCAGTGATAATATCAAAGATGACATAGAAGGTGTTGTCAGTGGTATACAATGTGGAGTACTTAGCTGCACCTGTGTGTGTGTGTGTGTGTATGTGCGTGTGTGTGTATATAGACGTATATACCTGGAGACCTCTAGAAGTCCCCTTATCACCCTAAAACCTTAACCACCCTTAAATCACAAAAACACCTTTACCACCCTCACCCCTACCCATCCTAAAAACATTGTTACCACACAGTACCCTTACCCACCCTAAACCCTAAAAACACTCATATCGCACACACACACGTACCTTAAATATACTTATGTTTATTTATAAAGGCATTTGTGGTAAGGCCTTTTCGTGGTAAAGTCATGCATGTTAAAGGCATTGAGTGTTAAAGGCATTGCATGCTGAAGGGTGTGTGGTAAAGACATTTCATGTAAGGGCAGCATTATAAAGGCTGTCTCCTGTACAGAGCCATGCTCAAGACAAGCAGGAATGGAGGTCATTCCTTGCTGCTCTGCTGGCGTAATGAGTAATAGATAGCTTCACTTTATCTGTCAACTTGTGGTGATTGTTTCAGAGAATACGCATGTTTATAACCACCTTGTCGATCTTAGTTGGCCTTGGTCTCATTGACTTCCCTAGAAACCATAATTGCCTCTAGAATTTTTTCCAATTTATGCTATGGATCCAAGAGTTCCTAACCCTGCAAAAGCAGACCGTTCGCAGCCTGCAATGTGCCCTAGACTGTCCACAAACCACTGTTTGTACACATTTTGACAGTCTCTTTGGCCTGCTTTCTCGGAAGGATTAATTTTAGGGATTCTGGTTCAGTCCACTGATGAGGACGCAGTTTTATCTGCTTAGGAGATTGATGATAAGAGCATCAGGGCCTAGTCATTTGCTGTATCATACTATCATCTTAGTAGCGCTTCCACAACCCTAAAGGCTTTATTGCTGTTATTTCCCACTCCCTCCACACTGTTCATGGAGTATAAATCATTATGTGCAAGAAAATGAAACGGGAGGGAGGCTATCCTAATTCCTTCCCTATCCTTATGGTCCTTTTCAATGTATCTCAAGCCTCATCTATATAGATCCGAGTTTCTCAGATGGTGCCCTCCCCACTCCTAGCACGTATTATGGAGCAGTCTAACAGGCACCAGATTAATTTCCTCTCCCAGCTTACACTTGAACAGTAGCTGCCTAATGAAATGTGAGACACACTAACCAGAGTGGTACCTTCTGTGGGAAGACAGACAAAGCCCTGATTTCAATCCCTCCTGGGGGTGGCCCGAGCAACTCACTCTAGGCTCTACCAGGCAGCTAAGGGGAGGCCTACTCATTTTTAAGCCCAGGAAGCAGCTCATGTCACTCAGTGCAGGAATGAGGCATTCACCATCTTGTGCCTGGAGCCCTGCACTCACCGCAGACCCTGTTCATGCAGCCCTCTGCCCACTCCCAGTCCAGATTCCCCAGGCATTACTCTCCAAGACCACTTGTTTCTATCACGTCTTCGGGGGCAGTCTGTCAGATGCTGCTCTATACTCATGGGTATGTGGCATACCGCTCAAGACTTCAATATCTAGGGGCAAGGTTCTCAGCAATGTTTGTTCCTCAGGGGCCATACCCTGTGGCACTGCTGGGCAGCCCAGAGGAGGCCCTTAACCTTCTGCACCCAGCTCAGTTTCACATCAGCGATGCAACTGCTTCCATATTTGGCCTGGTGCTTGGTCCTCTTTGCGTTCTTCTCTTCTGTCCTCCTTTGGGTCCCCATCCAGCAGTCCCCACCCCTCATCTGTAGCATGTACCAGAATCTTGTCCCCGTCAATGGGTGCATTGTGCAGGATTCTCAAGCTCAATATGGTGGGGATATGAACAGGCAGTCAGAAGCTCGGTACATAGAAGCTGAATCTATCAGTGACTAGCCACTCCCCGATAGGAACATAGTTAATACAAATCTTGCGTCAGATACAGTCAGAAGGTACTTTGCAGGATGTCACCCCAGGATTAATGTAGTAGGAAGGGGTTATACATTGTGAACTCTGACAAATGCAATAGGAAAGGGTTTTACATTGTGAGAAATCTTAATGTCTATTTTGAGTCTGCCTGTAGAGATGGACAACATCATCAAGCAGTGACTACATGGTCATGTTTATGTTCATATTAAACGTAATAGGCTTACTCTATCTTTTATTAAATGTGGTGACAAAGGAAGTAGGCCACTTAGTTTACATTGAAATGACTTGCCAAAGCATGTAGGTCTAACCTTGTTGATTATGAAAAGCCTTGTGTGTTGTTACATATCAATGTTGTAGGATTCCTGGTGTGGATCTGTTAGTGCATAAATTTTCAAGTGGTCCCACGCTGATAATGTGAATACATAAACATTACTTAGTTTGTTGCTTCTTTTAATATTTATTTAAGGTCCATTACATTTACTGTACTTATTTTCTGATGCCCCTTTATGAGGTCTTTGGTACCTGAAAACGTGAACCATTTGCAATTTTGAGTATAGTAAAAAGTGTGCATAGACTAAAGTAATTTTTTGTTTGAAAGAGAAAGGACGTCTAGACCTGATTGATTTAGTTTTTTGTCAGTTTGTGGCTGAGTTCTAAGTTTCTAGCCCACATCGCCTCCCTTATTCAGCCTTGGACTTCTCTACTACGCTTCCCTGAGAGTCAAGTGCTAAATTAGGTACCTTGTTGCCAGCCTGAGGTTCCAACATACAGATGATCTAGTGCACCATCGATGAAGACCAGATTGACACAATTGGTGCCCTGGGAGCTCCCAAACCAAATTTCTGTAACATTATGAGAAATTGTATTATACTTTGTTATCTCTGATAAACATACTAGGATGGAGCTTTGCATTATGAAGTTACTGTCAGACACCTAAAGAATTACATGTACACTGTGGCCTCTCTATCAAATGACATGGGAAGTTGTTTTACATTGTAAACATACTTTAAATCAAGTATAGTGGGTTCTACATTGAGATCACTTGACAAATACAATAAAAATGGGTATTATATTTGGGAACGGAAAGACAATTGCAAAAAGAAGAGGTTTTATATTATAAAATCACAGTAACCCCTCAGAATACGAAGAGGTTTCACATTGTGAACACTCTGATAAATGAAATGGGAAGTGGTTTTACATTGCATTCTCTTTGACTAATAGATTTGGAAGGGGTTTTACCTTTTTAATGCTGTGACAAATGTAGTAGGAAGGCACAAACACTATAGAAGGAATATTATGTTAACACTGAGAAATATTTTCACATGGATCTCTAGTTCAGCAGGTACTTGAGAGATCTAGCTTCAATTCTGTACATGTATAATTTTTTATCTAGTTATTTGTGTGTGAGTTAATGGACTTTCTATTTTTGAAAGTACAAACACTGTCTGGAAATTGGTTTATTAAGAATTATTGTGCCCTTTGTGAAGTCCTTTCATTTTATTTAACCCCTTTAATTGCTTACTTCTTTTGTCTTTACCATTTTCAACTGTGCTCTTGATACCACTAAAGGGGATTAGGCCAATTCTCCCGTTAAACTTCAGGAGTGTCTTACTTAGGTTGTGCCTTGGATCACCAATGAACTTTTGAAGTCAAAGTCATATGAAATTGAGATGCTTACCCAAGAGAATCAACGCTGAATAAGCACAAAAAAGCTTTTGTTTCACCACTGGCCCCTCCAACTATCAGTAAACTTCTGGATGTTACTATTGATGCTAATATTACCTTCAGCCTGCATTTCCACAGGATTGTTGCTGTGTGTCTCACCTTTTTGAAGAACTTAAGGAAATTCAACCTTGCCTCCCAGTTGACGGTAGAAGGATGGTGATTGTGGCAACCATCCATCCCATTTGGATCTTGAGAATGCATTGTGCTTGCTTAACATAAGTCTGTTGCATTCAGATTGCACAAAAAGCAGCTGTGCATCGGTTACATAATTTAACTAAACACACATTCTTCAATCCCAGTTGGAATTACCACGCAGTCAAGTACACAGATCTTGTTAAAGACACTTTGCACAAGGCACAAATCATTTGCTGGCACTTGTCCTATGCTTCCCAGCTTCAGACCATCATGTCTTCTTGCATGCTTCATTCCTCTTCTCTTGTGATCTTGTTTGTGCCAATGCTTGAAGGCACCACAACAGGTACATATTCTTAATTATCTCTCACTGCTACTCACTGGAGAAATCTACCATGTATTTGACATTTAGCAAGAATTTGAAATCTACTTGTTCTCTCTTGTTCTTTAGTCCAACTCAGTGAAACTTGGATCTCCATAGCACAGGAATGTGATGATATTCAGGCAGTTGTCCCTCTTTATAGAAAGCACTTTTAATTCATTAAGCTATTTTCAGTTTATATCACACCGTACCACAACAAGTAAGCCTTGGACAATCTTGCCTCTCTCGCTTGTTGGTCATTTACTGAAGAGGTATAATTCAAGCTCAATTTGGGCTGAATAGCAAGGTAAAACACAGCGCCCATGTTAGTGGAAGGCAAGTTGTGTGCCTGTGAGTTCAAATTGTTTTTTTTATTGTTTTTCGAACATAGCAAATTTCAATTTATACAAAGAAAATAAGAACCTCCATACTTATATATTACAAGTGAGCTATTACAGATGCTTTGCTGATGGCCCCTCCAAATAAAAATTTAAAACAGTCACCATCATCTGTGCACTTATAATTCACTATAGCATCTTTGTCTTTTGCAGCAGAAATTAAACCACTTGTACATGACACATTTGATTATTTCTCCTGTGCACCAGAGTTTCCCACTGTATAAAATGCAACTACTTCTACTCTAGTTCCAATGGGATTAGCTCCCAAGTTCTTCTTTAAAAGGATTTTATATTAATTGAGGCAAAACACAAATAAGAATATCAAACTTTGACTTGCTAAACCACATATTCTGCAGTTATCATTCGCTACGTTACTAAGCTTCCAAGATTTAGTTTACCCACTGATGCCAATAAAGTGAAATCAATATCTCATAAAGCCACATCTTAGATATGGATGTAAGGTATCAACTAAATATCTATGTTGAGCATTGCATGCCTTGAAGTTCCAGTATGGTATACCTTAAGGTAACAAATAATCACACTGCCTATAAAATTAACCGACCTAGGATTTTTTTTTCAACAAGCTGCAATTGGGTCATTGTAACACCTTCCAAGAGAATACTTATAGCATGACTTCGATGTCATCGGAGGGAAATACTCCATCACAAACATGACATATATACCTTCCACCATATTATGATCCCGTTATATCCTATGGGTATTGTTATACAACGGATGAGATAGCCGTCATCTTTGTGATGGAGTGTTCCCTCTGCCGATATCTAACCCAGGCCATTATGGCCTAATTTAGATCTTGGAAGCCTAACAGCCAAATCACTGCAGCGGTGGACCTGAGAAAAATGTCACATCAATGGTGTTCCGCATGCGGTATTTAGATGTAGTGCAGCTGAGCTGCCGCCCGCCACTATGAAGTGCTCTTCCTAGTCATCAGGCAGGCAGTTTTCCTCCACCCATATTTAGATATTACAGTCCTGCAGGTGGTGTACTGGTGGCAGTTTGCTGATGGAGGGAGGACTTCACTGGACCCAAAGGACATCGGACAGTGGGAGTGGATATGGAATACAGGTAAGTCACACACACATACTGTACCTTTGGCATATGTGTCCCCCTGCATCACCCTGACACAACACACCACCTACACACTTTTATCCATTGCCATTCCACCACAACAAACACGTACATGTCAAAAAGACACATTAACGTACATCCACAACACAACACACACACGACACAACATTCACACAATATTGAGGTTGCACCCACACATGACACAACCACAACAAACACCACAACTACACACTCATCTATGCACACACTCACACAACATCACAAACTACACACATTGTGGCAATGACTGCCACACAACAAAACTCACCTGATTGTTGCACTAAGAAACACACAATACAAAATACACATCATCAATGCCTTATGCAAGTGGCACACATTCTGTCACAACCACAGCATCAACTTCAGCTCCACCCACCTCACCCAACCAATCGCTTCACACACACATACATGTGCTGACTCACACACACAGCTTGAAGCACAACGTGACAGGTACAGGTCCCCTTGCAATCGCAACAAATGGACACTGTTGACAGGTGTGACTGTACCATCATTGTGGTGCCAGCATTAATTTGGCAATGAATCCTTAGACCAAAATGACATGTGTGTCTGTGTATGATATGTGTTGTGTACCAGTATGTCCTCATGTGACTGACACAATTGTCTCTCCGACTTATGCTTGTCACAGTAATTTAAAAAACTTAATTGTGACATGCATATATATGCAATGGTCCTGAGCTCATGTGAGGTGCCCACCCGCCAACGTACACAGCCAGTGCTGGTTCCCCACCTTCCTGTCTAGTGACGGCGGGTTGTGTTATTTACATGATCCAGTGGCAGCAGTTTCCCTGGGTGTTTCCAGTCGTGTCCAGGCAAAGACAGAAGTTAAATTGGGATAAAAGGTGAGTTTCCAGCCCTTCTGCTCCCAAATCTGCCAACTCAGAATTGGAGGCCGGACTGCCACATTTTGCTTAGTGGTAAGGCACATCCAAATCTGCATGGCAGTAAGTGTGGCTGGAATCCCGCCACCAGCCACAATTCCCTAATGCGCCGACATGGCAGATGGGAATACTTTGCAGTGTTGGCAGGACTTGGGCAGGTTAATGTCTATGGGACTTCCAACATCTAACTCGGGCGGGCAGAACACCCATCCTGTGGACAGGATTTCTGTCAAAAAAGTGGTGGTGAACCCATTACCACCAACATCTAAACCAGGCCCTTAGTCTTTTAGAAATGGCATGCAATTTCTTAATAGAAATTCTTTGTTCTCCAGCTCTGCAAAAAATAAAGTTCACAGAAGGTTTGTGAGGCCTGTCTTTTCTAGAGCTGTGAGTTACATTATACACAGTTTATTCACTAATAAGCATAAAGCCCAGTTCTACTTTGATATGGGTTTGTGGTGTATTCTAAACTGACATAAACAATTATCTAATTATAACACCTTCAATCCATTTTCATTCATTATTTACAGAAGGTATCTTCTATTGGAGAATTTAGAGCATAATATATTACATTTTGAGTAAATGCTCTCAGAGTCAGACTGGGACAACAAAAGACCAGGGCACCATTAATAAAGTGGCCCCAGCTGTGAATTAGATATCTAAAAAAGTGGCCAATGGGTTCAACCCAGGGCAATTTTGAACTTGTAAAGCTGTATATTTGTTTTGCAAGATCTGGGAGACTGAATACGTTTGTGCTTCCTGCAGGAAATGTTTTTGGTAACATCAGAGAAAGCGACAGTAAAAACCAGACTTCCATACAATAAAACAGGGCCACAAACAACAAAAAAACGGGCCCTGTCAAACCAGCCTTTTGGGCATGGCCTGATTGCCCTCTAGGCCAGTTCTACTCTGCCTCTCAAAAGAGTGATGGCTTCTATGCCACATTATTGGCCATTGGAACTTTTTAGACCTCTAGGCATGAAGAGATTTTTATTATAATATTGCATTAAATATCACATCCAAATTATGAGTACCTTGTCACCCTTCATAAATGTTTCAAGTACCAACTTAAGTGAAATCAGACCAGATTTTATGCATACATTATTAAACTATTGTGTGGTTTAGCTGACCACGAAGCAGAAGAATATACAGTTTAAATAAACAGGTGAGTGTGTAAGATAAAGAATGCCAAGTTGAGGGGAAAGGACACATACTTGTTCCAGACTATTATTTGTAATTGATAACTGACTATAAATGCTATTCTTGCACAGACCCAGAAAGATGAACAGACATCGAAAGATGAAAAACAAGGAGAAATAAGCATATTTCTCATTTTTACGCTTCCACTGGAAACGCATGGCATTTTGACCCTTCCCCAGATCTATCACTAATAGAAAATGCTCCACAATCCATGGGTGGATGCATGGGAACACTCACCCTCCCCCATTAGCACGCCTCGCTGGGGCAGAGTAATGCAAGACAGTGACATGCGCTGCCTTATGTTACTCCACATTTACCAAATCATGCAGGGCCAATCACGGTGGCCTTGTGTGGCTTGGTAAATAATATTCTATGTTTTGTGTCTCCCTTGTACCACTTCAGATGGTGCAAGGGCGATGCAACACCATGATAAATATGCCCCTTAATTACTTGTGAATGGTAGTTACTTAACACCAGCGTGCCAATTTTATAATCGTAGTCTAAATAAAGTGTGTGAAATCAATGAATTTGTAATCAAGTGTGTTATTTCCCTCGTTGCTTAACAATCAGTTGGCTATTCAGGTTTATCCCTGCTGGATCTGTGATTCAGATTTCTCAACATTTCTTAACAGTGCAGCATATAAATTGTTGACTGCGACTGTACCTCTTTTACAGCTGTCCCATTTGAAATTGCCATTAAATTCACCCATTAGACTGTGTGAGAGTAGGGTGAAGCACATTTAAGTCATACCTTTTGGCATTGTCAATGATTGTTGTGATTGTTGTGTATTCTCACACTTTCTTTTAGGCAATAAGCCCAGTTTCCAATGGGTCTCTGGAATTGTTGATGAATAACATTCATTGAGTAAAGGCCTGATTTAGAGACTGGCAGAGAGGGACCTCTGTTATGATGGCGACAGAGTACCCTCTGGAATGTCGTCCCACCTCATTTAGAGTTGAGCAGTCCTTCAGTATGCCGACAAGTACCTCTGACACCCTGACAGAGTAATAGACATCTGTGGTTTGTCCATATGTCCTTCCCCCTTATTTAGAGTAGGTGGACAAATGGCAAGTGAGGCGGTAGGGGACAGTGAAAACTGCAAAATGACCCCAGGCCATAGAAGAAAACTCCCATGATGAGTGGGTCATTTTTTTCTTTTCGAAAACAAAATCCTGCTTTGGGATTTTGTCTTTCAAATAAAAAAATATATATATTAAACATGTATGTATGGCTCTGTCGTGTTGAAAGAGCTTTATGTCAAATTTTCAATGTATTTACAGTAGCAACTTTAAAGGCGGTTCCTGTAAATGCAAGTGATGTCTACTGGCTGGCAGACAACTCTAAATTTGACATTTGGAATACTCTCCCATGGCGGGAGTAAAGTACTGCGCCATTGCAATGGTACTTACTCGGTTTGCTAAAGTGTAAATTAAGCCCTAAGTCTCTATGCAATCTGCCACACTAGCATGCATGCTTGTTATTTTCTATCAAGTGTCATGCCTCTGAATGCCACGATTTCAGTGAGGAAGATTTTCTGGCTCCCTTGTGCTTAGTACTTCCCTATAGGTATTCCTATAACCATTTCTTAGTTCTACTCACTTGATACAAACTCTACCATATTCAAATGAGAGATGAGAACGAACTCTAGTAGGCATTCTAAATTTATCTTCAAAGAGATTGTTCAAATGTCATTTTTAAACCTACATTAAATCAGCTAGGTTTAATCAGTATCAGTGCGAGGTACACTTTTTTCTTATTTCTCGTCAATCTGTTGACTAATAAACACAATAATGAGCTATTCCAATGAGTCCATTGAAGGGTGACCAATTTCCTTAAGGTTATTACTGAAACTATTTCCAGTTTTGAAGCTTTGTGTGATAGTATTCTGAGTGTTGTAGTCTTTATATGTTTGCTTCCATTGAGCTAATTAGAATAAAACACCTGAAATCAGTGATTTGTAGGTAAAAATGTCCGGATTGGAGACAGTGTCTATAATAACCTGGAGTGGTGTGGTCCCCCTCCCTTGCGATTGCAACTGACCTAATGTTTGATCAACACAATTTGTTATTGTGCATCCACACAGAGGGTCAAACCTTTTATCAACTAACATTGATTAACTAATAAATTGCCCTCCCAAAGCCTTACTGACAGCATTGTAGTGCATATACAGACATTGTAGGATGTGCATGGTATAGTGCCATTTTAATCAGACCAACCTTTATTATAATCACAAATTGTGACAAATATAAACCCACTCCTGTTCTGTGGACACTACAGTTGTGACTACAATGTAAGTAACTCCTGGGAGCTTGTCATGGACATTGTCATGCTGTGTCCCACAGTCACCGGGCAGCAGCGAAAATAACACGGTATGGCGTGATTGTCATGCCTTTAGAACTATAGCAGCCCATTGCGGTGTCTGTCATCATGTGTCGTTTTCTCTCCTCTGCACTGGCTAATGCCATTCCCACTTCAGTAATAACTTGCTATTACAAGACTGAGACGCCCTTTCCAACCTAATAACGGTGACTTGGAATCTGTCAAAGTACATTCACACTTTCCTGAAGCTCTCAGAAACATTTATTTGATTGGAAGAGTAAGTCTCAATTCAATTGGGAAATTTTGTTCTGTATTATATCAGGAAACTAACAGTCATTGACGCTGGAGGTTTGACTTAAATGCCTCTAACAGTGAGCATTTGCCGTTATCTGTGGTGGTCCTCCCCCCCCAAAAAGCTTTCCCTCTCATCTCACACTTAAGGTATGATTTGATAATGTTGCCAAGCGCAATGCTGCCATCTGACTGGCGGACTGAACCGAAGCACTACATTTTCTCATCATTTGAAACTTATTATTTACTTGCCCAGATTTAAAGATGTATTTTAGGTCTCTTTGCCACCAAGCCCTACTTTCACTGTCTTACAGCTACATGTTCACTCTCTTCATACCTTATCTACCATCCCGAACGTCCTAATTGTTTTTGTGTATTTCCAGGTGTCACAAAGCCTGAAAAGACTTTCTCTGTGGTTATTACAAGAACCAGGAATATGTTTCCTGCTAGCCCTACTCCACTAGCTACCTCAGCACTGTCCACAAACAATATAATAATTCTCCGTTGACCACTTTCAATGTTTATTCTTTGATTCTTCTGCTCCCTGTTTAGCGCCAAGACACTAATTTCTAGAGTGCTGGCACACTTTGTAAAAGCTTTAAATCAAATTAAATCAAATCATGCAGTGCATAGTTTCACTCTCCTGGCCTTAATTGTCATCAATGAAATACTTGCCAAATTAGCTCTTCTTTTCTTCACTGCCCACGTCATGACCAAAACAAAGATGACAACATTTGCACAAAGGCATCTCTATTAAAGGCATCTCTATTTCTAGAAATTGTTTTCATGATAGAGGCTTCTATACCTCTTAGTCTATGAATTGTAGGAAATGTACAGTCTGTCTTGCTAGGAGTGATTAACTATGCTATGCAATGTTCTGTTATATCATCCTGTGTCAAGCTATAGGTGGTCATTATGAGTTTGGCGGTGTTTTGTACCGCCCCACCAGCGGTGGAGTTGCGACTGCCGACAGGGTGGCGGTCCGGATCGCCGTATTATGACTCTGGTGGGAAAATGTGAGCAGACCAGCCACTTCGCAGCTACTGCTGCCAGAGCGGGAGAGCTGCCGCTAACAGCGGTGGCCATCCTTAGGCTAGTGGAAAGGCCCTTCCCGCCCACCATATTATGACACACCACACTGCCACGATTTCCGGGGCGGAACCACTGCCACACAAAGCCTGGCAAAAGGAAGCCGTATAAGGAAATACTCACTGTAGGGACACAGATGAAGCCAACGCCAACATGGAGCGTAAACAGGACATTTTCCCAGTGCTGATCCTTGTGACATTCCTTCAGGACCGTGACTGCCGACGAAGATGACAACGGTGAATACAGCCGCCTAGCACACAAGGGGACAATTACACACCCACACCCATCCCACACACACACCACCACACCCACACACACGCACACCGACACCCTTACACACACACACCCTCACCACCAACACCCCAAAGCACATCCCCCCAAATTAGGTACACAGTCTGTGCAAGTAGACACTTACCTGACACATGCACAGAAGGAAAAGTACGAAGCACATACGTGTGTACACTACCCTCCCACAATAAAATGCAGGACTACGGAAGAATATTGCACCAACATGCCTGTTGGGCAGATATGTTAAACCAGAAACTGGAGGCAGAAAAATAAGTACAGACAAGGCCATGGGCCAGTCCTTTCAAATTGCCCAGTTGGGTCCACAAGGCCCCCACTTGACTCCTACCACAGCCATGGCCTCCACAGGGAAGGGGCATCAAAGGGGCAGGCAGGCACCTCAGGGAGCAGGGGTAAGGGGGTGGTGGGGTGGGGACTCAGGCTTGGGAGGGGGTTCCTTGGCTTAGCTTTTGAGTGGGTGGGGTTTTGGGATTATCTTTGGAAGTAGTGGGAGTGAGCTTAGATCAGGGCTTGGGAGTGGGAGCAGGCCTTCTACATGTTCTTTTCCTCCCTGGTGAAGGGGCATGGGACTGTGAAGGGAGAACTGGGGAGGATTCTGATGAGGAAAGAGTGGGTTTGGTGAGGCCAAGCAAGCGTTTAGGGACAAGATGGGGTGGGCCAGTGTGTTAAAAAAGGTCGACACGGGAAAGGAAAGGCTTCTTAGGTGCAGATGGAGGGGTTTTAGAGACAGGTTTGGAAGTGGAGGTTGAGGGAGTGGAAGTATGGGGTTTAGACGTGCTGTAAGTGGATGCAGGTGCATGCTTTGTCTGCTGATGTTTGGTGGATGGCTGTTGCATGCATGAGTGGGTGCATTTGCGTGTACTGGGCGGAGGGGTGGGAGAAGACAGGCAGCTAGTGTAGATGGATGTTGTGTGGGTGTCTGAAGGTCTGGTGAGTGTGCAGTAAGTGTCTGTGAAAGTTGTCATGGTGAGTGCGGGTGTGGTGTCTGGGGTGCATGAGTGGATGTCAGCAGTTGTGGTGACTGTGAGAATGGGGGCAGGAGCAGTGACTGAGGGTGCAGAGTAGGTGGGTGTGCATGGTGTGGTGACAGGCAGGGAGGAGTAGGTGGGTGACTCAGTGGGGGAAGTGGATGTTGTTGGTTGTGCACTTGGATGTTGGGTGTTGGTAGAAATTGGGTTTTTGGTTGGCAGTCAGGTTACCCTCTGTCCAAGCAAGAACCCTCACTCTAGTCAGGGTAAGTCACACACAATCCAGATTTAGCATGTGCCCACCCTCTGGTAGCTTGGCACGAGCAGTCAGGCTTAACTTAGAAGGCAATGTGTAAAGTATTTGTGCAATAAATCATACAATACCACAATATAGCACCACAAAAATACACCACGCAGTGTTTAGAAAAATATATAATATTTATCAGGATAATTGTAGGTCAAACCGAATAAAGATGCAATATGAATTTGTAAAGATATCACTGAAAAGTGATATAAAGGTGGGCATTACGACCCTGGCGGTCTGAGACCGCCAGGGCTAAAGTGGCATCTGTACCGCCAACAGGCTGGCGGTATGGAGACCCATATTATGACCGCGGCGGTAGCGCCGCAGTTGCACCGCCTGGGCCGGCGGTTTCCCGCCGTTTTAGCCCCGGCGGTGATAATCCACCAGGGCAGCGCTGCAAGCAGTGCTGCCGTGGGGATTATGACTTCCCTACAGCCAGCCTGTTTCTGGTGGTTTGCACCGCCAGGAAGAGGCTGGCAGTAAGGGGAGTCCTGGGGCCCCTGGGGGCCCCTGCACTGCCCATGCCAATGGCATGGGCAGTGCAGGGGCCCCCTAACAGGGCCCGTGCAGCTTTTCACAGTCTGCATAGCAGACAGTGAAAAGCGCGACGGGTGCAACTGCACCCGTCGCACGGCCGCAACACCGCCGGCTCCTATGTTGCGGCCGCATCCCCGCTGGACCAGCGGGCGTAAACTAGGTTTGTGTCCACCGGCCCAGCGGGGATGTTGCAATGGGCACCACGGGAGTGCGGCCGCATTGGCGGCCGCATGGCGGTTACAGCTTGGCGGGCGGCAGAAGCCGCCCGCCAATGTTGTAATGACCCCCAAAGTGTCTTAAGTCTTTAAAAAGCAAACAAAGTCTCTTTCAAGCACAAAGTACCTGGTTTGGAGTGGAAAATCTCTGCAAAGGGCCGCAGAAGAAGAGATACGTGGAAAAATGGTGTGTGCGTCGATTTCTCCCCAGCACACACGGACTTGCATCGTTATTTTTCACGCTGGGAAGTTGTGCCTAGTTTTCCGGCACGCGAACAGTCTCTTTCTGTGGGTCGCGGGGATTACCAGATGTCCCGGGTCTGTGCGTGGATTCTCCTGCTTGTTTTCCGGCTGCGCATCGTTCTGCTGGGCTGTGTGTCGAAGTTTCGCTCTCACGGCAGGCGTTGCGTTGATTTCTCCTCTGGAGGTCGGGCGACGTTCTCCTTGCGAGGCCGTGCGTCGAAGTTCCGGTCGTCCTGAAGGCGTCGTGTCGATCAGCGTCGGTGTGCGACGTTTTTCTCGCCACGGAACAAGCTGTGCGTCGAAAATTTCGGCGCACGAAGCGTTCAAGTGAACAAGAGAAGTCTTTTTGATACTCAGACTTCAGGGAACTGGAGGCAAGCTCTATCCAAGCCCTTGGAGAGCACTTTTACAGCCAGACAAGAGTTGAACAAGGCAGCAGGCCAACAGCAAGGCAGCAGTCCTTTGTAGAAAGCAAACAGGTGAGTCCTTTGAGCAGTCAGGCAGTTCTTCTTGGCAGGATGTAGTTTCTGGTTCAGGTTTCTTCTCCAGCAAGTGTCTGATGAGGTAGGGCAGAGGCCCTGTTTTATACCCAAATGTGCCTTTGAAGTGGGGGAGAATTCAAAGAGTGGCTAAGAAGTGCACCAGGTCCCCTTTCAGTTCAATCCTGTCTGCCAGGGTCCCAGTAGGGGGTGTGGCAGTCCTTTGTGTGAGAGCAGGCCCTCCACCCTCCCAGCCCAGGAAGACCCATTCAAAATGCAGATGTATGCAAGTGAGGCTGAGTACCCTGTGTTTGGGGTGTGTCTGAGTGAATGCACAAGGAGCTGTCAACCAAGCCCAGCCAGACGTGGATTGTAAGGCACAGAAAGATTTAAGTGCAAAGAAATGCTCACTTTCTAAAAGTGGCATTTCTAGAATAGTAATATTAAATCCAACTTCACCAGTCAGCAGGATTTGGTATTACCATTCTGGCCATACTAAATATGACCTTCCCACTCCCTTCAGATCAGCAGCTACCACTTCAATACTGTATGAGGGCAGCCCCAATGTTAGCCTATGAAGGGAGCAGGCCTCACAGTAGTGTAAAAACGAATTTAGGAGTTTTACACTACCAGGACATGTAAACTACACAGGCACATGTCTTGACTTTCACCCACACAGCACCCTGCTCTAGGGGTTACCTAGGCACACATTAGAGGTGACTTTTATGTGGAGAAAGGGGAGGTTTAGGCTTGGCAAGTACTTTTAAATGCCAAGTCGAGGTGACAGTGAAACTGCACACACAGGCCTTGCAATGGCAGGCCTGAGACAAGGTAAGGGGCTACTTAAGTGGGTGGCACAACCAGTGCTGCAGGCCCACTAGTAGCATTTAATGTACAGGCCCTAGGCACTTATAGTGCACATTACCAGGGACATAAAAGTAAATTAAATAGTCCAATCAGATATGATCCAAGGTTACCATGTTTAGAGAGAGCATATGCACTTTAGCACTGGTTAGCAGTGATAAAGTGCGCAGAGTCTAAAAGCCAGCAAAAATGAGGTCAGAAAAAGAGAAGGAGGAAGGCAAAAAGTCTGGGGATAACCCTGCAGGAGGGCCCTTTCCAACATATCCCCCTTGCAGCCTAAAGCCAGGGTAGACTAATCAACACTCTGATGGACTTCCCTGCTTAAGGCGATAGAACATGGACAATGGCCCACTACTGCAGGGTCACTTGCCAGTTCTACGCCTTTCTGAACTCAGGGAGGCTTCTTTGTCTATACTCTCTGGGGCCACTGATCTGGCCCATGGGGAACGCTTCTCATCACGGAGGACCCCATCTGTAAAGCTCCTAACTTTACTTTGCTTACAGATGCATCCCAGTATGCAGACAGTACCACAATGGCCAACAAAGTGAAGTGGCCCATTCCATTCCTTGGGTCTGACTTCTGTCCACAACCCAGGGAAAACTCTGCCCACAAGGACAGAAACCAACAGATGCCACTGACAGCTGTCAGTGTCATGAGCCAGGCCCCCGACCATTCACTGCTAAGTGGAGACCCTGAGGGGGGCCGTTGGATGAGCTTCTCCTCCAACTGGGGGGCTGGCAGGGAGCTCCCAAGGGGTTCCTGAAGCATCCCAGAATTGGCGGCAGTAGCCCCAGGGGTCTTGCACCCTGTAAGGAAATGCCTCCTTGGCAATGTTACCCCCTGACTTTTTGCCTTTGCTGATGCTAAGTTTTGATTTGAAAGTGTGCTGAGGCCTGCTAACCAGGCCCCAGCACCAGTGTTCTAATCCTAACCTGTACTTTTGTTTCCACAATTGGCACACCCTGGCATCCAGGTAAGTCTCTTGTAACTGGTATCCCTGGTACTAAGGGTCCTGATGGCAGGGAAGGTCTCTTAGGGATGCAGCATGTCTTATGCCACCCTGGGGACCCCTCACTCAGCACAGACACACTGCTTGCCAGCTTGTGTGTGCTGGTGAGGACAAAACGAGTAAGTCGACATGGCACTCCCCTCAGGGTGCCATGCCAACCTCACACTTCCTATGCAGTATAGATAAGTCACCCCTCTAGCAGGCCTTACAGCCATAAGGCAGGGTGCACTATACCATAGGTGAGGGCACAAGTGCATGAGCACTGTGCCCCTACAGTGTCTAAGCAAAACCTTAGACATTGTAAGTGCAGGGTAGCCATAAGAGTATATGGTCTGGGAGTCTGTCATGCACGAACTCCCCAACACCATAACGGCTACACTGAAAACTGGGAAGTTTGGTATCAAACTTCTCAGCACAATAAATGCACACTGATGCCAGTGTACATTTTATTGTAACATACACCCCAGAGGACACCTTAGAGGTGCCCCCTGAAACCTTAACCAACTACCCATGTAGGCTGACTGGTTTTAGCAGCCTGCCACACTAGAGACATGTTGCTGGCCACATGGGGAGAGTGCCTTTGTCACTCTGTGGCTAGTAACAAAGCCTGTACTGGGTGAAGGTGCTTCACACCTCTCCCTGCAGGAACTGTAACACCTGGCGGTGAGCCTCAAAGGCTCACCCCCTTTGTTACAGCACCCCAGGGCACTCCAGCTAGTGGAGTTGCCCGCCCCCTCCGGCCACGGCCCCACTTTTGGCGGCAAGGCTGGAGGAGATGATGAGAAAAACAAGGAGGAGTCACTGGCCAGTCAGGACAGCCCCTAAGGTGTCCTGATCTGAGGTGACTCTGACTTTTAGAAATCCTCCATCTTGCAGATGGAGGATTCCCCCAATAGGGATAGGAATGTGCCCCCCTCCCCTCGGGAGGAGGCACAAAGAGGGTGTACCCACCCTCAGGGCTACTAGCCATTGACTACTAACCCCCCAGACCTAAACACACCCTTAAATTTAGTATTTAAGGGCTCCCCAGAACCTAGGAACTCAGATTCCTGCAACCTAAGAAGAAGAGGACTGCTAAGCTGAAAAACCCTGCAGAGAAGACGGAGACACCAACTGCTTTGGCCCCAGCTCTACCGGCCTGTCTCCCCACTTCTAAAGACACTGCTCCAGCGACGCTCTCCCCAGGGACCAGTGACCTCTGAAGCCTCAGAGGACTGCCCTTCTCTAGAAGGACCAAGAACTCCAGAGGACAGCGGCTCTGTTCACCCAAGACTGCAACTTTGTAACAAAGGAGCAACTTTAAAACAACTTGCGTTTCCCGCCGGAAGCGTGAGACTTGCTACTCTGCACCCGACGCCCCTGGCTCAACTTGTGGAGAACAATCACTTCAGGGAGGACTCCCCAGCGACTGCAAGACCGTGAGTAGCCAGAGTTGCCCCCCCTGAGCCCCCACAGCGACGCCTGCAGAGGGAATCCCGAGGCTCCCCCTGACCGCGACTGCCTGCTCCTCAGATCCCGACGCCTGGTAAAGACTCTGCACCCGCAGCCCCCAGGACCTGAAGGATCCGAACTCCAGTGCAGGAGTGACCCCCAGGAGGCCCTCTCCCTTGCCCAGGTGGTGGCTACCCCGAGGAGCCCCCCCCTTGCCTGCCTGCATCGCTGAAGGGACCCCTTGGTCTCCCATTGAAACCTATTGAAAACCCATTGCTTGTTTGCACACTGCACCCGGCCGCCCCGTGCCGCTGAGGGTGTACTTTCTGTGTGGACTTGTGTCCCCCCCGGTGCCCTACAAAACCCCCCTGGTCTGCCCTCCGAAGACGCGGGTACTTACCTGCCGGCAGACTGGAACCGGGGCACCCCCTTCTCCATTGAAGCCTATGCGTTTTGGGCACCACTTTGACCTCTGCACCTGACCGGCCCTGAGCTGCTGGTGTTGTAACTTTGGGGTTGCTCTGAACTCCCAACGGTGGGCTACTTTGGACCCAGACTTGAACCCCGTAGGTGGTTTACTTACCTGCAAAAACTAACAAACTCTTACTTCCCCCAGGAACTGTTGAAAATTGCAGTGTGTCTAGTTTTAAAATAGCTACATGTCATTTATGTGAACACTGTATATGCTATTTTGCTAATTCAAAGTTCTTAAAGTACCTACCTGCAATACCTTTCATTTGAAGTATTACATGTAAATCTTGAACCTGTCATTCTTAAAATAAACTAAGAAAATATATTTTTCTATACAAAAACCTATTGGCCTGGAATTGTCTCTGAGTGTGTGTTCCTCATTTATTGCCTGTGTGTGTACAACAAATGCTTAACACTACTCCTTTGATAAGCCTACTGCTCGGCCACACTACCACAAAATAGAGCATTAGTATTATCTCTTTTTGCCACTATCTTACCTCTAAGGGGAACCCTTGGACTCTGTGCATACTATTCCTTACTTTGAAATAGGGCATACAGAGCCAACTTCCTACATTGGTGGATCAGCGGTGGGGTACAAGACTTTGAATTTGCTGTACTACTCAGCCAATACCTGATCACACAACTAAATTCCCAAAATTGTCATTAGAAACTGATTTTTGCAATTTGAGCTATTTTTCTAAATTTTTAAAAGTCCTGCTAGGGCCTTGTGTTAGTACCTGTTAGCATTTCTTTTAGAGTTTAAAAGTTTTGTGAAAGTTTGAATCAAGTTCTAGAAATAGTTTTAGATTCTTAAAAAGTATTCCAACTTTTTGAAACATAGGGCTCATTCTGACCCTGGCGGTCTATGACCGCCAGGGTCGAGGCCGGCTGAAGCACCGCCAACAGGCTGGCGGTGCTTCATTTTGTATTCCGACCGCGGCTGTGAAGCCGTGGTCGCCCAGCCGGGTCCGGCGGTTTCCTGCCGGATTTCCCCCGGCTGGGGGAATCCTCCATGGCGGCGCTGCTTGCAGCGCCGCCATGGGGATTCCGACCTCCTTCCCGCCAGCCTGTTTCTGGTGGTTTTCACCGCCAGAAATAGGATGGCGGGAACGGGTGTCGTGGGGCCCCTGGGGGCCCCTGCACTGCCCATGCCACTGGCATGGGCAGTGCAGGGGCCCCCTAACAGGGCCCCATAAAGATTTTCACTGTCTGCTTAGCAGACAGTGAAAATCGCGACGGGTGCAACTGCACCCGTCGCACCCCTGCAACTCCGCCGGCTCCATTCGGAGCCCGCTTCATTGTTGCAGGGCCTTTCCCGCTGGGCCGGCGGGCGCTCCTTTGGCGGGCGCTCCTTTGGCGGGCGCCCGCCGGCCCAGCGTGAAAGCCAGAATGGCCTCCGCGGTCTTTTGACCGCGGAGCGGCCAAGTGGCGGTTCCCGCCCGGCGGGCGGCGCCCGCCGCCCGCCGAAGTTAGAATGAGGGGCATAATGTCTAATGCAGAAGAGAATGTGATGGAACTCGACATCACCCCTTACCTCCATCTTAAGATGAGGGAGCTAAGGTCTCTCTGCAAAATACAGAAAATACCAGTTGGCCTAAGACCTTCCAAAATACAGCTCCAGGAGCTGCTGGCAGAGTTTGAGAAAGCCAACCCCTCTGAGGATGACCTCCCAGAGGATGAAGCTAGTGACTTGGAGGAGAATTCCCCCCCTCCAGTCCTAGTTAGGGAGAGCAGGGTCCCTCAAACCCTGACTCCAACTGTGATAGTCAGAGATGCTGCTTCCCTCACAGGAGGGTCCAGCACCTCTGTAATAACTGAGGATAGCCTCAGTGAAGATGACCTCCTGTTAGCCAGGATGGCCAAAAGATTGGCTTTGTAGAGACAGCTCCTAACCATAGAAAGGGAAAGACAAGAGATGGGTTTTGGTCCCATCCATGGTGGCAGCAACATAAATAGGGTCAGAGATTCTCCTGACATGTTGAATATCCCTAAAGGGATTGTAACTAAATATGAAGATGGTGATGACATCACCAAATGGTTCACAGCTTTTGAGAGGGCTTGTGCAACCAGATAAGTAAACAGATCTCACTGGGGTGCCCTCCTTTGGGACATGTTCACTGGAAAGTGTAGGGATACACTCCTCACACTCTCTGGAAAAGATGCAGAATCTTATGACCTCATGAAGGTACCCTGATTGAGGGCTTTGGATTCTCCACTGAGGAGTATAGAATTTGATTCAGGGGGGGCTCAAAAAACCTCGAGCCAGACCTGGGTTGATTTTGTGGACTACTCAGTGAAAACACTGGGTGGTTGGATTCAAGGCAGTGGTGTAAATGATTATGTTGGGTTGTACAATTTATTTGTGAAAGAACACCTATTAAGTAATTGTTCAAATGATAAACTGCATTAGCATCTGGTAGACCTAGGACCAATTTCCCCCCAAGAATTGGGAAAGAAGGCGGACCATTGGGTCAAGACTAGGGTGACCAAGACTTCCACAGGGGGTGACCAAAAAAAAGGGGTCACAAAGCCTCCCCAAGGGAAGAGTGTTGAGACATCCAAAAATAAAAATAGTAAAGAGTATTCTACAGGCCCCCAAAAACCTGCACAGGACGGTGGGCCCAGAGCCTCTTCACAATCCAATTTTGGGTACAAGGGTAAAAACTTTGATCCCAAAAAGGCCTGGTGTCGTAGCTGTAATCAGCCTGGGCACCAAACTGGAGACAAGGCCTGTCCCAAGAAAAGTACCACTTCTAACTCCACTCCAGCTAACACTAGAATGGCTAGTCTCCAAGTGGGATCAACAGTGTGCCCAGAGCAAATCAGGTGTCACACTGAAGCTACATTAGTCTCTGAGGATGGGGTGGATTTAGCCACACTGGCTGCCTGGCCTCCTAACATGCAAAAATCCAGGCAGCAGCTCTTAATTAATGGGACAAGTGTAGAAGGCCTGAGGGATACATGTGCCAGTGTCACCATGGTGACAGAGAAACTGGTTTCCCCTGGTCAATACCTGGCTGGACAAACTTATCCAGTCACCAACGCTGACAATCAGACTAAAGTACATCCCATGGCTATGGTAACTTTAGAGTGGGGAGGGGTCAATGGCCTGAAACAGATGGTGGTCTCCTCAAATATCCCAGTAGACTGTTTGCTTGGAAATGACCTGGAGTCCTCAGCATGGGCTGAGGTAGAATTGAAAACCCATGCAGCCATGCTGGGTACCCCTGAACTGGTGTGTGTCAAGACAAGGGCACAGTGCAAGGCTCAGGGTGAAAAAGTAGAGTTGGAGCCTGGAAAAAGGGACCAGCCTACCAAGAGAAAAGGAAAGACAACTGGGAAACCAACTGCAACACAACAACAAAAAGAGAACCTCTCTTCCCAGGAAGAAGTTCTGCCCTCTGAGGGAACTGAGCCTCTGGAGTTAGAACCTTATCAGGTTGAGCTCTTAGGCCCAGGGGGACCCTCAAGGGAGCAGTTGTGTAAAGGGCAAGCAACCTGTCCCTCTCTTGAAGGCCTTAGGCAGCAAGCTGCTGAAGAGTCCAATGGCAAGAAAACTGGAACACATAGGGTCTATTGGGAAGATGGACTCCTTTACACTGAAGCAAGAGATCCCAAGCCTGGTGCCACTAGGAGAGTGGTAGTGCCTCAGGAGTTTAGGGAGTTCATACTGGCCTTAGCCCATGATATTCCTCTTGCTGGACATTTGGGACAAACCAAGACGTGGGAGAGACTAGTCAACCACTTCTATTGGCCCAACATGTCCCAGAAGTTCAAGGAGTTTTGTGTCTCCTGTACCACCTGTCAAGCCAGTGGTAAGACAGGTGGACACCCAAAGGCCCCCCTCATTCCACTTCCAGTGGTGGGGGTCCCCTTTGAAAGAGTTGGTGTGGACATAGTGGGTCCACTTGAACCTCCCACAGCCTCAGGGAACATGTATATACTAGTAGAAGTGGATCATGCTACTAGATACCCTGAAGCAATTCCCCTTAGGTCGACTACTGCCCCTGCAGTAGCCAAGGCCCTCATTGGTATCTTTACCAGGGTGGGTTTCCCTAAGGAGGTGGTGTCTGACAGAGGTACCAACTTCATGTCAGCATACTTGAAACACATGTGGAATGAGTGTGGAGTGACTTACAAATTCACTACACCCTACCACCCACAAACTAATGGCCTTGTTGAGAGATTCAACAAGACATTAAAAGGCATGATCATGGGGCTCCCTGAAAAACTCAAAAGGAGATGGGATGTCCTCTTGCCATGTCTGCTTTTCGCTTACAGAGAGGTGCCTCAGAAGGGAGTAGGGTTCTCACCCTTTGAACTTCTGTTTGGCCACCCTGTAAGGGGACCACTAGCTCTTGTGAAAGAAGGCTGGGAGAGACCTTTTCATGAGCCTAAACAAGACATAGTGGACTATGTACTTGGCCTACGTTCAAGGATGGCAGAGTACATGGAAAAGGCAAGTAAAAACCTTGAAGCCAGCCAACAGCTCCAGAAGTTTTAGTATGACCAAAAGGCTGCAATGGTTGAATTTCAACCAGGGCAGAAAGTCTGGGTTCTGGAGTCTGTGGCTCCCACGGCACTTCAGGACAAATGGAGTGGCCCTTACCCAGTGCTAGAAAAGAAGAGTCAGGTCACCTACCTGGTGGACCTAGGCACTAGCAGGAGCCCCAAGAGGGTGATCCATGTGAACCGCCTTAAGCTCTTCCATGACAGGGCTGATGTGAATCTGTTGATGGTAACAGATGAGGACCAGGAAGCTGAGAGTGAACCTCTCCCTGATCTCCTCTCCACAAACCCTAAAGATGGCTCAGTTGATGGAGTGATCTACTCAGACACCCTCTCTAGCCAACAGCAATCTGACTGTAGGAAGGTCCTACAACAGTTTGCTGAGCTCTTTTCCCTAACCCCTGGTCAGACACACCTGTGTACCCATGATGTGGACACAGGAGACAGCATGCCTGTCAAAAACAAAATATTCAGACAGTCTGACCAAGTTAAGGAAAGCATCAAGGTGGAAGTCCACAAGATGCTGGAATTGGGAGTCATTGAGCACTCTGACAGCCCCTGGGCTAGCCCAGTGGTCATAGTCCCCAAACCTCACACCAAAGATGGAAAGAGAGAGATGAGGTTTTGTTTGGACTACAGAGGACTTAATTCTGTCACCAAGCCAGATGCCCATCCCATTCCAAGGGCTGATGAACTGATTGATAAATTAGGTGCTGCCAAATTCTTAAGTACCTTTGACTTAACAGCAGGGTACTGGCAAATCAAAATGGCACCAGGAGCAAAAGAAAAGACAGCATTCTCCACACCTGATGGGCATTATCAGTTTACTGTTATGCCCTTTGGTTTAAAGAATGCCCCTGCCACCTTCCAAAGGTTGGTGAATCAAGTCCTTGCTGGCTTGGAGTCCTTTAGTGCAGCTTATCTTGACGATATTGCTATCTTTAGCTCCAGCTGGCAGGATCACCTGGTCCACCTGAAGAAGGTTTTGAAGGCTCTGCAATCAGCAGGCCTCTCTATCAAGGCATCCAAATGCCAGATAGGGCAGGGAACTGTGGTTTACTTGGGACACCTTGTAGGTGGAGGCCAAGTTCAGCCACTCCAGCCTAAGATCCAGACTATTCTGGACTGGGCAGCTCCAAAAACCCAGACTCAGGTCAGGGCATTCCTTGGCTTGACTAGGTATTACAGGAGGTTTGTGAAGGGATATGGATCCATAGTGACAGCCCTCACAGAACTTACCTCCAAGAAAATGCCCAAGAAAGTAAACTGGACTGTAGAATGCCAACATGCCTTTGACACCCTGAAACAAGCAATGTGCACAGCACCAGTTCTAAAAGCTCTAGATTACTCCAAGCAGTTCATTGTGCAGACAGATGCCTCTGAACATGGAATAGGGGCAGTTTTGTCCCAAACAAATGATGATGGCCTTGACCAGCCTGTTGCTTTCATTAGCAGGAGGTTACTCCCCAGGGAGCAGCGTTGGAGTGCCATTGAGAGGGAGGCCTTTGCTGTGGTTTGGTCCCTGAAGAAGCTGAGACCATACCTCTTTGGTACTCACTTTGTAGTTCAAACTGACCACAGACCTCTCAGATGGCTGATGCAAATGAAAGGTGAAAATCCAAAACTGTTGAGGTGGTCCATCTCCCTACAGGGAATGGACTTTATAGTGGAACACAGACCTGGGGCTGCCCATGCCAATGCAGATGGCCTTTCCAGGTTCTTCCACTTAGAAAATGAAGACTCTTTTGGGAAAGTTTAGTCTCATCCTCTTTTGTTTGGGGGGGGGTTGTGTAAGGAAATGCCTCCTTGGCATGGTTATCCCCTGACTTTTTGCCTTTGCTGATGCTAAGTTTTGATTTGAAAGTGTGCTGAGGCCTGCTAACCAGGCCCCAGCACCAGTGTTCTTTCCCTAACCTGTACTTTCTTTTCCACAATTGGCACACCGTGGCATCCAGGTAAGTCCCTTGTAACTGGTACCCCTGGTACCAAGGGCCCTGATGCCAGGGAAGGTCTCTAAGGGATGCAGCATGTCTTATGCCACCCTGGGGACCCCTCACTCAGCACAGACATACTGCTTGCCAGCTTGTGTGTGCTGGTGAGGACAAAACGAGTAAGTCGACATGGCACTCCCCTCAGGGTACCATGCCAACCTCACACTGCCTATGCAGTATAGATAAGTCACCCCTCTAGCAGGCCTTACAGCCCTAAGGCAGGGTGCACTATACCATAGGTGAGGGCACAAATGCATGAGCACTGTGCCCCTACAGTGTCTACGCA
The DNA here is from genome assembly GCF_031143425.1 of Pleurodeles waltl. NCBI lineage: Eukaryota > Metazoa > Chordata > Amphibia > Caudata > Salamandridae > Pleurodeles > Pleurodeles waltl. Next base: position 497,305,025 of record NC_090440.1, read on the forward strand.
AAACCTTAGACATTGTAAGTGAAGGGTAGCCATAAGAGTATATGGTCTGGGAGTCTGTCATGCACGAACTCCCCAGCACCATAATGGCTAAACTGGGAAGTTTGGTATCAAACTTCTCAGCACAATAAATGCACACTGATGCCAGTGTACATTTTATTGTAACATACACCCCAGAGGGCACCTTGGAGGTGCCCCCTGAAACCTTAACCAACTACCCGTGTAGGCTGACTGGTTTTAGCAGCCTGCCACACTAGAGACATGTTGCTGGCCACATGGGGAGAGTGCCTTTGTCACTCTGTGGCTAGTAACAAAGCCTGTACTGGGTGCAGGTGCTTCACACCTCCCCCTGCAGGAACTGTAACACCTGGCGGTGAGCCTCAAAGGCTCACCCCCTTTGTTCCAGCACCCCAGGGCACTCCAGCTAGTGGAGTTGCCCGCCCCCTCCGGCCACGGCCCCACTTTTGGCAGCAAGGCCGGAGGAGATAATGAGAAAAACAAGGAGGAGTCACTGGCCAGTCAGGACAGCCCCTAAGGTGTCCTGAGCTGAGGTGACTCTGACTTTTAGAAATCCTCCATCTTGCAGATGGAGGATTCCCCCAATAGGGATAGGAATGTGCCCCCCTCCCCTCGGGAGGAGGCACAAAGAGGGTGTACCCACCCTCAGGGCTAGTAGCCATTGGCTACTAACCCCCCAGACCTAAACACGCCCTTAAATTTAGTATTTAAGGGCTCCCCAGAACCTAGGAACTGAGATTCCTGCAACCTAAGAAGAAGAGGACTGCTAAGCTGAAAAACCCTGCAGAGAAGACGGAGACACCAACTGCTTTGGCCCCAGCTCTACCGGCCTGTCTCCCCACTTCTAAAGACACTGCTCCAGTGACGCTCTCCCCAGGGACCAGCGACCTCTAAAGCCTCAGAGGACTGCCCTGCTCTAGAAGGACCAAGAACTCCAGAGGACAGCGGCTCTGTTCACCCAAGACTGGAACTTTGTAACAAAGGAGCAACTTTAAAACAACTTGCGTTTCCCGCCGGAAGCGTGAGACTTGCTACTCTGCACCCGACGCCCCCGGCTCGACTTGTGGAGAACAATCACTTCAGGGAGGACTCCCCGGTGACTGAGAGACCGTGAGTAGCCAGAGTTGCCCCCCCTGAGCCCCCACAGCGACGCCTGCAGAGGGAATCCCGAGGCTCCCCCTGACCGCGACTGCCTGCTCCTCAGATCCCGACGCCTGGTAAAGACTCTGCACCCGCAGCCCCCAGGACCTGAAGGATCCGAACTCCAGTGCAGGAGTGACCCCCAGGAGGCCCTCTTCCTTGCCCAGGTGGTGGCTACCCCGAGGAGCCCCCCCCTTGCCTGCCTGCATCGCTGAAGAGACCCCTTGGTCTCCCATTGAAACCTATTGAAAACCCGACGCTTGTTTGCACACTGCACCCTGCCGCCCCCGTGCCGCTGAGGGTGTACTTTCTGTGTGGACTTGTGTCCCCCCGGTGCCCTACAAAACCCCCCTGGTCTGCCCTCCAAAGACGCGGGTACTTACCTGCTGGCAGACTGGAACCGGGGCACCCCCTTCTCTATTGAAGCCTATGCGTTTTGGGCACCACTTTGACCTCTGCACCTGACTGGCCCTGAACTGCTGGTGTGGTAACTTTGGGGTTGCTCTGAACCCCCAACGGCGGGCTACCTTGGACCCAGACTTGAACCCCGTAGGTGGTTGACTTACCTGCAAAAACTAACAAACTCTTACTTTCCCAAGGAACTGTTGAAAATTGCACTGTCTAGTTTTAAAATAGCTATATGTCTAGTCCAGAGGTCCGTCTCCTCAGCAAGCTTCCTGGGATCAGTCAGCTTAGTATCTACCAAGTGCTGGAGCAATTCTGTAAAAGTAACATTGAGCATATGCTCTCTCAGAATCAAGTCATATAACCCTTTATAATTATCTACTTTGTTGCCCGCACCCATCCATTCAGTGCCTTACTGGAAAAGTCAAAGAAATCTACCCATGTTTGTGTGGTTTGTTTGGTGCTGTCCCTGAACCTCTGACGCTATCCCTCAGGGGTCAGCCCAAACTTGGCAAGTAAAGTGGCTTTCTGATGTGGGTATGTGTTTTGATCAGGTTGATCCAATGTGAGAAGTGTGTCCCTCCCCAATGGCGGCACATAACCCCACATAGCTACCCCCCATTGCCCTTCAGGAACCTCATGAGCCATTAGTGCAACTTCATAAGCAGCTAACCATTTATCTATGTCATCTCCCACCACAAAACTGGGCACCACATTTTTGGGTATACGAACCTTCTTTTCTCCAGCAGGTCCTGACTGTGTGCTGCCACCATTATTGCTGGATTCAGACTGTCTCGCCTTGATCTCCAGCTCCTTGAGACTCAGTTCATGAGCCAACAATAGTTTCTTTTCAGCCAAAGCTCTTTCAGCTTCCACCTGTTTGGCTGCTCTTTCAGCTTCAGCTTGTTTGGCTGCTCTTTCAGCTTCAGCTTGTTTGGCTTCTCTCTCAGCCTCAGCTTGTTTGGCTTCTCTCTCTGCCCTCTTGTTTTCCTGTTGGGCCTCAATTTTCAGTTTTGCCATTTGCAATTGGAACTCCCTTTCTTCTCTCCTTTCCTCTGCGGTCAGGCTTTGCGGACAATGCTCCCTGGTCTGGAAGGGGGCACAATTGCAGTGGGAACATCAGCCACTGATAGCAACAAATCCTCTGAGGGGCCATTTTCTGGCTCCTCTTCCTCATCATCCTCCTCTAAATGGGATCCTGCCCAGGCCCTCAGCGCCACTTGAAAGTCCTCCTTTTTGGAGGCCCCTTGGGTGGGTACCCTCATTGCCCTGCAGAACCCTCTTAACTGTTTGACCGTATATGTATCCAACAGGACTAGGTCAAAGTCTCCTACTTGAGACCCCGTCCGAGACATGTTGAGTGAGGATTATTTTTTATTTTTTTTAATTGTCAGGAAAAACGAATTTGCAAAAAGAGATAAAAATCACGTTGACCTTCAACTGTGGGTAGGTAGTGAAATACTTAGCTACTGTATGTCACTGCACAAATACAAGTCCTATCCTCACCGCTGATCACCAATGTTAGAAATGGGGTTTTTGGTTGGCAGTCAGGTTGCCCTCTGTCCAAGCAAGAACCCTCACTCTAGTCAGGGTAAGTCACACACAATCCAAAATTAGCCTGTGCCCACCCTCTGGTAGCTTGGCACGAGCAGTCAGGCTTAACTTAGAAGGCAATGTGTAAAGTATTTGTGCAATAAATCATACAATACCACAATATAGCACCACAAATATACACCACACAGTGTTTAGAAAAATATATAATATTTATCAGGATAATTGTAGATCGAAACGAATAAAGATGCAATATGAATTTGTAAAGCTATCACTGAAAAGTGATATAAAGTGTCTTAAGTCTTTAAAAAGCAAACAAAGTCTCTTTCAAGCACAAAGTACCTGGTTTGGAGTGGAAAATCTCCGCAAAGGGCCGCAGAAGAAGAGATACGTGGAAAAATGGTGTGTGCGTCGATTTCTCCCCAGCACACACAGACTTGCGTCGTTATTTTTCACGCGTGGAAGTCGTGCGTCGTTTTCTGGCGCGTGGACAGTCTCTTTCTGTGGGTCGCGGGGATTACCAGATGTCCCGGGTCTATGCGTGGATTCTCCTGCTTGTTTTCCGGCTGCGCGTCGTTATGCAGGGCTGTGTGTCGAAGTTTCGCTCTCACAGCAAGCGTCGCGTCGATTTCTCCTCTGGAGGTCGGGTGGCTTTGTCCTTGCGAGGCCGTGCGTCGAAGTTCCGGTCGTCCAGAAGGCGTTGCATCGATCAGCGTCGGTGTGCAGCGTTTTTCTCGCCGCGGAACAAGCTGTGCGTCGAAAAATTCAGCGCACGAAGCGTCCAAGTGAAAAAGAGAAGTCTTTTTGATCCTGAGACTTCAGGGAACAGGAGGCAAGCTCAATCCAAGCCCTTGGAGAGCACTTTTACAGCTAGACAAGAGTTCAGCAAGGCAGCAGGCCAACAGCAAGGTAGCAGTACTTTTTAGAAAGCAGACAGGTGAGTCCTTTGAGCAGCCAGGCAGTTCTTCTTGGCAGGATGTAGTTTCTAGTTCAGGTTTCTTCTCCAGCAAGTGTCTGATGAGGTAGGGCAGAGGCTCTGTTTTATACCCAAATGTGCCTTTGAAGTGGGGGAAGCTTCAAAGAGTAGCTAAGAAGTGCACCAGGTCCCCTTTCAGTTCAATCCTGTCTCCCAGGGTCCCAGTAGGGGGTGTGGCAGTCCTTTGTGTGAGAGCAGGCCCTCCACCCTCCCAGCCCAGGAAGACCCATTCAAAATGCAGATGTATGCAAGTGAGGCTGAGTACCCTGTGTTTGGGGTGTGTCTGAGTGAATGCACAAGAAGCTGTCAACCAAGCCCAGCCAGACGTGGATTGTAAGGCACAGAAAGATTTAAGTGCAAAGAAATGCTCACTTTCTAAAAGTGGCATTTCTAGAATAGTAATATTAAATCCAACTTCACCAGTCAGCAGGATTTGGTATTACCATTCTCGCCATACTAAATATGACCTTCCTACTCCCTTCACATCAGCAGCTACCACTTCAATACTGTATGAGGGCAGCCCCAATGTTAGCCTATGCAGGGAGCAGGCCTCACAGTAGTGTAAAAACGAATTTAGATGTTTTACACTACCAGGATATGTAAACTACACAGGTACATGTCTTGCCTTTCACCCACACAGCAGCCTGCTCTAGGGGTTACCTAGGGCACACATTAGAGGTGACTTATATGTGAAGAAAGGGGAGGTTTAGGCTTGGCAAGTACTTTTAAATGCCAAGTCGAGGTGACAGTGAAACTGCACACACAGGCCTTGCAATGGAAGGCCTGAGACAAGGTAAGGGGCTACTTAAGTGGGTGGCACAACCAGTGCTGCAGGCCCACTAGTAGCATTTAATCTACAGGCCCTAGGCACCCATAGTGCACATTACCAGGGACTTATAAGTAAATTAAATAGTCCAATCAGGTATGATCCAAGGTTACCATGTTTAAAGGGAGAGAGCATATGCACTTTAGCACTGGTTAGCAGTGATAAAATGCGCAGAGTCTAAAAGCCAACAAAAATGAGGTCAGAAAAAGAGAAGGAGGAAGGCAAAAAGTCTGGGGATAACCGTGCAGAAGGGCCATTTCCAACAGGTGTGTACCTGCTTGTGGTGGGACGTGGGATGCCTGTGTTCCTCTTTGACTTTCTTGGGTGTTGTCTTGGGTGTATGATTGTCTGTATGTATGCTTGGGATGGGTTAATGGAGTGGGGTGCTGGAAGGGGCAGAGGAGGTGGGAGGGGGGAGAAAAGAACCAGGAACCCTGGCTGCTATCAAAGAGGAGGCCAGAGCCTGAAAGGATCTCTGTAGGCCAGACATGGCACCGTGAATGCTTTTGAGGTAGGCATTGAATTGCTGCATCTGGGATGCCAGCCCCTGGATGGCATTCACAATGGTTGTCTGCCCTACAGAGATGGTTCTCAGGTGGTCAATAGCCTCCTCACTGAGGGCAGCAGGGATGACTGGGGCAGGGCAAGAGGTGCCTGTGGTGAAGAAGATGATGTCCACCCTCCATGGGCAACTCAGGGGGTAGCTATTGGCGGTGCTGGTATGGGGGTGGTGGAAGATGTTGTAGATCCGGTGGTTCCAGAAGGGTACGCCACCACCAGGGAGCTGCCATCGGAGGAGATGTCAGCGTCACTACCTGCAGTGGTAGTTGCCTTCCCCGTGGTGCTACCCTCGCCCTCCATCCCACTAGTCCCCTCGGCGTCGGTGGTCTCAGCCTCCTGGGTCCCGTGGGCAACAGCATACCCACTCGCTGGTGCCTGATTGAATGGCATGTTGGCACAAATGCACTCCCACCCATCCCAGACACTACCCCCCAACATCACCCACTACATCAAGGTAGGTTTCTCAGATTGGTCATCTACCTCCCACACTACACTGACCTACCTACAGTTTGCTGGCCAACTACATCACCACCCATTCCCTAAATTTCCAAATAGGTTGATTTGGCCCAACGGAGATGGATGCTGTCCCATCACAATGTGTCCAGTCTCAGATGACATACATCAGACCCACTAGCCCAACCACAGGACCTGTTACATGGCAAAACACCCACCCCTTCAAAGCAGAAATCACAATCCCACTGATGGAGAGGGGGACACCTGCATGGACACACCTGTGTACGACCCAGCCACTACTTTCACACCACCCTTTTGCACCCAGCTATACTTCACAAAAAGCAATCTGAACAGCGGTGGTACTCATCCCCTTGTGGCTGCTGTGCTGCCTTCAAGTGCCCATCCAACTCAGGATTGGCCACCGCCAGAATGCGGGCATTTAGGGGGGTTGTAGTCCGACGGGCCCTCCTTCCTCGTTGGGAGGCCGTCCCCAACCGGGCCTCTGCGGGCTTCCATGCCCAGCGTCTCAGGGCCTCCCACCGCTTACTGCAGTGCGTGCTCTGTCGACTGTAGATCCCCAGGGTCCGCACTTCTTTGGTGATGTCTCGACAGTATCCCTTCTTCTGATGGCTGCTAACATGCATGTAACACACAGAAGAAAATGGAGCTGTGAGTGGAAGCGCACCATTAACACATGGGATACAATCGCACCTGCAAATTTACCATGCAAAATCACTGTCATCCATGAGCTAACACACATACGCCATGGCACACTGTACCTATCCATGCACACATTCTTCAATCACACGCACACTCCTCCGATGCATTGGCACATATTCCCAGGACGCATGAATACCACTCACCTGGTCCTCTGGTTGCCCATACAGCTTTGCATACATGGTTAGGACCCCGCCCACCAGCTTCTCCAACTCACCCAATATAAAGGCCTGGGCTTGTCCCCTGTAGCCCATGCCATTTCCAGGACCAGAGTCAGGACACAGCAGTACATGCAGTGGAGTAGTGGCCGTCTCGAAGTGCAGGAGTCAAGTGGCATAGGCAACCCAAAATGTTAGTGTAGACCGAGGCGGTGTGCACCGTCACAGCCGATGGTGATCTTGATTGGCCCCTCTTTCCCATAGACAACAATGTTAACCAATGAGCTGTTGCAGGGAGGTGAACACCGCCTACTGCCATGACGACATACGCCAGTGGTATGATGTCACTTCCTGCTCTCCACAACCTGTATTACTGGAGGCTGCCATTTTTTTAACAAAACGTGTAACCAAACAGGACAGGGGCAATGTATATGGCACATCCCATCTACTGTCAGGGACCTAGAGGTGACATGACAAATGCCTATACCCATATCATGGTTGCAAGTATGCCTACACTGTTAAATGTCCATTCCACAGCAATTACAACACAATGCCCATTCTGGGTCTAATCCTGCTTCAGATATGATACTGTGTAGTGTGTGTGAAATACACATGCAAAGGATGTGAGAGATGAATGGTGAGTAATTAGACCTACACAAAATGTATCTACTTTTTTCCCCATAGCTTCTGACCCATGTGGAGAGGGAGGGCTCCATCTGTCTACAGACCCCTGGTTGATCTGGCTACCATGGAGGAGTGCCACATCATCATCAATTATCGCCTGAACCGTTACACAATCAGTGAGCTTTGTGCTCAATTGGAACCTGAAATCATGCCTACAATAAGAAACTCAAATGCTATCCCTCCAATCATTGCAGGTACTATCAGTCCTACATTTCTTTGAAACTGGCTCATTTCAGGTGACAGTGGGCATGGCATCCGGTGTGTCACAGCCAATGTTCAGCAACATCCTAACTAATTTCTTGTCTGGCTTCTTACAACACATGCAGAGTTAAATCCAGTTCCCCCAAAGCCCTGATCTCACTACTGTCGTCAAATTATTATGCCATTGCCAACATACCATGTGATTTGTGCAACAGATGGTACCGACATACCCCTAATTTCCCCCAAAGCCTATGAACATGTGTACAGGAATTGCAAAAACTACCACTCAGTGAATGTGCAGTTGGTCTGCCTTGAAGATCAGTATATCTCACAGGTGGCACGAGTAACTGGATCTGCCCATGATGCCTACATACTGAGGGACAGCAGTGTGCCACACATTATGACACAACTACAGGGGGAGAGAGCCTGGCTAATGGGTGGGTGTGTATGACACAGATTTCCTGTCATACATGACTGTCAGCTTCTTTGCATTGCAGTAAAGTGTGTTTTGAACTAACCTTTAGCCCTCTTTCCAGGTGATTCAGGATATCCAAACATGCAGTAGCTCCTGACCCCTGTGAGAAATCCCAGGAGAGATGCAGAAAACTGATACAATGATGCCCATGGTTGCACAAGAAGGGAGATTGAGTGGACCATTGGGCTCCTGAAGGCCAGATTCCGCTGCCTGCATATGTCCGGTGGATCACTGTGCTATGCCCCTGACAAGGTGTGTCAGGTTGTAGTGGCCTGCTGCATGCTCCATAATATGGCTCTGAGGAAACAAGTTCCACTACTGGAAGTGGAGGAAGATGCACTGCCACCTGTGGGATCTCAGGAGATAGATGACAGTGATGGAGAAGATGAGGGGGGTGAAGTTGGCTCCAGGACCCAGCTAATGCAGCTCTACTTCCAATGACTCTCAGGTACATGTCGCACTGTGATATTAGCTAGACTTGGCTGGATGTCAGCGGCAGATGGCAACTGTACCTCTACAGTGCTGTGTGGACAGGAGTATGTGTATGTGTGGATGTTTGTGGATCCACTTTTGGCCATCTGCTGAGTATTAAACAGAGTGGTCACAATAGTTTTACACATCATCATTACTTGTATGACAATGTGATGGCTTTTTTCTCCACATACCTCTGACAGGGCTGTTGTCTGGAGCTCATCTGGATATTTTTCATGGACGTGACACTTGTGGTGGGGCAAGGGATGACAGATGTCCTGCCAAGTTGACATTCCTAGACACTATGGTGGGTGATGTAATTTTCAGTTTTCATCAGCCACTCTACATTTATATCCATACAAATGTGTATTTATACATGTCTGACTAGTGCGTAGCCCACATCAGTAATAGGTGCTAAATTGAACCTAGTTAGTTTCCTATGCTGAAATGGGGAGGGTGTGTAAGTCTGGCAGCAAATGTCTCTTCTGTTGTATTGGTACAGTGCAGTTAAAATTGTGTTACATTTCTCTTGCTGACAGATGCTGCTATGGTATCCTACCCCTGACATATGTCTGCATCATGGATGTTGAAGGGATGTATTTAATGCTCCTGGAGTGTGCAGTGTCACGTACTTGCCATCCATCTCTCTGTACAATGTGTTCCTGCAAGATGTGTGTACTTAGGTTCATGTTTGATGATGTTGGATACATTGATATTGATACTTTGGTATGAAATAATAATTTTTGTGGTGTGATCATGTACTGTTTATTGATTTTGTGCATGACAAAAGGGATGGGAATGTGGAAGGGATTGGGCACATGGTGAACGGAATACTCTGTTTCATTTACACAGCGGTTGGTAGCACAGGGGCAGAATCCATGGGGCCAATGTGATATAGGCAAATGGCAGTGACTAGTCAACAAGATGGCTCAGTGACACACAAGGGAGAGAGGTCAGGGCAGAGTCACTTCTTGGTGGTGGGCTTGGCTACAGAGTCACTGGGTTGTCTGGCCTCTGGCCACATTTGCGAGGGACCTCCTGGTCTACAGGGGAAGTGGTGCTGGTGCACTGTGAGTCCTATGGCAGGGCCATCATTCCACTACCGCTGCAGATGTTGATGGCTGGGCTGTGTCCTGGCTAGTGGAAGGGGCCTGCTGGTGGGTGGTGGACTCTGGCAATATGTCAGACAACCTCTCCAGCACCCCTGCAATGGAGGCCACGGTAGCATTTAGTTGTTTCCATTGCCTCCTGGTGGTGTGACACATGCAGCCTCTGGTTGTCCTGCAACGTGGCCAGGATCTGGCCCATCCTGTCCTGGGAATGGTGGCATGCCCCTAGGATCTCTGATATGGCCTCGTGGGCAGCCGCATCCCTCCTTGGCCCACCCCCATGGGCCACTGACACCCTCCAACTAGACCTAGCCCCCTGTGCCTGCATCCCTGCCACAGATGGCCAAGTACCACTTGCACTGGGGCCTTCATAATTCTGTGAGGTGGTGGGTGGTGTCTCCAATCCCTGTACAGGTGGGCAGACAGTCCGTGGCCTGGAGACACTGGTATGGGGACGTTGGGCCATGGGTGATGGTGGTGGCTGAGTGTTGGGGGTGTCAGTGGTGTCCTGGGTGGGACTTCTGGAGGCTGACTGCCCAGGGCTGTGGGATGGGCCAGGGTATTCCTGTTGGTCCAGACATCCAGCTGCACTCTCCTCACTGGGGCTTTCTTCTTCTGGTGGGGGACTTATACTTCTTGCCATCCTAGGCCGGGTGGCATGGGCTGTGGTACCTGTGTGTCACATCAGTGAGAATTTGGTTTCCTCCAATGTGTTATGCATTGTGGCTAGTGGGTGATAGTGCAGTGGCAGTGCTGGAGGGGATATGGCATTGACAGTACTCTCCCTGAGTATTTCCGTTGTTTTATATGTGTTTGTTTTGTAGTTTTTGCCACTGTTATATTTTTCTCCTGTTTTCTGCCCCCTATACTGTCAATGCCATATCTCTTGCAGCACTAGCCACTTGTTTGTTGTGCTTCCATTCCCAGTCACTTGCATGCAGGGGTCCTTTGGAATAGGTGTGAAGCATTTCTAGTTAAGGCATTGGTGGTGCATTGTGGGTGATGTAGTGCAGCATACATTACATGCAAGGGTTGGTGATTGTGCTCACAGTGATGAGTTGTGAGTTGGATGGGGTGTTATGGGTATGCAGGGATTATTGGCTCTTTTGTATTTGGGATGTTGGATAAGTATGGGATAAGGTGTTTAGTGGTAGTGAGAGGGTAGGGTGAGACATGCATTGCAGGTGGGATACGTGGTAGGGGAGAATATATCACTTACCCAAGTCCAGTCCTCCAGTGAGTCCAGTGAAGCCTTCTTGTGCAGGATAACCAAGACCTTCTCTTCCCAGACAGTGTATTTGTGAGGTGGAAACGGCTACCGCCAGTCTTCTGTACTGCAATTTGATGTTGTAATGACAGGGAACGTACCTTCCCCCAGAGGTCGTTCCACCTCTTCCTGAGGTGGTCCCTTGTGCGTGGATGGTTTCCCACTGCATTCATCTTGTTGGCAATTATCTGCTATAGCTCCTTCTTCCTGGCAATGGTCGTCTGTTGTACCCAGGCCCCAAACAGCTGTGGTTCGACCCTGAGTATTTCATCCACCATTGTCCTTAGCTCCCTGTCAGTGAAGCGGGGGTGCTTAAGGGGTGCCATGGTGTGTGATGTGCGTGGTGTTGTGAGGGTGAGTTTGTGGGGGGGTGTACGTGTGGGTCCTGGTTGTGATTGTGTGTGGTGGTTGTGTAGTTTGTGTTGTTTTATTTGTGTGTGTGACTTGTGTAATATGAGTGTGTACGTGGTGTTCGTGGCAATAGCTATGGTACAATTGGTGTTGAAAGGATTGTGGGATGTGTGTGTGTATTTTATAGTGGTTTGTGTGGGTGTATGTAGTGTGTGTACATGCGTCTCAGGTGTGGGGCTTTTGAATAACCCAATGCATGAGGTCTGCGGTGGTCCTTACCGCCAATGGCATACCACCGTTGAATGACCGTGGGGCTAATTTTTGGATCATAATTTGGTGGCGGATTTTTGATGGCATAGCGGTGACGGATTGCTGAGTCCCGCCTTTCCGCCATAGTTGGCCCTGGCACTGTATGAGGTTTGGCAGATTTTTGGCCTTTTGGCTTTTTGTACTCATAATATGGCAGAATACATTCCGGCGACACTGCCAGTCTTTTGGTGGATGCCAGCATGGCGGTCGTGGTGCATCCTGCCAAACTCATAACAAGTGCCATAGTATTTACAAGGCATGCTTATGCTTTTATTATTAGCTCCTTTAGTTGTATTCCATATGTGTTGTGCTCTTTAATTCTCTTCTATAGTTTCTGCTAGGTCTGTGTCATCAATATGTTGAACAAAATATGTACCTTGACTTTATTGAGAAAAATTGAGTATCTGTCATTATAAGAAATTGAGGTATTAGTTCGGATTGTACCCTCCTCAAGTACAAGCCAAAACCGTTGTCAGGGTAAATCACAAAAGTCACTAAAAATACTTAAGCTCAACCTCCTGTGCATACGGCACACTTTCCCTTTTTTCACCATGGTGCACCTTTCGATAGATGCACAGGTGCAAACAGGGACCTGCTCTTTGAAGAGAGGAGAGAGATTCCTGTGCAGATAGGTCACATCCTCATGCAAATAAGTGAACATGTTCACCAGCGCTATCACTGTTACAGGAAGGTATGCACAAGCATATGTGGTCCCTTCTGTAATAACATTGTGCCCCCAGGTCTCAAAAAGCAGCGCACAAGCCTGTTGCACTCCCAGGGCACAATTTATAATACGGCCTTTGCTAGCTATGAAACACAGAAGACAGGCTTATCTTAAAAGGTATTAGAGTGGATTTTAATAAGTAAAATTATATCAAAACAACAAGAATCCAATAAGGGAAATCATAACTTAAAAAAATAGTACCAAAAACGCATTAAACACCAACCAACTGGTCGTCTGGTTGCACTTGACACATAGCGTGGTGCAATTTAAGGCTGATCATGATAAAGTTTGGGTCAAATATCGAATCAAGTTTCAACCCCGTCGGAAGTTTTACAATCAGACGTAGGGACTGATTTAGATCTCGACGGATGCAATACTCCTTTACCCACATGACGGATCTTCCGACCACCGTATTGTGATCTCCATAGGATTTAATGGGATCGTAATACGGCGGACAGGATATCCATCACATTTGTGACAAAGTATTCCCCTCCACCAAGATCTAAATCAGGCCCTGAGTCTCTGAAATGGAGGTTATAAATCCTTAGTGGAGTAACACATATGGCTGTGGCCAAATAAGGCTTGCCATTTGATGAGTTTTCAGTGAAGCAGTTGCCTTTTGGTAGGTTGTGAGGGCGAGAAATTTGAATTTCATTCCCAGAGAAGGTGCCTCGCGGGTCAGATATACTGTACTTTTAGTGCCTTCACCCAGTGAAGATGTCTTACTTCAAACTTAGTGCCTGATTTAGAGTTTGGTGGATGGGTTATTCTGTCACAAACTTGAAGGATATCCGACCCACCATATTATGATTCCCATAGGATATAATGGGATTGTAATACAGCAGACAAGATATCTGTCATGTTTATGATGGAGTACTCCATCCGTCAAGTTTTAAATCAGACCCTTTGTCACTTTGTTGTAGCAAGGATTCTTACAGCAGCACAACGCTGCAGGCTGTAGCCAAATAGGGCTCCATGAGGCAGGCCACCTTCTCTGCTATGTTCTGTTAGGTCCGAATAGCTGCTGTAGAAAATCTTCAAACAGGGTCAACCTGAATCTTTGTCCCAGCGGAAACACACCTTTGTCAAGTCAGCTTGGGAAGTTGGTCGGGGTCCTCTGGGGGATGTTGGAACCAAAATATTTCCAAATCCCAGATTTCAGGCTATGTTAGGAGGAGTGCACTTTAAGACTAACCAAGGGTCCAGGGCCTTGGGAACAGCACTTGGGGTCAAGATTCACTCTAGAGGCCGGCAGCAGGGTCCAGGACAGGTTCAGATGAAACAGGTTAACTTGGCAGTTGCAGCAAAAGGCCTCTTGTAGCTTGTCGTTCATGTAGCTTGAACAGGGGGTCACCCTAAATACCATTGGAGTCAACTTGTTTATCCTGGGTAGAAGAGGAAGAGCAGGTCTTCTAGACTCTTCCCGGGTCACAGACAGTAAGTCCAGCTCACTTTTGTTCTTCCACAGATACAGAAATTGTTCTGAGTAGGGTACAGTGGGTGCCACATTTACGGCTGGAGCTAGCCTGGGGTGGAGGTGAGTCCTTGCTCCTCCCTAACCAACAGAGTAAACATTCCCACCCACTTTTGCAGCATCTCCTGTGTGCCCTATTTCAAACAATCCCAAAATGACTCTCTCTACCTAAAATCAAGGTGTCAGAACCTTTTAACCCCAGTGCAGATCTCCTGTGCCCATCCTAATGGTGTGGGCAGGGAAATGAGCAGTAGTGGATGGCACAGAGGGTACACCTTTGTACCATAAACTTGGAGCTGATAGGTAAATTAAATATGCCAATTGGAGTAGGCCAATTTCATCATTGTGAAAGGGGGAGCAGATGCACTGTACCCCTGGTTAGCAGGGGAAAGGTGTGCATAATTCTACAACCAGCAAAACAGTCAAGGACATACATCTGGTGTTACACCATGCAAAAGATGGCCAAGGGCACCAGCATTATAATGGTCACTCATCGAAAACAAGCCAAATGTTTCACCTCATACCAGATTTCCTTTACATTCCCTTTACATTCACCAAAATCTTCAACCCTTATGTGTCAAAGAGTGCTTTATCACTGACATTGTCTAAGGTTGCACAGAAGTGGATAAAAATGAGGAGGCAGGAGTCCCCAACCTCATAGATTTGTACCACTTGGTTGATTGACATCTCTGTATGGTTATCTTGAAAAGGTCATTTCTTTTGATCCTACAATGTATTATGTTGCTGGCAGTTTTCTCAATTAGCCTCACCAGAAGGCCAATGGGTAATTGGAAGTAATTTGTTAGGTCAGTGGGGTCCAACTTGAATCTCTTTGTGAAAGGTAGATTTATCATGTTTTCTGGGCATCTGGAAAGGCAGCTTAGAAGATTCCTGGAAGGTGCTAAGGCACTGAACTTCATCTGGGCTTCTTTCACTCTTTGTTATTGGATGTCATCATTATTATACGAGATGAGTTTTGAAGATTTGTAGAGTCTTGCAGGTTTACTAGTAGAGAAAGAGCTGAAGGAGGCCCATTTGGATAACTTGCAGGGTTTGACTGTCATGCTGATGTTAGTGGTGATACATTTTTAGTGGCTGCTTTCAATGACAGCATTCTTTCAATAGTGATGAATGCTGAAAGGTATTCTGCTACTCCCTGTGGGTGCACCTCTTGTGGTCGAGAAACCTCCACCACTCTGGGGGAGCATTCTTGATATGGTGGATTTTACCCCTCTACCTTGGTGTGAAAATGATAATTCCACCACGCTAGCACATAGAAAGCCCATAAACTAATCTCCTAATCAGGCCCCTAGGAACCTTGTTAATTTCATGAAAGTGATATAGAGCAACAAAGTTTAAAATTATAATCAAGACATAATAGCTGAAAGAAATACACACCGAGCGACATTTGGAAGACAACCCTGATAATATTTTGAGTCAGATGTACACTTTGGGGGTGATTCTAACTTCGGCGGGCGGCGGAGGCCGCCCGCCGAAGTTCCCCCACCAAAATACCGCTCCGCGGTCGAAAGACCGCTGAGGGTATTTTGGGATTTGCCCTGGGCTGGTGGGCGGCCGCCAAAAGGCCGCCCGCCAGCCCAGGGCAAATCAACCTTCCCACGAGGACGCCGGCTCAGAATTGAGCCGGCGTAGTGGGAAGGTGCGACGGGTGCAGTGGCACCCGTCGCGTATTTCAGTGTCTGCATAGCAGACACTGAAATACTTTGTGGGGCCCTCTTACGGGGGCCCCTGCAGTGCCCATGCCATTGGCATGGGCACTGTAGGGGCCCCCAGGGGCCCCGCGGCACCCTCTACCGCCATCCTGTTCCTGGCGGGAGTCCCGCCAGGAACAGGATGGCGGTAGGGGGTGTCAGAATCCCCACGGCGGCGGAGCGCGCTCCGCCGCCATGGAGGATTCTGCAGGGCAGCGGGAAACCGCCGGTTTCCCGCATCTGACCGCGGCCGAACCGCCGCGGTCAGAATGCCCTGCGGGGCACCGCCGGTCTGTCGGCGGTGCTCCCGCCGACCCTGGCCCCGGCGGTCTCTGACCGCCGGGGTCAGAATGACCCCCTTTGTCTTTATTTAGCTGAAACTTTAATGCCTCTCTTGAACTATTTTAGACTGAAAGTTTCACATGATTATAATATGATCGTAATAAATGAAATGCGGTTTACTTGTATCTGTTAGTGTTTCTTTCTGTTTCACATGACTGGTAATGCTAACCTTCAGACACTGACATTTTGTTACTAATTGCTAATGCGTTGTCACAGTACAGAAATGGACGTGAACCTGAAAGTCCTGTATTCTGCCCACTGACTAGTGTGTAAAACATGACAGATGGAAGAAAAAACTTGGGCCCGTATTTATACTCCGTTTGCGCCGAATTAGCGTCGTTTTTTTCGACGCAAATTCGGCGCAAAACTAACGCCATATTTATACTTTGGCAAATAGCGTCATTTTTTTGCGTGAACGCCTTCCTTGCGTTAATGAGATGCAAGGAAGGCGTTGCCGTCTAAAAAAATGACGGCGACGCAAATGCGTCGTATTTATACTCCCGGGCAAAAATCACGCCCGGGAGTTGGCGGGTC
This sequence comes from Pleurodeles waltl, assembly GCF_031143425.1. Classification (NCBI taxonomy): domain Eukaryota; kingdom Metazoa; phylum Chordata; class Amphibia; order Caudata; family Salamandridae; genus Pleurodeles; species Pleurodeles waltl. The sequence continues at coordinate 497,321,480 of NC_090440.1, forward strand.
AAAAAACCCCGCATTTGCGCCACTATTTAACGCCTGGGTCAGGGTAGGCGTTAAGGGGCCTGTGGGCTCAAAATGAGCCCACAGGTGCCCTCCCCTGCCCCCAGGGACCCCCCCTGCCACCCCTGCCCACCCCAGGAGGACACCCAAGGATGGAGGGACCCACCCCAGGGACATTCAGGTAAGTTCAGGTAAGTATTATTTTTTATATTTTTTTACTTTTTTTGGGTGGCATAGGGGGGCCTTATTTGTGCCCCCCTACATGCCACTATGCCCAATGACCATGCCCAGGGGACACAAGTCCCCTGGGCATGGCCATTGGGCAAGGGGGCATGACTCCTGTCTTTACTAAGACAGGAGTCATGAAATGGCGTCTGGGCGTCGTAAAAAAAAATGGGGCAAATCGGGTTGAGGCGATTTTTTTGCCTCAACCTGACTTGCCCCATTTTAAGACGCCCTAACGTCATTTTTTCCCAACGCCGGCGCTGCCTGGTCTACGTGGTTTTTTTCCACGCAAAACAGGCAGCGCCGGTCTGCTTGCGCCGGCTAACGCCATTCCATAAATACGGCGCCCGCATGGCGCTTCAGAATGGCGTTAGACGGCGCTAAATTTTTTGACGCTAAACTGCGTTAGCGCAGTTTAGCGTCAAAAAGTATAAATATGGGCCTTAATTTTAACACGTATGAAATACATCCCAGCTTCTCACTCCACATGTCTTAAATAAGCATTTGATTTCTAATTTTGTTGCATCCCATCCTCTGCCAATTTCTTCTTTTGTTTTTTTGCCTGCTGTGCATCGCCCCTCATTCGTTGCCTTTCACACCTAAAGTGACTTAATCGCTGTTTGCATTTTTATTGAGTTTGGTACATATTTCATCTCAAGAATGCTATGTTTATTAATTTGATAAAATAGCAATACAAAAACTACTCATAGTATAATGGTCATTTCTCTCATGCATTCCCTGTACTACATATTCATTTAATTGTAAACTTCATTGCGTGACACTTGTGATCTCGGCTATGACGCCATTAAAGATTGCACTTTATAAACGTCTAGCAAAGCTATGTGAAATGTTCGACAAGAAGCTCCGCTAATGGGAAAGCATGTTGCAATGACAGTGCAGGAATCATCCTGAGTAGAGGAAATAGTGTCCATTAGACTAAGGAGTTACAGTATGGTCTGGTCTGTTTTTGGTCATTTTAAGCGACGAATAAGAGATTGCAGAGATGTCAAACTTAACCACTGCCGATTTTCTAGGCAAAGCAAAATGATAGGATGCATCCACTTGTCATTTCAATCATTTTGGTATGCATGGTAAAGGTGGGGGTTGTTGAATGATCTAAGTGACAGTGTAGTTGGACATAGCTGCGACGTCTGTCAGGATGCGTGAATGGATGGTGTAGGTCCCATTGAAAAGTAAAATTAATGCAAAAACATGTTGCCAGGTCGTCTGTCTGCAATATCATAACCTTTATTATTATCCTATGACTGTTGTTGTAACTGCACCTTCTATATTGTATACTAGAGAAGACAATAAAAATTAACATTTACTTTTATGTCTCTATAAATGGCAGTGATTCTGACTAGTGGTACAGAGTTCTTGTGTAGGACTGTCATTGTGTCCTTTTTAAGGTTTGATTACTACCTAAACTGGCTGATTTAAGCCCTTTCATGGTTGAAGCTGGTAAAAACATCTTGGAACATTCAAAAAGCTGAACTAGAAACACATTCCGCACATTGCTTACCATTGGCTTTGTGGTGTGTAACTCTGGCTATATGCTGGCTTTATTTAACTGTAGACTGTCCAGCTTGAGTTCATCCCTCCTGGTGCCCAAACCTTGTTTAGTGTATTCTTCCACCAACTCACATTCTGTAAACAGGCCATTAAATCTTGCTCTTATCTTGTCACATTTGCTGTGCATTCAAAGACAGAGGCCAAATGTCAAGTGTTGCCTTCTAAGGAAGCTTGGTTTTTACTTTGCTTTCTCTGATTTCAAAGTGAGATTACCCAGGAGAGAGTGAACATTGTCATTTTCTTTCTAGCATACTAAAAAAATGAACTGTACTGATGTTTCACAATATATCAGAATTAGTACAAATAAAACACATTTTTTTGTAACTCTGAAGTGCCATGTAAAAAAATATTTGAATACAATCAAAACACATCAACACACTAGGTGATGACATTTGCACAAATTATTGTTTGTGTGCTGTATAACTGTATTTTGGTGCAAATGTAATGGTCATTTCAAATAAAAATGTGTTGTCCTAAACACACCATGCATACTCCACCCAAACCAATCCACTATACTTTTCCACCACACCATTCTACAACACTCCACTCCAAGACATGCCACTCCGCTCTACACATCTCCACTCTAAGACGCTCTAAGGCATGCCACACCACTCAACTCCATGTTACCTACTCCACAACATGCTGATCAATCAATCAGGATGTGTATAGTGCGCTAATCACCTGTGAGGGTTGTCAGGTGCTGGGTCTGGCTGCTCAGAGGTTCAGTCAAAGGGCCAGGTCCTGAGCCCCCTTCTGAATTCCTGGAGGGAGGGTGCTGTTCTGAGGTGGATGTGGCGTCTGTTCCCAGATTTCATGGCGAAGTAGGAGTAGAAGTGGCCTTCACTATTGTAGTGGAGGATGTGGGGGGTGTGACCGAAGGAGAGGGAGGTGGAGCGCAGGGGTTAGGAGGAGAGATGGAAGCTGAAGCAGTGGTTGAGATGTGCTGGTCTTTGGTTGTAGAGGGCTATGTAGGCATGGGTCAGCATCTTGAAATTGCATTGTTTGTGTGTGGGAAGCCAGTGCAATTTCCTCAGATGGGGGGTCCATCTGGGGAGGTTGAGGATGAGTCTTGCAGCTGAGTTCTGTATGAGTTGTAGTCTCTTCCTGAGTTTTGATGAAATTCTGGAATATAGAGCATTGCCATGATCCAGATGACTGGTAACAAGGGCATGTGTGGTGGTGCATTTGGTGAAGACTGGGAGCCATTTGAAGAACTTGTGTAGCATGGGGAGGGTGAGGAACAGGTGGAGGAGACTGTGTTGAGCTGGCTCATCATTGTGAGTTTGTTGTCCAGAAAGATGCTGAGGCTTGGGGCCTGGGAGTTGGGGGAAGGAATCTCAGGGTAGTGGGCCACGAGGAGTCTTCAAATGGTGAGTTGATGCTTCTGAATATCATGATTTCAATGTTGTCTACATTGAGTCTGAGGCAGTTGTCTTGCATGCAGTTGTCAATTCTGGTCCTTCAGAGGTGGAATTTGGCCTTCGCAGTGGAGGGGTCTCTGGACAGTGATAGGATGAGTTGGGTGTCATTGGCATATGAGATGATGTTGAGTCTGTGGTTCCTGATGATGTTGGCCAAGGGGGTCATGTAGATGATAGTCTTGGGTTTTGATGAAAATGGAGGTAGAAGAACTCTTTGGGTTCTGTCGAATAGGAAGGATGAGATTGTTGTTCTCTTGGTATTCCATGAATTGTTGGTTGATTGGTTTCTCAAGGACTTTGGTAGGAAAGGGGAGTAGGGAGATCAGTTGGTAATTTGTTAGCTCAATGGGGTTGACAGAAGGCTTCTTCAGGAGGGGTTTGTTTCCTGTGTGTCTCCAGTCGTCCAGGCAACTGAGGTGATGGATGTGTGGAAGACGTTGGTTAGTTTACTGCTGACGATGTTGATTCTGAAGTTGAACATGTGGTGTAGGCAGGGGTCTGTGTGAGATCCGGAGTGACTGCAGCGCATGATGTTGGCGGTGTTGGTGTGCAATTCCACTCTACACCCCTACACTCCACGCCACTTGTCCCACTCCACTTTATCATACTCCAATCTACCCCACTGCAATCTAACCCAATCTGCTCCACTCTAATGTACCCCAATCTACCTTAACCCACTCCACTCCATTACAACCTACCCCAATTTACTCCACTCCAATCTACCCCACTCCACCAATCTACCCCACTACACTCCAATCTACCCCACCACAATTTAGCTACCCCAATCTACCCCACTTTAATCTACCTCACTCTAATCCAATCTACCCTACTTCTCTTTAATTTTTCTCAATCCACATCACTAAGATCCAATCTACCCCACTCCACTACAATCTACACCATTGCACTTCAACCTATTCACTCAACTCCAATTTACCACACTCCATTTCACTCTGCTCCACTACACTCTTTCCACTCCACTCAGTCTAACCCATTCAACCCCACCCCACTCAAACCTCCCCGACTCCACCTTAATCTATCACACTCCATTCAAATTGACCACACTCTGCTCTAATTTACCCCAGTCTACACCACTCCACTCTAATCCGCTCCAATCTACCCCACTGCAATCAACCCCAGTTCACACCACTACAATGTACCCCAATCCAACCCACTGCACTCCAATCTACCTAACTCCATTCCGGTCTACCTCACTCCACTTACTCCAATTCACTCCACTTTACTCCACCTAAAACTGTCCCAGTTCAATAAACCCCACTCCATTCTAATTTACCCCACTCTGCTCCAAACTCCACTGAAATCTATGCAACCCCTCTCCACTCTAATCTACCCCACTCCACCACAATCTACCCCACTCCAATGTACCACAATCTACCACAATACACTAAGTCTACCCCAATCCACCCCACTCCAATCTACCACACCCCACTACATTTCAATGTACCCTTCTCCAATCTGCTCCTCCGCAATATTCCCACCCTAATATACTCACTCCACTCTACCCCATCTACTCCACTCTAATCTACTCCATTATATTCTACCCCACTCTACCCCACTCCACTCCAAACTATCACATTCTAATGTATCCCACTCCTCTCTACCCCACTTAACTCCAATCTATTCCTCCCACCCCACTTCAATCTACCCCACTCCAATGGACCCGGGTCCATTCCAATTACCCTACTCTAATCTAAACAATCTACCCCACTCCACCCTTATCTACTCCACTCCCTCAACTTCATTCTACCCCACTCCACCTTTCCCAATCTATCCCAATGCACTTCAATATTGACTACACCCCACTCTATCCAACTCTTCTCCACCCCACTCCACTCTGCCCCCAATCTACCCCACTCCAATCTACCCACACCAATCCTCAAAATCTACGCCACTCCACTCTAGCTCAGTCTACCACACTCCATTCCACTCTACCCAATCTATTCCACTCCACTTCACTCCAGTCTACCACATGCCACTCAAATCTACCCCACTACAGTCCAATCTAACCCACTCCACTGTACTCCAACCTACCCTAACCCACTTCTCTCAAACTGCCCAACTTCAGTCTACCAAATCCAATCTGCCCCACTCAATTTTTTCCACTCTAGCCAACCCTAACCCAATTTATCACACTCTAATCTATCCCACTCCAATGTACCCCACACCACCCCAGTTTACCCCATAACACTCTATCCAACTTCACTCCAATCTAATCCACCCCAGTGTACCACACTTCACTCTAATCTACCCCAATCTACCCCACTTCAAACTACCCTGCTCCTATCAATTTTGCTCTATTCCTCCACACCTATATATCCCACTTCACTCCAGTTTACCCTAACATAGTCCACTTAACCTATCACACTCTAATCCACTTCACTCTACCCTAATCTACCCCACTCCAATCTACTCCTATCTACTCTAGTCTACACCACTCCACTGCACTCCACTCTTCCCCAATCTACGTCACTCCAATATACACCAATATGTCCCCCTCTACTCTACTCTGCTCTGCTCTATTCCACTCCAATCTACACCACTCCACTGCAATCTACCCCACTCCACACCAATCTATCTGATTCCACCCCAGTCTACTTCTCTCCACCCCAATCTACCCCACTCACCCACTCTAATCTCCCCCACTTCATTCTAGCCAACTCTAATCTACTCCAGTCTACTCCACTCCACCTACTCCACCCCGGTGTACCCCAATCTATCCCACTCTATCCCAATCGAATCCACTCCACCAACCTGCAGTCTATTCCTCCCCATTTCAATCTACCCCACTTCCTAATCTACTCCAATCTAATCTACCGCAATCCATCCCACTTCATTCCAATTGAACCCTACTATAATCCACTCAATCTATCCCACTCCACTCTATTCCAATCCAATCCACTGCACTCTTTCAAAGTCGTCCCCACTCCACTCCAATCAACCCCAATATATCCCACTCCACTCTACCACAATCTACCCTTCTCCTATCTACCCCACTCCAATCTACCCCACTCTAATCTACCCTAATGTACTCCATTCCAATCTAATCCACTTCTCTCCAATCTAACCCACTCCACCCCAAACTACCACAAATCAATCTACCCCACTCCAATCTACCAAATTAATCTACCCAACTCCCCCACTCCAATCGACTCTACTCTGATATACTCCACTCCACTCTACAGCACCTCTATCCAATCCATTCCGATCTACTCCACGCCACTCTCCACTAAACTTCCGAGTTCCACTCTACGCCAATCTACTCCACATTAATGTACCCCACCTAACTCCACTCCACACAACTAACTTTTAGCCATGCTGAACATCAGTGACACTGGTGCACAACATGGCTAAACCACATTGCCAAAGCCAACAGCTTTCACATAGGCCAGACCTGTTGGTTTTGCTAATGCTTGTTATTTGTAGCTAGAGAATGAAAAGGAAGTTAAGCGTAAAGTGTTGGCTCTAAAGGAAACTCTGAATGTGAGGAAAACAAACTTCTCCCTTTCTACTGCTCCTTAAGCCCCACCTTTTGCACCCAGCTTGTGTAATGTATTTGCTATGCCGATATGATCTTAATGACCAAGCTACTCCCCGGATGGCAGTATACAAGCGGTGTGTGGATACTCACGGGAGGGAAGATGGGTATGCAGGAGAGAAGAGTGAAGCATGAAGTGATTGTAGATACATAAATGTTTAATAATGTCGTAAGGCAATGGAAGTGCTCAATAAAGAAAGCCTTTGCTATAACAGTACAACTTGTAGTATGTATTTCTTCTCTGTAGGTATGTGACACAGCGAAGATTAACCCCTTCGGTGCCCTGAACGAGCTGGTCTTGTGCTCAGCTAGCACTCCCCCCTGTGCAGGGATGGCAGGGGAAGTGCTTCCCCTGCCACCCCCAAGTACCCTCCAAACCCCCAAGTTACATCTGATGACATCAGCGCATGATTGCGTGCTGATGTCATCAGAGGATGCCCCCATCGTGCTCGATGTGCTTCCAGTGCAATCAGAAGAGAAACGCTTTTGTTTCTCTTCTGATCGGGGGGTGAGGGAGATCCGAGAGGCATGAAATGAAAGGCTTTTCCTTTCATGTCTCTCTGAGCTTTCCTGCAGCATGATCATAAGGCACTCGCACTGCAGGAATGCCCACTAGACACCAGAGAGTTTTTTTTTTTATTTACATATAAGGGTAGCAACCCCCTAGGCAAGGATCGCTCCCCAGGGGAGGGATTTTTTTTTAGGCCTTTTCTGCCCCGCTTATGGCCAGCTCGGCCTATTTTAATTAGGCCGATCTGCCTCCAAGGGGGAGAGAAGCCACAAGGCACCAGGGATATTTTATTTTTTTAATTCTTATAGGTGGGGAGTGACTCCTTAGGCAAGGGTCACTCCCCTGGGGGGTGAAAATTAATTTTAGGACATTTCTGCCCCCTTTAGGAGCATTTAATGTATGGGGAGTGGCTCCTTGGGCAAGGACCGTTCTCATGAGGGCAAATTACTTTAGGACATTTCTGCCCCCCTTTTAGGCAGTATGGGGGTCATTACAACATTGGCGGTAAAAGGCACTTACCGCCGTGCAGAAGACCGCCAATACACCGCCGCGGTGTCGGAATACCGCCACAGCTATTATGACCCACATCTCGGAATCCGCCGAAATTCAGACACCCACACAAGTCCGCCACACCAAAGGTCAGTGATAAACTGGCGAAAACAAAACCTCCACCTCCACGCCAACAGAAACACGCCCATGTTATTACAACCCACGAATCCACGCGGCGGTCTTTCAACCGCGGTATTCCATTGGCGGTACACACCGCCGCGCTCAAATTACACACACACATCTCCAAAACACCGCCACATTGGACAATTCAAAATACACACACCTGACACACATACAAACACCACTCCCACACACCCAACACAATATAAAACACACACCCACACCACCCACAAACCACTACGACCACAAATTAGAGACGAAGGCTAGAGAGACTGCACAGCCAAGACAACACCACCATACAGAGACACACAACGCCATCACCCAATCCACATCCACGCACAAAACACCACACACCACTACACATCACCACACACATCAACACTCACACTGCCCCACACATCACACACACCACCCCATGTCACGCCAAAGACACCCCCGCTTCTCCGAGGAGGAGCTCAGAGTCATGGTGGAGGAAATCGTACGGGTAGAGCCACAGCTATTTGGCTCACAGGTACAGCACACATCAATAGCCAGGAAGATGGAGCTATGGCGAAGAATTGTGGACAGGGTCAACGCAGTGGGACAGCACCCAAGAAATAGGTAGGACATCAGGAAGAGGTGGAACGACCTACGGGGGAAGGTGCGTTCAACGGTCTACAGGCACAACATCGTGGTTCAGCAGACTGGCGGCGGACCCCCACCTCCTCCTCCACAACTAACAACATGGGAGGAGCAAGTCTTGACCATCATGCATCCCGAGGGCCTCACAGGAGTCGGTGGAGGATGGGACACTGATAAGTCAAATCTCAACTATCATATCCCCCACCCTACCTGCATGCTATCACACACCCCCACCCTCACACCCTCCCCTATCACTCCAACTCCTCACTAATGTACTAATAACACAAACCACACATCCCAACACCAAGCCCTGCATGACAGAACTAAGCATGGACACCCAGCACTAAAGCATGCTCACTGCACACACCTATACAACCCCCTAAACCACCATCACACAAGCTCCCACACAGGAATGCTTGCCCTGGGGTACACGCTCACCCACCCATTGCACACCATTACACACACACATGCAATAATCATGCTCTTATGCCCCTGCAGGAACCCGAAGGACCGTCACCACACCAGAGGGTCCAGACAACACCACTCCACCCCAAGAAGAGGCCCACAGTGACGATAGCAGCTTTGCCCTACTGGATCCTGATGACCTGCCCGGACCATCGTGGGCCTCGGGACAGTCGGTTCCCCTTACACAAGCACAGCCCAACACCGACCTTCCACCCTCTGGTAACACCAGCACAGCACCCACCCAGCGGGCCCAAACCTCCCTACCCAGGACAGGTCAATCAGCGGTGTGTCCACCACTACAGGGAACCCAGGCTAACCCACCACCCCAACAACAACAGGGACCTGGGGGCAGTGGTAGTGGGCACACGGTCCAGGGGACGGAGGCACAGGGGAACTGGGAGGGCTGCTGTGCGACAGGGGGCGGAAAGGCCAAGGGAACCCACTCTCCACGAGGCCCTATCCTCCATCATGGGAGCATACCACCACTCCCAGGAGACGATGGCGACGGTCCTGGACAAGTTGCAGGAGACCCTGCGCTTGCAGGAGGAACATTATTTGGGGTTCAGGGAGGAGCTCAGGACCATCAGCTCCGCCCTGGGCACCATCGTAGGGGTGCTGAAGGACATACAGCAGACCTTGAGGGACACCGTGGCACTCCAAGGGGCCCCTGACACTAGCCAGGACGATGAACTGCCCACCACCTCCGCCGGCACTAGTGGACAGGACGCCCCGCCACAGGACCACCACACCAGCACCCCACCCCTTGCAGACGGACAACCACCATGCAAGCGGTCCCTGAGATCCAGGAACAGGACAGAGCAAGATGGCAAGACCCCCGCCAGGAAATGAGACCACCCTGATTGTCCTCCCACTGTCCCACCTTGTTACCCTGTCCATACTTAAACAGCCCCAGCTCCACTTCCTATGCCCAGATGGGCAGTGCACCTGTGAGACTAATAGACTGGACTCTACCATGGACATTCCTCCACCATCACCCATCACCATTTTACCACCCCCACCAATAATTTGCACTTCAATAAACACCCTTGAAACACCAAACAATCTGGAGTCAGTCTGTGATTTTGAAAATGTGTATTATCAATGACAGTGTTATAATGCATTTCCCATTGTAAAGCTAACATACCTAGGTCACACATCACAAGTACTTGAAGGATGCAAGCAGATGACACGTTGGTAACCACACCTGTGAAACAGTAATCGAAAGGTACAACTCAGTTACCAAATAGTGGTTGAAACCGACAGACAGGATAGAGGTAAACCTGTGAAAGTTAATGTAATGTCAAACATGAAAATGTTCTCACCTGAGTGTCAGTGGAAATATTTCTGTACGACTGACTCCCTGTTGTCGTTGTCTTCTTCCTCAGCTTCCTCCTCATCACTGTCCACAGGCTCCACAGGCTCCACAGCTGCTACAACACCATCATCTGGATCATCCTCCTGCAGAAAAGGCACCTAGTGTCGCAAAGCCAGATTATGGAGCATGGAGCAGGCGATGATGATGTCGCACACCTTCTTCGGTGAGTAGAATAGGGATCCGCCTGTCATATGGAGGCACCTGAACCTGGCCTTCAGGAGGCCGAAGTTGCGTTCGATCACCCTCCTAGTCCGCCCATGGGCCTCATTGTAGCGTTCCTCTGCCCTGGTCCTGGGATTCCTCACTGGGGTCAATAGCCAGGACAGGTTGGGGTAACCAGAGTCTCCTAATAGCCATACACGGTGCCTCTGGAGTTGACCCATCATATCAGGGATGCTGCTATTCCGCAGGATGTAGGCGTCATGCACTGAGCCAGGGAACATAGCATTTACCTGGGAGATGTACTGTTCTGCCAAACATACCATCTGGACATTCATTGAATGATAACTCTTCCTGTTCCTGTACACCTGTTCACTCCTGTGGGGGGGGGGCAGAGCTACATGGGTCCCATCAATGGCACCTATGACATTGGGGATATGTCCAAGGGCATAGAAGTCACCTTTCACTGTAGGCAAATCTGCCACCTCAGGGAAAATGATGTATCTCCTTACGTGTTTCAGCAGGGCAGACAGCACTCTGGACAACACGTTGGAAAACATAGGCTGGGACATCCCTGATGCCATGGCCACAGTTGTCTGAAAAGACCCACTAGCAAGGAAATGGAGCACTGACAGCACCTGCACGTCAGGGGGGATTCCAGTCGGATGGCGGATTGGTGACATCAGGTCTGGCTCGAACTGGGTACATAGTTCCTGGATTGTGGCACGGTCAAACTGGTAGGTGACGATGACATGTCAACAGGTCCACCAGCGGTCGGTACACCGGAGGATTCCGCCATCTTCTCAACTGTCCCAGCTGACGGTGCCTACGAAGGATAACAGCGACGAATCAGTCATAATTCCTCCAGGTATGTACCCACAGTTACACACAAGACTACACCACTCACGAAACCCTTCCTGTATGTGTGTTGAGTGTATGCCTAGCTATGTGTGACTCAGAGGTAAATTAAGCCATGTGGGCCCCTGAAATGGCGGCTGCCTGACCTCTAAACTGGGACAATGGGATTGTGGGGTAACTGCGCTGGCGTTGCACACCGTTGCGGTAGGCGGTCGTAGACCGCGGCGCAATGCTGCATTGGTTAACATTGGACCCTATGGGTCCCAGGAGCCAATGAACAGGTGCGCCGGCGGTGATGATGCGCACCGCCGCGGACGTCAACGCCGCGGACGTCACCGCCATTTTCTATCTGTTCAATCACTAGATACCTGACCTTCGACAGGAGAGGACCTACACGGCAAGTGCTGCGGTGACCTCGGTCTGGAAGCGACGATGGCTGCTGCATCTGGGGAAAGGGCCCCTGCCTTCACTGCAGAGGAGTTGGAGAAACTGGTAGACAGGGTCCTCCCCCAGCACACGCTACTCTACGGTCCTCCAGACCAACAGGTTAGTACACAGGGAGCACGTTGTATGGGCTAGGCCTGGGTGGAGAGGGCTGGTTGGAAGAGGGAAGGGGGCAGAGTTCATAGAACATTAATGCATGGGAATGAATGGGCCACATGGCCAGAGTAGGCAGGGGGCCACTCAGAACGACGGTGCAGTTGGTAATGACTGTTCCTCTTTCCTTGTGCATGTCATGTAGGTCAGCGCCCACCAGAAGAGGGACATTTGGCATGCCATCGCCAAGGAGGTCCGGACCCTGGGGACCCACCAGAGACGGGGCACCCACTGCCATAAGAGATGGGAGAACATTCGCCGCTGCAGCAAGAAGACGGCGGCGGCTCAGCTGGGGATGGCCTCCCAACGTGGGAGGGGTGCCCGTCGCACCATGATCCCCCTGATGTTCCGGATCCTGGCGGTGGCCTACCCGGAGTTGGATGGGCGCTTGAGGGCATCACAGCAGACACAAGGGGTTGAGTACAACCTCATTCTGCGGACTGTGCGCGCAGTAGAGGGGTCAGGGTGGGGGAGGTGGGCTGTGGGTGTCCCTAGGCCAGGGCGAGTTCGGTAGGCAAGGCCCCTCCGTAATGTAGCCCATGTGGCACTCTACCCACCTCAGCAGAGTGCCAAGTCGAGGTATAGTTGCCCCTGTGGCATCCATGTGCGCAGATGTCCACCACTGCTATGTAGGCCATATCCCAGAAATTACATGTGCAGAGGGCAGGAGCACTGCGTAATGCAGGGGGCTGCTGTGTCTGTCTTGTCCGCCAACGGTAGCGGTATGCCATGCACTAAAACTCTCTTTCTACTGTCCCCCCTTTTTCTGCTCTCCCTGTCCTTTTGTACATCAGCATCATCAGGCGGAGGTACAGTGGCACCGGAGCACGAGGGAGCTGCATCCCACATGGCCATGGAGGGCCACACCATGGACTCAGAATGCACCAGTGGGATGGAGGGCGAGGGGAGCTTCACGTCGGCCACCGGATCACCAATCAGCGACACGGACTCGTCCGCCGATGGGGGCTCCCTTGTGGTGGCGGCACCATCTGTGCGCCCCACTTCTACAGGTACAGCCGCCACCTCCCCTACCAGCACCGCCCTCCCAGCAGCCCCTCTGCGTTCGCCCCGTGCCTGCTCACCCAGGAGGGTGGGCATCACCTTCGCCCCAGGCACCTCAGGCCCTGCCCCAGTCACCCCTGCTGCCCTCAGTGAGGAGGCCATTGACCTCCTCAGGTCACTCACTGTTGGGCAGTCTACCATTGTGAATGCCATCCAGGGTGTAGAACTAGAGTTGCAACACGGTAATGCATTCCTGGAGGGCATTCATTCTGGTCAGGCTGTCCTTCAGCGAACCCTGCAATCTCTGGCCTCAGCACTGATGGCAGCCATTGTCCCTGTGTCTAGCCTCCCCCCTCCAACCTCCTCCACCCAGACCCAATCTCCTGTACCCCAGCCCATCCCAAGCACACCTACAGACCAGCATGCACACAAGTCAGCACACACAGGTAGCTCAAGCATACATAGGCACCACACAACCCACAGGCACTCACGCAAACCTCACCCACGTACAGACACAGCAACATCCACTGCCTCCACTGTGTCCCCCTCCTCCTCTTCTCCTTCTTCCCTCCCAGTCTCGTCTACACACACACCTGCATGCACCACATCTACAGGCACCATGAATCGCACAAGGACACCCAGCACCACAAGCCTCTCCTGCACTCACCTGCACTCACCACCTCCACTGCCATTTACACGTCCCCTGTGTCCTCTCCCAGTGTGTCTGTGACGCCCCCTCCCAAAGTACACAAACGCCGGCAATCACTCACCCAACATCCATCCACCTCACGACAGCCTCCAGTACCTGCACCTGCACCCAAAACACCTAAAGTGACACCTCCGACAACCACCTCCTCTTCCTCCACTCCCAGGCCCCCTCCAACTACCCATCCCAGTGTTCGTCAGAAACTGTCCCTCTGTAAAGTTGACCTTTTTGCCCCCACCGCCCCCTCCAATTCATCAGTCCTGTCGTAGCGCCTCAGCCAAAAAGCCTCCAATACCAGTGGTGCCTGTTCAAGGTTTGTGGAGTGCATCGGCCACCAGGGCAGGCAGTATGACCCGGAGCCAAGGCACTGGCAGCCCACCCCCTGAAAAGGCTCTAAAATTGGAGTGTGGACGACGGGACCGTGTTCCTGGTGGGAAAACAACTGACATGGGTTCCAAGGGGATTGGAGAGTCAGCTGTGACTCCCCCAAAGCTGGTGAAGGGCCAGAGGAAGTCTGCCCAGCCTGTAGTGAGTGTCACGGCGGAGAAGTGTGCCATCATTTCCGGCGGTCGAGACACAACCGCCAGCACCGTCGTCACTGGTCCAGAGACCACCGCCAGAGTCACAGCTTAGGAGGGCCCAAGTATCGTCACTGGTCCAGAGACCACCGCCAGAGTCATTGCCCAGGAGGGCACAAGTATCGTCACTGGTCCAGAGACCACCGCCGGAGTCATTGCCCAGGAGGGCACAAGTATCGTCACTGGTCCAGAGACCACCGCCTGAGTCACCGCCCAGGAGGGCGCACGTATCGTCACTGGTCAGGAGACCACCGCCGGAGTCACAGCCCAGGAGGGCCCAAGTATTGTCACTGGTCAGGAGACCACCGCCGGAGTCACAGCCCAGGAGGGCCCAAGTATCGTCACTGGTCAGGAGACCACCGCCGGAGTCACTGCCCAGGAGGGCCCAAGTATCGTCACTGGTCAGGAGACCACCGCCGGAGTCACAGCCCAGGAGGGCCCAAGTATCGTCACTGGTCAGGAGTCCACCGCCAGAGTCACAGCCCAGGAGGACACAGGTATCGTCACTGGTCAGGAGACCACCGCCAGAGTCATTGCCCAGGAGGGCCCAAGTATCGTCACTGGTCCAGAGACAACCGCCACCGCCGGAGTCATTGCCCAGGAGGGCCCCAGCTGCCACAGCCCAGGTGGGCTATGATGGAACATCATGCCACACACCAATGCCCAGTGTAGGGAACGTCATGCCACACACATACTCCCATACTTCCAACTAACACCTCTGGATTTATTTCCTCCTCCACCCCTCCATTACTCCAGTCTAACTAACAAACTCTCATATCCGCGGCTCAAATTAACTCATAATAATACTAAAACTGTACTCATTATGTGTGCTTCAACGCCTCGTCACGGGTAGTAAGAGCTATTTAAATACGATTACAATTACAATTACAATTACACCAATGTCCGTACCAGAACCGCCATGTCAAAGCACCGCTGAACAGGGCAAAGACCGCCATGGCAAAGCACCGCTGAACAGGGCAAAGACCGCCATGGCAAAGCACTGCTGAACAGCGCAACGACCGCCATGGCAAAGCACCGCTGAACAGGGCAACGACCGTCATGGCAAAGCACGGCTGAACAGTCCAGAACCGCCATGTCAAAGCACTGCTGAACAGTCCAGAACTGCCATGTCAAAGCACCGCTGAACAGTCCAAAGACCGCCATGGCAAAGCACCGCTGAACAGGGCAAAGACCGCCATGGCAAAGCACCGCTAAACAGGGCAAAGACCGCCATGGCAAAGCACCGCTGAACAGGGCAAAGACCGCCATGGCAAAGCACCGCTGTACAGGGCCAAGACCGCCATGGCAAAGCACCACTGAACAGGGCAAAGACCGCCATGGTGAAGACCGCTGAACAGGGCAAGCACCGGGAAGGAATGAATAGACCGCCACATCAGGCATCCTTATCCAATATGCAGCTGGGACAGTGACAGGACAGGTACTTTGACGGGGAGACTCATCCAGTCTGGGCACCAGTACCCCTCCAGAACCAGTGGAGACCTGCATCTACTTGAGAGACTGTGGCTTTGCACTCCCCAGGATGGCACAGTGGGCAAGCCACCCACTGTAGAGACTTGAGAGACTGTGGCTTTGCACTTCCCAGGATGGTACAGTGGGCAAGCTACCCACTGTAGAGACTTGAGAGACTGTGGTTTTGCACTCCCCAGGATTGAACAGTGGGCAAGCCACCCACTGTAGAGACTTGAGAGACTGTGGCTTTGCACTCCCCAGGATGGTACAGTGGGCAAGCCACCCACTATAGAGACTTGAGAGACTGTGGCTTTGCACTCCCCAGGATGGTACAGTGGGCAAGCCACCCACTGTAGAGACTTGAGAGACTGTGGCTTTGCACTCCCCAGGATGGCACTGTGGGCACCCCACCCACTGTATAGACTTGAGAGACTGTGGCTTTGCACTCCCCAGGATACATCAATGGGCATGGAACCCCGTCATAGATCTGGCTTTGCAGCCATCCGGCTGAGGTGCACCCCCTTCCCTTCCCCTGAGGTGCCTGTAGTATTTCTATCTGATGCCCCGGCAGTGTTCTCTCCGATTGTGGTCAGGTATCCTTTGTGGGCCTCGCCCATGCATTTTTGGACTGTTGGCGCATGGACATTGTTATGTACATATCTGCACTACTTCTCGTAATGTATATATTTATGACTGATTTTCATATATATCGCTGTATATTTTTGTATGACATGTATTATGCCACATTACAATGTTTGAACTAATTTCGCTTTGTCTTTTCATTCTTCCGGGGGGGTTGTGGTTGTTACTGTGATTTTTTTGAATGCATTGGTGTGTATGTTGTATTATGCGAGGTTGGGGGTGGGGGTGTTTGGTGGGTTTCCCCCTAACTTTTGCCTCCCCCCTCCCCCATGTCGTAGGTGCAGTACTCACCGTTGTCTTCGGCGCCTACGTAGATGTTGGTCGTAGATGAGCAGAAACACAAGGGCAGGGAGTATTTGGAGTTCCGGGTCCATGGAGTCCTCGTTCCTCGTGGGATTTAGTTCAGGTGAGCGTTTTCACATTGCAAAAGCTGTTTCCGCCGTGTTTTTATCCATGGTGAATCAGCCCCGGAAAAAGTGGCGGATTGGCGGGTTGTAATACTATGGGCGGTACATTGGGTTCCGCCTGTCTGTTGGCGGTGACCTCCGCGCTGCTTGTCTGTACCGCCATGGCGGGCGGTGTGTTAAAGTGGCTGTTTTTTTTGGTGGTTTCCGCCAGGGTCATAATTCCATTATTTTATCCGCCGCACTGTTTGCGGTATTACCACAGCTTTAACACCGTCCGACAGGGTTGTAATGACCCCCTATATTACAAGCCACAGAGGGTAACCCATACAGAACCCAACGGGACTGGATAAAAGCTTATTATGAAACTACATTGACCCCTTGGGATTCAAACTAAACAACAAAAACATCCCTTAATACTTTCATGCAGCATAGGCCCATAATGATTTGGAAAACATCCTTTATTTTATATACAAAAATATATTCTCTACTCATAAACAAAAATTAGTACAAAGAATCCCCTATCTTAACACCACAAAAGAAGGACAGAAAAAAGTGCAAAAAGTTCAAGTGTTTGTTATTAGAAAAAGAAAGAGATAATCAATCTCCCACCTTTCCATTAAAAAAATAAACTTAAAAAAGCAGCCTGTTGGTTAACACTTTTTCCGCATTGAATCAATATTTGATTTTAACAGCATTCAATTCCCATTAAAGTCCTTCACTAAATCTTCGGGAAAGAAACCAAATCCAGGCTAAAGCATCATCTTTGACGTTTTGACCTCCTCTAGCTCTTGGGCCAATTCCGGGCTCAACAACGGGTCTTCCTCAGGACTAGTCGATAGGGGACCTCTAAAATAATCCCAAAATTTTTTTTAGGCAGATCAGCCTATTTCTATTAAGCCCAACTGCCCCCAAAGGGGGCAGAAACCACTTAGGCACCAGGAATTGGTGTGTGTGAATGTTTTGTTTGGGGGCAGCCCCTGGCACAAGGGTCGCTTTACATGGGGGCACATTACTTTTGGAAATTACCCCTGATCTACTCCCCGGGGCAGAAAGCCTAGTTGATGCAAGGGAATTTAACAAAAATAAAAAATAGTGGGGTGATGGCCACCACCAGTATGGGCATGGTTATGTCTCCACCCCAACTGAAGGGGGTAATAGACTTTCTGCTTTCCCCCACACACTAAAAGATCTTATCCCAACAGCAAGCAAGAGGACATTTGATTATTTTGGGTTTTAATTTTACATTTGGGCCATGAGAGCTTGGCTAACTCTCAAAATTGTCCCACTTGGAAGGGTGAGGGCTGCACTTTTTGGGCTTTGGGATGCTGCCATCTAGAAAAATCTACCAGACCTAGACACATCTGAAAACTAAACACCTGGGTGAGGCCAGGGTGGTGTGCTTCACATGCACCCCACACTATTTTCTTACCTGCAATGCCCTGCAAACCTCCAACTTTGCTTGAAATCACCCATTTTCCCCACATTTTTGTGAGGGAACCTTTCAGAATCTGCAGGAATCCACAACATTCCTGTCACCCAGCATTGTCGCATCTATACCAATAAATATTCTGCCCCACTTGTCAGCCTAAAAATGTTTTATTTCAAACTGCCCTTTTGGACCCACAATTTCGAAGTGTTTTGGCTCTTCCCTGTCACAGGCACTTGGCCCACTTACAAAAGTTAGGTATCATTTTTATCTGTAGATTGAGGGAAACGTTGGGTGGTAGGAAATTTGTGCAGGTGCGGTGATCCCACACAGAAATGTGGAGAAAATGTGATTTTTTAGCTAAATTTGAGGTTTGCTGAGAATTCTGGGTAAGAAAACACTGGACTCCCTCAGTAGTCTAGTTTTCAGAAATGTCTGGGTTTGGTGGGTTTCCCTACATGGCTGCTGAGCCCAGGACCAAAAATGCAGCTGCCCCCCCCTGCAAAAACAGGTAGTTTTGTAATTGATCATTTTGATCTGTGTCACTTGGCACTAGGCCTACCCACACATGTTAGGTGCCATTTTTTATGGGAGAATTGGGGGAATGCTGGGTGAAAGGAAGTTTGTGGCTCCTCTGAGATTCCAGAACTTTGCAGCACCGAAACGTGAAGAAAAAGTGTTTTTTTTTTGCCAAATGTTGAGGTTTGCAAAGGATTCTGGGTAACAGAACCTGGCGAGGGAGCAACAAGTTACCCCATCCTGGGTTCCCCTAGGTGACTAGTTTTCAAAGGTGCCGGCTGAGCTAGAGGTCAAAATCCACAGCTAGATATTTTCCCAAAAAAGAAATCAGTTTTCAATGTAAAAATTTGATGTGTCCATGTTGCCTTTTGGGGCATTTCCAGTCGTGGGTATTAGGCCTGTCATCACAAGTGAGGTACCATTTTTATCAGAAGACTTTGGGGAATGCTTGGTGGAAGGAAGTTTGTGGCTCCTCTGAGGTTCCAGAACTTTGCAGCACCAAAATAGGAGGGAAAAGTGTTTTTTCAGACAAATGTTGAGGTTTCCAAAGGATTCTGGGTACCAGAACCTGGTGCAAGCCCCACAAGTCACCCCATTCTGGGTTCCACCAGGTGTCTAGTTTTCAGAAATTCCCAGATTTGCTAGGTTTCCCGGAGTGCCAGCTGAGCTAGAGGTCTAAATCCACAGCTAGGCACTTTCCAAAAAACACATCAGATTTCAATGTAAAAATGTGATGTGTTCATGTGTTTTTTTGGGGGCATTTCCTGTCGCAGACACTAGGCTCACCAACATAAGAGAGGTGCCATTTTTGTTGGAGACTTGGGGGAACACAGAATAGAAGAACAAGTGTTATTCTCCCTTGTCTTTCTCTACATTTTTTCCTTCCAAATGTAAGGCAGTGTGTGAAAAAGAAGTGTATTTGAGAAATGCCCTGCAATTCACATGCTAGTACGCGGACCACCAAATTCAGAGATGTGCAAATAACCTCAACACCTTATCTTGTGCCCATTTTGGAAAGACAAAGGATTCCTTGATACCTATTTTTCACTCTTTATATTTTTACCAAATGAATTGCAGTATACAATGAAAACCCATTGCAAGGTGCAGCTCATGTATTGGCTCTGGGTGCCTAGGGTTCTTGATAAACCCACAAGCCCTATATATTGCCGCAACCAGAAGAGTCCAGCAGATATAAAGGTATATTGCTTTAAAAAATGTGACATAGCAGGAGAAAGTTACAGAAGAAAACGTGGAAAGAAATGGCTGGTTTTTTTTTCGTCTTAGTTTCAATTTTTTTATTTGAGCTGTTAATTTCTGTAGGAAACATTTGCAGGATCTACGTAAATGACCCCTTGCTGAATTCCAAATTTTGTCTACTTTGCAGATGTGTTTAGCTGTTCAGGATCCACCATTGGTTTCATACCCATTTCTGTCAGTAACTGGAAGGAGGCTGAAAGCACAAAAAATAGTATAAATGGGGTATGTCTCAGTAAAATGCCAAAAATTTTGTTTTTCTGATTCAAGTCTGCCTGTTCCTGGGCGTGGCCAAGATGGCGGCTAGAGGGGACGCCTAAAAAAGAGCTCCGCTAACGGCCTACAATTATCCTTTAAATCAAGGACACTAAACACCAAAAACTCAGAGCAGATGTCGTACTAAAGACACAGGTAACCCCAGAGCCCGGGTGGAACGCGATGCTTGAGACCTACACCACGAGCGGACCAGGACCGCAAGGGCTCGATGACGGGATGAGACAAACACGAAACTGAGGCCGAGCTGGGGAGCCGTCCTCGGCCTGCGCGTGTTGCTGACGAACCGTGGGCAGAGAGCAGCCGCGCACCGCCGCACCGGGGGCGGGGACCCCTCTACCCAGCGCTGAACCATGAAGGCTCCAGAAGACAAAAGCACCAAACCAAAAGGAGGTGAGGAGAGCTGCCGGCGGGGGCGATGGGCCGCGGGTGCGTAGAAGCGGTCGAACACGATCCCCACTGGAATGTAGATGGGCATATCCCCCCGGATTAGAGCTACCTAGTGCACGAGCATCCCCACCCGCCCGACTCTGGGAGATCGCCACGTTTCCTACTGACCTGAGCGCACGCCATCGGGAGCCAAGCGGACACGGGGCAAGGTCTGCCCCGGAGGTCAACCCGACTGAGGGGAACAGAAGGGAACCCATGAGCTGACACTCTCGAGTCGGAGACCCCAGGGAGATACACCTCAACACTAAGACACGCCAGCTCGCGGCATAGGAACACCGGACCCTAGGCAGACTATGTGGGGCTACAGGGTCGAAAATAGGAGTCTATAGGTACCCCCCCAAATGAATCAAACAACGTAGAGGACAGAAGATCACAGGCATCGATGAAACTGGCGTAGTAGGAACATAATAGGAGTGTAGCATTGAAGAGAGTAACTGCGATCCCCAGTGAAGAAGGAAATTGAGATATCACCAAAGGGATCACAAAACCCCGGAAAAGAAACACAAAAACCCAGAACAAGGCAGAGACTTCCTTCACAACAACCAACACGGGAAAACAACAGGCACCTCATTGCACAATACTCAGAGTGAAAGAGACATCAAGGAAATTGAATATCAATAAACATTACATACCAAACCAAATAATCTCGACCCCGGCGGACACTGCAAGGGGGCACACAATTAACATTCCCCAGAACCAAAGTCAAATGCAAGGAATATCGGAAACTAACTGCAAGCATATATGAACCGCAACTGCTAATCAAAGCACAGACTAGAGGCCAAGGCGCAAAACACTACTCAATCACAGCCCCCAAGCAATACAGCCAATAATACTGCCCACCCTCCCAGGCCCACAGATAAAACATGGTTAAACCTAAACTCCCAAGAGGACAATCTGAAACAGGCACCAATACCCCGCCACTAGAGTCAATCATGGACGCCACAGCCATCGCCCTACGCAAAGTGACCGAAACTCTGGCCACTCACTCCATAAAATTCGATAGAGTATTACAGGCCATGCTGGAAACCAAAACCTCCCTGGAAGCCAAAAAAGATTCAGTAGCAACAGAGGTCAACATCTTAAGAGCTAACCACTGCAAACTGACGGAAAGGGTCACCACTAACGAATCGTCATTGTAAAGATCCACCCCGACATCGAGGACCTGAAAGCCAAACTTCAACACCAAGAATCCGAAATAATAACGCTGCAAAGACGAGCTGAAGACACAGAGGGCTGATCACGCCAAAACAACATTAGATTCTTGGGATTCCTGGAACGGATAGAACTCCCAAATGCAGAAACCTTCCTCGAACACTGGCTAAAAAAATACTGCACTAACGCAGAACGCTTCACCTTTACTATCAGTGCAACGAGCTCATCGGATACTGGAAGTCCCACCGCGCCCAGGAGCACCTCCTCGACCACTGATAGTGAGATTCTTGAACTACAGAGACAGAGATCAGATCCTACGGGAATTCTGGACCTCGGGTCCTGTAAGAACGCACAAGTCACGGCCTATCCTGACTATACAGCAGAAGTTTAGCGCACTACATTCATCAAAGCAAAGCAAATTCTATGAGACAAAAATATACCCTACTCCCTCATGCACCCTGCTAGATTGAGAGTGGTAGACGGTAGACGGCGAGAGAACCCATATCTTCCCATCTTCGGAGGATGTATGGACATGGATACATGCAAAAGGTTTCACAGACCACGTTGCCGAACAAACTGAACAAAAAGACTGGCACACTCAATGCTCCAGCAGAGGGAAGTAAATGGGCTCGGGACCCAAATCACGCCCATCCAGATCGCAAGCAGAAGCTAAGCAATTACAAGTCATAAAAGACACTTACATGTTCTCGGCCCTACGCTCAACACTCAATAACGAAACCAGCGTAACAGGCTCAGACTCACCAAAAAGCAATAACAGTCCCCCATCGTCGCCTTTGTTATCTGGCCCGACTTTTACACCACGCAGGGCCGATGATCTCTAAAGATTAAAAATGTCTTTGTCCCCACATGATGAGACCACAAATGGACACCAGTCCGGTCTCAATCAAAGTAATAACATTAAGGCCAAAAGACACCAGACGTCCCACATGTATACACTGGCCCTACTCGAGGACAAGCTCAAGGATACTATTGAACTGGATACCACATACTAGATAATGTGACTGTGTCCCGAAAACAGGAAAGCTCACAAAGGAAATGAACACATCCGAAGAGGCCGACTTCGCTGACCACCCCCACATCCATCTCGGCCCTACCCCTTAACCCGAATGGGTTACCGCATGGACATCAACCAAACTACAACCCAAGTTGGCACCAGTTGTGCCCGGTTAAATCCATTACTAGTAAACTATTTCCTCTTTTCTTTCCTCTCTCTCTGTCCTCACCCTAACTGTCACCATCATATTCTGGACTCGGCTGTGCTGGGAGGAGGGAACGAACGGGGACCAAGGGAGAGAGACGGAGGGTCAAACCGAAACTACTTGTAAAAGCGCCATATCCAACATATAACAACAAAATACAATGGGGTCCTATAACATATTAACATGGAACGTAAGAGGAATGGCGAACATAAATAAGAGTAGTAGAATATATGCGTATCTCAAGCGACACAATACACATATAGCTATACTCCAAGAAATGCACCTATCCGCTCTTTACATATAATCAACAACAAATGGTCGGGCACAATATACGGCACTAAAACATCCACATACGCAAAAGGGGTCCTAATCTGGATTGCCCCTGGGATCCCGTACCTGATAAATGAAACACAGATAGACACAGACGGCAGATATGTCTACTTGAACAGTGAATTAGACGGCAGACAATTAGCCATAACTGGCATATATGCACCCAACACAGGCCAGGGGGAGTTCTACAAAACTACATCTAAATTACTAACACATGACTTATCAATGCCCATTGTGTGGGGAGGAGATTTCAACGGAGTCCCGGACGTATCGCTAGACAGGTCACACCCCCCATTGGAGAATACACACAGCAAGAGACTATCTCAGACATTAAAATCCTGGATCTCAGATAGGAGACTACACGACATTTGGAGAGACCTACATCCCACAACTAAAGAATACTCCTTCTACTCCCCGGTACACCAATTACACACACGCATCGACCTAATACTATGTACAGATGAGATCACGCACCTAATCAAAAATGTCTCCTACATGGCTAAGACTCTGTCCGACCACTGCCCACTAATGGCCACGCTACAATGGGGCAGACAACATACATGTATCCCCACGTCGCGTCTACAGCCCACATTGCTACAAGACCCCCCATTCTGCAAAGAAATAGCAGATAACATTGATACCTATTTCAAAACCAACACGGGATCAGCATCAACCAGGGAAGTGGAATGGGATGGACATATTTTAGTGATGAGAGGCATGTGCATGACAATAGCAAGTGGAGTGAAGCGTGCACTGACGGCAGAACTCAGGGAAATTGAGAAAAATAAACACAAAGCAGAGTGCAAAACAGCGATACAAGGCGACGCTGGTAACGACATACTCACACTTCAAAAGCAATGGAATGAAGTGGAATAAAATTCGACTACCGCCACCACACGGAAGGAGACCGCTCTAGTAGAATGCTAGCATGGCTGGTGAAAGGAGAAAAAAACGAGCTCCTATCAATGTCATTCGCTTAGATACAGGCATAATAATCAATACACAGACAGATATAAATAACACCTTCAGCCACTACTATGGCACCCTGTATAACGCAGGATCTCCTGCACCTCCGGAACACATAGAAGTCTTCCTCCAGTCTGCTCAGTTAACTCGCTTAACAGCGATTCAAATACAAGAACTAGACAAACCCATAGATATAGATGAAATAAAACAGGCTATACAACAATTAGCCCACAATAAGGCTCCAGGGAGAGATGGACTCCCAATTGAATACTACCAAACTTTCCCAGCCCAGACATTGGCCCCTTATCTAGCAATGATTCAGGAAGCATACGACATGGGGCGACTACCCGATTCCCTACGAGAGGCAATTATAGTAGTCCTCCACAAGAAAGATCGAGATCCTCTGGATGTCTGTTCATACCGCCAATTAACATTATTGAATACAGACTGTAAAATACTAGGGAAAGTACTAGCGAATCGCCTTCTCCCAATCATATCTACCTTAGCTCACTCAAACCAATCTGGGTTCATACCAGGACGGAACAATTTCGTCAATATTAGAAACTTGATACTTCTAATAGCAGAGACACCAGAAACTGACACCACACGAGCGGCAGTATCCCTCGATGTTGAGAAAGCGTTCGACACACTAGGATGGCCATTCTTAATGGCCACACTAAAAGAAATGGGATTCAGCAAAGTATTCATACGTTGGATATCAGTCCTATACGCTGACCCAAAAGCATGAGTCAGAACAGGAACGACCATCTCTGAGGAATTCTCAATAGGGCGTGGCACCCGGCAAGGCTGCGCCCTGTCACCGCTCCTTTTCGCGCTAGCAATAGAGCCACTCGCAGCCAGACTGCGTACAGAGGCGACACGCTGGGGCATACTAGATGGAGAGAACTACCGCATTATTTCCCTATATGCGGATGACGCATTAATATTCCTCTGTAACTACCCCAAATCCTTACCCGACCTGCTTCAACTACTGAATTATTTCGGTCAGCTATCTGCACTGCATCTGAACTGGGCAAAATCATGCCTGTTTCCAATGAGGCTGCAACCAGACCGTCAAGACAACCCGGACACAATACATGGCTTACAATGGAGAAATACCACTTTTAAATATCTAGGTGTGTATACCTACCACAACGATGCAGATTTAAAAGAAGAAAACTTAGAACGAATGATCAGATCAGTAAAAAGCTCACTGCCCTTCTGGTGCTCCTTACCATCATCACCGATAGGTAGAGTCGCAGTGGCTAAGATGATAGTACTCCCCAGACTACTATACTATTGCACAGCACTACCATTAGTACTACCAAAATCACTCTTTGTACAACTAACAAGAATACTGACCAACTTGATATGGGGAGGGAAACGACACTGTGTGGCCCTGGCCAAAGCTTACCTTCCTCTAGAAAGGGGAGGGATGGGTGTCCCACAATTCGAAATGTATTACGCAGCAGCGCAAATGCACAGGATTATGAAGTGGCTGGAGGACCCACACGGCCCAGAAATCAGCGCTCTAAGCACAAATATAGGTCACTCGGATATACTAAGATGGCTTCTGGGCCACGAGGTCATCCTCCAACATAATAATGTATTGCTAAAAACAGCTGAACGCATATGGCGCCGATATATAGACATAGGAACACGAACTCCGCTATATTCACCCAAAATACCACTACAGGCCACATCAGGAGTAGATAAACTGCGCAGCAGACTAGATTTTTCAACCTGGGTCACGAAAGTAGTTAAGACGATAGGGGACCTCTTCTTGGAGGGACAATTCCTCACCTATGAAACGCTAGCTGAAAAGTACAATCTAGGCAGCGGCGAATTTATCACATGCGGGGCAATACAGCGGTTGATACGAAACACATGGAGAAGCAGTAACAATGAACCACAAACATCACCAGTCCTACACGACCCACTCCAGGTATTGGGAACACAGTCAGATATCTCTTGGCTATACAGGACCCTACAAGCCAACCCAGAGGTACCACAATCACAGGCCAAGATCAAATGGGAAGAGGCAATACGTACACCTCTGAGCACACAAGCATGGACCATGGCTCTCGCAACTACACGCGAGATATCACGCAATGCCCGCTTCCGCTATACACAATTCAACTACCTACACCAAACGTGCTTAACACCAGCCAGAATACAACCCATGCTTCCACAAGCAGGGTCTGACTGTCCAAGGTGCGGTCACTCACCAGCTGATTTCTACCACATGATATGGGACTGCTCACCAATACTACACATATGGCAAGATGTAACCAAACAGACCGCACTCCTGATCGGGCTGCCCCTATCCTCAACCCCGAGTCTTGCATCCTAGGGATACGCAAAAGACGCAGTGAAGATAAACAGAAACAGAGATGCGCAGACCTGGCGTTCCTTATATTAAAACAACTTATCGCAACGCATTAGAAATCGCTGAGTGCTCCCAGCGTACGCCATTGGGCATCGGACTTACTACGGTGGGCGGTGGCAGAGATACAAACACTGCGCGCGCTCTGTGACAGCGGAATAATAGTAAAGGGAGTGGAAATATGGGAAGCATTCATAGAACAACTGGAAGAGAAAGATGATACCCGCCTCCCCTGAACTGCACACACACATTAAATCAAACGCCATGAATGTTACCTAATAAGAGCAACAGCACAATTATACCGAAACAGAAAAACCTACCCAGACATGGAAAATGTGCGAAACATGCACAAATACCGTAGCTGCAACACACAGAACTACACAGACCCCCGTACTCCACACTAACACTCTCTACCGGACAATAGGAGCAATGATCAAATACCACAACTCTCTGTCCAACAAACCCCTCACCCTGTCCTGACCAGCATCCCGACATCCCAAAGAGCCTCAAATATCTCTTCAAGGTGACCCTTCTTTTCCTTCTCTGTTCCCCCCTTTGGTCTTTATTGCAATGCAGAAACTAAATGTTTACTCGTACTCGTCTGAAATTTGATAAGGCGATTAACCTACCAAAGTATTAAGATGTACACAGAAATAACTAAAGCCAATAATGTAACCTACTGCACTATTATGATCATGCTTGTAAACATTGCACTATATATAACAAAAGTTAATAAACAGATTTAAAAATAAAATAAAAAATAAAGTCTGCCTGTTCCTGAAAGCTGGGGAAATGGTGATTTTGGCACCACACACCCTTTGTTTATGCCATTTACAGGGAAAACCACATGCTTTCTTCTGCAGCCCTTTTTCCCATTTTTCTGAAAAACAAAAACACAAATTTTAGCTGTATTTTGGCTGATTTCTTGGTCTTCTCCAGGGTAATCCACAAACTTAGGGTACCTTTAGAATCCCTAGGATGTTGGAGAAAAAGGATGCAAATTTGGCATGGATAGCTTATGCGGACAGAACGTTATGAGGGCCTAAGAGCAAAATACCCCAAATAGCCAGAAAAAGGCTCGGCACAGGAGTGGAAAAAGGCCTGCAATGAAGGGGTTAATGATTACAGCTTGATTTAACATTCTACCTGGGTGAGTCTCCAGTCTTGAAGGTTGTAATCTTATTATGCACCCTGAGGTGTGAGGTGAGAGAGGATGAGGTTTGTAACTAGCACCCGCATGGTGGACCCAAGTTTTATTGATAAAGAATAGGACATCAGTCCATTCTGCCAGTTCAGACGCAATTAGTGTGTCTAAGGTTATACGGTGATGTGACATCAGTCTTCCCTGTCTCCCTCCCAAAAAATGCCCACACCTGCTCAAAAGCTGAAAAATTGTCTGCAGTATATCTCCTTAAACAAACTCACAGCTTTGAACATCTCTGCTAACCATTCATGGTGAAATTTGTTAGCACCAGTTTTTGAGGATGCAAATCTGCAGCTTCGGATGTAGGAGATAACAATCTCCCTTTGGAGACGTATGATTTCTGGGGTTTTGGAGAAGTTGTGTAGCATGACACGAGCAGCTCTTGCATGAATTGATACATTGCCTTTCCTGCTAAGTATCTCCCATATTGCACTGCAGTCTGGGTGCAATCGTGGACAGGACCATAGATTATGTAAGAGATCACATTCCACTCTGATTACACCGCCAGCATTGTAGATGCTATAATGGTGTGAGGTCATAGGCAGTCCTTCGCTTTGTGTCTGTTCATTGTACCCAGTAAACTGTGAGAAAACTGTAATCATGCAAAATAGTACCGACAAGGATGACTCTAAATCAGTGAGAGAAAAATATCATTCGCATATAGGAAGATCTTCTACATCCCTGGAGTGGTATTTATGCCTTGGTTATTAAAAGGTTAATGTGTAGCTGACATACCGTTTCAGTACGAATAAGAATAGGAGGGGGGAGAGTGAGCAGTGAAATGTGTTTCTGTATATGCCAGTGGTATAGGAGAGAATTCCGCAATAGTTAACTGGGGCAGTGGTGCCATCTGACTTTTAAAGTTACATTTGACCAAAGATCAACTGTCCCGAGTCTGAAATACGTAACCCCATTCAGCCATGTTAAGGGCCTGCTAGACTTACAGGGATAAAGCTATGGTATCTGTTTGGATGCCTTTGACAAATTATAACAGATAACACAGCGTACTGAGATGATTGCGAGATGTTCTTCCATAAAATAGGATTTTCGCCATAATTTGGAAGTCTTTGTTGGTGAGAGAAATCGGTCTGTGGCTGGAGCAGTAGAGTTTGTCTTTCCTGAATTAGGTGCTTCTGTTACAGAAAGTGTTTGGGCATAAGGTAGGAATCCCACAATAACAAAGTGTTTACATTCTATACTTTTCTGACCAACACATAGTAAAGAAAGTGTTTTACACTTATGACTCTCTTAACAGTGTGCAACAAAGCAATCAAAGAGATACACCAAGTCTTTAATACCTTTCTTGAATTTTCAGTAAAGAGGCACATTTAATTAATCACAAACAGAATTCCATTTCAAACCATACACTAAACTAAATATTTCAATGCTCAACAATCCAACTGTTTTGGTTAACCATTTGGGCAGCAATGTTTTACAGTTCAGAATGTGTGAGAAAGCTTTCCCATCACATTGTCTTAATCTGAAAATCCACAAATTCCCTGATGCATCAAATATTTGTTTCTCAATTGAAACACATCAAAATATTTTAGTTCTTTCCTAGCATGTTGGCTCCGGCTTCAGGAGATCCCATGGAAAATATCTACCTTGCAGGGACTTATATGTGAGATACTTGAAGATAATTGGAATAAATTGCAGGCATTTCAGGATTACTACTCCTTGTTTTGTCGGGAAGACCCAGTGTCCCTGGAAGAAGCAGAAAAGTTTGTAGCACAGGTCATCCTCTCTAGGCTCCCTAAACCCAGTAGTCACCACGTGAAGGATTGAATTTCAGAGGCAAAAGCTTTTCCAGACTTACATCTTGATAAATCACTGGAACCGAATGGTCTCATAAATCAGTTTTGGAAATTTTACAAACCTACATTGATCTTACATTTAGTTGCTTTGTTAATTTCCTTCTTATCCTCATGGACGGTCTCTCCCTTAATGGCTGGAGTGAACGTCATGCTGATCCCAAAGCTCAAGAAACCAGTAGAGGACTGTGGAACTTATAAGCCCATAGCAATTTTAAACTTCGATGTTAAAATCTTTACAAAGATCTTTGTGAATCAGATCCTTCCTCACTTACAATATTTAATCAAGCTTGAGCTGTCTGGGTTCACAGGCAGGGATCGGACAACATTAGGAGAGTACAACTACTTATCGGGCGATCCCATTGCTGTTGCTTGGTGCTAAAAAGGCATTCAACAGAGTTGATTGGCCCTTCCTCCCTAAGGTACTGGCGGTGGTGGGCTTCAGCCCCCGCATGTTGACTTGGTTACGTGCTAGTTACCAGACATCAGCAGCTTAGGTTGTAGTTAATAGGGTGAGATCGGGGGAGATCCCCCGCTTGCGAGCGGCCAGACAGGTCTGCCTGCTCTGGCCATTGTAGTTTGTTTGTACTGGCAGTTGAGCTCTTCACAAACACCATTAGGGAAAACTCAGTAATAAGAGGTACGCCCTTCACTGGGGAACAGCATGTCATACACTTATTTGCATACAATATCATTTTGACCCTGACAGACCCTCTATAATCAATCCTCAAGGTGCTTGACTTACTAGGAACATTTAAGACAGTATCCGGCTTCAAGGTGAACCTGGACGATTCTGAAATGTTGAGCATGAGGCTCTTGTGGGAAATGAAGAGCAAGCTGGCTACTTTGACCTCATTTAAATGGGTGTCAGGGGAGAAAAAGAAATACCTGGGAATTTATCTTACTCCCTGGTGCCATCAGAACTAACCTTTGCAGATGGCAGAGGCTCTGTGTCTCCAGGACTGGCAGGGAGGCGGTTATAAAGTAGAACGTGCTACCTCACCTACTTTATTTATTTCATGTACTGCATGTCACCTTTCCAGAGAAGAATATGCAGCTTCTGCAGCAAGACATAAATAACTTTATCTGAGCTGGGAAGAAGGCAAGGCAAGGGATCATTAATTGTTCCTCCAAGAGGCCTGCTGGCCTTGATCTACCAGACCGTCGTAAATACTTTCAGAAGGCCCAGCTCTGTGATTTCCTTGAATGGCCCCTTAATGAAACTGAGTGCCATTGAGTGCAAGTGGATGCAGTAGTCATGAGAAGGGCCCCTTAGGCAGTCCCTTGGCTCCCCAAGACTGCCAGGCCGGTGGGATGCTACTTCTAAGAAATTCTTAAGAATCCCTTCACTTCATAAGGTACACTCACCAGGGATGCAGGGCTAATGACCTTCCCATCTCCATTTACTCATCTGTCAGTATTCAGAGTTCTTCCCAGCAATACTTAAAGGGGAATTTATGAACTGGGAATAAAGGGTATGCAGGATGCTTTGGGACCTATTTGGGGGTAGGAGTCCTAGAGATGTTTTGCAGTGCAAACAGGAATTTCACCTACAGGAAACAGAGTGCATGAGATACTTACAACTGCAACACTGGGTACTGCACCAAGTCAATAAGTGGGCAGCCACTCAGCAGTTATTACCTTGGGAAAAGCCTGTTCACCACTTACGGAGGTCCTAAAGCCCTACTCTCTGCTATCTATGCTCTTGTTGCTAAACCCGCCCCTAATATTGACTGGCTCTACATAAAACAGAGGGTGCAGATTCTAGGTCGTCCCATTCCTAGGGAGTCCTGGGGGGGGGGGGACTCTGGATTGATTCTGCAAGAGCGTGCAGAATAAGGAAACAATGTACAATGTCATGACACTCTGGTACTGGTACATCACACACATGAAGCTGCACCAAATGTATGAAGCATTAAACAGGCTATGTTGGAGGAGGTGTGGCCAACAGGGGGACTATATACACAATTGATAAACTTGCCCTAGTTTGAAAACGCTTTGGAAATAAATCCTGAATCATATTAGGGGGTGTTGGGATACCCACTGATGCCTCACTCAGCCACTATAATCTTGGGGCTTATGCCAATGAACATGACGGCATTGACCATAATAGATTGGAGGATCATAACCAACATATCACTAGCAGAGAAGCAATTGCTAGCATTGAGACTGAAGACCCAGATGAGACTCCTCACACAGGACTGGCTCAGCAACATATAGCTTCTAATAGCCATGGAAAAATTGAAAAATTGGCATGATCCCTTGTAGATAAATAACATAACTTTGAAACACAATCTAACCCTTTACTTGACTTGTTAGTGAATAACAGTTCCTATTATGGTTGCCCCAGATCTATGAGGACTTTACACTTGGGTGCCAGAGGGGGAACCTTTTGGTTTGAAACTACATTCTGTATTTCACAGATGAAGCATAAAGTCATTCAATTTCTATGGGTTTCTGTGATGTAGTTTATTGCCATTTTTTTCTTGTGCTATCAATGGTCCACTGTCGCTCTGATATAAGATTTTGGGGGACGGGAGGGTGGGGTGAATTTATTTTCATAAAATTGAAAATATTTTCGTTCTCAATATGTGTTGCATATTTTAGATGTTGTAAAACAGGGAAGGACTACACCATATAGGACGTGTTGTGAAGATAGCAAACAGAACCTTCAAGTTGTTTCCCTTGCATTAAAGGTGTTTCTTGAGCAATTTTGATTCTGGAATGACATGCAACAATACGGATTTTAATGTATACTTTGAAGATACTCTGAACTTGTTCACCCATGTCTTATTCACTTCTGCATTCACAATGCATTCTACTCTCACACAGGGAATCCTTGGTTCCTTTACCATACCTTAGATTTTCTTAATTTTCACCCATGTAAACTGCTTGCAGCAAAACCCACACTAGATTTCTTAGACAACACAGGTAAGTTGAGTATTTATTTTAAAAAATCACAGTCAGTTTATCTTACTGGATTAAGATGTTAAGTGTGCATTAACTTGCTCTAGAGGTTGAGTTCAAAATATGATGGCAAAGAGATCATGGCTGTAGGATCATTCTTCTCACTTTTCTGCAGTTGTTAAGGATTGCTTACTTTAGATTCACTTTTTTATTATATATTTACAGGGGTCATATCTTGCTGGAACAGGCTCAAAGTACAGCACCCTCTGGCAAAGTTTTTTGTTTGACTTTAATTATAAGCCAGGATGGTCTCCACCGATGTCCACGGACACTATGGCCCTCATTATGACATTGGCGGTCACGGTTCCGCCACACCTGCAATGGCGGTCGGACCGCCTCCAGGCCAGTGGTGCAGATCACCATATTACGACTACAGTGGTCTACCACTGAAACATAGTCAGTTTCCAAACAGTATCACCAGTGCAGATAAACCGTCGATGACGGCGGTTGCCATCCCCAGCCCGGCGGTAGCCACTGCACTGCCCACCCTATTACAACACTGCAGACTGCCACGAAGCCTCGGAATTCCTGGCAGAAACAGCAAGTATAAAAGGACCCACTCAATGAACACAGATTTAGCGGAAGCCATAGAACGCCACCTTGAAGTCCTCACAGGGCTCTTCCAAGCCTTCCACCTCCATCACCACCAATGCCATCAGTGAGTACACCTGCAGAGCACACAAGGGGGGAAGGGGAGGGTTGCACACCCACACAAAAATACGCACCATGCATGGACTCCAACGCGCACACATGCTCACACACACCCACACACGCTACACAACACCTGTACCGAGACACACACACACAAAACACAGCCACACCAAACACACATGTCACATACACACACCCCAGATCAAAACTACACAACCACACCAATATCACTAACAAGCAGAGACACACAAACCAATACAAATACACAACAATACATACTATGGCCAAATACAAGAAAGAACAGTGAACATGGATAAAGAAATGCCTAGAAATGCACATTGGACAGCACATGATAGATGTATGGAAACTTACCTGTAAACACAAAGACTCAACTAATGTAGGGTAAGTAAACCAACAGTAATCCTGTTGTCTAAATTTATATGACATCAAATAGAATGCAAATGTGCAACAAAAATACCAAGGCCTGTGGGCCAGTCCAATGTCCAAAAGTCTTTAGGGTGCCTGGAAAAGGCCCCAACTTGACTCCTGACAGCCTAATACCCTCCACAAGGTAGGGGCATCAATGGGGCAGGCAGGCATCTCAAGGTTCTGTGGGTGGGGATGGGGGGGTTTTGGTTTGGGAGTGGGATCCTTGGGCCTTGGCTTGGGAGGGGGGGTGCTTTGGTTTTGGTCTGGGAGGGGGTGGGGGTTTCACCTTTGCTTTGGATGGAGAGGCAGGGGCTTTGGACCTATGTTTTGGGGAAGATGTTTTTGGGGACAGGGGAGGCTTCTTCTTGGGAGATGGAGGGGCAACAGAGGTAGAAGGGTGGGGTCATGTGAGGACTTAGAGATGGAAGGACTTGGACTGTGGAGGGAACCATGATGGCGAGGGGCAACACAGGGACAGGGAACAGGTCAAGGTGGGCATGGAAAAGCTTCTTAGGAAGACAGGGATGGATTTGGAAACAGTTCTAGGAGTGGAGGTAGAGGGAGTGATTGTAGGACGTGTAGGTGTGCTGGACCTAGGTGCAGATGGATGCAGAGTATGCTTGTGTGAGGTGGAGGAATGTTGAGTGAGTGAGTGCGGGCCGTTTTTGTGTTCTGGAGGATGGGGAAGAGAGGGTGGGAGAGGACAAACAGATTGTGTGTATGTATGTTGGGATAATGCCTGCATGTGAGGTGGGTGTGCTGCATATGTCAGTGATTGTGGATGTGGTGAGAGTGGATGTGGTGCATGGGGTGCATGTATGAGTGCCTGCTGTTGTGGTGACAGAGGGCAACACAGAAGTGGTGACAGGAAGTGGGAGTGAGGATGCAGTGCTGGCAGGTGTGAGTGGTGATGTGACTGTAAGGGAGGAGGTGCTAGGGAAGAAAGGGGAGGTAGTGGCTGATGTTGTGTCTGCTTTTGTGTGTTGAGTGTGTGTGTGTGCTTATAATGTGGTGCTAGTGTTTGTCTGTGAGTACCTTGTCTGTTGATTTGGGTGAGTGCTTGTCTGTATGTGTGGCTTGGCTGGGAGAGGGGAGAGGGCTCTGGGATGGGACACAGGTAGCAGGAGGGAGGACGAAAGCACTATGGACACTGGCTGCCATCAATGAAGAGGGCAGAGCCTGAAATGATCCATGTAGGAAAGTCAAGACACTGTGAATGCCCTCCAGGTAAGCATTACAATTCTGCACCTGGGATGCCAGGTCCTGAATGGCATTCACGATGGTTGACTGCTCTACAGTGATGGACCTCAGGAGGTCAATATCCTCAGCTTTGAGGGCAGCAGGGCTGACTGGGGCAGTGGCTGAGGAGCCTGTGGCATAGGAAACGCCTATTCTCCTGAGTGAGTGGGCACGGGCAACTGGGTGGGGAGCTACTGGGAGGGTGGTGCTGGTAACGGGGTGGCGGACGAGGATGGTGATGGGATGGACCCAGAAGGTTCTGCCATGGCCAGGGAGCTTCCATGAGAGGAGGAATCAGTATCAGTGATTTCTGCTCCAGTCTCCCACGTGGTGATTCTGTCACCCTCCAACCCACTAGTCCCCTCGGCTTCAGTGGTCTCTGCCTCCTGGGTCCTGTGGGCTGTAGCCTCACCACTAGCCAGTGCCCCTACTCCTTTGCCTGCGGATGCTAATACACACAAGGATAGGATGGTAAACAAGGGAGGAGAGTGGGTGAAAAAGATGACAGCAAAGGGTCATTACAAATACCCTTTGCACATTTGTACACTTCAACAACATGACTCTTTGGAAATTCCAAAATGCACTCTTCTACAACGGAAATAGATATATATCCACACCTACTGTGCATACACTCTGATGTGCATACTCAATCATGAAACCTCTAAAATACCACTCAGGTAATACTCTACACTGTAATGGCTCTTGTATGCAGGATCATTACTGTGACAAGTCAGTCCCTGAGTGACATTAGTACATTGTCATACTTACCTGTGTCACTCATAATGGACATGAATAGATAGGTATTGGAACCAACTTAAGATATTGTGGGGCATATTTATACTCCGCCTGCGCCGATTGTGCGTCAAAAATTTTGACGCACAATCAGCGCAAACGTTGCCCCGTATTTAAACTTTGACGCCCGAGCCCGTGGATGACAAATTTCTGCCGTGTGCGTCATTTTTTGGATGCGGCAACCCGCCTTGCGTTAATTATATGCAAGGTAAGAGTTCCCGTCCAAAAAATGGCTTAAACGGCCGTGCGTCGTATTTATGGTTTCGGGCAAAAATGACGCACGGCCGGGAGACGAAGCCAGAAAATGACGCACAGCCCGATTTGCATCACAAATTAACGCCTGGGTCAGGGCAGGCATTAAAATGGGGCAAACACACCTGTATTTAATCAGAACACACAGAACAAACAGCAGAGAAGCAGAGCAGCAACAGGGAGCCATGGAGGTCATTCTAATCCAGCATCCACGCAGACGCAGAGCCCAACAACAACAACAGCAGCTAAAACAACACCAGCAGGGACCCCAAAGGCAGCGCAGGAGGCAGGAGAGGATATTCCGCCCAAGAACAACCCTTCAGGGCCTCAGGGAACACGACATCATACAGAGGTACCGGTTGAACTGGCAGGCCATTCAGCAGCTGCTGCGAAACATTGAACTGCAGTTGGCCCCCACTTTGGTGACACCCCACACCATCCCAACAGAAACCAAGCTGCTTGCCGTACTTCATATGCTGGCAAGTGGCTCTTTTCAAGCAACTGGTGCCCTGGTAGGCAGAATATCACAACCATCATTCTCTGCCTTTTTGCCCAAACACACTGCAGAAGCAGCAGGAAACTAAACAGGGGTTCTACGCAATCAGTGGCTTCCCACACGTCCTTGGTGCAATCGACTGCACACATGTACGCCTTGTGCCACCTGCTGCAACTGAACACCTCTACCGCAACAGGAAGCACACACATTCCATCAACGTGCAGGCCATTGTCGATCACCAAGGATTGATCACCAACATCGTGGCTAAATATCCTGGGAGTGTCCATGACTCATTCATCTTCCGTCACTGCACCATCAATCAACACTTCCAGGATGGATGGTATATTAATGGACTACTTGTTGGTAAGTACAAAAACCTACTTATATATACACTGCACAGCAACCCACCAGGACACACAACACATACACCACAACAGCAACATGTCAACAGGAACACACTGAGGTCGTGACATCACTAGCCATGTTTCTTAAGTCACCATTGAACCTGTCACACATCGGAAATTACTGTACAGCCTAATGTGAAGACGTCAATGAGTGTGGTTGCCTAAATGTCACCTTGCAATTTGGAAGTGTCCCAATGACCTTTACATTAATACATTGCCTAAGTCTAAAGGTATGGGATGTCCAGGGTACTTTCAAATGAACGTGCTAACAACACTTTCAATTTTAACTCTGCATGGAACTATCATCTCACCCCCAGTGAAGACACACGGACACCTGTATCACAAGTCACAATGCTAGGGAGGGCACACTGTACTGAAAATCCCCAAACATATTGCTGACAAACGGTTAGCAGACAAACACTTGTTCAGCCAAGGAAACAACACAATGCAGATGGTATAGCCTACAAGCATAGGATGTCTCATTAGTACACAAAAGAGACACAGACAACACAAGAAAACTACTGCCATTAAAGGTCTTTTCAATAGTGCCAGCTACATCAACATGATCCCATTCATTTTCTATTGCAGCTGATCAGGGGTATGGCATCCAGCCATGGATTATGACACTATTTGGCAACCCGAGTACAGCTGCAGAGCGTGCATGCAACGACGCCCATAAGAGGACACGCAGCATTGTCGAGCGGACCTTCGGCATCCTCAAGTCAACGTTCCACTGCCTCGACATCACTGGTGGTAGCCTCCTATATTCCCCCGAGATGGTATGTAGGATCATCCTCACATGTGCAATATTGCACAACATTTGCGTCAGAAGAAACATTCCCCTCCTGGAACCAGAGCCACACATGCCTGAAGAGGAGGAAGAGGAGGAGGATGGCCTGCAACAGGAGGGGGAACTACAGAACACAGCTGCTGGTATACGCAGGCGGCAACAGATTGTAAATAATTTCTTCTGAATATGATCACCTTCACCACTTTAGTTAACTATTTTAAATAAACACCAATTATAATCACCATATCATGGTCTGGCTATTCCATTTTTACACAGCTTCATCTCTACTTATCAGAATAAGAGTGTTGCCTCATGGAGCATTGCTGAGATACTGAGTAGGACACGGAACATCCCAGAGCTTATGTGATGCCTAACATACAATGGTCACATACACACACACTCTTAATGACATATGTCATGTACATATCTCCTTTGAAGGCCTATAGCAGAGGACCACAACTATTTCAAACATACATGTTGAAAGCAAGGTCCAACGCAGCATATGGCACATAACTATGACACCATCACTCAATAAGGGAAATAGAAGCCTCATACATGAGGCAGTCAATGTGCTTTGGCATCACTAACAGGAATGTCTGACAAGACCCTTGATAGCAGTTGGTCCAACTGCATTCAATATTTGCAAGGAATATCTGTGACTAGAGTTCCATAGAAGCAGAACATAGACAGCACAAGTGCCACACATATGACATGCATTGTGCACATGACATTCCATGTACATGTCAGCCCATTTCCTAACTCATCACACACCCATGCACCTGGTCACAACCCACCTGTTGAAAGAGGTCCCTGGAATACAAAGATGTGTACCCTGATAATACCTCCTCTACAAACACAGACCAAGATTAGCAAACCAGGGTGCTATACCCTTTCCTAAGGTATGCCATTGTCAAAGAACCTCTGACTGCATGGACGTCAGGTCAATTTATACTGTCTCCTAGTTTCAATGCCCTGTTAGCACATGTAGATTGCTTCCCCTTGTGAAAATGTCTGTTGGCCCTTAGAATGCAAGTCTCACCTACAGGACTGGTGAGAAATAGATGCAGCCCACACCTGTGAATGCCTCCATGCACACCACCCGTTACAAAAAGCACTGCCCCTGATGATGTGTGGAACAGCATAGTAGTAGCCATTATGTCAAATACATCGTCAACCATTTATAGTAATTAAGCTGTGTAACACAGCCACTGGGTTCATTTGTCACCTTCAAAAACACAGGACATACACAGATCGACATGTCAACTGTCTAGTTTGTCCTCCAAACAGTCTCAATCAGACCACTGATTATGTAACTTGTCCAGTAGCTGGCTCCTGAATCATCTTGCATTCTGTCAGCCTGACTGGCAACTGTCAGTACGTCACACTAAAGTATCCCTGATGCTATATATGTACCGCACTTGCGTTGTCAAACCTGCCATTCATCAGGGGGCATTGGGCATGGGCTTCTACCATGCATACACAAATACATTGTATAGCATCATCTGCCTTTTAACTGTACCATTTGAGTTACATCCTCTTGGAAATGCAAAATTCATGGCCCATCCCTTTTCTGGGTTGCATTTATGCATGAATGACAAAGTGTGACAGTGTCCCAGGGTCATAGGCAGGGCTTGGGTACGGGGCTTTCAGCACAACCAGCAACCTCTGATAATGTACATGACTAATACACAAATGTCAGGACCATGACAGTTCACACACAGCATCACAGTGCGCACAACATAGTGATGGGCCGTGTGTGGTGAATAGCTGCGAGAATAAACAGAACAGAGGCTATGATGTTCTCAGATGCAGTGGGAAGTACAGAGGCCAACCTGTGTACAAATTTTGTATTGACACCTGCCGGAACATGACAATTGAGACATTATCTCACTCAGCACACCAAGGTTGCCCTGTTGACTGTCTCATTACACGTCTTTAGTGACAGGGTGGGACCATCCACATGTTGGCTCACATGTCCACATCTACTCTACTCACATTGATCAAGAAAGGATACTCAGTAGTTACAGGAATAGCTGCCACTGACACATGATGAGTCCTGGTCCGGACTGTGACAAATTACATCCCAAAAAATCTACAGGATCATCATTGGACCACACACATGAACAAGACACCTCTGTGCAATTGATCACTGGAAATATGTGGACACGTACTGTCTTGTATGCTGGTCCACCACAGCCACTTGATAGTTGGGGCTTACTTCTATGGCCTCAACTGTGGTGTCATCATACATATGAGATTGACCCTTGTCTGTCTGTGCAAACAACATGGTACCCACTTCATCAATGCATGTGTATAACTCACTGTGGGATTCATCAACTAGTGCCTAGGAAGCTCTTACCAATACTCTAGGACATAGGATGTAGAAATTGTGGACCTTTGACATGAACATATGTCTGCCATCCATCTGGTGCATGCTATGTCACATGTGGTGTCTACGTGACCCTAAAACTTGGAAGTATACTTTGCGGGTGTTGTTACATGTATGACTAACACATGCCCTTGCTCATTCCAATATTTACTTGCATCTTAGGGTTGGACACATGGACGTCACATTCATACAACCAAATGTACAATAATGCTTCATGTGATGTACACACACACCTGGTCAACCAACAAATTAGTTGTCAAAGCACACACTTTGAGCCAAAGGCAATTAGGTATTGTACATATGTGCGTCACATTGCTATCATATCCTTATGGCAAACATGCACAATTTGTGCCATACATATATGTGGGCCACACATATGACCATCTATGACGTCAGCCAACTGTAAACATACTGTGATGGTTGTAGTGGATGATGTTCCGCTGCAGTATGATGTCACACATGTGAACATACACCATCAACACCATACTGTCTTCAATTAGCCAATCTCTGATGTGTTCCAAAAGTAAAATAACCAAAAAAAAAATGTAAAAATGCCCCAAACCAGTTAATGCACTGTGATTTTGACGTCCCTAGCGGTGTGTGTAATTTTTTGTTGCACAAAACTGTTTTTGCATTGTTTTTTTTGACGCACAGGAGTGAAATATAGCCCGCATCCAGATATTTGTACAGTCCATGTATCATTATATGGATGCAGGTTAATATTCACGTCTGTGCGTCAAAAAAAATGACGCAGATACAGTTTTGTGCAACAAAAAATGACGCATAACGCAAAAAAGGCGGGACTTTTCATTCAGGAAGTGATGTAATAGGGTATCCTGTTTACAGATCATGTACAGTGGGTGTACTTTCACTTTCACTTTGCAGTCTATGATCCTTCTAGGCTGTGTGGCTGTGTAGAGAGTGTTGTTCAGAGATTTTGTGCTGTATTTGTCCTGTGTGCTATCTGTAAAGTCCTTTTGTGAAATAAAGTTTGTTTGTGTATACTGTAGTACTGTTTTTTGTCTACATTTGTCCATTTATCTTGTGTAGTTCATGTTTGTGGGAGTCTGTTGTGGGTAGTGTTAATTTGGGGATAGTTGGGCTCTTTTAGTGTTTAGGTTTACTTTTTTTCTGTCTTTTTACCCCTACTTTCACCCATTTACCCTTTCTTTTTCTTTTACCCCTATTCCTTATCTTCTTCTATTAGTATGTCTGGTAGGCCACGTCTTGGCAGGATGGGGGAAGAGGAGTTGGGGGGCTTCATCTGGCTGGTTACACATTTCTTGCCGCTCATGATCCAGGCAGGGGGCAGGGTCATACAGGGCTACCCGACAGAGGCGCGCAGAATCCGGTGGGGAAAGGTGCTGCATCACCTGCAGCGCGTGTATGCCTGCCAGAGGAGTGACCACCAGCTGAAGCACCGGTGGGCTGACCTCATCACCAGGGAGCAGGATCTCTTGGACCACCTGGGAATCATGATTGGTGGCACTGTTGGTGAGTACGACTATTTTTATTGTGCAAAAATGAATGCTCTGTTGTGACATCAGTGGATTAGTGCAATGTCTGCCAGCTAACTTGATGACTGTGTGTAATTTTGGGGACATATGAGGGGATCATTGATGCACTATGGCAAGGATCACAATTGCTAGGTGTCAGGTAGCACGTGCTCAGCAAACTTACAGGTAACTTTACCATGAAGGAAATTGGTGCGGCCTTTTTGTCAGCACAGCTAACAAAATAGGAGCCAATCATGTCTATATAGGGTACTATTGACAGAGAAGTACAGATGTACCAACATTTAGGCCAACTATGTTGACGCAATTGCTAGACTGACTTTAGAATCACTACATGATGCTGAAAATGAGTGCTGCCTTCACAACAATTTATAATAGCAAAGTGGCTCAAACATTGGTCTCATGTGAGTCTGGTGAGAGTGGAAGGAAAGCGTTCACAGAAGTACTATGAATGTGTGGGATTATTGTGTTTCTTAATCTTTTAGGATAAATGTCAGTTCATGATTTGAATACATCGTGTAAAGTTGTAAGGTGCCCTCAGCTAACATTGTAAGATGTTTGTTGTAATTGGTTGAGCCACAATCCAAATATGGATGGCAGTCCAAGTGTATGCACATGGCTTTACATCTCCATGGTTGGTGCAAATCACCATAGCTGGGCCACATCAATTGACTATACTGTAACAACAGGATGGCTTACATGAGTCCCTGCCCCTCCCTCTGTACATTGGGCCTATGTGCAATAAATGTGTCATGGCCACAAGGCATGTTAGACTGGTAATGCAGTCCTCAAGTAACCAGGCGTTGGATGTTTCTCTTGGATGCACATGATGAGACGATTACACTCCATATTTTTTTGTGCTCACCAATTATGGGGCAAGTTGGCAACCACATGATAGTTAGGGCCAATGTGTATGTGTGCAGATATGTGTGTAACTGTCACAGGAGACCCATGCTATGTACAAGTTGGCCGTGAAATATCCAATGCAGTACCATCATGTCTGAATGGCTGCCATGTACTTATTCAGCCTACACATTGTAAATGATACTGAAAATGTTGCACTGTGCACAGATTTTGAGCACATTTCTTCCTTCCATACCTTACAGGTGGACCGGCGCCCTTCACTGTGGGAGAGGTGGCGACATTTGAGAACCCCGACCACTACAGTAAGTGTTGATATGTCTGTTATGTGTTGTGTTTGCTGGTTATGGACTCGTGTAAGTTGGACGCATACCAAGGTGTGATGCTGGGGTCAAGTTTTTCACTTGTTCCATGAGTGGGAATGCAGTTTTCACATGTTTGGAGTTAGCCAATGCGTATCCAATGGTATCATGTAGGGATTTTAGGACATCCCTGTAGGCCCCACTGTGAGTACAGGGGATAGTCATGTGTCTGACACTTGTATAACCAAGAGTCGCAATGGAAGTCAGCCCCTATTTAGTCAGCCTGTCAGACCCACATTCTCTAAGATTGGTGGAGCTAATAGTTTCCCAATAGACATCTGCTTCACTATTTACCTACGTAATTTTGAAACAGTAGGTAGAACCTCCTAGCATCATGTACTTCCACATGTAGTGCATCAAGTCTGTGGAACCTGAGTGTAATGGCCTAGGTGTGCATGCAATTCATGCTCATGGGTGTTCTAGCAACTCTGTGTCTGATGTAAGTCAGGCCTCACTGGAAGTATATGTTGTGTACTAAGTTCTGATTTTCCTGACATGTCTGACCCTATGAGTGCTCTAGGGTTTGCTGACTCCAAAATGTAGATAGACCTTACCTGTGGTGTGTCTGTAGAGACAAACATGTGTGGATTAGCCAATACACTCCTCGGTGTACATGTTGTTGGCAAATTATAGTTGTATATCCACCGCCCCCCTCAAACACGGCCATGGGTTTGTAAATGGGGTACCTAGTATTGATGCTACCAGTATGTTACACATACCTGTGAAGAAGTGACGTTTTGGTTGCATACTAGTATACACACTCAGGTTTGGCACTTGGTACCATACTGGAAATTCCAGTTACAACTTGCAGACCATGTGGCTTTAGTTTTGCTTTCCGTACACTGACATTTGTAGCCCAGCTCTTGGTGGAGGAAATGCAGCATGATTCTTAGATGTTAACTGTCAGAAGTCAGATTGCAAGTCAAGGCCAGTTGTTACCCATCTTGTGGGTTATGAATGTGCTTTGTGTGATGTGACCTTTGTTGTCTGGCCTGCCATGTACTTCCTCAGGGACATTCGATGCTCTGTATTGTGATATGAGCTGTTAGAAGTACAGTAGATGTATTGTCTGATTAACTTGCTGTGCTGTTTCACACAATGCAGTTACTAATGTGGCATATCTGCATTTGTCTTCACAGCAGCTAACATGACGCCAGACCAGGTCCGTGAATTTCAGCGTCGGGCCATGCGATACCAGCACATCCTGCTGGTGGAGTCGGGGTTCCGGGGGATGGCCCGGCGTTATCGCCATGAACGCGCCTCCGGGGCATGGAGAGCCTTCCCACAGGGTGGGCCTACTGTGCCCACCACAGCCAACACAGAAACAACCACCATTGAGAGCCAGGTGGCCCCACCCACAGCTGCCTCTGTTGCATCTACATCTGCTGGACTTCCTGGCCCCAGCATTGCCACCGGTGCAGGATAGCCCACACAGACCTCCTCCACTGGTACCCAGACTGCCACTGCTCCAGCTGTTGACCCTGCCGCCTTCAATAGACTTGAAAACAAGATGGACAAAGTGCTGCGCAAGGTGAGCCACCTGAGCCGGGACGTGCAGCACATTAAACGGCGGGTGAAGGATATGAAGAGGACCCTCTGGAGGGCCAACCTCTAGACAGTTGATTAGATGGACATGATACCCTCCCATCCCTCCTCTTTCCTTGTTCTTATACTTAGTGGGCTTAGGGGGCTTAGTGTTAGGTTAGTATAGGCTGTTAGTTTAGTTAGTGTTAGTGGGTAGGGGGTCCTGCTTGTTTCTTTTTTGACTTATTACATGTGGGGGTGGGTGGGTGGGGGG
Source organism: Pleurodeles waltl (assembly GCF_031143425.1). Lineage (NCBI taxonomy): Eukaryota > Metazoa > Chordata > Amphibia > Caudata > Salamandridae > Pleurodeles > Pleurodeles waltl. The sequence continues at coordinate 497,366,243 of NC_090440.1, forward strand.
CTATGTTGGGGTTCTTGTGTGAAAAAATAAAAAATAAAAAAACACAAAAAAAACATTAAAAAAACAATTTACCAAAAAAATATATATTTGTATAGGATAGTATAGTATGTGCTTAGGTTAGTATGTGTTGTCCTCAATGTGTCCCGTCTCATAAGGGGGGTGGGGGTAGATGTTTAGAACGTTTCGTTACATGTGATAAGTAAGTGTAGCTTAGGTTAGTTAGGGACAGTTGTGGGTAATGAGTAGTCAGGGTAGATTAGGGTAGGTAAGATTTTTCCCTCAGTTTCCTCATCTATGGTTAGCTTTTAATAAATATTTGGTTACCCCTTAATAGTATGCGTTGAATGGTACTTGATCGTGGGTTTGGATTCCGTGTACATCTCTTTTGTACTATAACATCTGTGTCCTATGCTACAAACAAATCCAAACTGAGCTGTACGATTGGCAGCTAACCCAGAGCTACCTTGCAAAGTGTCTACCCTTTGTTGCAACCACCAATCACAGTTAATATGGATGACAATGTGTTTCTGTTGATAAGTGTGTTTTCAAAGTCACTAACAGTGCTTCCAGACTTGATATTGGGGAAACAGTTTTAGGTCTGACTGCAGTGTAATGATCATGCACACCCTTATAAGATGAGTTCTCATTGGCAATCTTGTATTCTTGTCTTCATGACCCTCATACATCATTTGTGACACAGTTCGGCATGATTACCTATTTGTACGTTAACTCAGACACCTTCATTTGTGCAGTTTTTTTAGTGTTTAGTCAGATTAGTGTGGCATGTTTATTGTGTTATTTTTGCATGTTGACAACATTTGGCAGGCACTATTTGATGACTTAGTTATCCCCTGAGGAAGCATTCTTCTGTCCAACACAGCATGGTGATCTATGGTTTCTCACTTCATCAGATTATTCCCTCAGGATGGGCAGAGTATGATGCAATCATGGTCACTGTGCAGATTTCTCTAACTACATAATATCTGGACAGTTGTATTGAGAAGCTACGTTATTTGACAGTAGGGACATTCCAATTATCTACTGCGCTGTTGATATGTCACATTACCCAGAGACAGATTTGTGGTTTAAGTGCTATTTATTGAAAAGTGCTGTAGTGCTATATGTACATTGTCCATGACTGTGAGTCCATTATAGTGACATTTTAAATTGGGATCCAACACAAGGGTTTACCAAAATGCTTTTGTCATGCTGGGGTTGCTGTTTCAGACAGTGCAAAGGGACAGGATTTGGCAATGAGTAGGAGAGAGACAATCACTGGGCTGGGTGACAAGATATACAGTGGTTTGCAGAACAGTGCTTGAGTACAGTTGTTGCAAGACTGGCAAGTTACAAAGCGCAGGACCTTGGTAAATGTCGGCCATGTGGCAGGGACTAGTGCTTCCGGGTACTTTTCCTTGTGAATGTGATCTGTTCCATGTCTTCTTCTTCTGATGTGCGTGTTGCCTGCTTTGTCCTTGTTGTTGGTTGTGAAGGGGCAACACACACCTCAGTGTTAGAAGACGTGGAGTCAGACATCCCGGTCGCTGCTCCCTGTGAAGGTCTTAAGGGCAGTACTGCAGCAAGGAGGATCTGCTGGTTCTTGAGAATAGCAGCCACATCACGATGGTAGGCAGCCAGGTCGGCCCTGAGGGAGTCATGATTGTATTCGTGCATGCAGTGGAAGGTTTGGGGTGCGAGGTGTTGTGGCAACTCCCTTACTGCAGTGGTGAATTCCTTGACAGTTTCTTGTAGTCCTTGCAGTATGGATGTTAGGGCTTGCATAGCTGCTGCCTGATCTGCAGATGACATCATGCACGAGCGCACCCCCTCAAGGCTGGCTGCCATATTTTGCATCCCCACCCGCACCTCCTTGGCCAGCTCACGCTGTACTCCAACTACAGTTCTCTCAAAGCTGGTGCCAGTGTCGTCTGAGTCCTCAGCTGTATTGGAGCTGGCAGGTCTTACAATTGGGGTGGTGAGTGGATCCTCTGAGATGGCTGCTTGTTCTGTGCTCCTCCTTGTGACTGAAGGTGGGGTCTGGAGGGTTTCAAGGACCTTTTGGATGGACTCCTGGGGAATTTTTATCGGCTCGTCATCCATGTCATCAGGGAAATCTGGGAGAGGCATATCGGCAGGAGATCCATCTTCCTCTGCAATGAAACAGGGTACAATTAGTGTGTCTGTGTTGTGACAATTTTGACGTGACGTGCCTGCCTTTTGATTAATTCACTTTGTGATCTTGTTTTGTATTAATATCTGCAGTCCTTCAGATGGGCATTGTTTCAGGCCTATGGCCCACCTGTGTGTTACATGTATGTTATTGAGTTATCAGACTTGTCAGCCTCATTGCCTCTAGGTGTTGCTTTATGCCAAATAGAGAATTGCCACCTTTTTGTCCTACTCGACCCTCCTTGTATATCCATTCTCATGGTGAGACCTTTCACTGGCTGTGGGTGTTCTGATGGCCCTGGCAGCACACTTAACTATCAGGACCTGCCCCAATCCCTGATCTTTCACATCGACTTAATTGTAATTGACATGTTGCATATCCTATGCATGGCAATGTTATGATGTGATATGGATGTTGACATTGTTAATGTGTCCTGCTGATGTTGGGTAATGTGTGGTACATTGGATTGCCCTGATAATCGTATCAGTGTCCTATTTCGTCCTCTGACTGTGCAGGTGTATTTCAGGGACTAGTTACATGTGTCCCCTCCTCAATGCTGTTGTCTGAGCAGTATGACATTTGTGATGTTGCCTTGTTACCCAGGCACAGGATGGACCCTGACATATGCAGGATGGGTGTGTCCTTAGTGCTGTGTCGCTCCTATTGTTGTTTACATTGGCTGATGTTTGCGGCAACTATGGGCATTGACATTTGAGTGTACTGGGGCCTTTGTCTTGTTTCTGGAGATTGTTGCAGATGTCATCCTCACCCCCTAATTTAGGTATGTATGTTCCATGGGGAGGTCACTGCCATTGGCTACTTGAGCTGCACACAGATCAGAGGTGGTAGTGGCAACTGTTGTTGCAGTTACATTGCAGTTGTCGGTTTGGCTAGAGGATTGCTAATAGGGCCCTAGTTAATGTAGGAGGTATGTTGGCTGATGAGTGCCAGGATGTCAGTTTGACATAGTGGCCTTCCCTCCTGTTGTGGCTTTCCCTTTGCTCCATTGTTGGCATGACAGCATGCCCCCATGGGACTGTTGTTGGTGTAGTGTAATGGTGTGCCCCAGCTTATGTTTGTGCAGGCCATGCCCCCCTGCCGTGCCCCTTTACCCATGCCACTCCATCTATATGATGACTTACATGCAATGTGTAGTAGGTATTTCCCCCACCCCGGTTGCAGTTGACATTATTGCATTATAATTCCCCATGCGACTTACCCTGCATGTGCGTTGTCTCGTGGTAGTCTGCGCTGTCCTGTCCTTGAATCCCTGTGACTATAATAATCAATAATGTGTAGAAAGAACAAAGTCAAAAACCTTTTTTGGAGCATGCGCGCCGGTGGGGTAGGTGTATCTGCCTACTTTCAAGAAATTGAGGGGCATATTTATACTCCGTTTGCGCCGAATTTGCGTCGTTTTTTTAGACGCAAATTCGACGCAAAACTAACTCCATATTTATACTTTGGCGTTAGACGCATCTAGCGCCAAAGTTCATGGAGTTAGCGTCATTTTTTTGCGTGAACACATTCCTTGCGTTAATGATATGCAAGGTAGGCGTTCCCGTCTTAAAAAATGACTCCGATGCATATGCGTCGTATTTATACTCCCGGGCAAAAATGACGCCCGGGAGTGGGCGGGTCTAAAAAACCTGCATTAGCGCCGGATTTTAGCGCCTGGGTCAGGGCAGGCGTTAAGGGACCTGTGGGCTCAGAATGAGCCCAGAGGTGCCCTCCCCTGCCCCCAGGGACACCCCCTGCCACCCTTGCCCACCCCAGGAGGACACCCAAGGATGGAGGGACCCACCCCAGGGACATTAAGGTAAGTCCAGGTAAGTATTGTTTTTTATTTTTTTTGTGGCATAGGGGGGCCTGATTTGTGCCCCCCTACATGCCACTATGCCCAATGACCATGCCCAGGGGACAGAAGTCCCCTGGGCATGGCCATTGGGCAAGGGGGCATGACTCCTGTCTTTGCTAAGACAGGAGTCATTTCAATGGGGGATGGGCGTCGTAAAAAAATGGCGCAAATCGGGTTGTGGCGATTTTTTTGCCTCAGCCTGACTTGCACCATTTGTGGACGCCCATACGCCATTTTCCCCCTACGCCGGCGCTGCCTGGTGTACGTTGTTTTCTTCAACGCACACCAGACAGCGCCGGCGGCTAACGCCGGCTAACGTCATTGAATAAATACGGCGCCCGCATGGCGCTTCAGAATGGCGTTAGCCGGCGCTAATTTTTTTGGCGCAAAACTGCGTTAGCGCAGTTTTGCATCAAAAAGTATAAATATGGCCCTGAAAATTTTAGTTTCTTATTCTGGCCAGCGATCCTTTTGGGCTCTACCCTGACATTGGAGATGGGCGACCTTTTTGAATTTACAAGTAGGACTAAGTAAGTGACTTTGTTCTTTCTACACATTATTGATTATTATAGTCTTTGGAGAAGGTTTTTGTCCTGATGAAGCGTCACTGGATCCGGCTGGACAGCTCAGACGCGAAACATGTAGACTTGCGATTGTGAGGTACCATAGTTGGTTATATCCTCCCTTTTTTAAGTGAGAGTAGGTGAGCATTATCAATCACCCATTACTCCTTATTTTGTTTTTAATCTTGGTCGCCATCACATTTACTATTGATTAAAATCATGATTTATTGTTTGTTGATGGCAAACCAATTTTAACATTTGATTCTCTCCAAGATTTGCTCGGGTACTTAAAATTGGGTATCCCAGTGATAATTATTCGCCTTTTTCACAGCTACTATCTGAGCAAAGTGGTTAAGAGCACCCCGTTTTGGGGAGCCCGTCAGGCATTGCAGCACCAGCCTGATGAGGAGCTTTCCCGATGATGATGCTAGTCATCCATTGTGATGCATGAGGGTTCTTGCTCCTGATGAATTTGGTTCGCTCATGTGAATTTTTTATGTGTTTGGAACAGTGTACTAATTTTTGTATGATGGTACTAAGGAGATATGTCCCATTGCTGGAGGAGGAAGGAGTTAGGGACAATCCGGTGGCAGAGGAGGGAGGAAATATGAGTGACGGAGATAGGGATGAGGAAGATGTAGGCACAAGGACACAGCTCATCCAGCAGTGCTTCAGCTAAAATTCTGGCAGTTACATCTCTACATTTACCATGTCTTATGTTGAAGGACAGGTTGGGTGTACTTCATTATCCATTCCTGATATGAGTAGGTTTTGATCTCATTTGGATGAGTGTATACAGGAGAGGTCTGACAAGTAGTTCATTACTCAGTTCATTACTGTTAGATGCAACGATTATCTTGTCTCATAGTACCTGAACATGGTTTTGTTTATGTGTGCAATAGCATTGGATTGTCTATCAATGTGTAAATCTACATTGTAATTCGGTTAACCATCATGATGTGCAGGTACATACTGTTAGCAAGTGTGCAATTTATATGTGATGTACATTCTGTGCTATCAATTGCAGACGTTCTGTGGATGATGTTTGACTACTCTTCCCTCTCTGCTACCTGAGGACCCAGGGATGTGGGGACACTGACTTTGCAGCAGGGGACTGGATGTCAGGGTTATACATTCATATCTTCACTGTGCTGACAAGATGGATGGCCGCCAGGGTGGCACACGAGGGTGTAATTTTGCCCTTCACCCCCGAACTACATTCACTATCCGGAACCATTCTAGACCTTGTCAGCCCAAAGTCCAGTGGACTTCAAGCAATAGAGGTCATACACAGGTGCTGGAGGAGATATCTACGCAAGGCACAGTGCCCCAAACCATGCACCCCAGGGATTCCTTTGTGAAGCTCACTAACGCTTCCACACGAAGGGAACTGGAGTGAGATTAGGAGCTGGGAAAGAGCAGGGGCCACAACACTAGGCATACTCTATGAGGCAGATTCTGCTGCCATTTAAGGACTTCCGGGGCCGTCACCGGATCCCAGTACGGAGTTTCCTGACACATAGAGCGCTCACAAGCGTGATGGGTAGACACTGGGGCATGGGTAGCGCAGAACTCCCCACATCAGAGGTTACACAGTGCCTCGTGAGCGCAACAGGGACACATAGAGCCATAACCACCCTCTACAGAAAAATTCGATCTACCATGACTCGCCCATCATCGGACCTCAAACTAAAATGGGAAACAGAAGTGGGAGTAACCATAGAAGATAAAACATGGGAGGAAATACTATACAGGACTCCAAGAGTATCTAGAAATGCCCACTTTAAATTAATTAACGTCTATGTCCTACACTGAGCATATCTAACACAGGAAGAATCAAAAGGCACTTTTGTGCACCCGCGACTTGCTGCCCTAGATGTGGGGAGGAAGGAGCTGAATTTATACACATGTTTTGGGGATGTCCGGTACTACGAGAACACTTGCATGACATAACAAGACTTATTACGGACACTATCGAACGCGCAGTTCCGGAGGACCCCAGATACTGCCTCCTAGGAGACTATCAACATCAGCCCAAACACAAATACACTAATCAATTCCAGGATTTAGCACTAGTTTTGGCCAAAAGAGAGATAGCAATGACTTAGAAAGCGGCGACAGGTCCAAGAGTACAAGCATGGAAAAGAGAGGTCCTTAGATGGGCTAAAGCAGAAGAGACGACTAGATATAGAGAAGCGAGAAGAGGCCAGGGCCCGTTAGATAGAGCTAGAGCCTGGAGCACATTGGTGGTCGAATGGGAGCAGCACTGTAAAGAGACGCAAGTACTCTGATATCTATAGGCAAACACCGGAGGAGTGGAACGGACCCTCGAGGCTTCCCGCAAAGCACGAATATTAAAGGAACACACATACTCTGAAGCATCATTCACAACCACATGCAAAATACAACCCTGACCCCCACACAGGAGACTGAACCACTACAGATAATAACTCTCACACTGCACATACCAGACACTCGATCACTAGTTGGGGAGTGTGGTGGGGTTTAGGGAGGCTTGCTCCCCTCAAGGGGAGACCTACTGATCAACAAAGAGTGGGGGACCACTGCACCACTTTACGGAAAGGGCCTATCCTATATTGCAATAGTAATTATAAATGAGAACATTATTGAAGAAAGTAAATTATTAGCTTGATCCTGGAGAACCCATACATAAAGGAATGTCACTCCTGCAAGAAATGCTATAATAGGCCATCAATGGACTTATTGACTCTACTTGAGGGGAATACATGGTATGTTGTAATTATTGTTTGCTTTTACGTACATCAAAATTAATAAAAATGTTTTAAATTCACATCTTCACTGTGTATTAATACTAAATTTATGTAACATGTCACACTTTTTGTTGCTCTTTTACAATGAGTAAACACAAAACACTATAACTTGTGTGTTAGTGTATTTATTGTCAATACCAAAGGGTGTTCAAAATTATCAGTCTGTTAGGCCAAGCAGTTGATAGCACAGGTCCAGTATCCATGTGGCATTGGAATGCGGGGCTCTGGCAGTAGAGAGTCAACAATGTGTCTCAGTCGCACAAAAGGGAGACAGATCTGGAGAGGCTCATTTCCTGGCAGTGGGTTTGGTCTTGGCCTCAGTCCCTGCAGGATGTCTGGCTCTGTGACCACATTTGTGTGGGGTTCCTCCGCAACAGGGTGTGGCTCAGTAGTGGCTTATGAGTCCTCAAGCATGGCCACCATCCCACTAGCTACAACAGATGTAGAGGGCTGGTCAGTAGGTTAGCTAGTGGAAGGGGCCTGCTGGTGGGTGGAGGACTCACTCAGGACTGTGATAAGCCCATGCATCAAGCCTTTCATGGAGGCCATAGTGGCATTGAGGGCATGCCACTCCTGCATGGCCTCCTGACCGTACTCCCTCTGCAGCCTCAGGTTTCCCCCCAACATGTCTAAGATCTGGCCCATCCTGTACTAGGATAGGTTGTATGCTCCCATGACTCGTGCTATTGTCTGATGGGCAGGTGGCTCTCTGGGTGTCCCCACCCTGTGGCCCCTAGGTGCCCTCCCACTGGCCCTAACCCCTTGTGCCTGTGTCTCCGGCACAGTGTGCCCACTCCCACTTACACCAGGCCCTTCATCGTCTTGTGTGGTGGGTGCTGACTCAGGTCTCCAAACAGATGGGCACACTATGGATTTATGTGGCCTGGTGACATTGGTTTGGAGGTGTTAGGTGGCAGGTATTGTGGTGGCAGAGGTTGTGGGGGGCTCTATGGTGTCCTGGGTGAGGCTGGTGAAGGTGGACTGCCCAAAGAGCCCGGATGGTCCAGGTAAGTCTTCCAGTTCCAGACATCCTGTGTTGTTGTCATCACTGGGGTCTTCATCTGGAGGTGAGTGCTATGTGTCATGCCTCAGTACTCAGGTGTAGATATACAAGGGAAATGTGCATTGTTAGATGGCTAAAGGGTGATGCATTGTGGGAGTTGTAGTGCTTCATGCTGTTTCTGCATTGGGTGCATTTGGGTGTGTAGACTTAGGTATTGGTGTTAGTGGGGTAGGGTGGCCATGCAGGGGATGGGGATGCATGCATTAGAGATATACTTGATACAAGGTGATTATAGGTGAATTACCAGTTTCTAGCCTTCCGGGATTCCACTGAGCCCCTCAGAGTGCAGGATCGCCAAGACCTTCTCCTCCCATGATGTGATCTCTAGAGGAGGAGGTGGGGGCCCACCGCCATTCTTCATGAGGGCAATTTGGTGTCTGGACACCATGGACCAGGCCTTCCCCCTCATGCCGTTCCACCTCTTCTGTATGTCGTCCTTTGTGCAGTTGGTGGTTTGCTAATGAGTTCACCTTGTTGATGATCCTCTGCCATAACTCCATTTTCTTTGCCATGGTCGTTTGCTAGACATGTGCCCAAAACAGCTATGGTTCTACCCTGATGATTTCGTCCACCATGGTCCTTAATACATCATTGGTGAAATGGTGGTGCTTTTGTCGGGACATGGTAAGTGTGATGTGTGGGTGAGTGAAAATTATTTTAAGTGAAGTGAAGTGAAGTGTGATGCGTGAGAGGTATGCACGTGTCTGTGATGTCTGTGTACAGTGCGATCTTCAGGGGTCGTGCAATGTATGGTAATTGTCATAGTAAAGGATTGTGGGTTGTGTGTGTGTGTGTTTTATAGTGGTGGGGGTGTGTGGTGTGTGTGTGTTTCAGGTGTGGAGTATTCGAACTGGCCAATGTGATGTTGTGTTGTAGTGGAGGTTCTATTTCACCCGCCATGGTCCGGACCGCCAATGGATTACCATCACGCTAAGACCGCTGTGCTGATTTGTGGGTTGTATTGGGGAGTTCAGTCTTCTTCTGCTGTGTCGGTTTGGGTGGTGGGACTGCCTCTCTGCCGCCGTCATTTGGCCTGACAGTGTCAGATTTGTGGCTGTATTCTGGTGATTTTGTTTTTGTGTGTCATAATTGGGCGGGTGGATTACCTCTGTCACTGCAGTCTTTTGGTAGCCACCGGCCCGGCAGTCTTTGGGAAAGACCGCTAATGTTATAATGAGGGCCTATATGAGAGATGCATGTCAGGGAGGAGTTGCTACTGCAGCACCCATTCATACTTTCCCAGAGCCAGCTTGTGCGGGGAGGGGAGTTGGCATTGAAGGCAACTGTCACCTCATGGAGAACTCGGTGGGGCAAGTAGAATGCCCTGGGCTACTGCTGCCCACCAAAACATGGGATGGTGGAAGTGTTGAAAAAAAGTCCAAAAGAAGATTCTCAGCCAAAATGAGACTGTATGAGACATCATGGAAGCACACAACTGAAAACAATGTTCTCAGACTATCTGGCAGAGGTCTACACCCACAGCAATAGGAGACATAAATTATTTGGCTTTCCAAGGCTTGAGGAGATAGATGGAGTGGAACAAGCATTCCAAAAAGTAATTTGTTTTGAGAGATTTTAACAGTGGCTAAGGTTGATGAGATAAAGACAATCGGGATGAAATACCGTGTGAGCCATGTTGGCTAAAGAAAGGTGGGCAGAGAAATTTACTATTTATCATCACTGATGATCAAACCTACTATAGGTGATGATTTTGAGACTGTTACAATTGCTACATATAATGGAAACATTGATACAGCCAGAGCTGGTAAAGGAGAGCCATGGAAAAAACTGAGTATAACTGTGGAATCGCTCTCTTACATCAATAACTCTCTCATGCCAAACACAGCTCAGTTTCACGATTCTTTAAACACTAAGCCACTGGATGATAATTCTGTGATGGAGCAGAGGAGTGATTGTGAACCCTCAGAAAATATAGAAAGACTCTGCCTGGCAAAATACAGAATAACAAATGTTCCTGACACATGCTTCAAAATCACTCTAATCAAGGTAATACCCTTATTCAGCCCTTATTCTGTGTTCACCTACTCAACAACCTATTAGTGCTACACTGTTGTCAGGGGTAGCAACTACATGTCAGTACACCTCTGATAGTACAGGTACAATATTTGAGATTGGGTCCATCTCTGGACAGGGATACAAAAGTAGCTTTAGTGAGAGCAAAGTATTTGGGAATGACAATACCTCTCATAAGACAAGTTGGATACCCAGTATCTCAGAAGATGCCAAGAAGTAGAAAGGATTGGATGGTGCCCACAGCACTATTGAACAATGGTGTATTCAGCAGACAAATTCTAAGTGAAAGACTAGCTAAAGACACAACTATCAGAATCTCCTGGTTAAAAGCATCCCTAATACCAAAAATATGTCTGCCCATTGAAAGATCATAAGCATGTAGAGCAAGGTCAGATACGGAAGCCAAATCCTGCCATGGCAGTAGATTATCAAACGACTAACTCTTCAGTTGCTCCCACAGTATCATAAAAAACAATCTGTATGACAAGTCATCTATAGAAGATATTGTCCAACAGGGTTCACAATTTGAGCAAGGAAGAAGCAGAGCATGAAAGAAGTGTGAAAAGGGCTTTTCTCTTTCTTATTCTGATCCTAGCACATAGAAACAGATGCAATATTCTGAAACTAAACTGTAAAGCACACAATGTTCATGGAGTAATCATTTGCAAACAAATATTTCAATGATATAAAATACTGTTAATGTTGTAGTTAACCATAAATCAAATTCCATAAATGAATAAATATTCAAACAGCATTTAATTTGTTTCTTGGAAAATGAATAATTTTGATATATTCAATAATAATATATCCATCAATATATCAAAGCAACAAAGATTTCTTTGTGTTTTTATACAAATGCATCAGTGATACCTCTAGTCCACAATCCATTTACATCCAAGGGACAGAAGGAGAGCACCAACCCTCTTGACTCTCCAACCACAAAAGGTTTGAGTCCGATATGCATTCTTTCAAACAATCAGAAATTACTCCTAAGGGACTCCAGCAGCTCATGCGAAGAATTGCGTCATGGCTGAAATATTTGTATGCAAACGATTCCTCCATTAACATTGTGTGCTTTACAGTTTAGATTACCCAGTTCTGTGGGGAATATTGGGTTACCCTGTTTATTTGTAACTACTAAATCAGACATAAAAATGCCTTTCTTAGCTATTGCCTATTAAATTAAATTGGGTCAGCTATCAAATTTATTGTTGGGCTAGAAAATAATAACCAAGGATATTGTTGAAGAAGGCACAACCTGTGTGGGGGAAGAAGTTAAGAATCAGACTACCCATGTACATGATTTAAAGGATAAATAGAAGATTTGTAAAATCATAATAGACAAAATAATCTTCATATACTAGGGCTGAAAAAAAGGTTCGGAAGACAAAGACTCTCATACGTTAGTTGTCAAACTGTTTCATAAAGCATTCGGGATGTATCAGAAAGGAACCTTGACTCTCAGATTTAAAGAGCATACTGCTTTCCCTTTATCACAACTGCCAAATGAAGGCCCTCACCCACTTGCTATTTTAACTTAGGTGGGTAACTTTCTTCTAAGGCTAGGTATATATCTCAAAGTGTGTCAGTCCACTCCTAAAAAGGCTGGTGAGGTAACTGCTTTTTTTAGATCTGACCTTTGCTTCTCCACAATAGAGAAGTGTTAGAAAATACACAATCTGATTTCACCTTTACAAGAACTCACTGCTCAGGCGTTCTTTATCAAATATGTCAGTCTAAAAAATAATATGACATAATCACATAATTTTCTGCAAAGAAGAAGATGTGGTTAAAGAGATAATTGAGACACGGTGAGCTGAATCTAAGACCTACTGTAACTCAATCATCTTTAAATGAAACCATTGGAAGAAAAGTGCTAGTGATAAAAAGTTGTCATACTGTGTGCTTATTTATTGGGAGGGTAGGTAGCTTCTCTAATTAGAAAATAAGTGATTTATGTAAAACCAATAACAGACATCGTGGTTTGTTGACCCTGGCAGGCCACCATGCTTGTGATGGCAGCAAATGGTAGCGGCTGCACTTTGCAATCAACCTCATTAATATTCATGAGGTAGGTCGAATTGCAACCCACTACTATTCCGTATTTTGTGAACCCACCTACTATTACATAGGTGGGTTTACAAATTACAAATGCATTTGGTTAAAGTTTGTGTACAAATTACAACCATTTTTACCGAAGGCACTCTTGGTACAAAAGACCAGAAGTCTCTCATATACAAAGCGGGTTCATTCCTGGAAGTTACATGACAATGCACACATATTATGCAATAACCACATTTGATGTGGCTAGTACTCACAGTTTGTGTGCTGGTATGATGATGGTGGATTGTGAAAGCATTTGATTGCTTAGCGTGACACTTCTGATGGGGAGTTATAGGTTTGCTGTGTTCCAGTTCAGGGAGGACCTGTCCTGACAGGTTGGACTGGACTGTTCCTATTGAAGCAGAGTCAAGACTGGTTTGCATAAGGCTGGGTCCAAACTGAGGTGGCATGGTGTGCAAAATAACAATGGAATGGGATGCAGCCCAGAGTAATTACTACGGTGTTCCGTCCATCACCTTTTGTGTACTTCTGTGAATAAAGTTAAGCCACTGATATGAGCTAAAAAAGTATAAATATGGGCCATAGTTTTATACAACCCAGTGGAATAGATTAAAAGCATGTATAAAAATAGAGATCATAACAATGATGGGTTGAATTGTCCAGGGGCTGAGCTAAAAACGTTAACATAAAAGCTGGGTGAAGTTGAGGCAAGGATCATGTAGTGGTTTTCTGAATTAATTGTACTGTTGAACATTCCACCCCAGAACTCCTGGGTTTCCCCTGCAATTGTACAGAAGGGTTGGTGCAAAAGCAGTCTGTCATGTTTTAAGATTTTTATAGCAACGTTTTTCATTACTACCTTCCGTTTACTTGACTTTTGCTGTTTTCATCTAGATTCTTAGGGCCTCATTTAGAGAATTCAGATACGGACATACTCCCAAAAATATTAAATGCCCATCTGCCAAAGTTCCACATAAAGGAAGGGAACAGCACAGTTTATCTTGCAAGATCATCTGATGGCTCCGTTAGGAGAAACCCTTGATCTGGTAGCCCATCCAAAACTAGGTCGATAGGTCGTTGGACAAACATTTGTGGAATTCCATGGCTGCAGGGAAAAAATAAGTGGTCACGAAAAGCAAGGAGAAAACTCCATGCGTATTTGGTACATTATTTTTTTGTTTTTCTGCTTTGGCATTTTCCTTTAAGAAAAACAATAACAAGCAGGCAATCCTTATGTGGCATTAACGTTTATTCTACATGTGCACTTCCTATACCATAGTACTGTGATTTCCCTTAAAGGTTATATGTGTCAATAGGAGTTAGGTCAGCGATTCACCTGCGGTTCAGGGTTCTTGGTGCTTACCTCGAGGGTGAGCAGCGGTTTAGAAAAGTTAAAGAATTAGCAGATTAAAAAAATATATACACATAAAAAGAGAAATGGAACATTTCATATTTGAAACGCCCTGTTAATGTGAATGAATCTGAAACTGAAGGCTAAAAATGAACTTGGAATCCTTAGGTTGATTTGTGGCAGCAGCACAAGTAAAACAGCATAATCTAATATGGATAATTGGTGACCTCAATTGAAGCACTGGCAAGAGAGCATTCACCAGGAGCAAAAAAGACAGCGTGATATGCTAGTTTGTAGCATATTTCTTAGTCTTTTCTCTTTTATAAACAAAACCACAATTTGAAAACTCCAACCTTTTCATTAAAATTAACCTTTTTATTTTGGATGTTATTTAGTTTATGAATTTAATAAAATATTTCCTAATTTGTGTATTTGATGTATATTTGTGTTTTTATTTTTGCATACCGATTTGACTTTCAAACTATAAAAAGTGCATAGGCCAGGGTCACTGACTTCCACTAGAAATTAACTGTGATGTCCTCGGAAGTCAAAAGGTTAAGAGCTGCTGGTTAGACAACCTTTCACCTTCACATGGTATCCACTGAAAACTGCTTGTAGTTACCCATATTCCAGAGCCAAATTCAACCGTAAATTCCAATACTATAAAAGCAAAATAAGCTGGGAAGACTGCTTTACATTCACTATACCCCTGGCAGGAACCTATGATAAGCCAACATATACCTTGTCAATAACAAACTTCCATGCAGCTGAAAGATTGAGACCCATGAATAGACGGCCTTGGCTCCAAATTATAGAACGTTTTGAATCCCATTCTGAGAACAGCACCTCTCTACCTTCAAACCAGAAATCTCTTGAAAACTGACCTCTTCAAAATATTATTCGGCCAAATACTTAGCATCATTTTAAGGGAGTAATTAATATTGAACTTCAGAGTTAGGGTAGTGAGCGAGAAATATCACTTAAGAGTGTAGAACCACATTGGATTGGACTGCTGTTATCCAAAAACATTTTCTTGTACACTGAACTGTAACGCGCACTGAATTATCTTGTGAAACCAAGAGCAGCACTATAAAACTCCTAAATAAAATAATAAATCAACATGTCAAAAGCGTACCCTAGTTTATAAATCGGCGATAACTAACATAGACTGCTATCTGCCTAAAAACGTTTTTGTTACTCTTAAACTTGCTGTCGTTCTTACTTAAGAGATGTTTTCTGTGATGTCATTGAGTTTATGGCTTTATTATTTTCTTTTTTGTGTGATTTGTGGTGTTGTTAGTGTCCTTTATAGAGCCACAAGTCATCAAAGTGGCATTAAAACTGTAGTTCTAGTGTAGCATTATAACTGTACATTTGTCTTCTAGGGAGTTTAATTGCCCGGGGGCTCATTAAGTGTACCATCAGACCTTATTAATATTTCTTAGCATCAGTTCATTAATTACCTCATCTTCAGTTCATTAATTCCTTCAGCAAGCTCCTAATATGGCCAGGACATTCGTTCATCAGATACTGCTTTAGCTCGTTGATTGACATTATCAGGTCAATGTTATTTTATGTCATCTTCTCATTTAATATCTACATTGGCTCCATAATTGTTCCTGCCATGAGTGCATTAATTGGCCATTTCAGCCACTTGTTTTCTTGTGTCATTGGCTATGCCCTCTAGCACCTGGCCACTTTGTCCACCAATCGCTCGCACCCTCATTTGGATGCAACAACTAGAGATGTGGTGCTAGTACATGGGAAGGCTCTTACTGCTGTGTTAGGCCGGGCCTCGGTTACAATTTCTAAGGGCTTGTTAAATTGCACCAACCAAGCCAATGCGTCTGTATTATAGAATTGGCTGAAAAAGCGGATGTTCACATTTTTCCCCAGATGAATTTCAGCAGAATAAATTTCGGCAGGGCCATTCTGTCGAAGTGTAATGGATAAAAAGGTTAAGAGCAATGTATTCAAGGTAGGTGTTAATTCCTAAAGTCTTCCACGCAAGGCTATCTTCAATAAACTCACTCGAGTTGTGTTTGGGCCTGGATCCAGTATCTGCGTGCTTTTCTGCTGCACGATTCTCTTTGAACAGTGTCTCTCTGCCCCGGGTTAATGAACAGCACCGCATTGTGAGCTCACAGACTCTACGACCATTGCGGTGGAAGCTCTATATTACTTTTCCAAATAATAATTCGACACTTCATGTCCCGAGAAACATACACACCGTGTCGTCTATAAATATAAATCGCTGGTTGTGCAGGCATTCTCCTCCTGTTAAAGCTTTCCACAGGTCTTTTTTTGTTAAATACACTCAGGCGCGGTTGACAGATGAGGGGCTAATTGCTCTGTGAATTACCTCTATCGATTCCTGTTTCATGTTGAGCCAAACAAACAAAAGATATTAATGCTTTGCAAAAAATGAATGATGACCTTTCTCGGCAAACACAACTCGCGGCCCCTGATTATTGGTGATTCTGGAGAACAGCGGTCAATTGCAATAGCCGTAACGCTATGATCACTTTAATAAGCTCGCCTGACCTTCTCTGCCATGTTAAGTGGTTTAAATTTATTTGCCCAACAACACTGGAGCTTTCGCTTAAAGACAGAGAACATTCAATTCCAGTCAAAGATGTAGCCTGCTTTGGTTTCTGCAGCTGCAACAACCGAATCACCTGCCACTGGGATCTGCTATTGATATTGAACCGTGTGCGGCCGCTGCTTCCTCCGCGGAAACTGGAAATAGAATTCTGTTAAACCTCTTGTTGATGTGAAGTTTTCTGTTTCAATTTCCCCCGCATGCTCTAAACTGGACACACACCAGTGTTCCTACAAAGGAAACAAATGCGTCGTTGTCTCATTGTACTACTTTTCTCCACAGCCGTTTTGTCCCCTCCCACCACACCACCACGCCCCTTTTCACAATGGTAATGGAATCAATAAGGTAATAGTCTTTATTGTTTGGTCTACTGATGCTTTGTTTTTCCATTCCCCCCTTCTAATTGCGTTTTTAAATTGAAGGATACCATAGCCTCATTATAGTGAATGCAGAAACTAATGTCTGAATTCCGTTCAGTATGTTTAATCAGTGCTGTTATGTCTTATTGTGCAGTCGTTCCACGGCAGTGTGCATTAGACCTAATATAACTCCCCCGGCCATTTCCTTCCATGGTGCCTCCTATCTGCTGATGGTAAGACAATACTCCTGCTCTAAAATCAATTCAGTTGCATTTCCTGAATGTAAAGATGAGTTGTGCGCATTATACCTGCCTTGGAAATGTTTCCCATGTAAAAACATGCAGCAGTAGACCCGCTTTGTTAGAACCCTGTGTTCTTTAGTCTGGTAAAATTGTCCACAAAACGGTTTGAAGGTTACTGTTGTCTTAATGATTTTTTCCAGGTACTGTACCACAGTTTAGGCTGCGAAAAGTTTTGTCAGCTGCACCTTTATTCCGCAGTGCAATACTTAGGCTGTTCCTTTGACCTAGGCTTTAGTGGGTGTAAAACAGTTTCAGAAATCTGTATTGGGCAGAAAGTAGCTCAGTGTTCTTCACATTCACAACAAGTATTTTCATTGCTCGCATGCATGATAAATTCAGTGTAAAAGTTGGGTGTAGATGCAAATGGCTGCATCCTGGTCATCCAGTACATTACCTAACACAGGTAACACAGCAACAGAAAATCGGATTTTCCATTTTCTGTTTCTATACATTCCTGGATCGTGTGACAGGAAGTGATGCAACAAGTGAGTATTGATTGATCATCCTGGCTGAATTTATTTTCAGGCTTGAACATTTTCCCCAGGCTTGACATATGCCATCTTGCTTCAGCCTCGCCCACCAGCATGCTCACCAAATACACCTCTGGACATGACAGCAAGAGGAGACTCCTTCACTAAGCTGCCGCGAGCAACTTTTAGAAATAGAGGATTAGACTCCCAGCATTTCCACAGTCATAAAGAACACTGGCCTACCAGCGATGTCCTGATTAGACTCCCAGCATTTCCACAGTCATAAAGAACACTGGCCTACCAGCCATGTCCTTTTTAAAGATGTTGATCCCTGCTTCTTTGAGGGTGCTTCTTACTGCACATGACAGAGTGCATCCTTCTGGGCTGCCAAAGGCCATAACAGAGGGGGTGAGCAGCACACCATATTCTGAAACTAGGGATCAAAGAACATCAGCTTAAATGCTCTTCTGTGGCATTCATTAAAAAGGCGTGATCAACCTGGTTTAATCATGGTTTCTTGTAAATGTTGTCTCCCTGGGATATTCTAGTGCAGGATTGCGATCTTCTTTCAGCATTACAGAATGATTTATTTTTCTTATGTGGTCTGCATCTGCAAGGATGTATACGGCAGGATTGGTACAGGTTAGTGCTCAGAGCTCTCTGATTACTTCTGCATTTTCTTGTGTTATAAATTGTCTAATACTTGCACTGTGATTCCTTTGTTTTACTACATTGAAAGCATGACTGCAATCTTCTCTGATGATTATTTAAAGGAAACTTTCACAATAGATTGACCCCATTCAAGTATTAGAGTTTGCAGAATGTGGTAAGTTCATTGTACAGCGATTGCTGTAGGGAGGCTGATCTCTCTAGGTTGTGGGAAGAATGACAATGTTTGGACCTTTCAAAACAGTTTTTTCTTTATGTATGTTTTGCTTAAGAACTGAAGTCAGGAACAAATGCATGACAGGTCTATTCCTTTTGCGATTTTTTTCATTTCCATGCCTTCGGCAAAATAACAACATGCATTTAATCTCCAGGTTTATTGAAGAAAGTTTATGGTGTTCTATGGGCTTAGACTTGATAAATAGACAGACCTTCAGATCTTTAAAGGAGTGCAATGTTGTTTGTGATGTATGTTCAGTTTCCTGTGGAACTGAATAAAATCCGAAAGAAACATTGAACCTCACTAAGCAGCAACAACAATAATATACCACAAGGCTGTAAGTCATTGATTTCACCAACAAATAACTTTAAATGCAGTGGCAGCATTATCCTGCCAGAAAAAAAGGTGTTAGAGGTCACTGAAGACTATTACATTATTGTAAATTGTTCTCAAGATGAATCTTCCCATCAATCCTAAACTCATTTAGTCTTGAAAATCACAATCTCAAATCTTATCAACCAGAAATTATGCATCCATAGTGGTCAGTAAATGCTTAAGAATACTCCCAATTAAATGCAAGCATGCCAAACGAGATTCTTGTTACCACTTTGAAAGTTCCACTATTCCATAATTTTGACTTCAGGGTGAATCTTCTCTATCTAAAGTTATGGTCAGTTTTGTGACAGAGTTTAAACCAACACAGGCATACCAAAATACTTAAATCAAAGCACCCTAACTACAGA
The DNA here is from genome assembly GCF_031143425.1 of Pleurodeles waltl. Lineage (NCBI taxonomy): Eukaryota > Metazoa > Chordata > Amphibia > Caudata > Salamandridae > Pleurodeles > Pleurodeles waltl. Next base: position 497,385,500 of record NC_090440.1, read on the forward strand.
GGCTAAGTCGACCTTCAAGAACAATTCCACTTTGGACTTAGACTGAAGCCTTCACTCATTGTTGACTCAATGCTATGTTACTTCAGAATAATGAGCGTGGCACTTCCAACGGTACCGCCTTTATCGTAGAGTCTGCCTTAGATGGCCACCGTGCCTAGAAAATTGTGAATTGTTGTCCTAATGTCTGCTGAACCACAACATGGACAGGTGGCCTTTCCATTTGCCTTTCCACAGTTCAGCTCTAACCAGACCTGCTATAGAGAGCCACCACCGCATCTGCAATGGTTCTAGATGTTCCAAACCACAATGTGTATATTGCATGCCCTAGAGGGGCCACATGCAAGTGCTGTGTCTATGTTATGATAAGAGATCGTGTGGTATGTTGGGTGCCCTTAGGAGGAGCCAGTATGAGGCTGGCCTGGCTTGTAGTGGGTACCAGAGGTACTTACACCTTGTGCCAGGTCCAGTTATCCCTTATTAGTGTAGAAGAGGTGTTTCTAGCAGCTTAGGCTGATAGAAGGTAGCTATGGCAAAGCAGCTTAGGCTGAACTAGGAGACATGTAAAGCTCCTACCATACCACTGGTGTCATATGCACAATATCATAAGAAAACACAATACACAGAAGTACTAAAAATAAAGGTACTTTATTTTTATGACAATATGCCAAAAGTATCTCAGTGAGTACCCTCAGTATGAGGATAAGATATATACACAAGATATATGTACACAAACCAAAATTATGCAAGTCATAGCAAGAAAAGTAATGCAAGTAGTGTAAAATTACAGTAGATTGCAAAAGGAGCACATAGGTATAGGGGCAACACAAACCATATACTCCAAAAGTGGAATGCGAACCACGAATGGACCCCAAACCTATGTGAGCTTGTAGAGGGTCGCTGGGACTGTAAGAAAACAGTGAGGGTTAGAAAAATAGCCCACCCCAAGACCCTGAAAAGTAGGTGTAAAGTGCACCTACTACCCCCAGCGAGCACAGAAGTTGTGATAGGGGGATTCTGCAGGAAGAACAAACACCAGCAATGCAACAACAGTGGATTTCCGGACCTGAGTACCTGTAAGACAAGGGGACCAAGTCCAATAGTCGCGACAGTGTTGAGAGTGGGCAGGAGCCCAGGAAATGCCAGCTGAGGGTGCAAGGAAGCTGCCACCTGTTGGAAGAAGCTTGGAGTTCTGCAAGAAAGAAGAGACCTAGGGACTTCTCCTTTGGAAGATGGATGTCTCACGTCACGATGAAGCTTGCAGAGGTGTTCCCATGCAGAAAACCCGCAAACAAGCTTCGCTAGCTGCAATGGTTGCGGTTGAGGTTTTTGGGTGCTGCTGTGGCCCAGGAGGGACCAGGATGTTACCACTTGGAGGAGGAGACAGAGGGGGCGCCCAGCAGGTCAGGGAGTCCTCACAGAAGCAGGCAGCACCCACAGAAGTACCTGAACAGGCACTTGGAAGAAGAGTGAACCAGAGTCCACGCGAAGTCACAAAAGAGAGTCCCACGACGCCGGAGGACAACTCAGAAGGTTGTGCACTGCAGGTTAGGGTGTCGGGGACCCAGGCTTGGATGTGCACAAAGGAAATCCTGGAAGAGTGCACAGGAGCCGGAGCAGCTGCAAATCACGCAGTACCCAGCAATGCAGTCTAGCGTGGGGAGGCAAGGACTTACCTCCACTAAACTTGGACTGAAGAGTCACTGGACTGTGGGAGTCACTTGGACAGAGTTGCTGAGTTCCAGGGACCACGCTCGTTGTGCTGAGAGGGGACCCAGAGGACCAGTGATGCAGTCTTTTGGTGCCTGCGGTTGCAGGGGGAAGATTCCGTCGACCCACTGGAGATTTCTTCAGAGCTCCTGGTGCATAGAGGAGGCAGGCTACCCCTAGAGCATGCACCACCTGGAAACAGTCGAGAAAGCCGGCAGGATGAAGCGATACAAGGTTGCTAGTAGTCGTCTTGCTACTTTGCTGCGGTTTTGCAGGCGTCCTGAGCAGTCAGCGGTCGATCCTTTGGCAGAAGGTGAAGAGGGAGATGCAGAGGAACTCTGATGAGCTCTTGCATTCGTTATCTGGTGAGATCCCCAAAGCAGAGACCCTAAATAGCCAGAAAAGGAGGTTTGGCTACCTAGGAATGAGGATTGGCTACCAAGAGAGGTAAGAGCTTATCAGAAGGAGCCTCTGACGTCACCTGCTGGCACTGGCCACTCAGAGCAGTCCAGTGTGCCACAGACACCTCTGTTTCCAAGATGGCAGAGGTCTGGGACACACTGGAGGAGCTCTGGGCACCTCCCCTGGGAGGTGCAGGGCAGGGGAGTGGTCACTCCCCTTTCCTTTGTCCAGTTTCGTGCCAGAGCAGGGCTGAGGAATCCCCGAACCGGTGTAGACTGGATTATGCAGAGATGGGCACCATCTGTGCCCATCAAAGCATTTCCAGAGGCTGGGGAGGCTACTCCTCCCCAGCCTTCACACCTATTTCCAAAGGGAGAGGGTGTTACACCCTCTCTCAGAGGAAGTCCTTTGTTCTGCCTTCCTGGGCCAGGGCTGCCTGGACCCCAGGAGGGCAGAAACCTGTCTGCAGGGTTGGCAGCAGCAGCAGCTGCAGTGGAGACCCTAGAAAGGCAGTTTGGCAGTACCCGGGTTCTGTGCTAGAGACCCGGGGGATCATTGAATTGCCCCCCCAATGCCAGTATGGCATTGGGGTGACAATTCCATGATCTTAGACATGTTACATGGCCATGTTCGGAGTTACCATTGTGACGCTGTACATAGGTAGTGACCATGTACAGTGCACGCGTGTAATGGTGTCCCCACACTCACAAAGTCCGGGGAATTTGCCCTGAATGATGTGGGGGCACCTTGGCTAGTGCCAGGGTGCCCACACACTAAGTAACTTTGCACCCAACCTTCACTAGGTGAAGGTTAGACATATAGGTGACTTATAAGTTACTTAAGTGCAGTGGTAAATGGCTGTGAAATAACGTGGACGTTATTTCACTCAGGCTACACTGGCAGGCCTGTGTAAGAATTGTCAGAGCTCCCTATGGGTGGCAAAAGAAATGCTGCAGCCCATATGGATCTCCTGGAACCCCAATACCCTGGGTACCTCAGTACCAAACACTAGAGAATTATATGGGTGTACCAGTATGCCAATGTGAATTGGTAAATTTAGTCACTAGCCTGTTAGTGACAAATTTGGAAAGCAGAGAGCGCATAACCACTGAGGTTCTGGTTAGCAGAGCCTCAGTGAGACAGTTAGGCATCACACAGGGAGCACATACAGGGCACACACTTATGAGCACTGGGGCCCTGCCTGGCAGGGTCTCAGTGACACATAGACTAAAACAACATATATACAGTGAAATATGGGGGTAACATGCCAGGCAAGATGGTACTTTCCTACAGTCTAGGAAGCCCTGGGGCAAGCATTACCACCATCTAGATACAAGAGTACAAGGGTCTGAACAACACTTCTAAAGTTGCTTTCTGGAAAAAGCAGTTTCACTCTGTTTAAAAGAGAGACTTGGGAAAAGGGATTTTGTTTTTGGCTATTTGTTCCTTGAGGATGAGGTTGGTGTCCAGAGTGAATCCAAGTGATTTGACAGTCAATAAATGTTGGGGTTCGTAGCTATCAAGGTTCATATAATTGAGTAGAGTAAGCTTTGTAGTGTTTCTTGTTTGTTGTTTTTAGCAAATAATAGAATTTTTTTTGTGGCTATACATCCAGGTCTGGATGACATGCAGGCATTGTTGGAGTTGTTTGACGTTTGAAGCAGAGAGCACTTTCAATCAGAGCGGTGTACTATATGTGATTTACAGCTTTGATTGAAGAACAAGATGGACTTAATTTTTATGACAAGGTCTCCAAACAGAAAACTACTGATTCACTAACTACTTAGAAAACGGCACAAATATTAAGCATTGGATTTTGAAACAATGAATGGATCTGAATTATAATGGGCATCCCTGCTTTTTGAAGGTCTGGGGCTCCAAAGGCTCCCGATAGGGCTAGGCCTTGCTGAAATTATCATTTCACTGCTTAGTCCTGTGCAACTCCCAGCATTTCATATTACTTATTACACAAAACTCCCCAAAATGACGTCAATATATTACATACTGTAATTTTAAGTCCATTCGGGTAAAAACCCTACAGTGGGACCCTGGAAACAATGCAAATGAACAAAATGTTAGCAGTTATTGTTCACACCACTTATGTTTTTTGTGCTATTGTTTTAGCACAAAAAGAGCTCTCAATGCTAATTTCAAGATGTGCATTTCATGTAGAGTCCGTGGGAAACTTATCAGGGTGAGACACTCCCCCACCCCACTTCACAGGACTGAGGGCACTTTCAACTTCATATAGGCTAAACAGTGTTCCTCTTGAAGGACTTCCAGATCTAGGGTAGAGATTGTGTCAATCGTGATGGCCATACTGTAAATTAACTGAAAGTGTGACACTTTTGTCTCCCCGAGTTTAAGCTAATTTCCAGAACCTTGAAACGTCCGTCTCTGACGCAACCCTATTAGGTGTTTTCCCATTTATTCATTAAAGATCTTCTTTCTTCATGGAAACTAATTTATTTTAGAGTAGTGCTGTTGATCTCTGAAGATGTAATCTTTGACAACTAAGGGTGCTTACTAACACTGCATTCTTTACATAACAATTGTTTCTCTTAGTATCACCATTCCTAGTGTTTCGTCTTAAAGGGATTAACTTTCTGCAACTTAGTAGACCCAGCCTCTTGCACATTACTACGGAACATCTATTAAACGCATCGATAATGTGAATATATATTCACAGGGAAAATCTTAAAATGTAAGAAAATGGCTCTGATGCAACAGGAATGAAGTTAGCTATTCTAAGTTGAGGTTTCTAACTCATTCCCTTCCTTTATTGACAAAATAGTATTAGACCTAAACCATAAGATTAAGAGAGCGTAATCACTTACAACCCCTGTGAACACCTTACAATTGTTTAATAATGACAAATGTTCGATGCTCACCAAGATGGCCAATAGCATTTGTTACCAACATTGCATGTAAGTAAGAGTACATTATTTCATTTAAGTACATCTTTGAGGGACAAAGCATACTCACAATCTGTTTTCCAAATCTGGGTCCCAGTATGGAAAATTAAAATCATCTGCAATCCAAGTCAATGGCCAAGCCTAGTGCAGGAAAGTTACCTAGTATCACTATTTTGGAAATACTAGGTTAGAGAATAAAGGGGACTCAGTGTGTTACCTTTCACATCCATATTCTAAACATTACACTGTTGAGCTTGAATAACCAGTGTCCACAAATTAACAGGCATGACAAATCCAGGTATTGAAAGGAAAGGTTATGGTCTCACTTTTAAACTCAGTATGCTAACTGGCCATCTGAAGAGGGCTTCTTACAGTTCTTAACTACTAGTACCAAATATGTACAAAAATAGTTTTTATGTATTGAGAGAGTTAATCAGATATCTTGCAAGCAGATCACTTGCAAGTGGCCTTGATGTCAACATCACCTATTTTTTTTTCTTTTTTGGAATGCCTCTTTCTGTGTGTGGCCCGGCTGGTGGGGGCCCAACTGTGTCGAACTACACTTCCCAGAAGCCCAATGCCCGCGCAGATGCCAGGAGGCCTCTGACGATTTCTGCATCTGTGCCTGACTGCAGCGAGGAACACGCGTGGGACACACCACTGCGCAGCCCGGGCCAAAACCGGACCAAGAGTGGGCCCGTCTGCACCCATCCACCCCTTCTTAGGTTGGACCACCCTTGTGGTTTCTCGATGTCAATGACTTGTCTGGAGGGGTGAGCTACCTTTGTGTTATTTTTTATGTTTGGCCAAGCCTATTTTCCCTGGTGTTTTGCTGATTGTCATTGATAGGGAAACGAAAACAGCAGGGCGGTAGAGATCAGACTCTGGCGGGCAGGGAGCCTCTCAGCTCTATGCTTCACTCCTTCTTGGCGAAAGCGGTAACAGTAGTAGCGAAGGAGATTGATCTTGTGGAAAGGATGCTCTCCCTTGAACTAAATGACTGTCATAGAGCCCCCACCTTTGAGGATCCTCCTAAAGTTGTTGTTGGAGAGAAACTTGATAGAGAGTCTTCAGCTAATCTTGTCCTGGGAGAGTGTTCTGAGGCCCACGCACAAGCAAATGTAAATCCAAAGCTGAGTGTGGTGATTGAGTCCAGTTTGTATTCACCTTTAGCCAGCAAAGTATGCCCCCTAATACAGATAGTCCACTGCCGAAGAGGAAAAGGGCAGTGAAAAGATTTGGGAAGATGTTGATTACTCCCGCACCCCTTCCTGACCAAACAGCATTTCTGGGGGTACCTCTGCAGGTTTACATGGGGTGCCTCAGCGTGAGCAGGTTTATGCATCGGGTACGGATACTCTTTTGAATCAATTTAAAGCTTTGCTGGAAAGTTGCTTGGCCCCTTTGAAGGAGAAACTTTGTTCTTTGGAGACATCAATTACTTTGCTGTCAGCTTAACTGGGAGATCACCAGGGCGGTGGTGTGGCACCATTATCCTCAGGGGCCAGATGTTCATTTGTTCCTCGGGCACTTGAGTGGGGCCCTAGGTCTTCTGTTCAAAACAACAGGGAAATCTTGCTTTGCCTTCCAGCTAATGCAGATTTTGTCAGATCTGTCTCTGTTAATTCCCTTCAACCTCTGGGTATGGTTTTGTCAGCTGAGTGTGCCAGCAATGGTGATTTAGGAGGGACTCTCCAAGGGGGGCATCTCGCAGCTGTGTCTGTACATGCTAAACCTGAGCCCTACCCACGACTCAACCTCCCACCAGATTTTGCCCCATAAGTGGCAGTCCTCACCAACGTAGCCCCGCTATTACCTGGTATGCAGGAGTCTACATCTCAATTAAAAAAAATAAGGTCAGACACTGGTTGGGGAAAAATTGTGCTTTTCAGGTTAATGAACTTGCAAACATTTTATTTGGAAAATGAGTTGGATGGGTGGGCCTGGCGGCCCAGAGCCTAAAAGGGGACTGTATAGTGATATAGTGTGGTTTCCCTGAGTTAGCTCATCACCTGATTGCTTCCTGTATGCCATAGACCCCCGGGACTGCAAGACGTCTCACACCCATGAGGGGTGGCTAGACCACACAGTGCCCAGCTGTTTCGCCCAGCAGATATGCAGTCCTATCTAGTTTGGAGGATAATGACTGACTCTCAAGCATCACTAGTCTTCCCGGTTTATGAGTTCCCCGGTTACAGAGGCAGACCCCAGCCCTATCTGCCAGTGCCCCAGGGGCACTGGTGAGCACAGCGACCCACAGGAAAACAACTCGATCCCAGATATCCAGGAGTTAAACTCCTCAAAAGGGGAGGTTCAGACGCGCGCCGCAAGGAACACAGAAGAAACTGTAGAAGCCGAAGGAGAAATGAGAGAGAGATGCCAAACCCTGGAAGAAGGAACAGAAGACGTCGGAGTCCAAACCCCGGCAACGTGGATCCTGCCACAACAGACGGATGCACTTTCCCGCTACGTCCTTGGAGGGACGTGGTTGTCGCAGGTACGTTCCTGCCTTTGCGTCCACTGCAATACTCTACGCAGTAGAGGCGTGGGAGTGGGGTCGGTGGGAAACGGGGCACCTGGGAATATTGATGAAAGGCCTCTGACCTAACAACCACTTTCAGGAAGACTCGAGAGAGTTGTTGTTTATTTTTTTTGTCTTTATACCACTTATGCGTGAACCGCCGATCATCACACTAACCTCACAGAGAGGGACTGTGAAGTTAACAGCCCTGCAGAGCACACCAATAAGGTTCTCTTAAGGAAAGACCTAGAACCCATTACACAAGCTGGTGATCACTTGGGAGTTAATAAAAGGGAACCCCTGTATCCTCACCCACCACGCTGTACCACCTTACTAATCCTAGTCCACAGGTCCCAGAACCCACACTTACCTTCTGTTTTCTTTTCTTTTCCTGTGCTTCCCAACGTCCAAAACCGCTGTCTCCTCTGGGCCTACCGGAAATGCGGGGACATATGTCACCGGATGGAAGACACCTAAAGGAAGGAGAGAATAACAAGTCGTAATTATAGAGAAGAATAACAGACAGGAAATAAGAACACCTACAGAACATCCAAAGGACAGAAATAAAAAAGACAATAAAATAGACTCACACCCAGGGACAGGAAAAGGGGCTAAATCACATAAATAAAATAAAATAACCACATTGAAGCACCGTAATTTCGCCTCAGAGAAATTTATTTTCCTGACCCCTACCAAGCACTATACCCCACCTCCTACAGTGGTGTCAGAAGTGGGATAGCGACACAAGAAGGACACAAAGAAGACAAGACGGTGCTCATAAAATGGAGGTGAAGCCCACAATTGAAGACATGATACAGCAACTTGCGGAGGGGCAACGGCACCTCCAAGTAGGGTGGGAGGAACACCAAAGGGAGGCGAAGACAGACCGGGAAATACCCCAAAGCGCACTAAAGAGCCAGGCGACCATTATGTCAAATAACCAGCTGGTCCATGAAACCGCCTTGCAAAAACTAAAGGACACGATAGCCGCAACAATAGTTCCTCACAACGTACCGTGTTCTGTCCTCCAAAAGTATCTAGAAGGTGACGATCGGATGTGTTCTTCCCCAACTTTGAGAGGGTGGCAACCTCCGCCACTTGGCCCAAAGAGCGATGGGGACAGTATGTGGTCCCCTGTTGACAGGTACTCTACAAGAGGCCTATCAGGTGGTTAACCCTGGGGGAACTACCCCTTACTCTGAAATAAAGAAAAGCATATTGGAACGTGTCGGTTTCGATACAGAATACTGCAGGCTTAAATTTAGGAAAACCAAGTGGGGCCCATCAGAAAACCCCCGGGCACTATACTATCGAGTGAAGGACTTGGGACTGAAGTGGTTGGGTCCTATGGGTACAGACAGTAAGATATGATACGAACCATTCTCCTAGAACAATACTAGGAGGCATTACCAGCAGTCACCTGCAATTGGATCAAGCAACACTCCAATGTAGACACTACGACTGCAATTGATTTGGCCTGTGCCTTTCATCGATCTGCTGATTTCAGACCTGGACCCACCAAAGGAACCTCCTCAGCCAGTCGACCTAGCACCTCACTTTTCCGTCCTATACCCAGGTAAAACAAAGAAGAAAGTGTAAGCCCCAGAATTGCTGACAAGTACCCGAGCCAACAACCCCAATGCTACAGTTTTTTAGAATGGGGGCACATTGCCCGTATGTGTCCCCACAAGGAAGAGAAACCGGAGCCTATGAAAATTGGTGTTACCCGTGGAAGGTTTTTTTATACTAGGAAGGATAATACGAAATATTTAAAGGACATGGTGGTTAATGGACGTCGGACTACCGTACTGGTTGATTCAGGCTGTAGCCAGTCTGTCATCTGGGCCAGCCTGGTGAACTGCCACACCTTTAAGCCAGGTGTTACTGTATCCATATTTTGCATTCACGGGGACATGAGGGAGTATCAGTTGGCTCCTGTCTCCCTTGAATGGGAAGAAAGGCGAGATATCATAAAGATGAGGATCATTGAGCACTTGGTGGAAGAAGTCATCATGGGAACTGATTAAGTAAATTTTGATGACCTTTTGAAAAGCATACAATGTGCCAGTCAGACGGATCCGTGGTGGAAGGAGGCACCTTTCGCTAAAGAACAGATCAGCCTGGGTAAAACATGTTACAAACCCAGTAAGACGGAGAAAAGAGAGGGAAGAAAATTATACCACACAAAGGAAGGAAACCAGAAAAGGGTAAATGTAAGAAAAGTCGCGTTACTACCATTCCCCCCTTCCGTAGTAGCCAAAGAGAAGACCCTACCCTTCAACCTGCCTGGAGAGCAGCTAAGTCCGAGATAACGGGGGAAGCGGGTCCCTATTTTCTAGTACAAAGATAGCACCTTTATAGGATTACAAACAATAACAACCAGGAAAAGAAACAACTTGTAGTCCCAGAACCCTATCTCTTACAAGCTTTACACTTAGCACATAGCCACATGGGGGGGCACTTCGGAAGAGAGAAATCCAAAGAATACCTGTTACACGATTTTATTGGCCTGGGTATTCTCCCACATCCGCTGCTTTTCCCAGCAATGTCCTATATGCCAGTTAGTAGACCCAGGTCCTAGAAAGAGGACACCCCTACATCCGCTACCCATCATTCGAAGTTCCCTTCTCACGAATAGGCATGGACCTGGTAGGCCTCCTTAGTCCTTCCTCAAAAGGGTATACCTATATCCTCGTACTTGTAGATTATGCGACACGATACCCAGAGGCCATACCCCTCTCTAGCATGAACACCAAGAGTATAGCCCTGCCATGGTTTGGTTTTTGTCGTGATTAGGGTTTCCCAAGGTAATTCTGACAGACCAGGGAGCCCTGTTTATGTCAAATCTCATGACTCAAATATGTCAAATCATAGGGGTAAAACACTTAAGAACCTCTGTATACCACCCTCAAACAGACAGAAAGCCACACACTAAACCGCACACTAAAAACTCTTTTGAAAAAAACTATCTTAGAATCAGGCAAAGAATGGGATAAGAAGCTACCCCTAGTCTTTACGCAATAAGGACTCACGTACAGACCTCTACAGGCCATAGTCCCTTCGAGCTAGTTTTCGGTCGACAGCCACGAACCCTGCTAGATATGGGCACAGAGCTGTGGAAGGAAGCGGAAGGATGGGAAAAAGCCCTACTAGAATACACCCAGAAACTCAAATCCCAAATCCAAACCGTTTGGGAAGACGTGCGGCTACATCTACAGAAAGCACAGGATAAACAATCTTGCTTCCTAGTTCAGATAATAAATTGTTAGGGAAGTGGCAAGGACCGTATAGAGTGCTAGGAGTGGTAACTCCTGTGACCTAGACGATTGAATTATCAGAAAATCACCCAAAAAAACAAATATATCATATTAACCTGCTAAAGAAATGGGAAGAACCTGACAAGACCCCCCCAATTCCGGCAACACCGTTTCTCATAAATACGGTAAAGGAACTGGAAATCTGGTTGTGTCCAACAGATCAGGAGACGAAACCCGAAGCACCTTACATAAATACTTTCCTCCTACCTGATCAACAGAAGCAAATAAATCTCCTCCTTTCCAAACATAAAACGTTATTTTCCCCACACCTGGGAGGGCAACCCTGACTCAGCACCATATCAAAACCCAACCCGGAAAGGTCATCCGGTTTCGACCTTATCAGATTCCCGAAGCTCAAAAACAAGTCGTAGAGCAGGAAATAGAGAAAATGTTACAAATGGTGGTCATAGAACCCTCAGTTAGTCCATGGTGTTCCCCAGTCGTTCTTGTACCCAAGCCGGATGGGTCCATCCGCTTTTGTATAGACTTCAGACAGTTAAACGCCATATCACAATTTGATACTTACCCTATCCCACGAGTAGATGAACTCATAGACCGACTGGGAAAGGCCTGTCATATGTCCACCCTAGATCTCACTAAAGGATACTGGCAGATCCCTTTGTCATCCGGGGACAAAGAGAAGATGGCTTTCTCCACACCCTCAGGTCTCTATCATTTTAATGTACTCCCTTTCGGGTTACACGGGGCACCAGCGACCTTCCAAAGACTCATGGACACCTTATTATCGCATCATAACACTTATGCTGCCGCACATCTTGATGACATAGGGGGTCATTCTGACCCTGGCGGTCAGTGTTAAAGCGGAGGCCAACCCGCCAACAGGCTGGCGGTCCAAAAAATGGAATTCTGACCCTGGCGGGAACCGCCAACACAGGCCTCCGCTTTAACACTCCGACCGCCACGGCGGCACAAACAAACAGCGCAGCGGTCACCGCCAACAGCCAGGCCGGCAGACAATGTACCGCCCACCCTATCACGACTCACCAATCCGCCACCTTTTCCGGGTCGGGAGCTCCGCCGATAAAAACACGGCAGAAACAGACATTTCCAATGGAAAACGCTCACCTCAACATACTCCACGTGGAATCGGAACAGCATAGAACCGGAACTCCACATCCTCCCAGCCATTGCCTTCCTGCTCATCTTCCAGGATCACGAAGGTCGCCGCAGACGACAACGGTGAGTACTGCACCTACGACACAGGGGAGGAGGAAAGGTTACGGGCACACACATACGCCACACACCCACCCCCAACATCACCCCCACCGAAATACCTACACACCAATGCAGATTAAAAAGTCAGAGTGACACCCCCAAACCCCCAAAACAAAAATGCAAAGACAAAAGGCAATGATTGTAAAAATAGAACTATATTATAGCAATAATGAAGTATAGCAAACTTAGCAATATATACAGAATTATTACACATCTAGAACTATATATATACAAGTAGCAAAAGTCTGGCACAGTTTTGCAAAGTTCAAATGTCCGTGGGCCAATGAGCAGCAACACATGGGCAAAGCCCAAACACGAGATCGAGTCCATTGGAGAGAACACTGCTGGGGCATCACAATAATAAAATACTGGCACCTCAGGGGGAAGGGAAGGGGGGGAACCTCAGCCACATGAGTCCACGACGCCAGATCCACGAAGGGCCTCCATGCCCACTGTGCCATCCTGGGGAGTGCAAAGCCACAGTCTCTCAAGTCTCTACAGTGGGTGGATTGCCCACTGTGCCATCCTGGAGAGTGCAGAGCCACAGTCTCTCAAGTCTCTACAGTGGGTGGATTGTCCACTGTGCCATCCTGGGGAGTGCAAAGCCACAGTCCATCAGGTGGATTACAGAGTCCACTGGTCATGGAGGAGGCATGGTGGGCAGAGTGCCTCGTGAAGCCCTGCCCGACACAGAACCGGGCATGCCAATGGGCCAGCGGTGCTTGAGATGAGGGCCCAGCGGAGCGGTGCTTGACAGGAGGGCCCAGCGGTGCTTGAGATGAGGGCCCAGCGGAGCAATGCTTGACAGGAGGGCCCAGCGGAGCGGTGCTTGAGATGAGGGCCCAGCGGAGCGGTGCTTGACAGGAGGGCCCAGCGGAGCGGTGCTTGACAGGAGGGCCCAGCGGAGCGGTGCTTGAGATGAGGGCCCAGCGGAGCGGTGCTTGACAGGAGGGCCCAGCGGAGCGGTGCTTGACAGGAGGGCCCAGCGGAGCGGTGCTTGACAGGAGGGCCCTGTTCAGCAGTGCCTGTCTTGGCGGGGCCCTGTCCAGCGGTGCTTCTCACGGCGGGGCCCTGTCCAGCGGTGCTTCTCACGGCGGGCCCTGTTCAGCGGTGCCTGTCTTGGCGGGGCCCTGTTCAGCGGTGCTTCTCACGGCGGGCCCTGTTCAGCGGTGCCTGTCTTGGCGGGGCCCTGTTCAGCAGTGCTTCTCACGGCGGGCCCTGTTCAGCGGTGCTTCTCACGGCGGGCCCTGTTCAGCGATGCCTGTCTTGGCGGGGCCCTGTTCAGCTGAGCTTCTCACGGCGGGGCCCTGTTCAGCGGTGCTTCTCACGGCGGGCCCTGTTCAGCGGTGCCTGTCTTGGCGGGGCCCTGTTCAGCGGTGCTTCTGACGGCGGGGCCCTGTTCAGCGGTGCTTCTCACGGCGGGCCCTGTTCAGCGGTGCCTGTCTTGGCGGGGCCCTGTTCAGTGGTGCTTCTCATGGCAGGCCCTGTTCAGCGGTGCCTGTCTTGGCGGGGCCCTGTTCAGCGGTGCTTCTCACGACGGCCCTGTTCAGCGGTGCTTTTCACCGCGGGGCCTGTTCAGCGATGCCTGTCTTGTGTTTCGAGTGAACCACACATGGCCAATACTTCCCGCTCAGTCAGCATCGGACCTTTCCGTTGCGGGGCCCTCCTGTGATGGAGTCCTGGGGCCCTGGGTCTCCTCCGATACCCCCGGAATGGGGCTGGTGGGGCCCTCATGGCCAGGTCGGCTGCTCCCTGCCTTCGGCGCTTTGCTGCCCTTGCCCTCCTTGGCAGACTCTCCGTGGCCCTTGGCTCCCTTACCCGATGTGGCAGGTGACAGTGCAAGGCTACCCTCCTTGGGGGCAGGCGTATCAGGCCTCTCGCGCCTGACCTTCAGTTTTTTGCTCCTCTTCCCAGGGGGGGGCTGGCTGTGCCTTTGCTGCTGGCCGATGTCCCTGCCCAAGGAAAGGGCGGACTCCAAAAACCAGGCACGACGTTCTTGGGAGTTGCTGGGCTGGTGGTGGCTGAGGTGTTTTTGGAACTCTTACGAGATGGAGGGGGTGGGTCAGGTTAGGAAAAGATGTTCACTTTAGAGAGGAATAGTTTTTTAGGAGCAATGGGAAGGGTAGCTGGAGTGGGTATGGGAGTGGAGGAAGAGGATGTGGTTGTAGGAGAGTCAAGTCTGGTGTCTTTGGGTGCAGGTGCTTGGGCTGGAGGCTGACGTGAGGTGGATGGCTGTTGGTTGGGTGCCTGCCTGCGTTTGTGTGGGTTGGAAGCGCGGGTGACAGACACACTGGGAGAGGACACAGGGGACGTGTACATGGCAGTGGGGGTGGTGACTGCACATGTGCGGACTGGGCTGGAGGGTGTGCTGGTGATGGGTGTACTGGCTGATGGTGGTGTGCATGCAGGTGTGAGTGTAGACGTCACAGGGAGGGAGGAGGGAGACGAGGAGGTGGGGGACACAGAGGAGGTAGTGGCTGTTGGCATGTCTGCATCTGTATGTTGCTTGTGTGAATGCTTGTGTGTTCTGTGGTGCTTATGTCTGGATGAGCTTCCCTTGGGTGTTGAGGTGTGTGCAGGCTGGTCTGTAGGTGTGGATGGGATAGGCAGAGGAACAGGGGAGTGGGACTGGGTGGAGGGAGTTAGAAGAGGGAGGCTGGAGACAGGGACAATCGCTGCCATCAGTGCTGAGGCCAGAGCGTTGAACGATCGCTGCTGGGCAGCCTGACCTGAATGAAGGCCCTCCAGGTATGCATTGCTTTGATGCACCTCCCTCTCCACACCCTGGATGGCATTCAAAAGGGTAGACTGCCCAACAATGATGGTCCTCAGGAGGTCAATGACCTCCTCACTGAGGGCAGCAGGGGTGACTGGGGCAGGGCCTGAGGTGCCTGGGGCGAAGGAGATGGCCGCCTTCCTGGCCGTGCGGGCACGGGCCGAAGGCCGAGGGGCTGCTGGGAGGGCGGAGCTGGTGTGCTGGGTGGCGGCTGTACCTGTAGTTTCGGTGGGCATGGATGTTGCCGTCACCGCAAGGGAGCTCCCATCCGAGGATGTGTCGGTGTCACTGACGTCTGCACGGGTCCCCGTGGTGGAGCCCCCCTCGCCCTCCGTCTCACTGGTCATATCGGAGTCCGTTGCATGGCCCTCTGGGGCCATGTGAGATGCAGCTCCCTCTTGCGCCGATGCCACTTCTCCTCCGCCTGATGATGCTAATGCACACATTGACAGAAAAACTAAGAAAATTGGGGGGGGGGGTGGAGAAATAAAGACAAGTTGAGTGCATGCATTGGGGACATCGTTGGCGGAGAAGACAGACACAGAAGCCCCCTGCACTACGCTGCGCACTTGGGGTACACTACTCATTCACTGGGACATGCCCTACAAGCCTATGGGCGACAACTACCCACACAGAATACACAGGTCCATGAATAGCGTTACTAGGCACCCTACAGAGATGGGTGGCGGGGGCACAGGACCATACCTCACAAAGGGGCCTAGCCTACAGAAATCGCCCTGGCCTAGGGATACCCACAGCCCTCCTCCCCCACCCAGGCACCTCCACTGCGCGCAACTATAGCTGAATGTGCTGGTACTCACCCCATTGTGTCTGCTGTGATGTCCTCAAGCGCCCATCTAAATCGGGGTAGGCCACCGCCAGGATCCGGGACATCAGGGGGGTCAAGGTACGACTGGCACCACTCCTAGGTTGGGAGGCCATCCCCAGCAGAGCCTCGGCGGTCTTCCTGCTCCCGCGGCGGATGTCCTCCCACCTCTTGCGGCAGTGGGTGCCCCGTTTGTTGTGGACCCCCAGAGCCTGGACGTCCTTGGCGATGGCACGCCAAATATCGATCTTCTGATGGGCGCTGACCTATGTGACATGTACAGGGGGGGAAAAGAAACATCATCACTTTTCTGCATGCTCGATGTGAGTGGCCCCTCCTCCCCAAACTTGCCATGTGGCACATGCTCTCATCTGTCATGCTATGCATTCGTAATTCGCTCCCCTCCATCGTACATCCACCCCACTCATCACAGGCATTGCCCACTATGCATTGGCCCCCGTGTACTCACCTGTTGGTCTGGAGGACCGTAGAGTAGCGCATACTGGGGGAGGACCCCGTCCACGAGCTTCTCCAACTCTTCGGAACTGAAGGCGGGGGCCCTTTCCCCAGTCGCAGCAGCCATTGTCACTTCCAGACCGAGGTCACAGCAGCACTTGCAGTATAGGTCCTCTCCTGTGGATGCTCAGGTCTCGTGTGATTAAGCAGAGAGAAAATGGCGGTCACGCCCGCGGCGGTGCGTACCGCGACCGCTGGCGCACATCGTCATTGGCTCCTGAAACCCATAGGGTTCAATGTTAACCAATGCTGCTTTGCGCCGCGGTCTCCGACCGCCTACCGCCACGGCGTGCCACGCCAGCGCAATGACCTCACTCTACATTGTCACACTTTACAGGTCAGGCAGCCGCCATTTCAAGGGCCCACATGGCTTAATTCCTACTGCGTCACACATGGCTAGGCCTTACATCGACACTCATACAAGCCATTCAATCCAGAGACATTCGTGTAGTGTGCAGGCTGTGGGAACTTACCTGTGGGTTGATTGACTCTGTGCTCCATGTTGTCCTTCCTAGGCACCGTCCGCTGGGACTTGCGAGGAGATGGAGGAATGTTCCCGTGTACAGACCGCTGGTGGACCTGTCGACAATGGAAGAACGACATGTCATACTCACCTACAGACTCAACACTGCCACTATACAGGAACTGTGTGCCCAGCTGGAGCCAGACCTGATGTCACCCATCCGCCAACCCACAGGGATTCCGCCTCTAGTGCAGGTGCTGTCAGTACTCCATTTTTTGGCTAGTGGATCATTTCAAACTACAGTGGCCATTTCATCTGGGATGTCTCAGCCTATGTTTTCAAAGGTATTGTCCAGAGTGTTGTCTGCCCTGATGAAATACATGCGGAGCTACATCATATTCCCTGAGGTGGGTGACTTGCCTACAGTGAAGGGTGATTTCTATGCCCTTGGACACATTCCCAATATCATTGGTGCCATTGATGGTACCCATGTGGCTTTGGTCCCCCCAAAAGACAATGAGCAGGTGTACAGGAACCGAAAAAGTTATCATTCGATGAATGTCCAGGTGGTCTGTTTGGCTGACCAGTACATCTCCCATTTAAATGCCAAGTTCCCAGGGTCAGTGCATGACGCGTATGTCATGTGAAATAGCAGCATCCCTTATGTGATGGAACAGTTACAGAGACAGCGTGTGTGGCTAATTGGTGACTCTGGTTATTGACCCCAGTGAGGAATCCCAGGACAAGGGCAGAGGAACGGTACAATGAGGCCCATGGGCGTACTAGGAGGGTGATCGAGCGGACCTTCGGCCTCCTGAAGGCCAGGTTTAGGTGCCTGCATATGACAGGTGGATCCCTAATGTACTCACCAAAGAAGGTGTGTCATATCATCGTGGCCTGCTGCATGCTTCACAACCTGGCTTTGCGACGCCAGGTGCCTTTCCTGCAGGAGGATGGTCCAGATGGTGGTGTTGTGGCCGCTGTGGAGCCTGCGGAGAGTGAAGAGGAGGAAGACGAAGATGACGACACAGACAACAGGGACAGAGTGATACTGTAGTATTTCCAGTAACACACGGGTAAGAATCTACTTCTGCATTTTATTATATCTGTAACAGTACTGGCTCTCTACTGTCTGACCTTTCACCCCAATGTCTGGTAACTTAGTTGTGAATTTGCCTTACTATTTCAGTGATCTGGTCCCCACGGAGTGCCCTCTGGTTTATTTCCCCATGGACTACCGCTGTGTGACACTGGTATGTTGTCATCACAATGTAACTGGACATTTTTGGTTGGTTATATCGAATACATTTGGTTTAAAAAAATAAATAGCAGACTCCAGATGGTTTTTGTGCAATAATTGTGTTTATTGAAGTGCAAAAATTGGTGTATAGTTCAAAAAGGGTGATGGGTGATGGTGGAGGCATGTCCATGGCAGAGTCCAGAGTCTCGTCCGCACAGGTGCATTGTCCATATGCCTGTAGAAGGTGGAGCAGGGGCAGTTCAAGGTTGGACAGGGTGAACAAGTGGGACAGTGGGATGACATCCGGGGGGATCCGTGCATGGCGGGGGTCTTGACATCCTACTCTGTCTTCTTCCTAGGTCTCAGGCCTTTCTTGCGGGGTGGTTCATGTTCTGCAGGGGGTGGGGTCCGGGTGGCCCGTTGCTGTTGTGTCAGGGCCTCCTGACCACTAGCGCCGGCGGAGGTGGTGGGCTGTTCTTCCTCCATGCTAGTGGCAGGGGCCCTTTGGGGGGCCACATGGTCCCGCAATGTGGTGACAATCTGGTTGAGTGCCACCACGATTGTACCCATTGCGGAACTGATGCTGCGCAGTTCTTCCCGGAACCCCATGTACTGGCCCTCCTGCATGGCCTGGATCTCCTGGAACCTGGCCAGGACCGTCGCCATCGTCTCTTGGGAGTGGTGGTACGCTCCCATGATGGTGGTGAGGGCCTCTTGGACAGTGGGTTCCCTAGGCCTGTCCTCCCTCTGTCGCACAGCAGCCCTCCCAGTTCCCCTTTGTTCCTGGGCCTCTGTCCCCTGGCCGGTGTGCCCACTACCACTGCCCCCAGGTCCCTGTTGTTGTTGGGGTGGTGGGTTGCCCTGGGTGCCCTGTAGTGGTAGACACACCGCTGCTTGACCTATCCTGGAGACAGAGTCATGGGCCCGCTGGGTGGGTGCTGTGCTGGGGTTTCCAGAGGGGGGTAGGTCTGCTGTGGCCTGTGGCTGCCTGAGGGGAACCGACTGTCTAGAGGTCCCCGATGGTCCAGGCTGGTCATCAGGTTCTAGGTCGACAGAGCTGCTGTCATCACTGGGGGCCTGTTCTGGGGGTGGGATGGACATTTCTGGACCCTCCAGGCCGGTGTGTTGGCGTTCGGGCCCTGCAGGGGTAAAAGAGTATGGTTATTGCTTCTGTGTGTGCCATGGCGTGCGATTTGTGGGTGCCCTTGTCCCCCAGTGCTGGCATTCCCTTGTGGGAGGAGTTGTGAGGGTGGTTTGGGGGGGGGGATGGGTATGTGCAGTGGTCATGCTTAGGTGATGGGTGTCCATGGTTTGTGTTGGCATTCAGGGGTTGGTGTTGGTTTGGGTGGGTTGTGCTGGTGAGACATTAGCAGGGAGGATATGTGCTGGGGGGTTGGGGGTGAGGGTGGGGGTGGGGGTTGGCATGCTGGTGGTTGGGGGGGTGAAGTAGTTGAGATTAGACTTACCAGAGTCCATTCCTCCGCCTACTCCAGCGAGGCCCTCAGGATGCAGGATGTTCAAGACCTCTTGCTCCCATGCTGTGAATTCGGGTGGAGTGGGTAGGGGTCCGCCGCCAGTCTTCTGCACAGCGATGTTGTGTCTTGACACCATCGCCCGCACCTTCCCCCGTAGGTCGTTCCAGCGCTTTCGGATGTCTTCCCGATTTCTGGGATGCTGTCCCACAGAGTTGACCCTGTCGATGATCCTTTGCCATAGCTCCGCCTTCCTGGCTATTGTGGTGTGCTGCACCTGTGTGCCGAAGTGCTGGGGCTCTACCCTAATTATTTCCTCCACCATGACCCTGAGTTCTTGGTCCGAGAACCTGGGGTGTCTTTGGGGTGCCATGGGGTGGTGTGGATGAGGTGTGGGGTGGTGTTTGTGGTGATGAGTGTAGTGGTGTGTGGTGTTTTGTGCGTAGATGTAGTGTGGGGGATGATGTTGGGTTCCTGTGTGTGTTGTGGTTTGCGTTCCCTGTGCTCTCTCTCTGTGTATTGCACCTTGTCTCTGAATTTCGATTTGTGGGGGTTTGTGGGTGATGTGGGTGTGTGTTTTATATCGTATTGATTGTGTGGGAGTGGTGTTTGTATGTGTATCAGGTGTGTGTATTTGTAATTGTCCAATGTGGCAGTGTTTTGTAGATGTGTGTGTATTTTGACCGCAGTGGTGTGTACCGCCAATGGGATACCGCGGTTGAAAGACCGCCGCGTGGATTCGTGGGTCGTAATGGCATGGGCGTATTTCTGTTGGCGTGACGGTGGAGGTTTGGTCATCTCCAGTTTATCCCTGACCGCTGATGTGGCGGCCTTCAGTGGAGGTCGGGTTTTTGGCGGTTTGCCAGTTGTGGGTCAGAATGACCCTGGCGGGTTACCGCGGCGGTGTTATGGCGGTCTTCTGACCGGCGGTAACTGCCTTTTACCGCCAGGGTCAGAATGACCCCCATAGTGGTTTACAGCGAAACATGGTCTGAACACTTGACTCATCTAGACAATGTTTTCACCTTATTACAACAAGCAGGACTTACAGCGAATCCCTCAAAATTTTGCCTAGCATGCAATGGAATTGCATACCTGGGCTATTATATAGGAGAGGATTGGATTAAACCACAAATGAGCAAAGTAGAAGCTATCCTACGAATACCTCCCTATCCACAAAAAAAGAATTACGCTCCTTTCTAGGGTTAGTGGGTTACTACAGAAGTTTTACTCCCCACTACTCCACCTTAGCATCCCCTTTAACCGATCTTTTAAGAAAAGGGCAGCCCATGAGGATAACAAGCATGACCCCATCCCAACAAAACAGTTATTCCATCCTACAAAATAGACTCACTACTGAACCGGTATTGCGTTGTCCCGACTTCCACAAACCATTCCATCTCCAGACAGATGCTTCTGATGTAGGCATAGGCGCTGTATTGTTCCAAAAGGACGAGGCTTATAACAACCACCCCATTGTGTTTATAAGTCACAAACTCTTGCTTCGCGAACAACGTTACCCCATAATGGAAAGGGAATGTCTGGCGATCAAATGGGCAGTTAAAAGTCGTCAGTATTATCTTCTGTGCCATCCATTTCAACTGTATACCGATCATGCTCCCCTTACGTGGTTATCCAGGCATAAAAATACCAATTTGCGCATTCTCTGTTGGTTTATGGAACTGCAACCCTTTACCTTTCAGGTGCACCACCTCCCCGGAGACCTGCGTTGTAACGACGATTATCTATCACGGTATCCCACCAGTCACGACTTGGAACAGTCCCCTTCTAGAGGAGGGGTGTGTAACCGGGTTATGAGTTCCCCGGTTACAGAGGCTGACCCCAGCCTTATCTGGCAGTGTCCCGGGGTACTGGTGAGCACTGCGACACACAGGAAAACAACTCAATCCCGGATATCCGGGAGTTAAACTCCTCACAGGGGAGTTTTGGACGCGCGCTGCGTGTAACACGGAAGAAACTTTAGAAGCCGAAGGAGAGACGAGAGAGAGACGCCAAACACCGGAAGAAGGAACAGAAGATGTCGGAGCCCAAACCCCGGCAATGCAGATCCTGCCGCAACAGACGGACGCACTTTCCTGCCACGTCCCTGGAGGGACATGGCTGTCGCAGGTATGTTCCTGCCTTTGTGTCCACTGCAATACTCTACTCTGTAGAGGCATGGGAATGGAGTCGGTGGGGAACGGGGCACCTGGGAATATTGGTGAAAGGCCTCTGACCTAACGGGCACTTTCAGGAAGACTCAAGAGAGTTGTTGTTTATTTTTTTTTGTCTTTACACCACTTATGCATGAACCGCCGATCATCACACTAACCTCACAGAGAGGGACTGTGAAGTTAACAGCCCTACAGAGCACACCAATAAGGTTCTCTTAAGGAAGAACCTAGAACCCAATACATGAGTTGGTGATCGCTTTGGAGTTAATAAAAGGGAACCCCTTTATCCTCACCCACCACGCTGTGCCACCTTACTAGTCCTAACCCACAGGTCCCAGAACCCACACTTACCTTCTTTTTTCCTTTCTTTTCCTGCACTTCCCAACCTCCAAAACCGCTGTCTCCCCTGGGCCTACTTGAACTGCGGGGACATATGTCACCGGATGGAAGACCCCTAAAGGAAGGAGAGAATAACAAGTCGTAATTATAGAGAAGAATAACAGACAGGGAATAGGAACATCTACAGAACATCCAAAGGACAGAAATAAAAGAGACAATAAAAGAGACTCACACCCAGGGATGGGAAAAGGGGCTAAATCACGTAAAGAAAAGAAAATAACCACGTTGAAGCACCGTAACTTCGTCTTGGAGCAATTAATTTTCTTGACCCCTACCAAGCGCTATAACCCCACCTCCTACAGAGCCACTCTCAGGTTACACAAATTGTTATAAATCTTTTTCTCCCCTTGATTTGGGTCATGAGGGTAAGGGTAAAGATTGTTCTATGCTACATCTCATTTATGGAATGTTGCAGAGGATGACTTAAAGCTGCAGGATGAGCAATGGGTGGGGATTATTTCTGCTTTTGATTTTGTTTTATTACAAGACAACTGGCCTCGGGGATGTTGAGAGGGATGAGTTCAAAGATTTGCGGTCCGAGCTGTCTATGTCCCTGGCTAAAGACCTAAGGGGGGGGGGTTGGTGGCACTTGCTCATATTTCTAAGTTCTACAAGGCATATGAAACTAGATGTAATCATCAGGGTATCTTGATTGTCTGGGCAATTTTCTCTAGCAAACTTAATATTCTGTTCGTTAATTTTTAAAACGAGGTGTGGAAGATGGGTTGCCAAATACATGAGCTGTTTTCAGCCTTGTTAGCTTTCAAAGCTAAATAGGAGACTATCTCTTGTGAATTCTGTGTCATTGTTGAGGGGGATATTAATTCAAAACTTGGTCGTCTTTTGACCCCTTAGAAAGGAAGGACTGCTTCTTAACTAGGGATACACCATGAAATCAGAGAGGTGACTTTATTTAATGCTCTTCTCAGCATGAGTTTGAAAAATACTGCTGAGTTGGTTCTAAATTTTGAAATCCAGGCCCGACTTTTGTGGGGAGGGGTTCAAACACCATTATTGACTATGTTTTTGGGTCACCAAATGTGAGCTAATTTGTATGACATTGTGATGTCTTGGTGGGTCAGAAGTGTAGTGATCACAACCCTCTCCTACTGTCTCTTGAATTGCCCACTGCCAGCTCTTTGTCTGTGGCAATGAGACCTAACGGTCTGGAAGCAAAGGACCAAGGTTTAAGGGTGTGCTGGCATCAAGCCAATTTTCCTCGGGTTTTCGAGCTTCTGGTGAAAAATAATTTGGGTTTGTTTTTAAGGATCTTTTTGTTGGAAAATCCGTCCACAGTGGAGTTAATGGATGCTATGGTCAAAATGATGGATTCCATTAGAGGCATCATTAATGACACAGATGTCATTTGATAAGTGCTGGGGGGGTAGCTCAATAAGTCATGCAAGGCTGCAAGAAAGAAGCTAATTTGGTCCCTAGAGATAGAGGTTGAGTGACCAATGCAAGGGCACAGTATAAGCTTATCTTAAGATCTATGAAGAGAATTATGCAGGATAAGATGTGGGAAGATCTGGTTTTAGCTTGTCACGCTACAAATTCGGGAATGCTTTGGAGCATTGTTAACAGGCGTAGCCATAATAAAGGAACATCTGATGGGTTTGGGTCCAATCTACCGCCAGACAGATGGGCTCATCATTTTTGTACCATTTATTCGTTTGATGCCCCTGCGACTGCCAGTATAGGCCTGGGTGAGCCTTCTGTAAGTTTCGATATTAATTTTGGCCTGGACGAGGTGCTTTCCATGGTGCAAGAGAGCCCACCTAATAAAGAGCCGGGCCCAGAGGCTATCCCAATGGATTTTTTCAAAGTGAATGTCTTTTACTGGGCTCCCATTGTTGTCAAGATCTTAAATGCTGCCATGAGCCATGGGAACCTAGCCTCGTTGAAGTCTGCATGCATAGTGCCTGCTTTTAAAAAAGGAAACCATAGTGACCCTAAATGTTACCACCCTATCTCCCTGTTAGACTTCTTGATGAAGATCTTGGGCCATATATTGTTGCGACGGATTAATGAGTGGGTGGTCGAACAGGATATTTGGAGCCCACTACTGTACGGGTTCAGGGAGGGGCTGGGAACACAGGAGCAATGTTTAAAACTGTGGCTAATTATTGATAAATATATGATTGCTAAGAAGGGTACCTTTTATTTGGCCTTCATGGATTTTGGAGTTCATTATACAAGTTGCGAATGCCAAATGCAATTGTGGATTTCTTGCGCCTGTTCCACGATTGTACTAATGCAACTGTTAGGTATGGGCAGAATAGTGAATGCACTGAATTTTATAATCTTTGCAGACGGGTGTGTCAGGGATATGTTCTTGCCCCAATGTTGTGTTTTTTTATATATTAATGGCTTGAACGGTTTTCTGGTGGAAAGGTGCAAAGTTTTCCCAGTAATTAATGGTAAAAGGGTGCCAAATTTGTCATACGCTGACAACATGCTATTACAGGCATGCATTATGAATGGAATTCGTGGGGCAGTCCATGGTTTTGTGGATTTTATGACCAATTTAGATTCAGAAGTAAATATCTCGAAGACACACTATATGGTGTGTGGTAAGCCTCAGAACAAGTAGGACCCTGTGATTATTAATGGTCATATTATTAGCCGGGTTCATGACTTCCCTTATGTAAGTGTTACTTTCAACAACAAAAGAAATTGGTATCCCTGTATTTCTAAGTGTGGTTTGCCACTCTGATGCTTCAGTTGATGCAACCTTTGATTTTTCCTCAAGGTTGGGTGCAAACCGGTTATCCTGTTATTAGAGTTAGGTAGGCTTTAATGTTTGCCAGCCCTGATGTATGAGGCACCGATTTTGGGATACCTCTTCTAAAGAGAAGAAGACAGATTCTGTAGAAGGCTGCTAGGTGTGG
Source organism: Pleurodeles waltl (assembly GCF_031143425.1). Classification (NCBI taxonomy): domain Eukaryota; kingdom Metazoa; phylum Chordata; class Amphibia; order Caudata; family Salamandridae; genus Pleurodeles; species Pleurodeles waltl. The sequence continues at coordinate 497,410,355 of NC_090440.1, forward strand.
GAACAAATAGCTCGATTGTTTATCTTGTGACAAGGATGGGGCTATTCCTTGGCAAACACATTACACTTCTGCTGGGGTGCACTGAGATTTTTTATTCACCACAGCTTTTAAGGAGATCTGAGAAGCTCTGGGCTAAGGTGGAGTTTACCAAACTTAGGCTAAGACTGACGGAGGATAAGGAATTGTTGAAACCCTCTGTTCAGGATTTTGTGTTGATTAAGGCTGCCCCAGGGATTGAGTCCTGCCTGTCTTTAGTTATTAACATGAGGAAAAGGTTGCTTATTACCAGATTTTGTTTTTGGTATAATAGGTCAACTTGTGTTTTCCGTTTGGCCAGTTTGATCCCAAAAGCATTCTTATTTGCCCATGTGATGGTTCTTTTTTACAGAAACCTTTGCACTTTATCTTTTTTGTGAGTTTCATGCTCCTTTTAGGCCTAGATTTTTAGTCCCCATTTTGAAGGAGAACAATTTTGACATTGTTGCCCAGCTGTGATCTATTGTGTATGGTGACTGAAGAGAGAGTTTGCAGCGGGGTTGGATCCTTTTTTAAATATACCTTGCATTGGCATAATCAGGTGAATTTTTAATCTTAGTTTTTTAAGGTTTTAAAATATTTGTATTATTAATGTTTTTTTATGTCTTATGTTTTATTATATTTGTTTTATTGTGTAATATGGCTATTTTTGAATAACTGAATAAACTTGAAACTTGAATCTATATTCACAAGCACAAATCTTAAAATGTGGGAAAAGGGCTCTGATGCAGCAGGAATAAAGTTAGCTATTCTAAGTTAAGGTTTCTATATCGTGAGATGCCCATTCAGTTGATTTTAAGTTTAATGTAACCTGTATGTTAACACTGAAATCCTCTAGCTTATTACCTTCCTTTACTGACAAAACAGTATTAGACCTAAACCATAAGATTATGAGATCCTAAACACGTATAGCTCCTGTGAACACCTCACAATTGTTTAATAGTGGCCAATGTTTAATGCTCACCAAGATGTGGTCTACCAAAATTTCCTTTGTAGCACATCCGAAAATAGTTTCACAGGAAACTATTTTGGAAATACTGGTATTATGTGTGTAAACTGTAGATTAAAGACAAAGATATTTCCTGCACCAGAGTATCCTCGTTCACACAAACAGCAATGCTACACATTCTTTGCTTTAGTGCTATACAAAGAGGAAAGGAAAGGTTATGGTAGTGCTTTCACAAATGTCTTGTGACACTGAAGTACAAAGCACATATGTAGGTGATACACAGGACCTTTAAGCATGTGTTTGAGGTTCAAATGGTCCTACTGTGGCATGTGCAAAGGTTGATTGCACATGTACCCTTTCCACATATGGCCACCAATGTTTGCTATAGCTGAGCAGGTTATCCTGTTGGACATGTCATGTGAAAAAGAAAGCTCATGTGACAGAGTGAAACCTCTAAAAAGCAGTCAGTATAAGATTATTTTCCCAGCCACACATAACTGCCCCATCCTGTTCTCTCCGACTGCTTCTCTAGGTTTAATTTCTATTTCTGTTGATCCAGCACTGGTCACTGTCTTTAAGTATGGGTCTGATGAACCTTTTCTATTCAGTTCTGAGGGGTGAGGAGAACATGCATCAAATTATTCAGTGTAACTCAGTGACCCACACACTAGGTTTCTGCGACTATCTTAAAGTTTCAAAGAGCTTTATTACAGATTCAAAGTCAAACTTACATAAATGAGTCTCAAAACCGTAGTATAGATGTACAAAATCACCAAAGGAGAGTTAACGCTTTGCAAAATATTACACTTTACAAGCATACGAAAGACACGTATCTCAAACAATAATGCAGAAATCAGAAACAAAGACTGATGTTTAAGATCTAAAATCAAATTCTCCTGCCTAGCCTTGGAACCTAAGTTCTTAACTATTCTAATAATGAAGACTTCATAGAAAAGGGTCAGCAAACAGAACTTCTGTAGAGGTTTCCATTAAGAGAGATGCAGTGGCATGAAGCAACATGAGAATCTAAGTCTAAGTGATATATCTCAGAAGGGTCTGGTCTCAGCAAAAGACTAAGGTAAATCACATGTAAATCTCAATCCTTCCAGAGGCCTACATCAGTGCAAAAACATCCTTACTGGAAAACAAGTCTTTAAATTAAAATTAATTGGCACTTTATCTTTCTGAAACCTTCTGAAGCCTTCTGCATTGACCTTGTACACCCTCACACTTTCAGGAATTTCAGAAAAGTTACAACCATCATCCCAGGTTACTCCTTTTGTCCTTGTGGCGCTTCTCACAGATCTTCTTATCTCTCAAGCACAATGGGCTCCTCATTAATTCGGTCTCAGACCTTGACACCTGTAGCTCATAGAAAATCCTGAGAAAACAAACTTCATGTTAAAGATTAGGCACAGAAAATATGTGTGAACTTCACTCCAGCCAAGCTAATGAAACACAAATATACTTTCAGTTTAAATGAATTGTATACACTGCTTATGAGGAAATACAAAATGACTATATAGACTAATACTTCTAAAATATTACAACATAAACATGTTTTTAAAACAGTGATTAAAAATAGCTTGCTCAAAAACGTTACATCCATCGGTGCACTTTATTTGCATGTATTGCAGTACATCATTTAAATGAAAGCATCTCTTCACGTATGTAGAAAAATAACCACCCTGTCACATTCATGTTTGAGAGGTCCAGTGGCACAGCCAAACTATGCTCTCTCAACCCTCCCTCTGATGACTTTTCAAGTCATCACAAATCCTTTTTCATTCTCAAATGAGACTCTCTAAAACCTGGTTGTTTTGAATAGTTTTCGCCTTGAATCCTCCAAGCGCTTCCTATCATAATAATATTCACACTGACTAACTTCCAGCTCACTATCTGCTCTTTTTTCTGTTCTGACCCTTCTGATTCTTTCTTCTTTGAAAGATTTTGTATCCAATCCAGAGAACTATTGCCACTGTTGAAATGACCAGCAATGGCCTCAACACAAAACCTACGACTCCACTTCCCAAGTTACCAAACCATCTGCCAATAGCAGAAAATCCATCTCCAATAGCTTCTTATGCACCAGTCACTTCGATCTCTTTCCAAGCCTTCATCAGCCATGAAATATTCTAGATATACTTGTACAAATCCTCACTTTATCTGGAATATAAATACAAAATCTTTGGACCTTCAAAATCCAACAGAGTCCACCTTCTTTTGCGAGCAACAAATCTAGCAAAAGAGGATTTTGAAAAATCATTTATCACATCGCTACCATCTCTGTGTTTGTTAACAACAATGAATTTGCTGTGCTAGTAGTTAACCTACCCACCATCATAGACAGCTTTCTAATATTCAGATCATTTAAAATCACTCCCACTGATGGAATTAATTCACCAAAAATATCTCCCACTATTCTTTGCTTAGTTCTATGTTTCATTTCCCACACAGGATCATCAAGATGTTCCACATGATAGATCTTTGGAAATACTATCACTAGATAACACATACCACACCATCCTTTGGGCAACGTAAAATATGCATACTGTCCACAGATAAAATACACACAAGGAACCACAAAATCTGTTCCATACAAAAATAATTCACTCTTTCCTCTGACATCAAAAACATGCTCACAATCACTCTTCCCTATGAACAACACATCTATATAGCTCTGATCAATATGTATGCACAACTTCCCATTGTGCTACCAGTCTAAAGTTAAACTTGGTAAATTCCCTTGCACTTGATGTTCTATTTCCTCCTTCTACCATTGATGTTGTGACCTAAGGTCTTTATCTGTTTTGGAATTGGGTTTCTAATTCACTCCTTTGACCCTCAACTAAATTCAAGAATTTCTTCTCAATCTCAGTCATTGAACAGGTCAAATTGTGTCTTTGTGCATATGAAGTGTCTAATGGTTTGAGTGGAAAGAAATAGTTCCCTGCAAGTTCCTTTAAAATAAAGACTCTTATTCAGCTGCCTAAACAAAGGAACTTCTGGCAACACAAGGTCATAATTTGAGAACTAATGTTGAAAACTTCCCTCATTTTAAAATATGCTTAACAACAGACTGCAAGAAATACCATAAGTTAACGCGATATGATGATATGTGATACCTTCTGACTCAGAAGCAGGTAACTGTATACAAATGTAACAGTCCCTTGCTTTCGTCGTTTCAACATACTCATATAACAATTTAAAATGTACAATTGCTGAATAATCTTCTCTAGACTCATCTAAGTGTAATGCTTTCCCATCAAACATATAGGGGGTGATTCTAACCCTGGCGGTCGGTGATAAAGCGGCGGCCAACCCGCCAACAGGCTGGCGGTCCAAAAAATGGAATTCTGACCCTGGCGGGAACCGGCAACACAGGCCGCCACATTAACACTCCGACCGCCACGGCGGGACCGACAAACAGCGCGGCGGTCACCGCCAACAGACAGGCGGCAGACAATGTACCGCCCCCACTATTATGACCGGCCAATCCGCCACCTTTTCCGGGGCGGGAGCACCGCCGATAAAAACACGGCGGAAACAGACTACGAACGGGAAACCGCGCACCTCTATGCACTCCACGAGGAAGGAGGACAGCATGGAACCCGAATTAAACATCCTACCTGCTCTCGTCTACCTGCTCATCTACCACGAGTACGAACGCCGGCGCAGACGACAACGGTGAGTACTGCACCTACGACACAGGGGAGGGGGAGGAGGAAAGGTTACGTGCACACACATACGCGATACACCCACCCCCCCAAACCATGTACACACCAATGCAGAGCAACAAGTCACAGTGAAACCCCCCAAACCCCCGTAAAAAAAGCAAGGACATAATTAAATTGTGACTCGAAATTTATGGGAAATAAAAACCACTGATAAGTCACGGTCAAATAGCAATAACAATTCAAAAATACCAATTCAATATCCAGTGCATACGATAAACCGAGGCAATAAGTCCTGCACATCTAACGAGATTCCAAGTGTCCGTGGGCAAAAGTGTATCAACACAAGGGCAAAGCCCACACAGGAGACCTGAGTCCTTTGGAGAGAACACTGCAGGGGCATCTGATGAAAAAACTACAGGCACCTCAGGGGGAAGGGAAGGGGGGGGCACCACAGCCACATGAGTCCACGACGCCAGATCCACGAAGGGGCCACCATGCCCACTGTGCCATCCTGGGGAGTGCAAAGCCACAGTCTCTCAAGTCTCTACAGTGGGTGGCTTGCCCACTCGGCCATCCTGGGGAGTGCAAAGCCTCAGTCTCTCAAGTCTCTACAGTGGGTGGCTTGCCCACTCGGCCATCCTGGGGAGTGCAAAGCCACAGTCTCTCAAGTCTCTACAGTGGGTGGCTTGCCCACTCGGCCATCCTGGGGAGTGCAAAGCCACAGTCCATCAGGTGGATAACAGTCTCCACCGGTCAAGGAGGAGGCATGGTGGGCACAGTGAACCGTGAACAGTAGCTCGAGACAGATCCGGCACTGTCATTGTGCCAGTGGTGCTTGAGACGGCGGGGCCCAGCGGAGCTGTGCTTGACAGGAAGGGCCCAGCGGAGCGGTGCTTGAGACGGCGGGGCCCAGCGGAGCGGTGCTTGACAGGAAGGGCCCAGCGGAGCGGTGCTTGAGATGAAGGGCCCAGCGGACTGGTGCATGAGATGGCGGGGCCCAGCGGAGCGGTGCTTGAGATGAAGGGCCCAGCGGAGCGGTGCTTGAGACGGCGGGGCCCAGCGGAGCGGTGCTTGACAGGAAGGGCCCAGCGGAGCGGTGCTTGAGATGAAGGGCCCAGCGGAACGCTGCTTGAGACGGCGGGGCCCAGCGGAGCGGTGCTTGACAGGAAGGGCCCAGCGGAGCGGTGCTTGAGATGAAGGGCCCAGCGGAGCGGTGCTTGAGACGGCGGGGCCCAGCGGAGCGGTGCTTGAGATGAAGGGCCCAGCGGAGCGGTGCTTGAGACGGCGGGGCCCAGCGGAGCGGTGCTTGACAGGAAGGGCCCAGCGGAGCGGTGCTTGAGATGAAGGGCCCAGCGGAGCGGTGCTTGAGACGGCGGGGCCCAGCGGAGCGGTGCTTGAGATGAAGGGCCCAGCGGAGCGGTGGTTGAGACGGCGGGGCCCAGCGGAGCGGTGCTTGAGATGAAGGGCCCAGCGGAGCGGTGCTTGAGACGGCGGGGCCCAGCGGAGCGGTGCTTGACAGGAAGGGCCCAGCGGAGCGGTGCTTGAGATGAAGGGCCCAGCAGAGCGGTGCTTGAGACGGCGGGGCCCAGCGGAGCGGTGCTTGAGACGGCGGGGCCCAGCGGAGCGGTGCTTGAGACGGCGGGGCCCAGCGGAGCGGTGCTTGACAGGAAGGGCCCAGCGGAGCGGTGCTTGAGACGGCGGGGCCCTGTTCAGCGGTGCTCTTCTGCACGGCGGGGCCCTGTTCAGCGGTGCTCTTCTGCACGGCGGGGCCCTGTTCAGCGGTGCTCTTCTGCATGGCGGGGCCCTGTTCAGTGGTGCTCTTCTGCACGGCGGGGCCCTGTTCAGCGGTGCTCTTCTGCACGGCGGGGCCCTGTTCAGCGGTGCTCTCCTCCACGGCGGGGCCCTGTTCAGCGGTGCTCTTCTGCACGGCGGGGCCCTGTTCAGCGGTGCTCTTCTACACGGCGGGGCCCTGTTCAGTGGTGCTCTTCTGCACGGCGGGGCCCTGTTCAGCGGTGCTCTCCTCCACGGCGGGGCCCTGTTCAGCGGTGCTCTTCTGCACGGCGGGGCCCTGTTCAGCGGTGCTCTTCTGCATGGCGGGGCCCTGTTCAGCTGTGCTCTTCTCCACGGCAGGGCCCTGTTCAGCGGTGCTCTCCTCCACGACGGGGCCCTGTTCAGCGGTGCTCTTCTGCACGGCGGGGCCCTGTTCAGCGGTGCTCGTCCAGTAGGTCAAGGGAGCCAGACCTGGCCTGGACTCCCTGCTCAGTCGCCCTCTGACCGTGCTGTTGCTGGACCCTTCGGTGATGGAGTCCTGGGCCCTTTGGTGTTCTTCCTAACACCCGGGATGGGGCTTGTGGGCCCCTCCTGCTCCGCGCTCCTGCTGGCTGACTTTTTCCGCCCTGCTGCCCTTTCGCTCCTTAGATGGGGCTCTCGGGCCCTTGCCTCCCCTAGATGTTGTGGCTGGTGAAGTGGGCGAACTTTGCTCCTTGGGGCAGCCGTGTCAGTCCTCTCACGGTGGCCCTTTAGCTTCCTGGTCTTCTTGCCTGGTGGGGGGGCTGGCTGTCCCCTTGCTGCTGATTGAAGTGTCACTGCTGGCAAAGGGTGGGCTCAAGAACCCATGCACCACAGTGACACTCGAAGCTGGGCTGGTGGTGGCTGAGGTGCTCTTGGGACTCTTTGCAGATGGAGGGGGTGGGTCAGTGGAGGGAAAGAGGTCAAGATTAGCAAGGAAAACTTTCTTAGGACCAAGGTAAAAGGTAGGAGAAGTGGTGATGGAAGTGGAGGAAGAGGATGTGGTTGTAGGAGAGTCAGGTGTGCTGTCTTTGGGTGCAGGTGCTTGTGCTGGAGGCTGTCGTGAGGTGGATGGCTGTTGGGTGGGTGTCTGCCAGCGTTTGTGTGTCTTGGAAGAGGGGGTGACAGACACAGTGGGAGAGGACACAGGGGACGTGTAAATGGTAGTGGGGGTGGTGACTGCACGTGTGCGGACTGGACTGGAGGGTGTGCTGGTGATGGAAGCACTGGCTGATGGTGGTGTGCATGCAGGTGTGAGTGTAGACGTCACAGGGAGGGAGGAGGGAGACGAGGAGGAGGGGGACACAGAGGTGGTAGTGACTGTTGGAATGTCTGCATCTGGGTGTTGCTTGCGTGAATGCTTGTGGGTTCTGTGGTGCTTGTGCCTGGATGAGCTGCCCTTGGGTGTTGAGGTGTGTGCAGGCTGGTCTGATGGTGTGGATGGGATAGGCTGAGGAACAGGAGACAGAGACAGGCTGGAGGCAGTCAGAAGAGGGAGGCTGGAAACAGGGACAATGGCTGCCGTCAGTGCTGAGGCCAGAGCATTGAACGATCGTTGATGGGCAGCCTGACCTGAATGAATGCCCTCCAGGTAGGCATTGCTCCGATGCACCTCCCTTTCTACCCCCTGGATGGCATTCAAAAGGGTAGTCTGCCCAACAATGATGGTCCTGAGGAGGTCAATGACCTCCTCACTGAGGGCAGCAGGGGTAACAGGGGCAGGGGCTGAGGTGCCTTGGGCGAAGGAGACGCCCGCCTTCCTGGGCGAGCGGGCACGGAGCGTAGGCTGAGGGGCTGCTGGGAGGGCGGGGCTGGTGCGCTGGGTGGCGGCTGTACCTGTAGAGGCGGGGGGCCCGGATGTTGCCGCCACCGCTAGGGAGCTCCCATACGAGGATGTGTCGCTGTCGCTGGTGTCACCTCCGGTCCCCGTTGTGGTGCTCCCCTCGCCCTCCGGATCACTGGTGCCCTCGGTGTCTGTTCCTGGTCCCACCGGGGCCTTGTGACTTGCAGCTCCCTCGTGCTCCGATGCCAATTCTCCTCCGCCTGATGATGCTAATGCACAGATGCACAAGAAGACGAAGAAGAAGGGTGGGGGGAGAAAAACGAAGACCAGGTTGAGTGCATGCAATGTCAACACCGTTGGCGGAGAGGACAGACACAGGAGCCTCATGCACTAAGCCGCGCATTCGGGGTACACTACTCAGTACTTCAGACTAGGACAACAGGTCTAGAGACGACAAAGGCGCACATGTGTGATGCTGGACCATCGATAGCTGTACTTGTCACCCTACAGAGGTGGGGGCCGGGAGCACAGGGCCATGCCTAAAGGAGAGGACTACACTACAGAAAGCGCCCTGGCCTAATGTCACCCCCAACCCTCCTCCCCCACCCAGACGCCTCCACTGCGCAGAGAGATAGCAGAATGTGCTGATACTCACCCCCTTGTGTCTGCTGTGATGTCCTCAAGCGCCCATCCAAATCAGGGTAGGCCACCGCCAGGATCCGGGACATCAGGGGGGTCAAGGTACGACTGGCACCCCTTCTAGGTTGGGAGGCCATCCCCAGCAGTGACTCGGCGGTCTTCCTGGTCCCGCGGCGGATGTCCTCCCACCTCTTGCGGCAGTGGGTGCCCCGTCTGACGTGGACCCCCAGGGCCCGGACTTCCTTGGCGATGGCACGCCAAATGTCCACTTTCTGATGGGCGCTGACCTATTTGACATGTACAGGGTGGGAAGGAAAAATCATAATTTTTCTGCATGTTAGATGCGATTGGCCCCCCCTCCCCAACCTTGCCATATGGCACATGCTCTCATCTGTCGTGCCTTGCACTCCTCATTCGCCCCCCACCCCACCAACTTAGCATCCACCCCACTCCACACAGGCATAGCCCATTCAATGTGCACCCAGTGTACTTACCTGTTGGTCTGGAGGACCGTAGAGTAACGCATACTGGGGGAGGACCCCATCCACAAGTTTCTCCAACTCCTCAGACGTGAAGGCAGGGGCCCTTTCCCCAGTCGCAGCAGCCATTGTCACTTCCAGACCGAGGTCACAGCAGCACTTGCAGTATAGGTCCTCTCCTGTGGATGATCAGGTCTCGAGTGATTAAGCAGATAGAAAATGGCGGTCACGCCCGCGGCGGTGCGTACCGCGGCGGTGCGTACAGCGACCGCCGGCGCACCTCGTCATTGGCTCCTGAAACCCATAGGCCTCAATGTTAGCCAATGCGGCTTCGTATAGCGGTCTTCGACCGCCTACCGCCACGGTGTGCCACGCCAGCGCATTGACCTCACATCCCATTGTCCCACTTCACAGGTCAGGCAGCCGCCATTTCAAGGGCCCACATGGCATAATTTGTACTGCGTCACACAGGCCTAGGCCTTGCATTGCCACACATACACGCCTTTCAATACATAGATAATCGTGTGCTATGCATGCAGTGGTGAACGTACCTGTGATTTGCTTGACTCTGTGCGCCATGTTGTCCTTCCTAGGCACCGTCCGCTGGGACTTGCGAGGAGAAGGATGAATCCTCGCGTGTACCGACCGCTGGTGGACCTGTCGACAATGGAAGAACGCCACATCATACTACGATACCGACTTGACCGAGCCACTATACATGAACTGTGTGCCCAGCTGGAGCCAGCCCTGATGTCCCCCATCCGCCAACCCACAGGAATTCCCCCTCTAGTGCAGGTTCTTTCAGTCCTCCATTTTTTGGCAAGTGGCTCATTCCAGACAACAGTGGCCATGTCATCTGGAATGTCTCAGCCTATGTTTTCAAAAATCTTGTCTAGAGTGTTGTCTGCCCTGACGAAACACATGCGTCGCTACATTGTATTCCCTGAGGAGGTTGATTTGGCCACTGTGAAGGGTGATTTTTATGCCCTTGGACATATCCCCAACATAATTGGTGCCATTGATGGGACCCATGTGGCTTTAGTACCCCCAAAAGACGATGAGCAGGTGTACAGAAACAGGAAAAGTTACCATTCGATGAACGTCCAGGTGGCCTGTTTGGCTGACCAGTACATCTCCCATGTGAATGTCAGTGCATGACGCGTATGTGATGCGAAATAGCAGCATCCCTTATGTGATGGAACAGCTACAGAGACAACGTGTGTGGCTAATTGGTGACTCTGGTTACCCCAACCTGCCTTGGCTATTGACCCCAGTGAGGAATCCCCGGACCAGGGCAGAGGAACGGTACAATGAGGCCCATGAGCGAACTAGGAGGATCATTGAAAGAACCTTTGGCCTCCTGAAGGCCAGGTTTAGGTGCCTGCATATGACAGGGGGATCCCTGATGTACTCACCAAAGAAGGTGTGCCAGATCATCGTGGCCTGCTGTATGCTTCACAATCTGGCATTGCGACGTCAGGTGCCCTTCCTGCAGGAGGATGGTCCAGATGGTGGTGTTGAAGCAGCTGTGGAGCCTGCGGAGAGTGAAGAGGAGGAAGACGAAGAGGACGACCCAGACAACAGGGACAGAGTTATCCAACAGTATTTTCAGTAGCACACAGGTAGGAATCACCCACGCCATTTAACATTTACTGAAAGCCCCCTGCATCTTTACTTTGTGTATTTCCCCCCAGTTCTTTTACACTGAAGTTTGATTTTCCCTTCCCTTTTCAGTGCTGCATGACCCACTGCGTGACTTCTGCTTGGTTAGCCCATGGACTAATGCTTATTGACATCGGTATGTTGTCCACACATAAATAACAGAACATTATTGATAAGTAATGTGTTATACATTTGTAAATAATACAGGCTGACTCCAGAATGATTTCTGTGCAATGAGTGATTTATTTTTAGTGCTATATATTGGTACATGATATTAAAACGGTGATGGGTGAGGGTGGAGTTATGTCCATGGCAGAGTCCAGTTCTCGGTCGCACAGGTGCATTGTCCATATGCCTGTGGAAGGATGGAGCAGGGGCAGTTCAAGGTTGGACAGGGTGACACTGTGGGACAGTGGAATGACATCCGGGGGGATATTAGGCTTGCGGGGGGCTTGGCATCCTACTCTGTCTTCCTTTGAGATCTCAGGTTCCTCTTGCGGGGTGGTTGTTCTTCAGCAGGAGGTGGGGTTCTGGTGGCCCGTCGTTCTGTGGGGGCCTCCTGACCACTAGCGCCGGCGGAGGTGGTAGGCTGTTCCTGGCTAGTGACAGGGGCCCTTTGCGGTGGCACATGGTCCCGCAATGTGGTTTCTATCCGGTTGAGGGCCTGGACTATGGTCCCCATAGCGGTAGCGATGTTCCGGAGTTCATTGCTGAACCCCATGTACCGTTCCTCCTGCTGTGCCTGGATCTTGGTGAACCTGGCCAGTACCGTCGCCATCATCTCCTGGGAGTGATGATATGCTCCCATGATGGTGGTGAGGGCCTCTTGGATTGGATTCCCTGGGCCTGTCCTCCCCCCCTGTCGCACAGCAGCCCTCCCAGTTGCCCTGTTTCCCCGGGCCTCTGTCCCCTGGACGGTGTGCCCACTACCACTGCCCCCAGGTCCCTTTTGTTGTTGGGGTGTTGGGTCAGCCTGGGTGCCCTGTAGTGGCGGACACACCGCTGATTGACGCGTCCGCGAGACAGAGGCATGGGCCCGCTGGGTGGGAGCTGTGCTGGTGTTCCCAGAGGGGTTTAGGTCTGCTGTGGCCTGTGTCTGTGTGTGGGGAACCGACTGTCCAGAGGTCCCCGATGGTCCGGGCTGGTCGTCAGGTTCTAGGTCGACAGAGCTGCTGTCCTCGCTGGGGGCCTGTTCTGGGGGTGGGATGGACAAATCTGGACCCTCCGTGGCGGTGTGTTGGCGTTCGGGCCCTGCAGGGGTAAAGGAGTATGGTTATTGTTTCTGTGTGTGCCATGGCGTGCATTTTGAGTGCCCTTGTCCCCCAGTGCTGGCATTCCCTTGTGGGAGGTGTTGTGAGGGTTTGGGGGGGGGGGGGTGTATGGGTATGTGCAATGGTCATGCTTTGGTGGTGGCTGTCTATGGTTTGTGTTGGCATTCAGGGGTTGGTGTTGTTTAGGGTGGGTTGTGCTGGTGAGACATTGGCAGGGAGGTTGTGTGCTGGGGGGTTGAGATTGGGGTGAGGGGGGGTGGTTGGCATGCTGGTGGTTGGGGGGGTGAAGTAGTTGAGATTCGACTTACCAGAGTCCATTCCTCCGTGTACTCCAGCGAGGCCATCAGGATGCAGGATGTTTACCACCTCTTGCTCCCATGCTGTGAATTGGGGTGGAGTGGGTGGGGGTCCGCCGCCAGTCTTCTGCACAGCGATGTTGTGCCTGGAGATCATCGAGCGCACCTTCCCCCGTAGGTCGTTCCATCGCTTTCTGATATCTTCCTGATTTCTGGGATGCTGTCCCACAGCGTTGACCCTGTCTACGATCCTTTGCCATAGCTCAGCCTTCCTTGCTATTGTGGTGTGCTGCACCTGTGTGCCGAAGAGCTGGGGCTCAACCCTCATGATTTTCTCCACCATGACCCGGAGTTCTTGGTCCGAAAACCTTGGGTGTCTTTGGGGTGCCATGGGGTGGTGTGGATGAGGTGTGGGGTGGTGTTTGTGGTGATGTGCGTGGTGATATGTGGTGATGTGTGCGTAGATGTGGTGTGGGTGATGAAGTTGGGTTCCTGTGTGTGTTGGGGTTTTCTATTGCTGTGCTCGCTCTCTCTATCTCTATCTCTCTCGCTCTCGCCTTCGCTCCGATTTCCAACTAGTGGGGGTTTGTGGGTGATGTGGATGTGTGTTTTATAGTTGATTGGATGTGTGGGTGTGTTGTTTGTATGTGTCTCAGGTATGCGTATTTCAAAATGTCCAATGTGGCTGTGTTTTGGAGCTGTGTGTGTATTTTGGGCGCGGCGGTGTGTACCGCCAATGGAATACCGCGGTTGAAAGACCGCCGCGTGGATTCGTGGGTCAGAATGGCATGGGCGTGTTTGTGTTGGCGTGACGGTGGAGGTTTGGTCATCTCCAGTTTTCCGCGGCCCGCTGATGAGGCGGCCTTCCTTGGATGTCGGATTTTTGGCGGTTTCACAGTTGGTGGTCAGAATGACCGTGGCGGTTTACCGCGGCCGCGGCGGTAGGATGGCGGACTTCTGACCGGCGGTAAGGGCCTTTTACCGCCGAGGTCAGAATGACCCCCATAGTCATTATTGTCTTGAGGACCAATTGTTTTCGGGGAAACACTAGTGGATAGTTTCTCTACAGGATTTTTAGGGAAAAACGCTCCAATTAGCAACACTACTAATATTATTGGAAAAGTAAGGGATAAAGCACCTAACATGTATCTACATTACGTCTTTCGAATCGGATCTTTTTCTTTTCAAATGTGTACAGCAGGAACAGCAAGCATTGCTTTGTTGATTTCACCAATGTGAACAGAAATAGAGTTTAAATGTTCAAAGTTCATTTAGCAGCAATGTATAAATCTTTGTGAGACTTCCCTAGCCCTACTCCATGTTCTTCTAAATGACAACCCTTATTCTTCTACTCAGGCTTAGGAAGTCTTATAATTTACCCATCCCAGTCAATGTAAATGTCTTTAACTTCTATACAAACCAAGCTCATCAATGACACTGAGAAGTCAATGTTCAGTACAACCATTATGTTCTGTCCATGACAGTTCATGCAAACCAATATGTTGATCTCAAAATTCTCAGAGCTCTTTATCTGTGATTGTGTCATTTGCAAAGTAGGTCCACTCAGGTGAAGAATACTTGCGACTAGGCACTGCTGTTCTTTTTTACTTTCTCAGTGCCTTCATCTTCATATCACTGAGGTCTGAACTTTCTGTTTCTTCAACAATCATTGATGGCACTCATTCAATTGACACACTCACTTTTCCCTGTTCTTGTCTTTTGCGCCAAGCATTTTCAGCTTTAACTCATTTTCTCCCAGCACTAATCTCTTCTTAAGGGTTCTGAGTCTGACTCGTTCATCACAGGACAAAGTTATTTTTTCTCTTTCTAGGTCTCAGTTGTGATTTGTTTCAGACCCCCTTCGGCTGTTTTAGGCTCAGTTTGGTCCCAGACAGCTTGTCTGACCCAGCCCTGTTGTCTTTTTTACACCACTGGCTCTTCTGGAACAGGCGCTTCGACCCATCGGGAAAAGATACATACAATTACCAAAACATACCTCTATACATTGTACATAGGCTTCTCATTTAAATCCATCTGAATTCTGTTAAAATGCACTCCTGACTTTCCTATGTGACTGAGTGTGACTGCAGTTCTCTTATCAACATTGTTCTGTTGACACACAAACCATCTATGACACAGCCCTTCAGTCATCAACCTAAATTTTGTATTAAATCATGTCTGCCTAAATAGTCACACCATAGTGTCTCTAACAACATGGGACGGACCATGGAAATACCTAACCATAGGAGATAACAGACTATTTGGCAACAATGGTCATCGATCCATTGAAACCAAAATATAATTTTTCTATTTAAACACAACATGCTCTGACCCAACTCTACTGTTCTTCCACTTGAAGCCTTTTCACTTCATCCATAGTATCAACTGTTGTCAACAACAGGTTAAAGTAAGTCTCATCCATTCCCTCGTTTGTAAATTCACCATTAAATGTGCAAACATTGTAAGCACAGTACCTGGAAACCTTGTCTGCGTTTCTATTGCCCAGAGTCACATGAGCATCTCCAGAACGATATGCAGGGCCCTTAACAACTGCAACTTGTTCTGGCAATTGTAATGTGTCAAGGAGGTTTCTTACATGTTTGCCATTCTGGCCCAGAGATCCAGAGGACATCATAAATCCCCTCTGAGATAACAGTTGTCCTAAATCATGGACAACACCAAAGCCGTACTGACTATCAGTAAAGATTGTCACTTTCAATTGATCAGAGACTCTATTGAGAGCAATCAGTTCAGCAACTTGATCTGAGAATTTTCTTGAAGCCGAGCTTCAACCACTCCAGAAAGTGTACATACAGCATATGCTGCTCTCAGACCTCCTCCATGAACCATCAACAAAAAGGACATAATCAGATTCAAGCAATGTTTCCTCTCATGTGTCTGGTCTTGCTTAGTTCATAGTTCAGTCACATCTAGGCAATCATGGTCTTATTCACAATCGTCAACTTTTTCCTGATTCAATATTGGCAACAGAGTAGCAGGATTCAAAATTCCACAGTGTTTGTCACAAAAGCTCAACTGAATTAGAGCATGTATAGAGTTAATGGGTGACCCATAACAATATTCTTGCACCTCTCAATGCTTGTACTAACCACTGCTACAGATTTTAGGCAGCCAAACAAAGCTGAAGCAACAGGATCTAATGTGGCTGAAAAATCTGTCACTGGTCTCTTAGTATTTCCATGCATATGAGTCAGCATTGAGAGAGCATAGCCCTCCCTCTCACTGCAGAAAAGTGCAAACAATGTTTTAATATCAGGCATCCCTAGAGCCGGGCATGACAGAGACATTCTCTCAGCTCTAGAAACGTGACAAGGCAATCGTAATCCCTTGGCACCAGCTCAGACACATCAGACAGATCCTTTTGTGTCAGCCTCTGTAAATGTTTAGCCACCAGGGAAAAAGTTGGGAATTCACTGTGTAGAGTAGCCCACCATTCCCCAAAACCTCCTAACTTCTCTCTGTGTAGTTGGTGGACTCATTTTCAGTATGGCTGAGGTTCTCTCTTGGGACACTTTCCTCGCTCCTTTTTCAATGTGATGTCCAAGGTATTGGACTTAATTTTGACAGTACTCTAACTTTCCTGGAACGCTTTATGTCCTTTCTCAGTTAGGTGCTTCAATAATGCAAAGGTGTCCTGTTTGCATGCTCCTTGAGTATTCAGCGCTATCATCATATACTGGATCAGGACTGAATTACAAGGCATGACCAAAGATTCCAAGTTTTTCCTTAGAATCTGATTAAAGATCAATGGCGATTCAGCATACTCTTGTGGGACACAACACCACGTTAAGAACCTGTTTCCAAGCTGGAATGAAAAAAGGAACTGACCATCGTCAGGCAACAGTATTGAAAAGAAGGCCTGGCACAAGTCAATGACAGTGAACCACTCAGCCTCACATGAAATCTGAAACAATGTTACAGCTGGATTTGTTACCATGGGGGAAAAAAGAATAACAAGGTTATTTATTTTTCTAGGATCTTGCATACTTCTGTATTTCCCACTTGGTCTCTGAAGAGTTATGAGGATTTCCTTTTATCTCCTTCAGAATTCCCTGCTGTGTCATGGACACGATTACAGGAATTATTCCAGCAATCGTTTTGGGTGTCAAGTTATATTGTGGTGTTCTCTGGAATTAAACATTAGATTTAACAGTGATTCAGACAGGCTCTACACCTTTGATCAGTTTGATGTCTTGCCATGAAAAATCCCACATTTCATGTTTGACAGTCTCTCTCAAGTCTGGGGACAAATCATTCACTGTTAGCAATACCAGCAACATGCATCATGATTTATGTTTCATTAATTTAAAAATAACATCCTCATCTTGGGTTTGTATTACTATTCCATATGGAGGACAAACGTTAACACAGTTCATCTTGGAAAGCAAATCTCTTCCCAAGAGAGTCACTGGCCATTGGACGTACTATGAACTTGTTCTTATCATCAAAAATTCCTATTTTCACTGACAGTGGGGTGATGTCTTGGGCTGACATTTGTTTATTCTCTACGTCAACAACTTGGATTTTGTTTTGAAGAGGGGTAGGTTTGGGACTTCTACTGTTCACAGAGTAGAACGGGTGGCAACAGTATCCACCAAAAATGACACTGGATGGCTATCAACTTCTCTATCTATGAATGGTTTGCTCTTAGACTGTGGCAAGTACGCAGTCTTCCTCCCCTCTCAGGCACCGTCAGAGTGACTAATCAGAGACATTTCTCTCAAATTAATCAAACACAGGAAACTGTTGAAACATATGTTCTCAAACCCAGATTCATATTTTGACAAGGTCCAACAGCATTTTGCTGTGTATCTGAGGTTGAGGAACATGAATTATTGGTGCTTGAGGTACATTAACATTTTGGTTCCTTTGTTTTTGCACACCCTGCATCTGATTCCAATGATTATTCTGAGAAAGTGCAAATCCTCCGTTTGGACCTGGTTAGCTGAATTTAGATGGTATTCCTGCTTCCAAAGTCCCAGTTTATTGCACAGGTGGCAAGGGGTTAATCTTTTTAGGCTATTTACATCCATTCCTGTACCAAGATCAATTGGGGCTCCTCGACCTCTACCTTGCATTGCATTGTGTGGCTGTTGATATACACCATGGATTGTACCTGTATTGCTTAGAGCTATGGGCATCTGGCTAGCTCTATGGGCTGCTTTCATCTGGGAAAGTATCCTCTTTTCCGTTAACTTTTTCTGCTTCATCTTTATTTCATCATGACAATACTTCACGTACCATAAAATCTCATCAATTGACTTAGTCTGCCAACAAATCAAATGCTGCTGAATCATCTGGCTTCAATCCTGTCATAAATCTTGACACAAAATGTCAACGTCACCATACCACTGTACTGTTTGAATGCCTGCAACAATCTCTCATAGTAAGCATGTATTGACTCCTTCGGTTCTTGAGTCGTTCAATCAATCTTAACCCAGTTAACATTCTGAGGAGGCACTTTCCCTTTCAGGAATGTCATGACCTCCTGATATATTTTTTGTAACCAGAGGCGAAGGACCTGTAGTAGATCCTGTTTAGTTTTAACGGGAATCAGGAGTTTAGTTTAGCCTTCTGGCTTGCAGGCCTGTGCCCCTGTCGCCTAGTGACTTTTAACTTACTTAGCTTGCTCTGTCTTAGCTTATTTATTCAATTATTTCTTTCAAAATGGCTGCTATGTTTTTAGTTAGTGAAATGTTTTGATTTTACGTCATCAGTGCCACTCAATAAAGGCGTCACTATCATCTAAGTGAGATGAGTAGGTATTCACATTATGTCCTTTCCCCACTTATATGTGCCAGGAACATAATGTACTTTTGGAGGGAATTGTTTATATAATTGCTGCCCCAAGCATGCCTCCTTATCTATTGTTTGTGAATATACCTGTGCCAGGGGTTCTACAAGATCTGTATAAATATATCTCATGCAGACAAGGTTATCAGAGGGATTCCTACCAGATGCCATCTAGGCCATCTATGCTGCACTTCGCTTTGATGCAGACCCAGCCTTCGTGTCACTGCTGAGTCTGATCTAGAAACCTCATTCTAAGGTAACAAGGGTTGGGGGGTGTTTGTCAAGGACCTGGTACTGGCAGATTAGGTTTATCACACCTAGCTCTCGTTAGGTTAGAGATTAGGTTCTCCATGCTAGTGTTATAGGAATATTTTACATCTCATGTTATTACAAGATGGTGGGGGGATTTGTATTCACGACTCTCGTTTTTACAATTCTGCTTCTTGCATTGTTCATTTCCTACTCATTGGAGCTCATGCATTTTACAGTAGATTGCAGTCTTGTTAATAAAATGTATTGAAAAGCTTTACTGTATCTCCTTTATTGCCTGTGTGTGACTGAGACTTATTGCTCATGTGAGAAGAGGGTAATCTCCGTTTCACCACAACTCCCCTGGGATGTCATACTCCAAAGTCCACGCATAAAGGCTGCCAGAAATCACCTTTTACTGGTTGGGTTTTTGGTGAGGTACTGTTTGTGAGCCAGGAGGGTTGGGCCGACAGTTGGGACTTGTTGTAGGATTGGCTTAGTCACCTACAAACAAAAGTGCTATAATTCATACACCAGCAGTCTCACCTGGGAGCGAGAGTCCAACTATGACAGACCCTTAGTTGCGCATTTCTAGTTGGTTCCATTTCAAACCACCAAAGAGCTATCTTACATTCCATCACTTGGAACAACAATGTCAAACAACATGTTCCAATCAACCCATAACACCTGTGAAATGTTCACAAACCTTTCAACCTCTTTATACCATTCCACTGGCTTTTCTCGTAATTTTGGGAAATCATTAGTAAATGATGCAAAAACATTTCTACTCCACTGCACATGTACATAGCCTCCACCAGCAACTTCTCTTAGGGGATAGTTTGTAACACCTCCCTCTGCTCCATTTGGGGGTGATTCACCTGAAGGTTTCTTTACTTCTTTCTTCTTTGCCCACTTAATCTCTCACTTATCTAATTAATTGCATTTTCTAATCTTAATTAGTTCTTAAATCTGAGTTTTCAATCCTGGAGTTCTCATTTCAGCAATGTCTTTCACACTGAAGCACACTCGATAGCTTCTCTGCAGAGCCTTCATCTTATTTAAATCAATCTCATATTTCTGAGCCAAGTCAGTTAACCTATCATCAACTTGGTCTGCCCGCTTAGTGATGTCCCTGCACATAAATGTGAGCTCATCTTCTTGATAAGTCTCTAATTGTTCTATACCAATATTTACAACAATCATTGCATCTAATTTTACTGTCAGCTTTGCTACATCCAGAGTCTTTTCTCTCGGTGTCGATGGAATTGTTCCCTGACTCACTTCTGTACTTGGAGTGCTTCCATTAAAAAATTGCACCCATTCATCTATTTCCTTCACACTAATGGTTCTAGTTACTGCAGGAACCCTAGGTGTAAATTAACTTCCCTGAGCACAATTTCCCAAATTTAGAGGTGCTTCCCATACAGGAGTATGTGTGAGCATCGTCTGATAAACACCTATTAAAGTGCATCCCGACATATTCAACTTTGTTTCTGCACTTGCTCTGCATGGAGTGCTTGTATGCGTTGGAATTAAAGCAAGAAACTACCTAGCATATGGACTGTTCAGGACACTAGTCAGTCCTCCCACATTGTTGGGTAGAGCCAAATTGTATGCATTTCTCCCGGAACCTTCTGATTTATACATAGGAACTATGAGACAAATAGTTACTGGAATGGTAATGGCATCAACAGTACTCACAGTGGGATCAACTGGGACTCATCCTCTCAAACCCTTGATTCTTGGTTCACAAGGCACGCTATTGGGAATAGGTCCCACAGGACTGGAAGCCCTTCTTGCCGGCGCAGTAGGAAAGGAAATGACATCACTGCATTCATTACCATTGTCCCCACCCTCACTTCTAGTTTCATTGATCGGGGTTGGGCATTCAGATAGTAAGACATCTAGAAGACTATCTCCAGAATCATCATTGTCCATACTCATGCCATCAGACTCTTTTTGTTTAATCTCTTTCTGTTTTCAAATTGGTTTCTGTTTCCCTTCTTTCTCAGTCTTGTTGGTGGTTAAAGACGGATACAGCTTAACCCCTTCTATCATGTCCATTCGCCATCTCCTCTTCTCAGCATCCAATCTAGCATCTGCATAAGCATGTATAGCTTTCTTCGCTCTGCCCTGACATTTCTCTTCATCTCTCGAATGGGCAGCTCATTCCCAAGCATTAAGTGCAGGTCAAGGATGTGGTATCATTTCAACAGTATCCTCCTCAAATTTTCACTAACTCACAAATTAAATGTGCCATATTGTGGGAATGACAATGGACCTTCCTTTTCTGTGATCTTGTCCCATTCACCAAGCCAGACACATGTGGGAAGCCCTACATTTATTGCAGTACAAAGACCTGGAGTACCTTTGGGAGGTGCCATGTCACCCTCTCTACTGGGGATATCAATATTGCCTCTAACCAAAACTCATAAACAATAAAGCATTTCATTTTTTGAAATTAAATGTCAACAGTTACAGTGAAATTTCAACCCAAAACAGCATTGTATCCACAATCCTTAACTCCAACACAACCAGCAACTGCAGCGCAGCTCCTGTTGATGTTGTCAACCAAAAGCAGCATAGTACCACACCAACCAACCTATACCAGTGTGGCACACTATGATGTAGATCTCGCTTCCTGCAGCAGTTCCTCTCCTTTACAATCTGCACACACACTCGCTCCGCAATATCACACACGTATACAAAATGCAATACAATCACCATTTTGTCTGTGCCTCTAAAGAATGACTAGTTTCCAACACACAAGAAATGTTCCCAAACACTTCTGATGAAACTTCGACCTGCGGGGTATCACCTTGATTAGTACAGCTTCACTCTGAGCATTAATATCTTCTACCCCAATTGTCGCACATTCACACAAAGTGAACCCCTATCTTAACTGTGCCATTGATGGTGCCCCACAGTAAACACAACCTCTGAGCAGAGAATATGAAATGGTGTCTTCTACACCTTTACAACTATCCCAGGATCTTAGGCCATGTTTGACCCGATAACCTCGTCACCTTCTTTACAAATCACCACATTCACACAACACTCAAAACATCTCTGCAAGACACCATCCAACTTCACAGTCACAGGAAGCTTAGCGCGAACTGCTGAAATGCACAATCCTATTAATATTCACGTTCTCGCTACCAATAAGACTCTTCCAATTCTCTGTGTCTTCGCCAATTCTCCCACTCTGGACATAGGTACTAGGGTTTGGCTCTGGGGACTATCTGCTCTTATTCTCCCCTTTTTTTAAAATAGAACCATCTGTATCTGCTACCATCTGATCCAGCACTGGGCCCTATCTTTAAATCTGGGGTCCAATGAATCTTTTCTGTTCCAAGGGATGGAAAAAACATGCATTAAATTATTGAGAGCAATTACAGTGTAACTTAGTGATCCTCACATTAAGTTTCAGAGACCACCTTAAAGTTTTAAAGGGCTTTATGACAGACTCAAAGTCAAACGTACATAAATAAGTCTTAAAACCATAGGACAGATGTTCAAAATCACCAAAGGAGAGTTAAAGTGTTGCACGATGTCAAACTTTACAAGCATATAAAAGACAAGTATTTCAATAGGGATAATGCAGAAAATCGGAAAAAGACTGATGTTTAAAATATAAAATCAAATTCACCTGCCTAACCATTGAATCTATGTTCTTAACTATTCTAAGAATAAAGATTTCAGATAAAGGGGTCAGCAAACAGAACTTCTGTAGAAGTTTCGATTAAGAGAGGTTCAGCCTCATGAAGACACATGAGAATCTAAGTCTAAGAAATATATCTCAGCAGGGTCAGCTTTCAGCAAAAGACAAAGGGAATCTCTCTCTTTCACTAGCTAAATCACACTTAAATCTCAATCTCTTGCATCATTGCTAAAACATCCTTACTGAAAAACAAGTCTTTAAATTAAACGTATTTGACACTTTAACTTTCTGAAACCTTCTGCATTGACCTTGTACACCCTCACACTTTCAGGAATTTCAGAAAAGTTATGACCATCATTCCACATTACTCCTTTTGCTCTTGTGGCATTTCTTGCAGATCTTCTCATCACTCGACCACAGTGGGCTCCTCATTAATTCGGTCTTTGATCCAGACACCTGCAGCTTGTAGAAAAACCTGCAAAAGCAAACAGATTAGGCACATAAAATATGTGTGGCATGCACTCCAGCCAAGCTAATGAAACACAAATATACTTTCAGTTTAAATTCATTCTACACACTGCTTATGATGAAATACAACATGATAATATAGAATAATACTTCTAAAACATTATAACACTATGCTTTCAAAACACAGATTTAATATAGCTTGCTTAAAGCATTACATCCAACTGTGCAATTTATTTGTATGTATTGCAGTGCATCATTTAAATGAAAGAGTCTCTTCACGTTACATAGAAAAATAACTACCCATTAACATTCATATTTAAAAGGCATAGTGGCAGAGTCAAACTACGCTCTCTCAGTACAAAGTGCATTAATATCTCAACTGATGGTTCACAGCGCTACAAAATGAAGACAATTTTATCATGGATTCACAGTACTATGTATTGAGAAAGAAAGCAATTGTTGCTATAAGGCTAGGATAAATGTATTAGGCATAAGATGGGTGAACAGTTCTGGGAAATATAGTTAATGAAAATAATCAAAAATAACATTTTGATAAATATTCAACATTTATAAACATTGTTTAGCAAAAAGGAAAGCTGCAATTTTTGCTTAAACTTCTCTTTCTTCTAAGGAAGCAAATTTTAAAATTCCACACAAGGTGTAACTGGTGGTGTCTTCAACAGAAGTTATGATGTCAACTCTGATGTAATTTGAAAGGTCATGAACGAGTATTAAGGAGTTACATTTTCCTGCTTGGCAAATTACCTGCAGTTGTGTTTGGTAGCTTATGAGGTATCTGCAATGCATTTTAAACATGGACCCTGATCTAAGCCTAGATTCTGAAGCCTGACTACATTTTTAATGCTTACTTCACATAATAGTTTGACCTCTCACCCAGAAAGGTCATTCTTTAAATGTTCCATATTGTATTAATTGTATAGATGAAAGCCTCATCTTCTAATTTTCTTGATCTAAGTTTACAGAGTTTGAGTTTGCATAATGCACCCGTTCACATTTTTCAAAGCTGTCTTCAGCCACTCATGAAAATAAATTATTATCATTTCTTAAGATTAAGGTTTTTGGCCATATAACATAAAGCAATATATGTGACTTTAATGTAACATAATGTGACCTTGTATAATGTAACTGGTGCTCATGTAAAGGGCTCCAATATCTTCAGGTATAACTGCAAATTTAAACTGCCCAAAAATTGGGAGCCTAACTCAAGGCACAGTTTTGTGCTGCCTGGTGTCTTACATAGTTGAAGAGCAAGAGATTTGAAAGCTTAGACAATGGTAAATGTTGCTTGTCCCAGCATTTCTAAACACATCTAAAGTAAACAACAGAATGTAGCTCAATAGCACAGACAAATAAGCAAAACAACACTATGAAAACAAGAACAGGGCACAACAAACACTCAATACAGAATGGGCAACAGCCATGGTACAACACAATAAAATCATGTTGCAATAATGCACCACAAACTACAGAGCACCACAAAAACACACAGCATTATACACCACCACAACAAAAGGCTACATAACAAATATGCAGAAATGTGTTTGTCACATATTAACACCTTCAGATTATGATGGGTAAAAGTGTTTAGAGCAAGCACACTGTTAATATACCACCAAGGACATGAAATGTTTTCTGAGGAGGCCTGGAATAGCTTTAGGTGGGAATTCCATGGAACAAACTATCAACAAATCTCTTTGCACACTCGTCACCTTCGAAAACTGGATCACCACCAGCAAACAGAAGGACGTTTCTCGAGCAAATGGTAATTGCCCCGAATATCTAACTCCCTAGGGAGAAATGGAGTATTTGTTTTGTATATACCCTGCTTTACAGTGGTTTTTAGAAAGGATTTTTAGGAATTTAAGCTCAGCCTTTGGTTAGCTGGATCTGACTTTGGTAGAACCCATGATGTATTTCCAGGTCTGTGTGGCAAAACTTTTTTCGATCTCAGCCTGATGATAAGTTGCCGCTATTTTTCTTGGAATGTTTGCTGGCAACATTACTGATTTAGAACATTCTATAGTTCATGAGAGGGCAATGAAGATGAGATAATGAGATAAAGTTTGTTAATACCTGAACTGTACTATTTACAAAATGCTAATGGGTGTAAAAACTGCAAGTATTCAGTAAGAAATTAAATCAAGACCCATTCCCTAGAAAAAGATATCTTCTAAATAGACTTCAGAGAGCCCATTAACTATATACTTGCTTAGCCCTTTAAAATGTAAGCAACATATACATTAATACTACTTAAAACGATATAAAGCATCCCCGATCAATAGACAATCTTTTTTTTTTCATCACTTATTTAACTCTCCAGGACTTGAATGTTTTTGGGCACTTTATGCAGAACAAAACTGAGCAAGGGAATATTTAGATGGGTAATGATTAATAAACAGGCTTGATTGATCAAGATCAAAGATTAGGGTCAAGGTTTGATTTAACGTTAGGCCTCATTGTCATTATTTAAGAAATGTTTTTAAAGATGGACTTTTAAAGTATTTTCTTAAAGCCACGAATGAGGCCATTTTCATAGCCCCACTGGTGAGTTTCATAAAGAAACAGCGTAATCAGGCAGTTCCATAAGATGGTGATGTATTTTATATTTGGGATCTTTAACTATAAATGTGTTGTTGGCAAATTGATGCACAGCACTTCCACAGTTTTCTGAGGTTAGCAGTTGGGATCAAATGAAGTGATTGAATAGTGCAAGGGCTAAAATGATCCATGTAGAACTTTACATATTGCTTTCTCTGTAAATTTTATCAGATCACTATTATTTTCAAGTAGATGTCTTTTGACAAGGAAGGATCAGAGCCAACGTTGAATCTTACCCCTGAAGTCCATGCAATGTCCCAGACTGGAAAATAATCTGCTCTGTTGTGATTAGGTTTGTGAAAGGCAGCAGAAAGGTCAAACAAGTGTCACCTTCATCATGGATATGATATACATCACTCAAACGCCCACTCTGATGCCAGAATGATGATGGGCTAGTAAACCTTCCTTAGTGAGGATATTGTTTGGTTGCATGGCCACTGTTGTTCCAATTATTTTTCACTGCCAAGGGAGATTGGATCTGGGCAATATTTTACCAATTGATCTGAGTCTAGATTCACTTTCTTTTAAAAATGGGAGTGATTTAGCTTGTCTTCAAAGAGGAAATATGCATTTTGCAAGGGAACATTTACTAAGATGTGCCATGATTCTTGGAAGATGTCAAATTTTCCTTAAGAAATGTGGCTAAGGTAGGATAGTAGGAATATTTTGTAAGCCTCAGACATTTAATGATGGTAGATACATCATTTTCTAAGATGGGGGTGAAAACACCCTAGTATTTTTGGATCATGGACAGTATTGATGCCAAGGTGTTCATCTACCATGTTGGTATGATTAGTCTAAATTTCTTAGTAGTGGCCAAATGGTATTGTGGTGTGAGAGGGGTGTCTGATATGCAAGAAGAGCGAGCATGATGTACTTGGTGAAGACATTATTCATTCATGTGTGTAAATCGATTTGGTTTCTACAATTATGCATGTATACTCCTTTCAAAGGTTCTTTTTTTGGATTTTGAGAGTATCAGGATTAATGTTAACTTTCTCCAATCATTTTCAGGTTTTCAGAGTAGCATGGTAGGTTTGACCTTAAACAAATATTTTTAAATATATGGGTGCCAACTGGTTCACTTTAGCACTAATGTTTTCATATTCCATAGATGCCACTTCCACAATTATATTTGAGAATGGGAAATATGTGCTCCATAACAATGTGAATTGATTGTATATACTGAATCTACTAGTCTTCTTTTTTTGACAGGTTGTTGATGGCAGGATATACAGATACAAGACAAGAATTGGAAGTGAACAAGAAAAAAATGAAAATGTGGAGCACTGCAAAAATAATCACCCGGGCATTGTGATAATATCCATGTTAAGAACAAGAAGACAGTTTTAAACATGGGTATTATCACAATGTCCACTGGATTATTTTTGTGGTGCTCCGCATTTTCATTTTTTTCTTGTACAGTACAAGGCATCTGAGCAGTGGAGCCTTTTTTGAGGTGCACAACTGAATAGGAAAATCTAAGTATTAACCATTGTGAGGTCAAAAATGGCCTACAATCCCTCTGGATTAGGAATTGGAAGTGGTCTGATTACGTGATGACAAATTTGTAGGCATGGGATGCAATTGGCATTACCAAAGTTGTGGTTAACAGTGTTGCCTTTTATGTATGCTGAAAGGAGATTTAGTTGCTGTTGGTTAAGGGGTTTTGTCAGATTGTAGAATATCATAAAGTATAGGGATTTGCCAGTCAGGAATAAAATCACAAAGGATTGCTGCATTGGACGTATTGGGTCTGAGTCATGCATTTAGCTAATTTAATTCACCCACAAATTTTGTGTTTCTCTTTGCAGATGGTAATTTGTGTGGATCATTATTCTGTCAGTCAGAGATAGTGCAGAAATAACTTTAGGCATTTTAAGGTGTCCTGATAAGTGACAGATATGGATTTGCAAGGTGGTTCTTAAACATCACCACTATGCCACTAATACTTTATGTTGCTGCTAGCCTCTAAGTATCTTCCTTTTATTGTGCATAAGTAGATCCATTATTGGTCCAGGATGGTTGTTTAGTTATGGCTTAGTGATGCTTCCGAGACTTCTAATTACAACTTTTTCTGAAACTTTACATGAGAAGCCTTTGCAAACCATCACCATGGTCTGCTCTGATATCTGCATATTATCTGTTGCATAATCACCCCAAATGTATGTGCAGAGTATATATTTGATGTGCCAGAAAAGGTAGACCTCCCTTAATCTGTTGCATAATGTACCTCATATCTTCAGCACTGGCTCACTCACTACCATGTCAGCAGAGACCCTGACCTATGCTCAGCTTGCAGTGGACTGACCAATTTGTTTAGAAATCCCAGACTCCCTGGCAGAATTTTTTTAGATGAAAATGATGTTGTAGGTTTGGATGATGAACTGTTATCACATTTCAATACTGATCAGGCCGCCATGTTTTATGAACCACTCAGCATTCATTTTTTCTTTTCAGCAACATAAACAAAAAGAAAAATGTTCCTGATGGTTAGGGAATTCATTCCCAACACATTTCCCTTCCCACTGTCAATTGAACATAATTGTCTTTGTTGGATCACCTTACGTCATATATTTATTGAAATGGAAATAACTATTATTATTCAGCCACAGACCAGCTCTAGGTGATATAAAGGTATGTCTGTAAATTTTTTTACTAAGAAATGTAATTTATTTCAGAAGTGCCACTGAATGATCCACCAACTGTTGAACGCTATGAATCATGCCGGCGAGAGAGTGTTTGACTTTACCTCCTTTAAAGAAAAAAAAGAAAATGCTCCCTACTCAGTGCCACATTGTAGAATTTTACTGTTCCTGGGAAAGATACTGGGTGGTGGCGCCGGAGAAGAGCAAATAAGGGAGAGGGCATGTGCTCCATGGGGTGTGGAAAGTAAAAGAAAAAGTTATTTCCCTGAATTTAAGAAGTGGAAGATTACAAATCGTTCAGTCAAAAGGATGATACTAAAGTTATGCTCCGGGGAAGAAAAAATCACAAGAATGGAAGGAACGGCATTGTATACGAAGCAGGCAGATGAGAATGACAAGAAAGTCAACCATCGATAAGCAATGGGCTCACCAAATGCCCACTGTCTGTATTGGTAATTTACATTAGAGATCTCTGAGGAAAGAAGGCTAAAAACATTTATAAAATATTCTGTAGGCGACTTAAAAACTGAAGCAGAAATATCCCATTTACTGCACTATATTTACTTCTCCGAGCAAGTTTCTTGCTCTATCTGCTACCAACAATTGAAAACTGTTTTCTAATCCATAATGTAAATACATGCGTCACTTCACTTCTGCTTTTAATGGTGAGGGAAGGACTTTTAGACCTTTTGCAGCCAGAGGTAATCTGCACGTCCGTGGAGTTCCCAGAAGGGAAGCTTGTTCTCAAATCCCTTTGAGGTAATTTACCTTTCCAGATCGAACTTCCTTTTTTTGGTGAGATTCTTCATATATTGTTCTCGAGGGATTTGATGACTAACTTTAAATTCGGCTCCGCCACATCAGTGAAAAGGAAACTTTGACTTTTCCGGCGGGATAGCTTACTTTAGGCAACATCCTGTCATTCTTTCGAATGCAATGAATCATATTTCCAACCCCGAGGACTTTCTCGTTTTTGTTGTTCTTTTAGAGTAGGGAAATCAGAACTTGAAATAGCATTGCTACCTGCAGATATGAAACGCTACAGGGTGAGTAGATGGTATTATTCACCCCATTATATCTGAAGAACTTTCCAGGCCAAAAACACACTCGGAAATGTGAGTACACCCCTCAATGAGGGCTTTCTCCATCAAGAGGAAAATGTTTCCTAAATGCTAGTAACCGAATCAAGCTCTAGCACCAAAGTATTAGAAAAGTAATCTCTGTTTACATTTTTGCCATCATCCAGCCTGACTAATGTAGTCATTCCCTCAGACATATGGTCATAATACATGTAACAAGTCTTGTGCTGGCTTTTTTGGCTAGAAGAAAACAAACTTTTGGAATAACCCTTACATAACGGTCAGTACGGCACAGTGGCAATTTGTTTGTAGAAAAAAACAACCAGCTACTATCAGAGGGAAAAGACTATGGCCTTTAAAGGAAATCCAGCATAAAAAAGGTTGTTTAAAATATGCAAGTTAAAGATGTAACTAGATAGATAGATAGATAGATAGATCTCTGAAAAACATGAAGCTGTCTCTACGCCTAATAAGGTCACTCACATATACACTTAGTCTTCGACCGTCTTCACTCTTTGTTTGGATATACCAATGTTGCACAAGATAACTACAGTAGCAAGATTTTCACAGTGAAACTAATAGCTGCACAGTGGACAATCTGTTGGAGAGGACATCCGTCAGATGAAGAGCAGATGAAGAGCAATACGGTAAAACAAAGGAAAGAGACATCTAATTGCCTGACATACCCTTATCGAGAGGGATTTTTTTAAAAGGAAAGTGGTCAGAACAGGTTTTAAGTACTGGACTGGGGGTCGTCAAAATCAGTCTGTATCTCTTGTTACTGAAAAGAAAATTCCCAAGAAATAGATTGACTTGTTTTATTGTCAAAAAATAAGCAACTCCCACCTTCTCTGGTGCTGCGAAAGTGCTTTATCCCCACCTGACGTGCTGTTTCGGGGAAGCTGTAATACCAGCAGAGGCTGTGTGGTAATAACACAAAACGCAGGAGCCTCGTTTGCGCTGATTTGAGCTCTGAGCAGAAAACAGAGGTGAAAACTTAATTACTTGTTTGAGTACAGATGTAATGTATTTCCAACCACTTTAAACATTTGCTAGCAGGCATATCTAGGGCTGGAGTCCATCTGCCTTTTTGTTGGTGACAAGTATGTGACTACGAATGTGGCGAAAGATATCTATAATTACATTTGGAATGAATTGTCTTAGATGACAGGAGAGTGGTTATTCTCAGTAAGAAGCGCACACACTTCCGTAGCCTCAAGTTGAATGGAAAGCCATGGTGCATTTAAGAAAACATAGGCATTGGTGCTGCACTGCTTTACAGCTAGGCTTGCACTAGAGTTTTCTTAAATTAAAGTTATCCAGTGACAGACTTTCCCCGAGGACACAATGCTTAATGCTTCAGTCCTGGGCAATCTTTTCACAAACCATTGTTTAACGTTTGTTTGTTGAGTTGGATCAACTACAGTAAACCAGGGCTACGGATCCTACAATATATTATGCCATTAAATAATTATGCAAGACTAGAGCACCACGTCTTTTGTGACATGAAATCATCTTCAAAGTTATGAGCACAAGACTGTAGTCCTGCAGATGTTGCTTTGCGGGTATGGGGTGGTACTTTCAAGAAACAACAATGTAAGGAAGGTAGAGAATGGATTCATCCTTTCAAAATGGAGCATGAGTAAATTGGAGCCAAATGATAATTAATCGCTAATTTACATAAGAATATTTCCACATGTTCCTATGCCAAATTGAACAGAGGCTAATCTTACAAATGTAAATCTGCCCTACATGTGCGCATGCTACCTAGCACAGGCACACACATACTTCCACATACTGCCTCTCTGTCTCTTTCTAGAAGTTTCCCTTTCCTCTTGGTTTTCCATAATGCAACTCCTTAAAATAAATAACATAATGCCTTGCAAAATATGTGCTGAAAACATTGCTTTTCAAGAAGTGAGAAGTCGGTTCTTAGAGTAGTCTAACTATCTGAGTGCAGTAAATTTGATGGCTAATTATAATCTGTACAACTGTCCTGGAGCCCAGTCAGAAAAGAACAAACTTATTTGCCAATAGTTCTCAATTTGTTGCTGCAACCAAGAATTAAAAAAGCTTGAAAACCTATCTTAGTGTTTAATCCACCTGCATATTACTTTTGATTGCAGTCTCATCATTACGTGATCACTGTTGAAATGAAAATGGTCTACTGCCTTGCTCTCGAGATCAGACACCTCTGCAAAGAGTCCCCATAGCGAGTTCTGTAGATTTCTGACTTTTGTGCCTCATCACACATGAAAGTCATGCATGTGCACTGCGGGTTCGCTGAAACGCTGAATAGTATTTTATGATCTGGCAGAGCATTACGTGCTGCATCCTCCTTTTTTTTACGTCACAATCATTAGCACTCAAGGCTATATTGGATTGACAGTGATGGCAGCACCACATTATAGTGTCAGGAGAGTCCTTCTCACCTGTCACCAACTGAACCCTCCTGGGTTTTACTGTGTACCAGTCCCCTTCAACCAGGTCCTTTGCTGCATCCATGTGGGACGACTGAATAATCAAGAAAATATGGACAACTGGGATCTGTAGAAACAAAGCCAAGGAACATATTTCAAAAGCTCCGTGGAATTTTGGGGGGAAATAAAGGCCAGCTCACCCCCCAGTCAAGAAGTTAAACCCAATCCCAGCCCCAGGCTGTAAGGGAAACAGGGAAGGGTAAGAGAAACAACAAGACCCACCCAACCCCCATTAAGTGAGCAAGTAGGTAGGGACACCGAAGCAGACGTGGCAGGGATACACAGCATACATAGCTAAATCATCAAGCTTAGTATGAACACACGAGGAAGCACAATTAGAACCACACATTATCAAAAAACCTGTGAGGTAGTGAGCTGCTATCCAGCATCGAGCAGCCTCTCACCCAGTGGGGAACAAATGGCAGGCAAAAACCAGTACCACAGAACCTCCAACAAGCCTAAGAGGAATGGAGGGACCCACAGAGCCACAGAATACGAAACACACCCCACACGCCCAGCCCCAAGCAAGGGGCACACGTGAAGGAGTACACTCAACTACCCACCAGTGCAGTGGCCCAAATGATACACCTAGGTCAGGAACATCTCAGCCAGTTATGGAACATACAGGGTATAGAACTCACTTTCCCATAGAGGGAAGTCCATGTCTACTGCATAAATCCACAACAACTTAAAGCAAGGTGATGCCAGCACTGACTCTACGTATAGCAGATAGTTAGTGGGAAAGGAAAAGCCAACCTGCCATCATAAGTACACCACATCGCTCCTAGCAACATGAGCAGTAAGTCTGTGGTACACAGTGGCCAAACAATGGAAATGAGACAG
The DNA here is from genome assembly GCF_031143425.1 of Pleurodeles waltl. Classification (NCBI taxonomy): domain Eukaryota; kingdom Metazoa; phylum Chordata; class Amphibia; order Caudata; family Salamandridae; genus Pleurodeles; species Pleurodeles waltl. Next base: position 497,442,796 of record NC_090440.1, read on the forward strand.
TCAAAAAGGGGATACTCTACAAAGTCCAGCAGGGAGCTCAGTTGTAATCCCAAAGCTAATTTACATCCCATGGAGAAAAAGTGGGCACTTGTCTGTCCTCTGGTTAAGGAAATCTTAGGGATGCATACAAACCAGCATACCCCAAGGCAACAGTGATTACATAGGGGAGGTTCGCACACAGCACTGCTATCCTGGGGGTGTAGAATTCAGATCTATCTAAGGAGGCTCACAATAACATCTGTAAGAGCAACCATAACCCCAATCCCATCATCTAGCAAGGAACAGGACAGGTAATCCAAACACTGTTAGCAGCACCACACAGCCTCAACCAAGCCCATCAGGGAAGAGTGGATGTGCTTAATGCCAGCAGGAACCAGCCCAAAGCCTTCCAGGTGTGAAGACAGCCAGCAAAGCAGGAACACAATTCCAGATGGAAACAAACAGACTGCAGAAATGGTCTACAAGGCAACTGTCAACTTCCACCCAGAGAGAGCAGTCATGGGAATGCTTCCTCTCAAAGGAGACAGACAAAACAGGGGACAGCTAGTTGTTGACACACCTAATGATGTAAGGACAGAGACAAAGAAATAATGAGGAGGCACTACCAAACGATCTGCCTAGAATATAAAAGACAACATTTTAACTCAACCTCTGCCCAAAGGGGCACAATTATCACTCCCTCTGGCATACTAAGGTTCCAACTATTTCCCCTAGGACAGATCTAGGCCCTCTCCTCTCACTGCCCTTCATACAAGTACTAGGTAGTGTCCCGAATTGTTCATATTGTTGTGTCAAAGCACTATGATCTTTGCTACACTCATCTGCATCCAAGTTATGTTATGCACTCAGTGAACACCTTTCTGATGCACTTTAGAAAGTCAACAGAAAAGTACAGTCATGCATTCTGTTCCTGTGATCCACACAGTGTGAAAGTTTCTTATGCCTACAACAAAGTAAATAGCAATCAACGTATCTACTGCTTTCATTAGTATATGACATGCTTTGTGTTAGCCACACATGGACCATCTATATTTCTTAGCCCCTTTCCCCATCCTTATCTTTGTCCAGCCCAAAACAGAATATTATTTAGGGGTCGTGGATGATGTGCCAAGGTCCAGGACACCCTGTAGGATCAAGAGTGCTCTGATTCTATCCATGGCTTCGTTTTCAGATGAAATAAAACAAATTACCAGCAAAAATTAGAACTTCAAACCTGCATCAGAAATATGGGTGAAAGAGAGGCCACATTTTTAAATCCAGAGATCACGTGCCACATTACTGTGAAAATAAATGTACATAAATATGCAATAATACCAGTGATAAACAGCATCATATATATTGGTAAAACCATAACCCAGAGGTTCAAAAGTTATTAGTTTTGTTCACACTCCATATTTTCTTATTCTGCCTGCTATGCAAGGTTGTGGCTTTTAGCTTCTTACACATACTCAGCATACTCTCCCCATGCAGAGACCTTTTATGACATGGACATAGTGGGCAGCTAACACTTTCCAAGGGGCCCCATGATAAGGTGATATTTCTCTTTCACTCCTCCTCACCTATGTCTCTTTCTCTAACTAAATCTCTTTCTTCTGCTTACCTCAACGGCTGCCGACTTTATCTCTAAAAAAAACTGCCTCATCACTCTCTACCATTCTGCTTATTGCCTCTCTATATCTGTACCTGTCTCGCCACTCTCTATATTTTATCTACATGTCTCGCTCTCCTTAAATAACTCTTACTCTGACATGTGCCTCTACCTATCTGACCTCACCCTTGTTTACCTCTCTTTCTACATTTGTCTACTATTCTCTAACTTACACTTCAACCCACCTCCTTCTTTCTGTTTTGCCTCTCTATCTCTGCTCTGTTTCTATCTCACCGTTCTCTACCGTCCCTTCCTAGTCTGTCTTGTCGGACCTCGTGACTCTCTCCCATATCAATCACTAAGGGCCAGATGTAGCAAAGGTTTTTACCCATTCTGTGTCTATGGGAAAAAGTGTTTGTACATATGGCCCTAAATATCTCACTGTCTCTACCCTTCTCTGTGAATACTGAAAGGTCACCTTTCTCTACCCCCGCTATATCTCTTTCTGCCTCATGTTTCTCTCCTTTACTGAGGCTCCCCTCATTAAACTACTCCCTCTACATCTTTATATACCTACCAACTATCCATATCAGTTCTTTCCCTTTACCCCAGCCACCATTTCCTGTAGCTCTCAAATACTACTCTTGTACACCACGTCACTACCTCTGTTTACCTCTCTCTCACAAATTTGCCACTGTACCACTCTATCTGCATACCTCCATATCTCTACCACTTTATCCACTCGCTCTGTCTCATGCCTCTCTCTGCTTCATGCATCTATCTTCACCTCACTCCTATGTTTTCATCTTACCAACCTGTCTCTTCCCTCCATCTATTTCACCTCTCTCAACCTCATCACTTTACCTAACGACTCTATCTCTCTCCGTCTGTTCAGGATTCACCTCTGCCTACCTTCTGTCACCCCGCTCTCTACCTCGTCACTCTCCTCCTCACCCTTTCTTCTATTTTCTCTATTTATCTCACAGCTCACTTTCTATCTCGCTGCTCACTTGCTCAACTCTTTCTTTCGCTATCTCACACTAATTAATTGCTCAATTTTCCTTACCAAATTGCTACCTCACTTGCCCACCTTTCATCTTTGTCTACTTGACTCTCTCAAAATATTCTTCGCAGCTACCTGTTTTTCTGCCTCTACCCTTTTTCCATCTTTCAATGCCTCTTCTGTTTCTCACATCCTTGCACAAACTCCTCTATTTCAACTCACCTTCCCTACCCCGCCTCTCTCTTATAAACTATGTACCTCACTTATCTGTGTCTACCGAATGCCTTCTTTCTACCTCAGCATTAAGGTATACCCTCTTTCAGATCTCTGGCTGTATGCTCTATCTCGTCTCTGTCTTCAAATCATCTCACATTTTGCCTACCACTGCTCACATTCTACCTTTCTGCGTCACTACTCTTTTTGACTTCACTTCTCATTTTACCCCTCTTTCTATCACATCTCTCCATACTTCTCAGACCACCGACAATGTCTTCCTATCTCTACTACTCTCTGCCTCTATTTCTTTCTACCTCATCGCTCTTTGCTTACCTCATTTTCTACCTTACTCCTTTTTGTACCTTACTCTCTTCCTCTCGCTACATTTCCTTCTCCTTATCTCTATATCTCAATACATTCCTCCTTCCCTACCTCACACAAAAACCTTACTTTAAGTCTTGCCCTACCTCACCTATCTCTCTCCATATCTCTCCTGTCTTCTACTGTCCACCACTGTTGCTTGCTCAGGAGATACAGATGTCACGGTCTAGCCAAGGAAGAATACTTATGATAAAACAAGACAAAGGGTAAGACAGAGAAAGTAATCAAGGAGAATTATTAGATTTCTCTGAAGGAATGGTGAAAAATCTCATCATAATGTTTTGATTGTCATTGTTGCAGTAAGACACCCAATTGTGAAAGAGTGTGTTTGTAACTATTCAGAAATGAAAGATACAGTTTGTGGCACGGTGTTAATATGTTACATTATTCGCTCTGCCTATTTACATGCATGAAGTCACCCTTACGTGTTTTTCTTAGAATCAGAAGAAAACGCTGCTTAGGCACAGAATTGTACACAACGTTTTCAGGGTCAGACTGGCCTTCTATTCTAACAGGCTTTTTCCCGGTGGGCAGGAGCCTTTGGAAGCTGGCTTTGAAATTCCAGGGCAGTTCCTAGTGCCTCTGTCACTTGCTCCGACTCCCCCAGGTTAAGCTCTGTGGTTATGGGGCTTCAAAGAGAGAGAGAGCGAGAGGGAGAGAGAAGGTAGAGAGAAAGTGACCAAAGATGGAGCAGAGAGAGAATGGAGAAATGGAAAGAGAGAGAATGTGTGAGGGGATTAAGGGAGTGGAGCTGATTTGATCATTTTGCTAAGGTTACTTTTGGTCCACCAGTTTGGCCATGAAAGTGTTGTTACAAGGAAAAAAAAAAAAAATCCAGAAGCAAAAAGACATGACTTCATCAATACTTAGTCAAGCTTTCTTTTGGTACTGTCTGGAATGTAAACAACGGACAGTTTGAGATTTAGACCGCTTTTGTATCCCATACTGATAAATTGATGTATAATTCAAAAGTGGTCTTATGAAGGCAGAACTAGCTTAGAATACATACCAAATGCAAAGTTTTTCAGAATGGGGGCACCTAAAGATGTCTCGCCCAAGGCCCCAAAAGGACTTAAATTCCATGTACATATTTTCATGATGTGCAAATTCAAACCCATAGGTTAAGAGAAAGGACCTCCGATGCCAAAGAGAAAAGAGTGGTAACTGGCTTTAGGTTCATTCTCCTCCTTGAATGGGCTAAATATATGTAACAGAACCCATTAAGTAGAGAATTTCATCAACTGCTTCTTGGTTTGTATTTGACAGTTGGAGGTTTTCGCACTGAATTGCTTTATTCAGTACCGCACAAGACCCTTCTGCTGGCATAAAGCAGCAGAACCCTTTATTTGGCTTCCCAAATTTAATATCCTTGGGCCTTAAGCTGGGAAAAGTCCTGCTATTTTTCATGTGGTAAGTGTCAAATAGAGGCGCAAAAAGAACGTAGCTGCTACTTTAATAATTGTGTAGCGCCTAGATCACAGTGTTTACATTTCATGTTCTCCCCTCAGAAGGACTGCAGAAAAAGGCATGTATGGACCCCTGTAATAACTGATACATGATTGTTCCATGTATTGGCTTTCTGACAGCATCTGGAATGAAGCCATTTTTATTAATTTAGTTATTTTTGCTGATATAAAAGGTCGTCTATCATGTTAATGATATATCGGTCCGCGGTACCAGCAAACAATAATTACAGAATGTTCCTAATGGTACATCATTTGTCACAATCACAGCTCGCTACACCAACCTTTTGTGGAGCAATAGAATACATTAGCCAAACAGTCCCACACCTTTATGCTGACCAATTAAAGGGCACGTCACATGCGGGATGCATATAAATACCATTGTGAATTAGAACTTAAACTGTAGACGGGATGTTGTTAAATAGTGCTAAGTCTGCAGATATACCATTTGCACGTTGGACTATACTTGCCTTCCAGGTTTGGCCAGCACTCTCATGCAAATTGCAGGTATTATATAAGATTTTCTTAATGTTCCTCATATCACACATATTCATATTGTTATAACCACTGTATGCCTAACACTGTGTGGCAATATCAGTTTTGTTATATTTTAAGCACATAGTTGTAAGTACAATGTTTATGTTTTTTTGCTCCTTAATTGGCTCTATAAGACAAATCAATACTGTATCACAATAATACATTGTGATATCAACGACCATCAGTTTGAAAGATAAACCTCAAATCATACGTGCTTTGGTACATCATGTATATATTCTTAAAACACAAATGCACTGATTCCATATTGCACTATATTGTGAGATTGCTATCACTTATTGAACAACACCACACATTATTATTTTAGAGTTCATCGTACACCTTTAGGGGTAGGTACATTACACCTTTGCTTAAGTTCACTACCTAAGAAGTAGAAGACTGGGCACGATTTACTATAACAACTGCAATTTGGACAGTAAGACTGAAGGGATGGCCTCAGTGACCTTTAGGATCCTTTTGAAATGTATATTCAAGCAATTGACTTAGGATCTTATTAGAGTTTAGCAGGGAGGGATCACCACTGTAAATCAGCGAGGCGCCTGCCCCACAAACTTCGTGGTTTTCACACTCTGTTTAGCTTCAGGGGAAGCCTCCGCCGGCTCCACAATTGTAAATGTCTGATGTGGAGGCCCATCTTCGAAGGAGCCACCAGATCATAGGGACAGTGATCACACCTTATTGAAGGTGGGGCGATTGCTCCTCTTTTTCTTGAAATGAAATGGTTCGCCATGCCGGTCGAGGGCAGGGAAAATGCAGAATGGCACTCAGAGGTGGGGAGAAGAAACATGCAGCAATTGACCAACTTAAGGTGTAAGCTATTTCCTTTCTCCATAACTAGTTGAAAACATTTACTTTGTCAGATGCTTCATTCACAGCCCAAAATTCATGGTTTCAATTTTATTTTGAAAGATTTGCAGTTTTTTTTGCATTGAAATTTCTCTCTGCCTTGACCAACTGGGTTTTGAATGCTTTTGGTGTTCAAATTTGAGGGAAAATGTGAATCAATTAATGTGAAAGGTATTTTTGTTTGTGATCTATCCTCATCATGTATGACTTTAGATATAGGGAATATGAAGCTGAGGGCAGGAGACAATTGTATGTGTCACTACTGTCAGAAATGTTCCCTATGGTGCTAATTCTAACCTGAGAGACAACACCTTATTATAGATTATTTTATATACAATGCATCATATTTTGAGCTACGTGTTACTGCATTGCCCACAGCAAATATCAATTCATAAAGTCTTAAGCAGAAGCGATGTTCAGGTACTCCGCCTAGAATGAAATATTTGTGTGATTTCAACTGTAACCAACCAAAAGCCCACTTTGGTAGGTGAATAGACTGTTTATGGTTCTATTTCTTAGAAAAACGAGTATGTATCAGAAAGAAAGCTTAGAGTTCATGTAAATCAAACTTAAGGTGTCTCAGGTTAAGTGCATATTGATCCGTAAACATGACAGAGAACTCTGGTGTAGGCTTATTGTTCTAAGTCAGATAAATAATAGATGAAACACCCTGTCAAATCATTCTAATATAGTTTAAATATTGATAAGCAAATCAACTAATTCACTTAATGGCTTTATGTATCAGCACGGAAACCAAATAAACAGTAAATTGATCAAAATGATAGGCAACCGTAGTCAGGGAATTTCTAGGAACCAAACTAACTGTGGTGGCTTGTTGCATGGGTAATTCTATTTCAGGTCGCTCATTTCTTAATGCCTGTTATTGATACTGGTGTCAATTGGTTGGCCATTTGTATTTGACTTATCGCAACTGAAATTCTACATGCAGAACTAACAACCATCCACTGCCTCAATACTGTCTCTGCGTTAACATGCTCCAACGCACATCGAGGAATGGACAGTCCTCTATTTAAACTCCTTGGTCTAATAATTATTAGCCACACATTCAACAATACTGCTGTGGTTCCTACAACCTGTTACACACCCTCTTCCTGCATCACAGGGATCACTATTTGTCAACTGTATGTGATCCTGCTAAATTCTTAAAACAGTATTTGGGAATCAGTTTGACACTTTGTTCTTGCATTCCAGACCCAAGGTTTAAGAAAAAAAACAGAACATGTAATGATACTTGTCCTAGTCAACATGTTTCAGTGAAGAGCTGCTTATTTTGAGGTGTTAGGGGGTTCTTTGGAATGCTGTTATTTGTTGACATTTGTGGGGACTGATGCACAATTCACTTGTTCATGCAGGTCCCATCTGTAGACTGTGAAGAGGGACCCTGAGTCTCCCATGCCTCTCAAATATTCATTGGCCTTGGGGCCTTCCTGAAGATTGAGGAGGGGCCTGAACAGTTGGGCATCCCACACTGCATGAGATACAAGGACCTCAGTCACAACCCTGGATGTGGGGGATGATGGTCACTAAATCGCTGTGCAACTTTTAGCCATCTACCATGATGCATGCCTCCTTACTACCTCAGGTTAGCGTCTGAAGTACAACATAAATGGTAATGTACAAAAATGAAGTCCTTTCCTAATGAGATAGAAGTAAAAAATCAGTTTCTTTCTTGCAGCTCTGTAACACTGCATGGGAGAGAAAGCAACTGGTCCATAAACAACAGCAAATATTGCAAATTAGATGTTTTCATATGCTGGATGGCTATCTGTCTACTTCTTACTGCGATATTTTTATTCATAACTTGATGTCGCTTCAAATAATCCAATGGATAATAATTCTGTAGACTCGAAGCAGGTTTATGCCCTTTATTTCCATCCATTGTCCACTCCCATTCCAGGAATTCCGTGGCTCTTCCTCTCTATTATGTCTTTCTCTTCTTTACTCTCTTCTTTTCTCTTCTTTACTCCTTCTTCTGATTCCACACGGACTGCTCCGGCAAGCACCTAGGTTTCAGAACTGCACCGTGCCCCTGCAAACAAACCCAGACCTTCTCTGACAAGAATGTGGATCTACAGGACTATGCTGGAGTTCTTGGTTGCAATATATAATCCAGGTGTTGTTACGCATCTATTTCTGTGCAGCATACAGTGATTTTTCTTATTAGTAAAGCGACGCGATTTTAGTCTGCGGTATGGAATATACTGAATTCATACAAAATAAATACATGAAGAACATTTCGGAGTTAAATAGTACATGATGAGCTAAAGGTGACACTCATGCACCAACCGGAGAGCCCATCAGGCCAGGTGGAAAGAGAAGCAGGTACCTGAACTACTGTGAGAGCTGTTTGGCATCTCTGCCCAGGCAGACCAATGCTACCTTGTGCCAGCGAACAGTCAAAAACCCCTGAGTTGTTGCTCTCAACGCCGCACATGTTTAATGCACTAGCCGAGGACATTGGACCCTTGTAATGCACACGACCTCTTTCAAAAATCCCAAATTTGCAATGAACAAACAAACAAACAAACCTGTTCTTGCATTACTTGGATGAACGGGTTTTATGGGGCTTGTGCTACAGAAGCACCAGAGCTTGCAGTTTTATGTAAACTGTTTGGCATTTCCGAGCAGCCTGTTCATTGCTAGTCTGGCGTTATCGGTGTGATTATTGCTTCTATTATCACTTTAATTGTTCTGATCAAGTGCACATTGAAACGATAGGAATAAAAGGCTTTTGTCTGCAATTCAATTGCTGACGTCGAGGTGCCTGCAGGACAACTTACATCCACAGCAAATTAAAATCAGCATTTAAAAAATCCATAAAAAGGAAGTTTGACCTTCAACTATTAAAATGTAATGGAAAACACAGATTTAGTGAGTGAGTGGTTGTATGGATGGACGAGCGAGTGGACTGTTTAAGAAGTTTTCCTGTAAAGTGTTTACGAAATTGTCATTGGAGTTGAAATAGGTATAGACTAAGGCCACTTAGGCACGTCAAAAGGCACTACTGCTGTTCTGGGATATTTCTGTCATGTTTCCAGAGGGGTGCTGCATTAGAAGTCTTGACTGTCTGGCACGACAAGCTAAGGTATTCTTTGTTTATCAGACATCAACAGGTACCTCTAGTCTGCCAGCAAGAGAGGAGACTCAGTTTCCTGCGAAGGTGAGAGGGCACTGTTTTTCACAGAGCTATATGAACATATAAAAAAATGAAGTCGTGCAAGGTTGAATTTAACTCAGTTTAACAATATGACATAGTAGACAACAAAATTATGCATAGCGAGGTTGTAGAAATTTCCTGTGAACACCTAAGTCAAGCCTTAAGTTATGTCATTAAAACTTTGGGGAAAATGGCTATGCCAACAACAGCTGTCTAGACTCACCTCATGGGGCAATGATTCTTTGATAACTGTTCTGCAACCTATATTCCAAATAAATGGGAAGCGAGATAGATGAACTAAGTGGCTTGCCACAGGTTTCAAACAAGCATTGTCAGAACCAATATGTCTCTCCTATGTGAGATCTATTGGCTTTGTCAATGTGTTTTTAGCCATGTTGGACAGCAGCATGGTGGATGTGCAGCATCGCTGAATGTAAAGAAAATATCCTATGACACAGTTAAGCATCATAGCGCTTTTTGTTTTTATTGCTGGCGGGAGGGAGGGACTTGGGCCAACATGGAGGAAGGGGGAGAAGCAACGCAGAGAGCGGGTGGGGTACAAAGCAGTATGACACAACCTGCAGTGTCCACGTCATGGTGCGTTTTTGTTATGACAGGTGGGAGGCAACATGGTCGGATGAAGAAGGGCAGACAGGTGGGAGAGTCAAAACAGTCAACAGAAGCAGGAGAAAAAAGAAGTATGACATGGCCAGCAGTGTCCGTGTCATAGCACGTTTTCTTTGTTATGGAGCAAGAGGGCCAAAACGGACAATGAGAGGGATGGCGGGAGGGGAGAAACACAGAAACAGGAGGGAGGGTGAAAGGAGAGCAATACAGACTCTGCCACAACTCTAGTCAACTTCAAAGTTCGACACGGATTTGAAAATTCCCTAATTATGCCTACAACGCACTTACTACGGGCTACGTTGTGTATAGATTTGAGGGACTTTCACCAGTGGTGGTGGGACCAGTGCAGTGTACTACACAGAACAAACACAAAAATCAGTTGAATGGTCCTCTTTGTTGAACTGCTTGGCATTTTAAGGACGGAACATGCTCTGGTAAAACTGGTCTGTTATATCTAGGGCCACTGGAATTATATGATTTTGCAACCGCTGGGTTTTCCGCATAATTATGAATTTGCTGAATTTGTACATAATCCTCCCTCTGTGGCAAAAGGTACAGATTTGGACACAAAAATTGTTCCTAGTGCTAATGGATCACCTTTATGTTGCTTCTTGCTGATGGATCACCTTTATGTTGCTTCTTGCTGCACTTGTGTGTTACAATGACATTAATGAGGCTCAATCTTTGCCAGACAGTGTAAACTTGTCTAAAGGTTCAAAATAATGAAGTAATACTTTCACAAAATTTACAACACTAAGCCACATAATTTGCCTTTTCTTTTCATGTTATGTGGCTAGCACTACTATATAATTTGGTCCTCCCCTGCTATATAATTCCAGTGGCCATAGGTATATCACTAATAATATTGAGAAGCAGGGAAGAGCAGAGTGACTCAAGTCACTCTTTGCTGTTTCAAACTGCCCTGTTGGACTATCAGTTGATGCTAAGGCCTCTAAAAATGTGAACAATTGTACATGAAATTCATTGCTTTCAGGGCCTTCATTTTAGCCAAACCTTTAGGACGAAGAGTCATGTTGCTGTGTGTGACTGTACAACATGGATTGGCTGAAAACATTTGGTTTTAGTGAGGATCAGTTTAATAGAATCATTAATGGGAATACTAAGACTGGCAATAAATAAGGTAATACCCAGTGGTCTTCAAATCAGGGATAAATCAGGGCTGTTTATTGGTAATCAGAAATTTAAAAAGACATGGAATCTATTTGCAAATCTATGTAGTATGGACTGAATGTTATTGATTATAGAAACAGCACTAGAAGTGATTGTACTTGAGGAAAAGGACATTCGCTTCCTCGTCACCTACGCTACTGCCGGCTGCCTTTGCTCTTGTTGGGCTCCTTTTCTTCAGCTTCCTGTGCTTTTTTGATTATTTCCCCCATAGCCGCTGCGCACCCGCGGCCCCGTCCCCTCCCTCCTCGAGTTTCTTCCCGGCTGTCAGATTTACCTGCTTGTTGCTGTTCCACTCCTTCTTTCCCCGGCTCTCCCTCGCCGCTGCCTCCCCGCGGCCCACCCCCCACCTCAACTCTCTGGTCTGCTCTGTTTTCCTTTTTCCCGCCTTGAGCCCCACTCCCCTGCCCCCCCTGCCCTCTCATTGGGTAATCCAACCCATCCTCCCAGCTGCCACTCCCTCCCACCGCCACTCTTATGCCAGCCGCAGCGCAGACGCGGCATTGGCGCCAAAGGCAAGCCCATCTGCGCCCATCCGTGCCAAGACCACGCCCATTGCCAGACACCCTGGCCAACACGCCCCCGCGCCACCATTCACCATTATACTACTGACGAACTCCACGCCCTCAATCCAGGACGCTCATCTATCTGCTTCCATGCCACACTCACGCGCACTAGAGGACCTTTCTCCTAAAAAAAAGCCTGCAACTTCACCTGCAACCTAACCCCCGAACACCATGTCAAAACAACAGACAGCCGCCTCAGATGCATCCTGCTGAACACCCACTTCGTCCACAAACATGCAATTGAACTCTGGGACCTACTGACTACACACTCGCCCAACATCGCATTCCTCACCGAAACCTGGATGAACTCAGCCTCGGAACCAGACAAAGCCATAGCCATACCAGAAAACCAGAAGAGACCGCAGCAACAAACCAGGAGGAGGACTCGCCACAGTCCACAAAAACACCATAAGAGTCTCCACCAACTCCGACGACACCATCAAATCCGCCGAGCACCTCCACATCAACGCCAACAACACACTCAGAGGAACACTGGTCTACAGACCACCTGGCCCTAGACCACAGTTCTGTGACGACATCGCCGACACCATCAGCTCCCAAGCCCTCGCCTCAACGGACTACATCCTCCTCGGCGACCTGAACTTCCACCTGGAAAATAACAACGATACCAACACCACCAACCTAATCGACAACCTCGCCAACCTCGGCCTCAAACAACTCATCACTTCATCCACCCACTCCGCAGGCCACACACTCGATCCCATCTTCTCAGCCAGCAACCACGTCTCCTTCAGCCACACCACCAAACTCACCTGGACAGACCACCGATGCATCCACTTCTCCTACCAGAAACCATTCATTCACCACCACCGCACACAACCTCCCCGATGCAACTGGAGCAAAATATTGACAGATCAACTGATCTCCACCCTCACCCGGGTCCCCCCCTTGGGACCCCAGACCCCAACACAGCCGCCACCAACCTGCATCGCTGGATAGAAGACTGCGTCAACACCCTCGCACTGCTCAAAAAACACCCAAACACCCCTCACAGAATCAAGGTCAGCTGGTTCACCCAAGACCTACGGGAATCCAAACGGCTATGTCACAGAATAGAAAAAACCTGGCACCTTGACCCTACCAACTCCAACCACATCGCCTTCAAGGATGCCCTACGCAAACATTACCAACTGATCCGCACCACCAAAAGGACCCACTTCAAAAACCGCATTGAAACCAACGCTCACAACAGCAAAGAGCTCTTCGGCATCATCAAAGAGCTCTCCACATCCAGGACCTGCTCCAACGAACCCCCACCATCACAGGAGTTCTGCAACTCACTCGCAACCCACTTCCATCGAAAGATAGAAGAAATCCACAACAGCTTCAACCCCCAGACCCACCAGCTAACTACAAACACCTACGGACCCAACGCTCCAAGCAACGCCCACTTCCTCCACACCTGGACCCCCATCAACATAGAAGACACCGCCAACGACATGGCCTACATCCACTTCGGATCACCATCGGACCCCTGCCCACACCATATCTTCAAAAAAGCTAACACCATCATCGCTCCCCATCTCTGCAACACCATCAACAGCTCCTTTGAGTCAGCCACCTTCCCAGAGAGATGGAAGCACGCAGAAATCAACCCTGACGACCCCAAGGACTACCGACCGATCTCCCTCTTCACCTACCCAGCCAAGGTCATCGAAAAAATTGTGAACAGTCAACTATCCCGGTTCTTGGAAGACAGCAAGGCACTCAACACCTCCCAATCTGGATTCCGCAAAAACCACAGCACCGAGACCGCACCCTTTGCTGCCACAGACGACATCAGGACCAGGCTCGACGAAGGAGCAACAGCAGCACTCATCCTTCTGGACCTCTCCGCAGCTTTCGACATGGTATGTCATCACACTCTCCGCACACGCCTCCACAACACTGGAATTCGCAACAAGGCACTGGATTGGATTTCGTCATTTCTCACGGGCAGAACCCAGAGAGTCTGCCTCCCACCATTCCTGTCAGAAGCCTCCGAAATCACCTGTGGCATTCACCAAGGATCTTTGCTCAGCCCCACAGTCTTCAACGTTTACATGGCCCCCCTCGCCAACATCGCACGAACCTACCACATCAACACAGTCTCCTACGCAGACGTCACTCAACTCATCCTCTCCCTTATGAAAGACCCTACAACTGCAAAGAACAACCTCCACAACGGACTTCATGCCATCGCCAGATGGATGGAATCAAGCCACCTCAAGTTAAACACAGACAAGACAGAAATACTCATCTTCGGCACCAACCCCTCAGCTTGGAATGACTCCTGGTGGCCCACCTCTCTAGGATCCGCACCCTCACCCACCACCCACACACGCAACCTGGGCTTCATCTTGGATTCCACACTCAGCATGACTCAGCAGGTCAATGCCATCTCCTGTTCCTGCTACAACACCCTCCGCTTGCTCCGCAAAATCTTCAAGTGGATTCCCGTCGAAACCAGGAAAACCGTCACCCACGCCTTGGTCAGCAGCCGTCTGGACTACGGAAACGCCCTATGTGCGGGAATAACAAATAAACTCCAAACAAACATGCAAAGAATCCAGAACGCATCCGCCCGCCTCATTCTAGACGTCACACGCCGCGACCACATCTCACCCCACCTCAGAGACCTACACTGGCTACCAGTATCAAAGAGGATCACCTTTAAAGTCCTCATCCACGCACACAAAGCCCTCCACAACACAGGTCCTGACTACCTCAACGACAGACTCACCTTTCACACCCCCACCCGCAACCTTCGCTCCGCCAACCTCGCGCTCGCCCATGTCCCCCGCATCCGTTGCACCACCGCCGGAGGAAGATCCTTCTCTCACCTAGCCGCCAAGACCTGGAACTCCCAACCGCTCCACCTCCGCCAGACCCAAGACCTCCTATCATTCAGGAAATGCCTCAAGACATGGCTTTTCGACCAGTAGCTATCCCCCCCCCCCAAGCGTTTGAGACCCTAACGGGTGAGTAGTGCGCTCTATAAATCCTTGATTGATTGATTGATTGAGAAGTTAGAACAAAGTCTAAGGGAGAAGACAGCAATGATTGAGGCCAAAAAGAAACTGGAGGAGATGAGTCAAGAAATTGAGGGATGTACCTGATGAGCAAGAAGGCAACTAAGGTGATGAAGGGCATCAGTAAATTTAGATATGAAACAATCTAAACTCATCTTAATATGGAGTACTTTGAAGTTCAGAAGAAAGAACAGCAGTGGGATAGACAATAAAGGACAAGATGTATTCAATGTAGACCAAGGAAACATGTCACTCTCTCAGAACCCTCATGTTCCAGTAGTGATGAGGATGGGTATAGCAGAGAAGATAGGGATGGTCATGGTACTGATGACGATTGTTCTGTTTTCTTTAGACAGAGGCAGAAAAGGAATCAGAAGAACAACCAAAACAAGGGAAGAAGACAAATATTGAGGAGCCAGCCCCAACAAGGTTACATAGAAATGAGGAGCCAGAAATATTGGTGAGAGATGAGGCCCCTATTATTAATGTATCTCGTAGGGCCATAAGTTCAGTGGAAAAGGGTATATTGGAAAAAGGTTTTTAGTTTTGTGCCAACTATAGGGGTTAATAGGTTTGGGATAGATAGGAATTTGAGAGTTGTTTCAGAAAATTCTGATTGAATCAGTTTTTCGAAGAAAAAGAAAGAGCTCCCGTTAGAGATAGGTCAGGTTTGAGGCCCTAATCTACCTTTATTCCTAAATTATCACAAGTAGGGAAAGAAATTACAGTTTTTTAAAGACTGGTGGAAATTGAGGTTTGGGAGGTGCTCGAAGTACTATGTCATCAAGTGAACAATTTATCTAAACAACATAGGGAAGCTTTTCAATCATTGAGGGATAATGTCTGAATTACAATGAAGCCAGTCGTAAAGGTGGGGGTTGGTCATCTTTGTCACCCCTGATTATGAACCGACAGTAAAGGGATTGCTATTCATAAAGGAACATTATCGAAGGGTATCTTAAGTGAGATTAGTTTATAAGGGGAAGATTTTAAATTAATTGAAGAAGCCAAGAAAAAAGAACAGGCTTGTGAGTAGGAATATAGATTCCTGAAACAGGACAATCCTGTGATTCCTGCTAAATATAGACTTCATAAAGTTCATAACAAACATAAGGGATCCACCTTTCAGACTGAATGTGTCATGTTTGTGTTCCCTTATGAATATGTGGATTCCTTTTTTAAACCATTTGCCAGTTCACGCAGATCTAACATAGGGTATTCAGCACATATGATCTCAATAGTGAAAGGTTTGGATTTTGACAAAGTTATGGAACTTCTTGTCCCTTTAGACATAAAATTCCTATATACAAATATTCCTCAGGATGATATAGTAGAGGTAATCCATAATGTGTTAATGGAATCTGATCTCCAAGGAGTGAGTATATAATTCTTAGTGAGGTGTGTGAGGATGTTTCTCGATAATAATATGTTTTAATTTAAGGATGAGTCGGTTATACAACTGAATGGGACCAGTACAGGAGCCACTTGTGCTCCCAACATAGCCTGTCTTTATGTGGACGTGTTTGAGATTAAGCATATTTATAAGGAAATCGCCCCTTTCTTTGAGAATGTGAAATATCGTTTTACAGATGCTATGTTTTTTATTTGGAGAGGCCCTGATGAACAATTGGGTGAATTTATCACATAGCTTAATTTAGGAGTCATCAATCTTATTAATCTATCAGAAGAAAATGTTTAGTGTTGATTCATAGGTAATAAAGTTTAATATTATTGAGAGTGGCTACAATGGATTGTGCACCCTCTCACAGTCATTATGGAGTCCTATTTTGAATTGCTAGTTATAAATGATTGTTTTTAGATACAGGTAGAGTACAGTAAATGCACCAAGCACTTAGATGTTAGTACAGTGGAGTGTATACTTACCATTAGAGCATTTGCTCCGTTATTGAGTGCAGTGGACATATAACTTAGACCAGGTGAGATTTCACGATGCTGATAAGGATATGTTTAAAATCATAGTTGGATAGATATAAATTATCTGATGTATATTTGTCTTTTCCCACAGCTAATGATGGAAGGTCTCCCCCATTTGACTAATTGCAAAAGGAAAAAGAGACATTTTCCATTTATCATCCCTTATTAGGAGAGGATCTATAGGTGTTTGATAGCCCTAATGTTTCATCTCATTTGGGTGAGTCGGTATGATCCATTTTATTTAAGAATTGAGGGTTTGAGTGCTGAGCTTGGAATGAGTGTTGAGTATAATACTCTGAGGAAAGTGAGACGTTTCCCATTTATTATCCCTTATTTGAGGGATCTATAACAGCTTGATACCCCTAATATTTACACAACAATTGGGTGAGCCAGTATGATCCATTTTATTTAAGAATTGAGGGTTTGAATGTGAAGTTTGGAATGAGTGTTGGGTATGAAACTCTTTGGACAATTTGCACGGTAAGAATGTTGGATATTAAATTTTATGGACAGTTCATATGGTATGAGTTTACAAATGAACTCAGTACCACATGAAGTTGGGGGATGTATTTGGTTTTAATTAGTTAAAAATAGTTTTTAACAATCTTTATGTTGTCATTGTTTTATAATTGTGGGGTTTGCCTTTATGGATTGTATAGTTTCTTGATTTTTGTTTAATGCATTGCCTTTGTCTTTTTTATCGTTGTTTGTGTGAAATATTTGTATAAACCTGAAGAAGGTGGCAATTAATAAGAGTGTCCACTGAAATGCATCAACTGATTTTTTTAGCAAAATTTACAGGTCCTTAAAGTCTCTATATGGCATGTGATACTATTGTTAACGCGTCCCTTTATGATCAATTTACTCGTTTTAGGCCAATGAATCTTTTGACCCTGATTGGAGACACCTTAGGACGAGATAGCTAATCAACATGTCAATCAATATGTCAATAATGTCATCAATATTTATTATATCAATGCACTTCACCTTGGTCAATGACATTTAATAAGACTCAGAAACCACCATGACCTTTCAGTCATGAATAACCACACCAGTTTAGTATGCATTTTGTGATATTTATTCCCTATTGATTACAATTCTACTAGCAAGTTTATTAGTCTCAAAAACAAGAAACACATTGGCATAGTCACAATATGGCAACTCTGATAAGATTTCATCAAAGCAAGAATCACAAACATTAGAATATAACACGGCGCCAGCATAGGTTATCTTTAGCAGAGTGTCATCATAATGTTATTCAACAAAGCCTGGATTCAGTCATTTGTCTATTTGCATCAGTTTAGTGAACCCCTCTCCTAACCTCGAATTAGCATTAGCATGTTGGGCTTCATGCAAAACAATTTAGTAACACCACTTTAGAAAACATCGAGCTATGGTCTCTGTCAAAAGTAGCAGGTGGTACCTAGAAAGGAAAAGCAAACAGACAATCACAATTTCATTGTCATATAGTTACCCTCCGGTTTGGGTCAGCACTCAGGTTCTGTCTTCGTCCCCAGGACATCAGTTGGTTCGCCATCAGCCAGGAACCCAGCTCAGGCAGATAGGGTAAAGGGTACTTCCCTCATAAGGAGGTAAAGTGTAATCGGGCAATATAAGGCAAAGTTGATTTTAAGGACCAAACAGCAAAGTCTCTATGCAGAGTGACAAAGTGTCTGGGACATAGCAAATCGCATCCGCATCTCCCCCTCTCCTAGTCTCCTACTCCCTAGTTCTAATTTACTTCCTGGTGTCAAGGGTTTTTATCCCATTTTCGTTGTACATTCCCCTAAAATCTGGTTGGACAAAGGGTTGCACCTCACTATCTTTCACCAATTAACTTCAAATTAGCTCATCGAATTTGTCACCATAACAGTTCTCACGTGTTTTATTGGTCCTTATGATTGACATCTTTAGCGGGTGTAATGTCCGGTTATGATTTAATCCTCGCGTGGTCCTTTGCACATCTTCAGTCAGTGGCTCCATTGTCTGTACCGGTTCAGGCGACCTTGTACCTGCTACTGGTCTACAGTGTTGCATTCAGCTAAAAATGTTTCTACAAGCAAGTCGAATTTCATGAGAACGGATCTACTACAGTTACATTCATCTTCTAGTTTGGAGAAAACAAGAGTTCATGCCCTTCAGCAAGTCAGCACACTGCACGTTAGAAAACACATTTAATATGAGAGTCAGGCAGCTAGGCCTCGACTCATGCTAACTAAAGCCTAATGATTTATTAGCAAAACCTTTACATATATCTATTATTATTAGTGTAAAATCATATCACACTTAACATTTCAACATTATTAGTCAGTTTCCTTAGTCCCCGTATATGTTGGCGGCCACTCCCCGTGGGCACATTTCTATGCGGCATTATTACACATTAGTTCATAAACATTTCATGTTAATGTTGATTATATAAGCTACGCTCGCTCAGTCCCTCCTCTGATGACACTTGTCATCACACAAACCTTTCCCTTAACCTTTCACTTTCCGCATACTGCGCATTTCAACATCCTGTCCTTTGTGTAAGCTTTCCCAAATTTCATTAAACATTTTCTCCCTTTCATTTTCTTCATTTCTTTTGTCAAATTTCTTTTAATTCTTTCATTAACTTTACATGATAACCATTGTCGCGTGGGCTCTCATTATCCTAAATGAGACTACTGGATTTCTAGGCAGCAGGATCGATCACGGTGTGGGGGACTGAGTCGGACCCACGTGTAAGGAACTCTGTCACCCTAAATCCGGTTTTTGCTCCGGCTAACTAGCAGTGCCTCATTTCTCCCAAGGGGAAGAGATGATTGGGCAGCCGAGCGCATGACATCTTTGGAACTTCTCAGGGAAGTCGTGGTCACTCAGATCCAAACCAACTCTCTCATTTACAATACGATCTCATATACAAATGACAAAGGCAGTATAAGTTTTATATAATGTTTTAATAAAATGACTGCATTTTAGATAATAAGGCGTGAGCCGCAATAACCAGAACCATACAACACAGTAGGATTGAAATAGTCACCAGGAGAGTAAAACATAAGAACAAAGCTATCATGGTGTCTAATAGTTTCTACTCTCTCTCTCTCTGCTTGGTCTATTTCGAGCGCAGCATGTTAAGCTTCTAACTTGCCTTTCTGAATCCCTGGGGAGACATCAGCCCTCATACCTGAGCAAAGGCCTGTGATCTTGGTTCAGCATCTGCAACGAGGCAGTCAGCGTCTAGTTATGGTTCCCTGGTCGGAATCTCCCTCTTGCATGTATTGGGACAAGGAAGTGATTTTATAACTAACATGTCAGCGTGATCACAAAATGTCCCTACGCAGGAATGCCAAAGACTAAACTCATACCACATCTATCGGCAATGTACCAGACCATATCCTTGACTGAAGCACAGAGTGAACAGGAATGTGTTATGGAGAACTCCAGTGCTGAAGTAGGCTAAACAGTGTGATATGAATAAAAAACAAGACTGTAGAACTGGCTATTTGAAAAATAACAGTACGAAGCCTAATAAAAAGCATTTAGAGCAAAGTGCACAAAGGCCTAAAGCCTGAAGCTAATGCGCAAAGGATACGTAAAACTAACCACACTACACCGTCCCCTTGTCGGTAGCAAGTGGTTCCAATAATATAAAAGTATGCCCCAAATACAAACAATACATAAAACTATATATATTTCGACAAGGTCAGAAGACAACAAAGTCATAAATTTAGGAAACATGTGACGATAAAGCCAAATTCAATATAATGTCAATTTTGCAGGAGAGAAAAAAAATCCAATTGTCAGACAGAAGCAATAGAAAGCAGGAGTTCCTCCACTTCGATATATGTCAATATCGGAAGATCCACGCCACAAAGTACCATGGAGCAGGTGTGTTCCAAAGCCCCAAAACCATTCAGGGCGGCACCCCGTGCAGGGCCTATGAATGAGACAATACCATCTTCCTC
This sequence comes from Pleurodeles waltl, assembly GCF_031143425.1. Classification (NCBI taxonomy): domain Eukaryota; kingdom Metazoa; phylum Chordata; class Amphibia; order Caudata; family Salamandridae; genus Pleurodeles; species Pleurodeles waltl. The sequence continues at coordinate 497,463,318 of NC_090440.1, forward strand.
CAGGAAGGGAATCTCATAAACTGCCTCACGAAGCAAACGCAACCGTAGTGCACAAGTCTGGGAATGAGCCCTAATCGGGAACATCAACAGATCAGTTTCGACCACTGGAGGGCGCTGCAGTGAGAAACAGAAAGCCAGTGCATGTTCAAACGAGCACCAAAGGCACCGAAACACGGGTTGCACACAATCCAAAACTGGTCGGAATGACAGAGACCAGTCACACTCTAAATGTCCCAGGAGTGTTGCTCCAAAATGCTGCATCATGAGTTCACGAAACAGCTGCGCTGACAGGAGCAGCAATATAGGATCTCGTCGTGGCGGGACAGCCATTGCGAAAAAATAGCAACAATAGCAAGACTCCAGCCAATAAAGCCAAAGTAATCGGGAAACCCCCAAAAATGCTTCTGAAAATAGAGTGTATAGCTGAAGGTATCAAACCGAATATGGAAGAGAAGGTGTGAGCAAAACCAACACCAACGGCTTTGAAAAAATGTGCAATTCCATTAAATATACGTCCCACAAGTTCACCAAAGTGACTCGGAAAGTTAGTATTCAAAAGGGACTGTATTTCTGCTGATGACCTTGCCACCTGTAGTGCGTAGGTCTCGCTAGCAGATCTAAGGGCCACATGCTTTTGAAACAATAAAGCCTTTAGTCGACTCAACTTGTCGAAATTAACCTTGGAAGTAGCAATATGAGGCCAGATGTCCGCTACCTCCCTAATTTGATTGGGGGGAAACAACACATTCCCGCAGCACGTAACAGCCTTGGTGACAACGACAACGTAAACTATTCCTGCACGCATGCCACAGCAGCGTTCGCTGTTAAGAACAATGTAACTGCCGTTAGAAAGCACCTGGAAGGTGTTTTTAATAACCGGGACCGGAACTCCCTTCAGATAACAAGCTAAGTTAGCAATCGAAGCATTACACGCTCCGTGCAAGGACAGCTGTTTACAAACCATGGAATGGCTGACAGAAGTTTCGCATTCACTACCGCTAAGAAAAACCTCCCTCAAACCATTAATACATCTGTATAGAAAGGGAAGCTCCCACACCTCGTGTATGTAACTGTCTCCCAACCGTTCATATCTACCCACCGGAATGTGCTTCAAACAAGAAGTAAATTGCAGAGTGGAGATAGGCAGATTAATTACCCCATGAATCAACCACTCAGCTGACGGAATCTCAGCAACCGTGAAAGGCAGTTTTTCAAATTTTTCAATATTCAACATGACATACGTCGCTTCCTTTTTAGCCATCAGCTGTTGTTGACGAGTTAAATTAAAGGAGACAAAGATCTCTCTGGCACGAATGTGCTGCCACGGAACGCGACCTGCCTTCAAGGTCTGAAGAGTCCAACCCAGCTGCATGATGGACCGACTCTGCCCATGATATAAAGAAGACATATCTGATTTAATAATGTCGATAGCAGAGGAAACAATGCTGTCAATTGTGTAAACACGCTCAGAAAGGGTATGCATGCCATTATCTACAACAGACAAAGCCTGCATCAGGTTTTCTTGATCAATTTACCTCAACCGGGCCGCTGCCTCCTGCTGTGAAAGCTTCCAAATCTCATTATATACTTCGTATAAAAATCTTTTCTTCCGTGGTACCTTAGGTCCTGACAAAAAATCTTGTAAGTCAGTATCATTAGACAGTAACGTGAGATGTGATTTAACTGCATCCAGCGTGGACGACTTTAACCATTGCTGACAAAGCTTTCCCACGCTGTATGTAGTTATGATATCTGCATGTTCTGGTGAAATGTAACGAGGGTCTGCCCTACTAGTCCTGAACCCCCCTGAAGAGGTGACAAAACGTTAATGACACTTATTAGTGTCTACAGGCCATAATAACCACCCGCCCGGATGTACCAATGAAGTGTTAAGCGTACCGTTCTGGACCCAGTGTGGAAACTCACTAAACGTAGCATTTACATATTGCTGCCAATTGTTCAATTTGGAAGGGACAGGTATACCAGGCAAATTTAACTCTCTAATCGTTGCCAAGCCCAAACAGCTAGTCTGTTGTACCGTGTCATTGAGGAAAATCATCTGCACAGGGATAATAAATGCTCTAAATAATGTGTCCCTGCCCTGCATTTGCCAATTTTTCGTTCTCCAGACACTTTTCAAATCAACAGTCTTAAACCAATATTCATACCCCTCAACCGAAAGTTTAGACACAAACAAATTTGAATATAGTAATTTTGTATCGGTCAATAACATTTGCTTATTAGCATACGGAGTAATTTTAAAATAGTAAGACTTAGCATTTTGTTGATTATTCCCAGAAAAGTATGCAAATTTATCAGAATACGTTTTTGAACTCCCCTGTGGAGGAGTTGGGCAATGTTCCCATTGCACATAATCAAATATGGACTTAGGTCTACTTGCTTTATGAATAAAGTGGTGTCCATAATAGTTGTAGCAAAACATGCCACCATGATTATCTCTAAATAGGTAAACATCTTCATCGTCATGGACAGTATAATATTGCAACTCTGTCAGCATAGAATCTACTGTCTTCACATCCCAATCATCACAAACAATGCCTGGTATAACAATATCATTCAGTGATAACTTGAGGACATACGGTATTTGAATCAATTCAGTGGGACCATATATCTCAAACATTACTTTATCCCACACAATCCCACCTGGAATCGGTATTGCAGAAATGTTTACATTGGACAAGTCTCTTCGAACCATATGAGAGGAAAAATGTGGTTTTAACACAGTCTCCACGTGCTCAATGTCAGATCGTTCAGGAAGAAAATGACCATGAATTACTAGAAAAAAAGTAACCACAAATCCCAACCACAAAAAAAGAGTCATAACAGCCATGAAAAGCCACAAATAGTTCCAAGGAAAAACAAAATATGTGCGTTTAAGCCAACACAGAAGCTTACATGGACCTCGGACTGAAGACATCGAGGACGAGGAGCCGGACACTGCATCATCAGTGTCGTTGAAGCAGCCAGAGGCAGTTCTTGCAAAAGGTGCAACTATGAACAAAGAAGCAGATGGAGGCTCTCGCCTTGGCACACTATAAACCACATGTTCAGAAACATCAGTAGGACGTACAGCAACTTGATCAAAAGATTCTAAATTAATCGTTGTCTGTGGAACAATCGCAAGATCATCTTCCACCCTCCCCAAGCACGGAGAGGAAACAGCGTCAGTGTAAATCACCTGCAGCGGGACTTCTTCCCCAGTAGTGAGAGGGATTCCGGAACTACTGGGTGTCCCTCTTGGTCTGCTGTGCAATATCGGCCACATGTTGTAACTTGACATTATCAATGGAAACAAAGCGATTTCCTTTGGCCCCTTGCAGCGGCGGTAAAATCACAGTTCTCGTGCCGCTAACACAGGGACAGGTGCTCGATAAGAACGACCAAATTCTTTCTTTACTGGACCTTTTCACGCACTAGATCCCCAATCCTGGGTATCCAACCAGTAGGAGTTACTGGCTCATCCTTAATTCCGGAGGAGGCAGCACTTGCAGAAGAGTTATCTTCACGGAATTGTTGTAAATCCTGCAAAACAGTGACACAATCATTTATGTCAAAGGGCGTATCCGCCGCCTCCACACCAGGACCAGCTAGATCAGGAACATACATTCGTGTTCCAACCAGGCACTCATATGCACCCAGTGACCGTCTAGGCAAGTTATTAAGTGCTCTCTGTACTCCATACAGGTGGGCTAGCCAACTACGACCCGTACCTATAACTCTGGCCGTTAAGGATTGCTTTAAATCACGATTTAAACGTTCCACGACAGAATTTCCCTCGGGATGAAATGGAGACGAGAATTGGAGTTGGACCCCCAACTAAGCCATGGTGTCCCTGAATGCCTTAGAGGCAAAAGCAGGGCCCTGGTCCGAATGAAAAGCCGCAACTGCAAATGTATCGACAAAGATACGCAAATCTTTAATAACAGTCCGAGCGTCAGCCGAGCGCTGTGGCCAGACCCACACAAATCTGGAGCACGAATCTACAGCAACCAAGATATATTTATATGCAGTGTCTGGGGTCAACGGACCACAATGATCCAAGTACACACACTGTAAAGGTCTGTTTGAAATTAGAAGGGGCGTCTGCTGCGGGCGTCTAGCCGAAGAAGCTTTAATTTGTTGACAAACATCACAACAAAGGACATATTGCTTTGTCTCTTTGTAGAGACTAGGCCACCAGTAACGAGCCTGTAAAAGCGAAATAGTGGCAGCCACACCAGCATGTGCAGATGCCGCCCCCTCATGTGCTGCAGAAATTAATCGAGGTCTCTCAAGTTTATTTGGTAAATCACGTACACCAATGCCTGGAATATTAACAACAGCATTGAACGCACCACTCAAGCAGTAACGATACTTAGAAGGAAATACTTTAGGAAATGGCGTGCCATCAGCCGTAGCTTTTATGGCAGCGGAAATCTCTGTGTCTGGTTTGGAACTCGAACGAGTCACTGCGGCCACAGTGGCAACAGCCACTGCCGACTTTGCGGCTTCATCAGCCAAAGTATTCCCAGCAACGTGTATCCCAACGCGCTGGTGTCCAAGTGTATGCACAACATGGACCTTAGGAAGCGTCTCTTTCAGATCCGCAACCTTACCCCACAACAATCTGTGTTTAATGGTGTTGCCCTTAGAATCTCTGAACCCAGTCAACTTCCAATAGTGTAGATATTCATTGAAAGACTGAACACAGTAGTAGGAGTCACAGACCAGCAAGGTTAAAATCGCCGGATCCGCGTGCTCCAACGATAACAATAGAGCTTTGAGCTCAGCCAGCTGTGCCGTGCAATCTCCCAAGGTTTAAGTATAAGTATGTCGGGGGAAGAACACTTCCCCCTCCATAGTGCCGCTCACCACCGCACATTCAGCAGAATACTGTTGTTTAGTCCCAACCGCTGGTTGCGCAGAGCCATCGGTATACATGACCACCTGATATTGATCAATAGGCAATGTGCCAGCAGGAACTGGGTACTCCAATTCATATTGATGAAATTCTTGAGTCTGCAGTTTAGGGTCAAATATGTAATCTACATCAGTGGCTGTCAAAGATGTAGCCCATTGTATCCATCGCGGGTGTAAAGCTTTCGAATTAGGGACACTCGCTTTTGTAACAGCCTCTAAGGCCGGAATCGGGGAAACGACAATAATGCGTTGGCCCTGGGCAAGCGGTCTTTCTTTAATTACAGCCATCTGTACTGCAGTGAGAATTTTCTCAGTCTGTGCAAATCGTTGTTCTGCAGCAGAATACAAGTGGGACTTGTATGCAATCGGGACTGTCTCACCCTCATTAAAGGTGACATATGTAAACCCAACAGCCCCAGGTATCACCCTGATGACTAAATGTGTCTTATTGTCCCGTGTGTGTAAATGTTTAACTGCTAAGAGATCAGTCTGCAAATCTCGTAGGATATGTGTATGCTCAATCGTCCAAAATCTACTCAAAAAATTAGGACGAATCAACTCGTATAAGGGTTTTATACACGTAGCATATTCAGGAATGTAAGTTCTGGCAAAATTCAGAAACCCCAACAATGACTGGAGCTTCCGAACCGTATTAGGAGGCTGCAATTGAGCACATTTCTCCAAAAAATGTGGCGCCAAGCTCCTGCCCTCTCTCGACAACTCATATCCCAGGAAAATGACGCTGGGGAAGGCAATCTTTGATTTCTTAAAATTAAACTTATAGCCAATTTCAGCAAACCCCACAACAATGCGCGATACACGCCTTAGATGTTGCAGAATCTCATCGTCTGTCAGATATATGTCATCAACATATGATAACGCTTCAGGGTCCAACTCGTACAGAATTTCAGTTACACGAGCCCAAAACAGTCCTGGGCTATTCTTATACCCCTGAGGCAAACAACAAAACTTTTTCTGAGAGCCAAACGCACTGAAACTGGTATAGTCCCGACTTTCGGGCACTATATTTTGGCAGAAAAATCCATTCGAGATATCAAACGTTGTTTTGTATTTTTTACGCACTATATTATTCAGTATTGCATATGTGCGTGTATGACCATTTAAATGTCTGTAATCCACCACTATCCTATATGAATGGTCCTGTTTAACAACCGGAAATAAGGGATTATTCATCGGCGAGACACAGGGCTCAATTACACCCTGGTACTCCAATTGTGTAAGAATATTCCTAACCGACGCCCTTGCTTCAAATTTAATAGGATACTGCGGCTGCGGCTGAGGTTCGCCCTTTATTGGAATTACATGATAAGGTGATAGTCTATCCCACCCCACATTATTTCTATGTAGAGCGGGAGCCTGTGCAAGAGCCCATAATTTACTATAGGACTCCGCTAGTTCTCTCGGAACAAGTGGTGAGAAGGAAGGTGCAATAACCTCTTCCCCCACTGGACAGTCGCAAACAAAGTCAGGCGGCCAATCTTGTTCGGCCAGCAGAACATCATATGATTTCACCACATGGTCCCAAAACATGGCGTGTACAATGCGGTCAATGTCCCCTTCTAATTGCAGAGTCACTTGATATACTCTATCAGGATCAGAGACTCGCATATCCGCCGTTTCGACTTGTATGAAGTCATCAGTTGCTTTCACCTCCAGATGCTCTAGAAGACTCCGGCGAACTATTGTGACCTCTGCCGCGCTGTCTAACAGTGCCAACGCCCATGTCTTGTTCGTCAAGAGAACTCTCTTCTTGAGCGGCATGTCTAACTGAGACTGCTGCCACTTTCTTCTTTTTAAATTGCTGTTTTTGTTGCAGCGGTTTCTCTTCTTGTTTAATAGAAACCTCCGTTGAGCGTTGTGAATCCTGTCTTGGTTTCACGTACTCGGTTCTCCGCTCTGACCGCCCACCTCTCTCACTTCTCTTCTCTGAGGAGTCCTGAAAGGAACGAGATTGGCGTGTATCAGTATATTGATATCTTTCAGGCGTCTTCAAATTATCCCTATTCCTGAGATTATACCTATTCTGCGGGGTCTCTGGTGGCGGAGACTGTCCCCCATCTTTCTTAGGTGTTTTCTGTTTCTTTTCCCAGCGCTTTTTAGTACTGTCAGGTTGCTGTTGTTTAGCATTATCTTTATTATTTTTACCCTGTAATTGGGGTCTTTGCGGTCTAGCCCCTAGGCTATCGCAATCAATACTGGAATATGTTTCTGCAATTATTCTCAGGAGTTCCCGCTCTTGATTAATCTGCGGAACGTCCCGAAGACGCATTCGCACTGCTAGCGCTACTGCCTCTCCCTTGAGATTGCTCAAAATAATAGAAGAAACTGCGGTAAAATTGCCCATAAACTGCATGCCCCAATCCAAGTCAGGGGCCGTCCCATATTCATCTTGAATTTGTTTAAGCACTTCCGGTAAATTAGCTAATGTCGGTGTACCGTGTGCCGTAGTGTAGAGCGCGGCAAACACTGTGCCCCAGGTATTACAAAGGTCCACCGGAGGAACCATCCCATACGGCAAACACATCGTCAATATTCTATGTTTATCCTGAGGTCCCGTATGGGGAAATACTGCTTCCAGCGTATTAATTTTGTGCGCCAGCCAAAATGGAGTTTCCTCACGTTTAGCCAGTACTTTACCCATAACTGAGTGCACAGTGGCTGGATTAATACCCGGAACCACTGCTTGTGGGTGCGCCGGAGCAGCACGCGCTGCGTTTGTATTTAGTGTCTGCATTACAAACTGAACTAATCGTCTATATGTAGCAGTTAAGTCAGTATATAAACGACGAACTTCAACCACTGTCAATTGAGCAGCCGCAGGATGAGGTGTATATGTAGCCAATAAAGGCCAGGTAGGGCCATCATTACTCAGTGGACCTAACCTAACTTGTGCTACTGTGTGTGGAAGGGCGCCATCAAGCCAATTATGGTGTTCTTGATAAGAGAAAGGTATCTCTAAATATGCATTAGCCCTGTATTGTCCAGGGACATTCGCAACAGTGTAGTCGTGAGAAGTGTTTGTACCCCCATCAACTGCTGGAAATACGACCCAAGAATAAAAAAGTTCTGTTCTATAGGCTGCATGGGCGTCCACCACAAAAGTGACCGGACCCCCCTGGACCGTCAGGCCATGTGCCACCAGATGTCCTGTGAGCGGTTGTCGCATATTGATTGCTATATTCACTACATTAGGATTCTCCATTTGTAAAAAACAGCACTAGGTCAGAGAAGGCACACCAATATCGGGGTTTTCCTTTTAAAAGTTCAAGCTTGAACAACCAACCACTAAGTAATAGGATGTACCTATCCCGTGGTGGAGGAAACCCTCAGCCCCACGGACGTCTCCGCTTATGGAACCGAGGAGTCAAAATATATATGAGACCGAGAGAGTCAGCCGGACCTAAATATTAGAGCCAGACCAATCGTTGGCGGCGCAATGTTGCGTGGGCTCTCATTATCCTAAATGAGACTACTGGATTTCTAGGGAGCAGGATCGATCATGGTGTGGGGGACTGAGTCGGACCCACGTGTAAGGAACTCTGTCACCCTAAATCCGGTTTTTGCTCCGGCTAACTAGCAGTGCCTCATTTCTCCCAAGGGGAAGAGATGATTGTGCAGCCGAGCGCATGACATCTTTGGAACTTCTCAGGGAAGTCGTGGTCACTCAGATCCAAACCAACTCTCTCATTTACAATACGATCTCATATACAAATGACAACGGCAGTATAAGTTTTATATAATGTTTTAATAAAATGACTGCATTTTAGATAATAAGGCGTGAGCCGCAATAACCAGAACCATACAACACAGTAGGATTGAAATAGTCACCAGGAGAGTAAAACATAAGAACAAAGCTAGCATGGTGTCTAATAGTTTCCACTCTCTCTCTCTCTCTGCTTGGTCTATTTCGAGCACAGCATGTTAAGCTTCTAACTTGCCTTTCTGAATCCCTGGGGAGACATCAGCCCTCATACCTGAGCAAAGGCCTGTGATCTTGGTTCAACATCTGCAACGAGGCAGTCAGCGTCTAGTTTTGTTTCGCTGGTCGGAATTTCCCTCTTGCATGTATTGGGACAAGGAAGTGATTTTATAACTAACATGTCAGAGTGATCACAAAATGTCCCTACGCAGGAATGCCAAAGACTAAACTCCTACCACGTCTATCGGCAATGTACCAGACTGTACCCTTGACTGAAGCACAGAGTGAACAGGAATGTGTTATGGAGAACTCCAGTGCTGAAGTAGGCTAAACAGTGTGATATGAATAAAAAACAAGACCGTAGAACTGGCTATTTGAAAAATAACAGTACGAAGCCTAATAAAAAGCATTTAGAGCAAAGTGCACAAAGGCCTAAAGCCTGAAGTAAATGCGCAAAGGATACGTAAAACTAACCACACTACACCATAATCCCAATAAACAAATCAGAACAATCAATAGACCCCCTAATATTTTTGCAAGAACCCCATTCCAAATATTACTAAACCAATTCCCTACTCTGGTAATTCCTTTCCCAACTTTTTCCCAAACTCCAGGTTCCTTCAGCTCCTTCAAATCTGCACTATCTCTTGTTAGGTTAGTAAGCATGCCTCTAATCTTTTTGCTGTTATCTGGTATGAACGCACAACAATGGCGCTCATTAAGCATCTTGCAGACTCCGCCACTCTTTGCCTAAAGAATGTCTAAAGCAAGCCGGTTTTGAAGAGTCATAGCCCTCTCCGCAGCAAGTTCAGTATCCATCAGAAGTATAGCCCCTGTGAAGTTTGTCAGCATGTTATCCACAATAGTAGACAACTTTCGAATCTTTATGGAGTTTAAGATAACCCCTACTGAAGGAATTATGGCTCCAAATATGTCACCAACGACAGCAGCCGCTGTCTCTCTCTTTTGTCTAGTGTGTTGTAATCCAGACATTAAGTCCACATATATAATCGATCCCAGGGACCGCTGGATCCTGTCCATTTAACATGAATGTCCATTTACTTTGAAACAAAAACACATGCCTGCACTCACTCGTTCCCACAAATAAAGTGCCATGCTCAGATTTTGGTCTATACCTACATGCAATGCGTCTATAGCTAACTTGCCCTGTGTCTTTATTGCAGTGTAAGCATAATCATTTGCAAGCGTGCATTTTTCTAATCCCTTTTCTAGCCTTTCTTTTAATGCCTTTCGTCTATTATCAGTGTGATCTAAGAAGCTCTTCTCTACACGCGTTAGTAAGCAGGTTAGATTATTGCGGTGCGCATAAGCTGTTCCAAATGTCAGTGTCGGCTCAAAGAAACCCCTAACTAACTATGCTGTGTTCTTTAGCTAATTTGTTTAGAAACTCAATCACAGGCACAAAAGAAAACACTACATCTAAGTTAGAGTAGAAGTATTGCACATGTTCTTGATCATAGAATCTTGTTAACAGCAAACTACAGCTTATCCCGTAAGTTAGCGGCAAGCTATGGTAAGTAACCCCTTCTTGTACTGATGAAGGAATCTTTGTGCACACATAACAATTCTTTGCATCCATTGTGTCAACATACTCATTCAACAAGCGATAGAAGACATTAGTAGATAGTTCCCCTTTTGAATTAGTTCCCTCATGCAAGTATTTTGCATCCTGCTCAAACTTCTCCCATGGTGTTAGTGTAGCAGTCTCAGGTTTTGAAGCATTATTAGTCACTTAGTTATCCATCCAAGGCATTCCCACAGTCACACCTATAATTATTATTGCACATACAATACCTAGAATAGCACTCAACCAACCACACATCTTACCCTTTTTACTCTTACTTTTAGTGTAACTCATGATCTGTAAAGAATCAGATAGCAGAATAATACAAAGCAAACAATCAACTTGAGGACGATATAAAAGCTCTTTTTTTTTTTTCTTTCTGTGCAAAAGTCTCTCTCTCTGTGAGTATTTACAGGGTTTCACTCACTCCAGGACCCCCTTTGTCAAATCAGGTTTAGCAGCTTGTCATAATCAGTTTTCAGAGTCAATTCAGGTTATCAGTGTCACATCTGGTAATTTTTCAGTCTCTTTTCTCAGCTTTTCAGCCTTTTAATTTTCAATTTCAATTTAACTCAGTCTCTTTCTCAGGTTAGATTCAGGTGCTGTAGTATTGACCTGGAACCTCTCGATCAAAACAGAATGCCAAGAATTCTTGTTGCCATTCAGCTGATGTTGCATACGCCCATTCAGGACCTGCGTATCTTCTGCTTGCAACTCTTTTTCTTTTCAGTTTGCGTTCACTTTGTAAATCTCCTTCACTGAGATCCTCTTTTCTAGTTGTGTCGACTTTTTCCTCTATTGTATCACAAGGAACCACTTTCTCTCCTGCAGGTTGTGGCTTCGGCCAGTTATCCCCTTTATGTATTTTCTTTCTGCTTGGCCTTTCAGGACGTTGAACAGCGCCCTCCTCTTGTGCTATGGTGTTTTCTCTTGATGGACCTACAATCGGCTCAGGAGGAGTGGGTGTACTTTGACCTCCTTCTGCCTCTTCACCTTCAGGGTCTGTTACAGGTTGAACTTCACACCCGTATCCGTCTGCTTCTGGGGGAACCTCTCTTTGTGTTGGTTCCCCTGTTACCTCAGCTGAGATAGGCTCGCTGTCACCCCTCTGGAACTCACTTTGAGTGACTAAGCCATCCTCAGCGGGTTCTCCTTCAGTCTCAGTTCCCCTTTGAATACTCTCCGGCCCTGAGACTTCCTTCTCTGCAGCTGTTGTTTTGGACACTTCAAGTTCTTCATCAGTTGGACACGTCACTTTCTTTGTGTGACTGGCATGTATCCAATTCGGAACGCCTGCACATTTCACAGGAGAAGTGGTTGTCAGTATCACTTGATATGGCCCCTTCCAACGCAGCTCCAAACACAATTTCCTCACGTGTTTCTTGACAACAACCCAGTCACCGGCTTTCAAGGTATGACCTGGATCACTTATCCGTGGTAATGTAGTGGCCTCCCCCTGGTGAGAAAAAGAGCGGACCACATCAGCCAGACCCTTGCAGTAGTCCAACACCATATCATCCGTGATATACACAAGAGCATTTGCAGGCACTGCGGGCAATCTCACAGCTCGGCCCATCAGAATTTCATGTGGGGATAGTCCTGTCTTCTTATCAGGTGTGTTTCTCATTGACATCAGCACTAAGGGCAATGCATCTGGCCACTTCAGATTGGTAGCTGCACACGTTTTTGCCATTCTCGATTTCAATGTACCATTAATCTTTTCCACTAGTACTGATGCTTCAGAGTAATAGCTACAATGCAGCTTCTGCTCAATGTTTAATGCGGCACACAAGAGCTTAATCACCTCATTGTCGAAGTGTCTGCCTCTTTCTGATTCTCAAGAGATCGGGAATCTGAAACGTGGTATTAGCTCCCTAAGCAGCAGCTTTGCTACTATGAGACTGTAATTCCTACGTGTAGGGTAAGCTTCAATCCAGTGACTGAAAACACACACAATCGCCAACACATATCTCAGTCCTCCACACACAGGCATTTCAATGAAATCCATCTGCATCCTGCTAAATGGACTGCCACCTCTCCCAATGTGGCTCATATTTACCACAGTCCCTTTTCCTGCATTCTTCTGCTGACAGATAATGCACCTGTGACAGATAACCTCTGCAGCTTGTCTGAATTTTGGATTGAACTAATCGATTTTGGACAACCTGATCATTGCGTCTCTCCCTAGATGGGCTTGGCCATGGTAGAACCTTGCAAACTGTGATAAAAGACTGTTTGGCAGAACCATTTTTCCCTCCTCTGAGACCCATATGTCATCAGCTCTTTGTACACATTGCATTCTCTGCCAGGAGCGTTTCTCTTCTTTGCCGACACGTCCCTGTAGTGATCTTAACTCATCTAATGTGTCAACCATCCTTAATGCAAAGCCTAAACATGTTTCATTCTCAGTTTCAGGTAACAATTCCCACTGATCTCGCAACGATATACAGTTCAATGCGCAAAACCTTGCGACTTGATCTGCATAGCCGTTTCCAATTGATACAAAGGGGCATATTTATACTCTGTGTGCGCCGGAATTGCGTAGTTTTTTTTTACGCAATTCCGACGCAAAACTAACTCCATATTTATACTTTGGCGTTAGACGTGTCTAGCGCCAAAGTCCATAGAGTTTGCGTCATTTTTTAGCGTGGACACCTACTTTGCGTTAATGATATGCAAGGTAGGCGTTCCTGTCTAAAAAATTGACTCCGAGGCATGTGCGCCGTATTTACACTCCCGTGCAAAATTCACGCCCGGGAGTGGGCGGGTCAAAAAAAATGACGTACGCCCGCTTTTGTGACGTTTTTTAGTGCCTGGAAGAGGCAGGTGTTAAGGGACCTGTGGGCTCGGAAGGAGCACAGAGGTGCCCTCCCATGCCCCCAGAGACACCCCCTGTCACCCTTGCCCACCCCAGGAGGACACCTAAGGCTGGAGGGACCCATCCCAGGGACATTAAGGTAAGTTCCGGTAAGTATATATATATATATTTTTTTTTGTGGCATAGGGGGGCCTGATTTGTGCCCCCCTACATGCCACATTGCCCAATGACCATGCCCAGGGGACAGAAGTCCCCTGGGCATGGCCATTGGGCAATGGGGCATGACTCCTGTCTTTGCTAAGACAGGAGTCATTTCTATGGGGGTTGGGAGTCGAAAAAAATGGCGCAAATCGGGTTGAGGCGAAAAATTTGCCTCAGCCTGACTTGCCCCATTTTTTGGCGCCCAAGCTCCATATCCCCCTACGCCGGCGCTGCCTGGTGTACGTCGTTTTTTTCCACGCACACCAGGCAGCGCCGGCGGCTAACGCCGGCTAACGTCATTGATTAAATACGGCGCCCGCATGGCGCTTCAGAATGGCGTTAGCCGGCGCTAATTTTTTTGACGCAAAACTGCATTAGCGCAGTTTTGCGTTGAAAAGTATAAATATGGCCCAAAGACTTGTGACTTAACATGCGCATTGCATTTCACCACGGCAATTTCAAGAGGTAACTGAATCGCATGCAACAAATCATTAATTTTTTCACCATTTTTTACTGGTGAACCAGAAGAGGTCATGAAACCCCTCTGTGACCATAGTTGGCCAAAATCATGTACAATTACAAATCCGTATCTGCTGTCAGTATAGATAGTGACTTTCAGGTTTTCAGCTGCGTGGCATGCCTTAGTAAGGGCAATTAATTCAGCCACTTGTGCAGAGTACACTCTTTCGAGCCAGGAAGCTTCTAAAATACCGGTGATTGTACACACGGCATACCCAGCTCTTAGTACTCCTACTGAGTCTCTCAAGCATGAACCATCAACAAACATAATGTAATAATTTTCTTCTAATTGGGTATCTTTGATGTCAGGTCTTGGTTTGGTGCATAGTTCTGTTACCTCAAGACAATCATGTTCCACTTCTTCAGCATCATTAATGTCTGCATTTTCAATAGGAAGTAAAGTTGCCGGGTTCAATACAGTACATCTCTTGAGAGAAACATTAGGTGACCCCAGTATAATTGTCTCATACTTCGTTAACCTAGCATTCGTCATATGCTGTGTTTTGGTTCGGGATAGCAGAATTTTAACTGAATGAGGAAACATTACTGTTAAGGGATGTCCCATCACTATGCCTTCACACTATGTGAGGCTTTGACCAACTGCTGCAACTGCACGCAAACAACCTGGTAAGGCTGCTGCGACTGGGTCCAAAGTAGCTGAAAAATATGCTACTGGGTGGTTTGCACCTCCATGGGCCTGTGTTAAAACAAACAAAGAACATGCATCACGTTCATGACAAAACAGTAGAAAAGACTTTGTGTAATCAGGCATACCTAAAGCTGGTGCCCTGCACATGCTTTCCCTCAACTCCATGAATGCCTTCATCTCTTTCTCTGACATGGTTATGTTACCTGGGTCATCTTGAACTTCCTTGTCTGTAAATTTCACCAAAGGTTTAGAGATAATCGAGAAGTTGGGAATCCACTGGCGACACCGCCACCATTCCCAAGAACATTCTGAGATCTCCTTTGGTTGTCGGGGGATTCATCTGCAATATGGCTGTCACTCTTTCTTTGGATGTTTTTCTCGACCCTTTCTCAATCAGGTGACCTAAGTACTTCACCTCTCTCTGACAGTATTGCAGCTTCTTTGGGGACACTTTATGTCCGTTCTTTCCCAAATGGTTCAATAAGGCAATTGTGTCATACCTGCAGTCATCTTTTGTTCTGGACGCAATTAACAAGTCATCAATGTACTGGACTAGAGTCGAACTGAAGGGCAACCCTAAGGACTCCAAGTCCTTCTTCAGTATCTGATTGAAGATGGAAGGTGACTCAGAAAACCCATGAGGAATTCTGCACCAACTGTACACCTTATCCAGGAATTTGAAACTGAAGAGAAATTGGCTGCCCTCATGAAGAGGCACCAAAAAGAATGTTTGAGACAGGTCCACGACTGTGAACCACTCTGCATCACACGGAACCTGAAACATGATTACTGCTGGATTTGGCACTATGGGGCAGCATTTTACCACAATCTCGTTTATTTTTCTCAAATCCTGCACAATTCGAACTTTCCCACATGGCTTTTTCAGACCCATTATTGGTGAATTACACGGGCTACTTAGCACTTCTTTCAGAACTCCTTGCTTCACAAAGTCCACAATTATCTGTGCTACCTGGATGAGGACATCTTGTGCCATGTGGTATTGCGGTACCTGAGGAAACACTACATTAGGCTTTACCTGTACTTTGACCGGTTCTACCCCTTTTATTAGTCCTACTTCCTTTCCTGTCAGGTCCCACACTTTCTCTGTCACTGTTCCCTGCAACTCAGATGGCAAGTCAGTCACTGTAAGCATCGGGAATAAGGTTATTAAAGGGTATTCCTCATTTGCGGTATCCATTTCTAACTCTGAAAACTGACCATCGTCCCCTTCATCATCACTGTTTGTCAGTACCTCAATCCCTTCATTGGAACAGGTAATCGAACATCTCGTTTTGCACAGTAAGGGCCAGATGTAGCAAACTTTTGCGAGTCGCAAATGGCCCGATTCGCAATTTGCGACTCCGCAAAATCGGAAATGGGATGCAAAAATCCCATTTCCGACTCGCAAAATGCGATGCGAGCCGTTACCGACTGGCAAAATTTGCGACCCCATTTTGCGACCCACAAATAGGAAGTTGCAATTTGCGAGTCGCAAACCATATGCGATAGCAACTCGCAAATTGCGACTAGTCGCAAAAAGCCCATTTTGCACTTCCAATTTACCACTAACTCAGAGCAGGTGGTAACCATTACCAAAGTATAAAAGGAGAACCAGAAGGCATCTGGGTTACTCAAGATGGCGGAGATAGGAGAGGAGGAGCCAGAGACAGGAGAAGATATACAGAACAAGGCAGACACTTTTCCAGCAAACTGAGGAGGAAATCTATGATAAATATAGACTTAGCAGCGCAGCTATACTAGATTTAATAGAATTACTCAAACCACAGCTAGAACGCCAGACTGTGCGCGGCTGCGCCATACCAACACATGTGCAAGTGCTATGCTCACTGCACCTCTTGGCCTCGGGTAGCTATCAGGGGGTCATTGCTGTGGCAGGTGGGGTATCCCAAAGTGCACTATCAAGGTTCTTTAGGGCATTCCTGTACGCCTTACTCACTCACATGTCCTGATACATATACCTACCCTGGAATGAGGCAGAAATCAACACCACCAAGTTGGAATTTTACAGGATTGCCAATTTCCCCCATGTCATGGGGTGTGTAGACGGGACACATATACAAATATGCCCTCCTGCAAACCTGGAATATCTGTTCCGCAATAGGAAGTGTACCCACTCACTCAATATTCAGGTGGTATGTGACGCTCATTATATCATCACTGACATGGTTGCCAAATATCCAGGGAGTACTCATGACTCCTACATTTTTAGGCACAGTGGGATACACCAACGCCTGGAAGGTGGGGAGTTTGGAGACGGATACCTCCTCGGTAGGGCTGAATACACCTTGAAGACATGCACACAGGTCAATGTGCAAACCACCCATGCCTTGCTAACATTGTACGTTTTGTGCCCAACAGGTGACAGTGCATATGCACTACGTCCATGGATACTGACTCCGTACTTAACACCCAGCAATGATTGCGAGAGGCGATACAACAGTGCACATAAGAGGACCAGGAACCTGATAGAACGTACCTTTGGACTGCTGAAAGCAAGGTTCAGATGCCTCCACTGAAGTGGAGGTGCCCTCCAGTATACCCCAATAACAGCTTTCAAAAGTTGTTGCATGCGCTATCCTGCACAACATTGCCACCCGACGTGGGCTACCTCTCACCCCTGAAGACCCAGAATCTGAGGATGAAGAGCAAGAGCAACCACATCGCCATCATGGGGATAGGAGCATCGCAAATCAAGGCAGACTGAGACGGGAACACATTGCAAACCAATACTTTGGAAGGTACGTGCCAACTTTTACTATACGCACCAATGTAACAAACAAAGAGTCCATGTGTTAAGTGTAAAGAACAAGTGATTTAATTAGTGCAAATAACCAAACTTTGTACAATGGGAACAGTTCAGGGGCTTCAATAGTCCACCTGGCATGGGACACATTGACATCATGTGCCCAAAACCCAAGGACAGTGTGGAGCTCATACCCTACAGCGGCCTCGGCCAGCCTGGCTGGTACTAGGGGGGTCAGCAGTACTCTGCCTTGTGCTTCCACTACGTAGCACCCTGGTGTCACTGGCAGAGACACTGCTGACAGTGGAGCCCTCCTCACTGTCCTGTGGCGTGTCGCCTGTGCCCCTGGCCACCTGCCGTGCCTCCATGAGGTCCATTGCATGGCTGAGACGGCCCAGTCCCCGTGCAACATCACCCGCAAAGTGGCCCATGTCCACTTGGAGGCTGACTGTGCGCCTAGACAGCCCTGTTGTGTTGACAGCCAGCCTAACTATAGAAGAGGCCATCCTGTCCAGGCGTTGCAGCAGCTGGCGGTCCCTGCGCCGTGCACTGTCACTCTGCGTTAGCAGTCCTGCCACTAGTTGGCGCATAGACAGTGCAAGGTCACCCGTGTTGTTACCGATCACCTGCAACTCCGAATGTACCTGCTGCATACTGATGGCATGATTTCTTTCAAAGCGCTGCAACACCCCACTAATCCTCCTTAATTGTTGGTTTTGCAGGCGCTGACCTGACTCTGCCTGCTGCTCTGCTGTTGATCTCCTACGTCGCATGTGAAGTTGTGGAGGCCCTGTATTGTCTGCTGTGGCACTCTGGCTCGTACCTGGGGCAGGCTCGCACACCACTGTTGCAACAGGTGTTTCCTGAGAGGGCAGGGTGTTGGTGGTGCAGGTAGCAGTGGTGGCTGGTCCTGTTGTCTCCTGTGTGTGCTGGCTGACCATTGGACCCTGGCTGCTTGGGCTGGTGGGGGTGTCCTGTGGGAGACCTGTGGGACATGGGGAACACACTGTCAGTGTCTACTATCTGTTATCAACTTCTTAATAAACTATTGCCTATGAACTGCCTACTTGACTACATTGCCCATAATGCATCAATCTGGTGTTTGCTACTCTGAAATGGAGCTATCTTGGTTGTGCATGCCCCTGTGTACAAGGTGGGTGGGGGTATGGCATTAATGAGGGTACATGCATGTCACATGGTACTCACCGGTTGATGGTCCTGGCTCAGAGGTGTCCAGATCTCCCATTCCGCTGACAGCCTCAGGCTCTAGCGTCTCTTCTACCCTTTCCTCCAGGGGTGAGGGTGGTGGTACAGTCGATGGTCCCCCTCCTGTGCCTCTCATCTCCCGGAGCCGCTTTGCCACCCTCTCCTTTGTCCGGGAGCGAAGGTCATACCACCTTTTCTTCAGTTCTTCCACACTCCGGTGGCTGACCCCCAGGGAGTTTACCTTATCCTGGATCTCCTGCCAAATTATTTTCTTCACTGTGTCTGGCACGGTGAGGGCTGCCCTGCCAAACAGCTTGTCATGGTGCTGACAGCACTCATCAGTCAGCACCTCCAATTCCTTTTCAGCAAACTTTAGCTTCCTTTTCCTAGGATTCTCAGCCATGGTTGCAGGAGCTCTGATTGTTAGCTGTGCTGAAGTTGAAATGGGTGTGGTCCTCCCTCCTCCCAGGTGTATTTGTAAACTTCCTGGCTGTGATGTCATCATCATGTGCCAGGAAGTGTTTTCCAGAGTGTTCTGCAGTGTTTTCCAGAGTGTTCTGCAGCACCTGCATTCAATTTTCAGCTCAGTCGCAATTTGCGACACCCACTCGCAAATTGCGAGTCTGTTTTTTGCGGGGTCGCAAAAAGCGACCTCGCAAACAGCAGACTCGCTTTTTGCGGTGCGACTCCGTGTGCTAGTCGCAAATTGTCCCCGCACTTTCTACCTGCATCGCAGTTAGCGACTCGCAAATTGCAAGTCGCAAATACTCGCAATTTGCTAGTCGCTATTTTTTAGCTACCTACATCTGGCCCTAAGTCTCTTCCCAGTAGGGATACGGGACTCGAATCACAGACTACAAATTTATGTAATCCCTGGAAGTTGCCGATTTTAACTTGGACCAGGTCTGTAACCGGATTTGTCAGGAACTGATTTGCTACTCCTACCACTCTTATAGTACGCCCTGAAAGTGGCAATTTCGGAACCTCTGCACTTCTGACTATAGAGCGTGTAGCTCCTGTATCGACTAGGAATGAAACCTTATGACCCATCACCTTCCCCTCTACATAGGGACCCCTCTGATCTACTTCTAGGGACGCTGCAAGCCTGCACTCCTCACTGTCTGAACAATCATCCTACCATTCATCGTTTATTCCATCCTCACCACACAATGGGAACTGCTGTTCTGTGTTATTTTGACTCATTGTTTGGCCTGTGACCTGTTGAGGAAGCATCACCTGTTGCTGTCCCATTGGAGCTAATGGTAATTGCATTTGCTGTCTAGGTACCATGGGTGGGAATCTGCTGTTGTACCTGCTGCATTTGTGCTGGTTGAACACGTGGCATTTGCTGCATGGGCTGTAACCCCTGCATCTGAACCATGTTATTCTGGAAGTTCTGATTTTGGCCCCTCATCTTTGGACCCCTCACATTTTGGAATGTACCGACATCATTGCTTTGTTGAACAACACCATCCTGCACCACCATTGGGCATTCCCGCTTCCAATGCCCCACGCCCCCGCACGCGTGACATGGTGACACCTTTTTCATCCCCTGCTCATCATTTTGAACCACAGCAGTATTCAAGTCTGGACCGCGGTTCACAAAACCTCGACCTCGGCCTCTTGGTTGTGCCTGAAACATGCCATTTCCTTGTGGTTGCTGCTGTATCCCCTGCTGTACTCCATTCCCTGCATCCCTCCTTGCGGTGCTTTAATTTGCATCACCATCACTTTTTCCTTCAACTTTCTCTGCTTTAATTCAATCTCGTCACTACAGTATTTCGCATACTGCAACACCTCATCAATCGGCTTTGCTTTCCAGCAGATCAAATGGTTCTTAATCATCTGACTAATCTCTGGTCTAAGCCCTTCAACAAACCTGAACACAAGATGATTCATGTCTTTCGGCTCAATGACCTCAGTGCCACTGTAATGTTTAAATGCCTTTAACAATCTCTCATAGTAAGCGTGAATCGATTCTTTGGCCTCCTGTGAGATTCGATCGATCTTCTGCCAGTCAGTCACTTTTGGTGACACTTTCTGCTTCAAAAACCCAATCACTTTATGATAATACTTCATCACCTCCTCAGATGGGGCTCCAGTCACTTTATGCCTTGCCGGTTCCTGTGTCAGCCAATCCACACCTCTCTTGCATTCAAGCCATAAATCGGGTGGAACTATAATCTCAAACAGGGTATTCAAGTCCTCCCAAAGACATTTCGCAAGCTTCACAAACCTATCTGTCTGTTGGTATCATTCTATCGGCTTCTCCCTCAACCTGGAATAATCATTTGTGAATGACAGGATGTCTCCCCTAGACCACGGTACATGGACTAGAACCCCTCCGGCTGTTTCTCTCATTGGTAACATTTTTATTGTCCCCGTGCCTGGTGCAGCTTTAGCCTGCTTTGGTTCCGGACCTTCGCCTTTCTCTTTATCTCTTTTCTTTGCCCATCTGCCTTCCCATTTCTCTAAGGCTCCCCAAATATGCGCACTTTGCAGTATTTCTTTAAGATGCGCTTTCATTCCGGTAGACCTCATGTGATCAAAATCTTTAGAATCGAAGTCTAATCTGTAGCTTCTTTTCAAATGTTTAGTATTCTCAATATCTATGCCGTATTTGTATGCCAGGTTTGCCAACCTCTGATGCACCTTGCCCACTTCTTTAGTGATTTTGGGGCACAGATACCTCAATTCTGCTTCTGTGTATGACTCTAATCTGTTCACTCCCATTGTTCCCTCCACTAGTTCCGCAGCTTCCACACCTAGTCTCACAAAATGTAAGTATTCTTCCCTTTCTGACTTCTCTGTGGTCACTGCAGTAGTTTGTGAAGCGTTGAGCTTTTCTAGCCACTCATTTAACTGTTGCGTGGAAAAGCCTTGCAATGAAATGTTGCCTGATTGCATCAATGGTGTCTGTGTCATATTTGTCTGTGGGGCTAGCACACTTAGCCCTGCTTGCCTCATTGTCTCCAAAGGAGCCCCAATTGGACTGAGGTCTAGCAAAGACCTGAGTTCTTCTGCTGCTTGTTCTCTTGGTGTCATTAGTTGGGGAGTTCCTGTGAACCCTACTCTTATTGCCTCTTGGGTCATCACTCCCTGATCACACACACCAGGCTTACCCTGCGCATACAGCGGTACTGGTGGGCCAACAATAATTGGTAATGATATGGCAGCTGGTGTCTGACCAGGTCCCAAACCCTGTGGAGCATTAACTTCCATAGCTTGACCCATCATGGGTGCTGTGGGTACTGACTGCGGTCTTGCAACTGGAGTGTAACTCGGAACCAGCTGTTGCTGCGGCTGGGACAGCAATTGCGGAGTTGGCTCAATCTGCACTAGCTTTGATCTCGTATATATCGGATCAGGCGGCACCATCAGACTCGTATTTGTCTCTAGTACTGTAACATCTGGATAATCCTTTGAATCTGTGGTGGAGGTTGCAACTGTATCTGCGTGTCTGGTGCAGTGAGTGCACTGACACCATTTTGTATCAAAACTGTATCACTTGTCTACACTGTATTTGTAATTCCCTTACTCTGTGCCGGATCCTCAGGACCCACACTAGTGCTCGGAGCAGTGTCATTTATAGGATATGGTGGTAGGCGATCATGTAACAACTGATTAAGAAACTCTTCATCATCTGAATCATCTTCATCTACCCAAGACCTCTGAGTCTCCTTTGACTTGCTAGAGCCCTTGTCTGTCTTACAGGTGGCTTTCTTTCCCTGTGTCTCATCTTCCTGGGTTATTGCCGGAAACAATTTAAGTCCGTCAACTATTCCTCTTCTCCACATCCTGCTCTCATTGTCCCATCTAGCCTCAGCTAAAGTCTTCTCTGCCCTTTTCATTCTCCTTTCAGATTTTTGCTGTCTTTGTTGTATGGCCATTAAGTCCCAGACTGCTAATGCTTCATACTGAGCTGGTCTCGGAGGCGGCTTTTGCACACTTAACATCCACCTCAAGTTCTCTAAGATTCTTGTATTGAACGTTCCATGCTCCGGAAACGCTAAACATCCCTCCTTCTCTGTTAATTTGCGCCACTGCTTCATCCAAAGACATGGCGCGACTCCCTTCTCCTCCATTACAATATAAGCTGTAGTCCCCTCAGGCGGTGTAGGCTCCTCTTCGCTTGCCATAATATATGTATCTCCTTTCCAAGCACTCTTTAAAGCCTTGAAAAACTTCATTTTTGCATCTTTTATTTTGTTTTGAATCTAATCAGGAAGTGACTTTAATTCCCAGAACACTCTTCACCCGCCTTTCTCAACCTATTGCCTCTCACGGACTGCTGCCAAACCGTGCGCGACCCCTCTCAGCAAATGACCTATCCCAGCGTGACACCACTGACGTCACACTCACACAAACTGCAGCTGACAAAGTCTTACGGCTTGTCCTCCTCACACAAAACTAATGCAATATATTGCGAGCACCTTTTAACAACAAAACCCAAATTTGCCGGTTTACTACAGGAAGGGTAACACAATCGCTTCAGAACTTTACAGAGATTTCACTTGAAGCCTCGGCCGCTACTCTCTCCTTCTCAGCTCCCGTACTCGCAAGCAGAATTCGACACGCAAATCCTACTCTCGACTTGTCAATGGTTTGTTCTAGTGCAATTTAGAACTTGCCAAATCTCCATCAAAGGATTCACTCACACAACTTGACTCAAACTCGACTTGTCAACCACGCCCGATTGACCTATTAAACCGCGCAAATTACAACATGAACCCAAGTGTCTCCTACACTTGTTAATATACTCTGGAGTCTTAGACCACGACAGGTCCGTACATCACCAACAACAAACACGTGGATAATTTTTTAGCACAAAGCGCCACACTCATATGAATTTCGCCGACTTCCCTACTCTCATACTGCGGAGTACGCCCACTCCTACTAAAACAACAATACCTGCCCTAAATCCACACAAACTTCACAAAACACCTGCAATATGCATAAGCTAAGCAAGCGCAAATTCTACACCACACAACCTAAAATGCCGAGAACATACCCAACTCACTTAGGCAGGCTCCGAGATTCCGGGAAAGTCATGGGGAATTTAGAAACACATCATACCTTCAATTTGCTTTATCTCAGAAAGAAAAAAAAAACAATTTAAACAATAGTCCTCCGTCCTAGGGCCCCAAAGGGCCTAAACCGTCGCTCTGCTACCAGAACTGTAAACGCATCCCTTTATGATCAATTTACTCACTTTGGGACTCGTTTTAGGCCAATTAATCTTTTGACCCTGATTGGAGACACCTTAGGACGAGATAGCTAATCAACATGTCAATCAATATGTCAATAATGTCTTCAATATTTATTATAACAATGCACTTCACCTTAGTCAATGACATTTAATAAGACTCAGAAACCACCATGAGCTTTCAGTCATGAATAACCACACCAGTTTAGTATGAATTTTGTGATATTTATTCCCTATTGATTACAATTCTACTAGCAAGTTTATTAGTCTCAAAACCAAGAAACACATTAGCATAGTCACAATATGGCAACTCTGATAAGATTTCATCAAAGCAAGAATCACAAACATTAGAATATAACACGGCGTCAGCATAGGTTATCTTTAGCAGAGTGTCATCATAATGTTATTCAACAAAGCCTAGATTCAGTCATTTGTCTATTTGCGTCAGTTTAGTGAACCCCTCTCCTAACCTCGAATTAGCATTAGCATGTTGGGCTTCATGCAAAACAATTTAGTAACAACAATTTAGAAAACATCGAGCTATGGTCTCTGTCAAAAGTAGCAGTTGGTACCTAGAAAGGAAAAGCAAACAGACAATCATAATTTCATTGTCATATAGTTACTCTCCGGCTCTCTTTCACCAATTAACTTCAAATTAGCTCATTGAATTTGTCACCCCATAACAGTTCTCACGTATTTTATTGGTCCTTATGATTGACATCTTTAGCGGGTGGAATGTCCGGTTATGATTTCATCCTCTTGTGGTCCTTTGCACATCTTCAGTCAGTGGCTCCATTGTCTGTACCGGTTCAGGCGACCTTGTACCTGCTACTGGTCTACAGTATTGCATTCAGCTAAAAATGTTTCTACAAGCAAGTCGAATTTCATGAGAACGGATCTACTACAGTTACATTCATCTTCTAGTTTGGAGAAAACAAGAGTTCATGCCCTTCAGCAAGTCAGCACACTGCACGTTAGAAAACACATTTAATATGAGAGTCAGGCAGCTAGGCCTCGACTCATGCTAACTAAAGCCTAATGATTTATTAGCAAAACCTTTACATATATCTATTATTATTAGTGTAAAATCATATCATAACATAACATTTCAACATTATTAGTCAGTTTCATTAGTCCCCGTATACGTTGACGGCCACTCCCCGTGGGCACATTTCAAGCGCACGTTTTAGCACAATATCTTAATACATTTTCTATGCGGCTTTATTACACATTAGTTCATAAACATTTCATGTTAATATTGATTATATAAGCTACGCTCTCTCACTATCATGGACCCCCGTTTGATGGAATCAGGAGATTTTCTGGTTTTCTAGTAAACTAATTATTGTGTCTTAATTGTTCTATCTTTTGTTATTGTTGTTATTGTTTAATTTTATGTTGGTTAGCATCAATGTGTGATCTACGTGTGTTTTTAATTTAACAACATTTTGTAAGATAAAACATAAATGTGAAGTTATATTAAAAGAAGAGTATTAAAGCCATATATATTTACCTAACTTCTGTAGGATTGGAGGTGGTATATCTTTTTGGTTATCGTGGGTGTGTTTGAGTGGAATGTGTGATTTATTCTTTATCCAGAGGCGAACTTTGTAATTCCATTGTGGTGTTCATCACTTGCCACCACTGTAACAAAATAAAGCATTACTTGACCAATAGTAATGGTGCTCATTATGCCCTAAACGCATGAAGTTAGGTGGTCATTGATTTAGTGTTTAAGTAGGAAATGAAATAGATTTGATGAGTCGGGTAGTTCTTACCTGCTATCTGCTGGTCCATAGGCAATTAACCTTCTCTCCTATTTGTCAAGCACAACAAGTCTCAATTTGTATATCGGGGTTGGAAACGGTGCCATTTAGTGAGTGAGATTTTCTGTTAAGTGTGCAAAAATTGCCATTATACTGAAACATATTATGGCCTTCATAAGAAACGAGAACAAGACAGTGAATGCCTGGAACGTTTTGGCACAAATGGCAAATCAAACATTTGTGTGGATCACGGTAAACCTACGTTTCAATAATGAACAAAATGAACCACAAACAATTTTTCTTCAAGCCTATTGTGGTGTTATTCACAAAACAATGACAGATGGTGGGGAAGTCTGAATTTTGATTGGATAACAGTTGGATTGTGAGTTGGGATAAAAAACGCATGCCCTCTATAATGAGTGTAGCTTGCCTTTCATACAGCTATGGTTGGATAGTGATAGTGACGTATTTAATACAGTGGCATAGCTCAAAATTATAACCCCCACAGAATGTGATGATGGGCCCCAAGTCTACCATGCATCACAAATATTAATTGGTTTAGGGCTGAATGGGGGCACCTGGAGGTCTGGGGGACCCCAGGAGGGGGTTGGGCCCTCTCCTCCCACTGTGCTGCAGAGGCCAAAGAGGGTTTCAGGGGCCAGTGTTACAGCTATGATTTAATGCTACAAATCTCAAATTATTTTAGTCTAGACAGACCCATTTTTTATGTATCTGCCAGTAGAGGTTTTACATTGTCTGACAACGACGTTTGATATCTTTATATTGTCTTTAATTCTCCGAAAACAGGGCTCAGAAATACTGCTTATGCCTATTAAATTCATGTTTGTGTTTTAAAATGAAAGTTGATTTTTCTTTCTTCATTTACTGTACAGTTGTTCATGCAGTGAAACAGAATGTTACTATTATGCACTTCTTATGACCCGTGTGCATGACCCTAGTTCTAACTGTGGTCTCACTGCTAGGTTTTGCTGCTGCCAGCAACAGAATAAATATGTACTGTACTCAAAATGGTGAAAAGTGATAGGCAGTCAAGACATTTTGGTAAAGTGCAACACGACTCAAGAGACAGGAAGCCCATCACTGCGGTCTGGATTTATGAAGACAAGGCACAGGCCCTTGGACATCCATAATTTACTTGTCAGGGTTATCCTTTTATCCTTTTCCACCCATTTCTCTGACCTTGTTGCTTCTTCAGCTATGGGGCCAGGCTAGTGATAATGCAACATATGTGTTGCTCTGGGTAAGGAGTGGAGATATAGGAGTGACAGCAAAACAGAGGACAATAATTATTGTCAGGGATTTCTGGTATCCCTCATTTGTCAACGTCATGATGTCTTTTGTATTCTTTTTTACCTTGCTATCCAAAGTAGTCTTTCTCTAAGTTTTTTAAAAGTGATTACAACAAAAATTCTAGATAAATAACTTAAAACCTTATTACGGATTGTAAGTTAAATGTAATGGCCTCATTGGAATTACAAGTACTGTAGATCTGATACAGTTCATATTTTGACTGCTGAAATTCTTTGACACACCCGGAATTTTTGGAGAAATAGACCCGGAATTATCAATTCCTTTTCTACATCTACATCCTTATTCCCTGTTATCGATATCACCGTGCTCCCGTAATTACGAGTACTTTTAATATTGGTAACTCTGGGGGTGATCTCAATGGAAGATCTAGGAACTTCATAACTGAGCCTTTGATTTCAATAACATATACACAAAAAAACACTTTCCACAAATGTTTTGTCGTTTTCATCCTTGCTTGTGTCTTGAAACAACAAGTTCAAACTCATAAAATTAACTTTCCCTTAAGATATCAGTTAATTAGCAAACAGTTTAGCATTTGGAACGTTTCTGACGTGCCCTACTCTTTTAGAAATCTCCATAAATACTGTACATTTCTAAATTTCAGTTTCCTAGTGTATGCTTTTCATTAAGGAAAAGATGTGACAAAATCAGAACTCATCCAGGGTCAATGAAGATCCAACGAGGATATATTGAATAGAATGAAATACTTATGCTTTCAGTGATAGGACATCATAGGTTTCATACCATAAATAGGTGAATGGAATTGTTGTACTTCATGATACATTTAAAAAACATTGGCCTTATCGATTTCATTGATTTAATTCAGGGATTTGCAAAGAGAGGTCGATGGAACTTTAACAAAGGATTGGGAAAGCGTGGCATTGCATCAGCGAATAGCAGGTGTGCAATGACATGTATTGCTTGCAAACTGGAAGGTCCGAATAAACAGTCAATTTTGTTGCAATCTCTGCCATTTTGGAGGAGGAGCTAAGCTCTTTGTGCATATGTGTCAAATGTAATTAGTTTAGTATGTAGCTTGGCTCATGAAAACTGTGAAATCAGCTTCTGGGAGCGTCAATTAAAGCTCACCAAGGGACAACTGATGACATTCAAGCTGCCTTGACATTCTTCTCAAGTCTCTCATATTTTGGCCTTTCCCCTGCAGTGGGCTGCAGTGTGCATCAATGTGCAAAAAGGGGAGGATCCAATTTTCATTTGTTCTGCAGTCGCCTTCTGAGGCGAAGATCACGTCAGTCAGTAGGCTTTGATTAATCGCCGTCTGGTTAAGGTGTTCCAAGGGGACGACGTCCCTTTAAAAATTTAAATGGCTCTTTCTTGCCTTCTGTCCAGAAGAAAAATCCCTCAGCCGCAATGGTTGTTTTTATTAAATTCTCTTCAATAAAAAGCTCAGGCAGGATTTATTAGGTACTCAGGGCGGACGTTTAGTATTTCGCCAGTTATTAAGTGAAAATCAATAGAAAGCAAAGAAAATGGAAGTCACAGCACTGTTAGCACGCTGTTGTCGTCCAGATATTATGTCGGCTGTCTCGTAGATTCATGACAGACAAAAGCGGCCGGGAGAGGACTTTCTGCTTACATTGCAGGAGCCAAAGTGGGGTTATTCATTAGAGCAGGCAGCTGGCCAGATGGATTTCCAGTTCTGTTTTACCATTTATCTTTAGAACGCCTGTATCAAGTGAGAAAGAGCCCTGATATTATGTGATATCAATGGCAGGTTTATGTGCCTAAATCAGGATTTACTGTTATTTTGTACCAAAGACCTTTTTCCGAAGAAATACCATTTCGGTGGAAGAAAATAATGGCTGGAACCTTGTCAAAGATAACCTTTCTCGGTTTTCCGGCCCTCGCTAGTTGTAAAAGCAATAGAACACTGTGTATAAATAGTTCTCGCCCCATCCTCGAAGATCATTTCTAAAGGATAGTGACCTTCCGAGGCAGCTTCCGCCATTGGGTGTAAACCAATTATGTGGCTGGCATTTAGCACTGTCAGTCCCGATATGGTATTATTTCTAAATATGGTTGGAGTATTTTTAGCACACTTCTTAATAAAATTTGTTTTCGAATTGTTGATTTAAACATACCTGCCTGATCAAAAATTGCAAACAATTTAGAGCAGGTTATCAAGAAAGTCTCTAGCATGTGACATACCAAGACAAGAAGATAACTGTGTGTTGTTTTTTTTAATTACAATATGTCCCAACCAGTTTTACATCCATGCCCTGAAATTCACCAGAGAACGGGAAGGTTCCATATCTACGCCGGAGTTTAGTTTGGGCCATGTACGTGTGGGACTGAATATGCTGTAGGAGATCTTCAGTTCGATTTAGTGTCAAGGAAGCATATCATTAATCAAGTGCCCAAATTTGAACATATCATTCAAGAATACACTGGTTGATGAGTGTCATACATTTCTACCTTAGCTTCACTCAGAGAGCTGCACTGACACTGATTGATTGTGAAAGTCCCTCATGTAATTTCGTCTAAGGGAAGCAGGAGTCCTAGGGCAGGGAGGGCACACATGGACACATGCTGTTACCTGTGATCTGTTTAGGCCCAGACTAAAAATGGCAGTTACTGAATATATTACTTCCCAGTGATTTTGATTACTCTGAACCTTGGTCCTCCACGTCACAGTGTAACCACATGATTCTTTAATCAGAATGCACCATAACACTAATTACACAAAACAGTCTTTTTTCTCTGTTTGTAGTAAAGTCCCCTCCCTTCTCCCAGAAATAGTCCTCCCTCCATGCCGACCTGCTTAGTTTTAAAGTCACATTGAGGAATAAAAAACACTAAATAGGGAGGGAGGGAACTAAGACTGTGATTGGGAAGACTAAGATTCAGACTAATAAAGTTCATTGGCAAATAATATGTTCAGTACCCCTTAATCCTTCTTCCCCATCATAGTTTAAAAAAATAAGATATATACGTTATTGTTTTCTTACATTCCTCAATGAACAACATATACTATTGACATAGTTTTGCTGAAGAAAA
This sequence comes from Pleurodeles waltl, assembly GCF_031143425.1. Lineage (NCBI taxonomy): Eukaryota > Metazoa > Chordata > Amphibia > Caudata > Salamandridae > Pleurodeles > Pleurodeles waltl. Next base: position 497,493,242 of record NC_090440.1, read on the forward strand.
ACACTTTACCAGTAACACTTCAGTGATAAGTGCTATTTACTCCATAACATATTGTATTTACCTAGAAACAAAATGAAGTGCCCCCAAATTCCAAATGAAAGAGTTTCACAAGACGACCATGGTGCAGCTCTGCAAATTTCAATTAAAGGAATGTCATTTGCTTTTGCTCAGGTTCCTGCAACCCTCCTGGTGGACCTACCCTGATTGCAGCTTAGAACCTGCATTTGCATTGAGCATTCTCTTTAGACATATCTTACCAAACCTATTTACCATCCGAAGCCTTAGACAATTTTGTACCCTTGTTGAGGGACCATAGGAAATAGAAAGAGAATTATGCTTCCTGAACATCTCTTGTTTTTCTAAATAAATCAGGAGCTCCTGCTTCACATCGAACAAGAACAGGATTCTGTCCCCCACTTCTTATTGTCACAGCCGAAGCACCATTTCTTGGCCCCTACCTCTCCCAACCTCTTTGCTGGGGTAATGCCACTTTGGCTGTTGACAGTGGTAATGCCACCTTCACTATTGAGAGTTGTAAACTTGCCAACTCTAATAGTTGACAGTTGTAAGCTTACTAACTCTAATAATTCAAAGGGTGACCATTGAAGACCCTAAAAACTGTGAGCAAATCCCAAAGAGGAACCACAGAGAACTGAACAGGTCTTTTAAGCCTAAAACCCTTTAGAAACCTTTTCACAATAGGAGATACTTTGGAAAAATCAAAGACTTGATAAAGCCGCTAAAGGCTGACCCTAGAGAAGACAGATATGAATGGAAAACCCCTTTTAAAAACCCTCTTCTGCAAACTGCAGGAAATTAAAAGCTTGGTAAGAAGTAGCCACTACAATCTTCAAGGAACTCCATCTTTAGGTTTTGCCTGCACAGCGCTTGCGCTGTGCTTGTGAAATCTATTGTATTTATTAGAAATCTTAAAAGGGGCTTAGATCTCACCCCCTTGCGTTTTTTGCCTACTTTAGTTCCTGTGCTTGTCACTTACTTTTCCTCCATTTCTCTTGGCTGTCACACTATTTTCTTCCATTTACCAATGCTTGTTCCTCGTATGTTTGCTGCTATCAGCATCCTGAGGCCAAAGTACTGTGTTTATCCACTTTGGTTACGGCACTCACCAGTCCCCCCGGGGCAACACGCATTCACCAGTCCCCCCTGAGGCCAATTGTGTGTTTTATTGGTCCCTTTTCTATGTCTTTCTTTTTCACAGACTTCCTGCCCCCGCAGAGGCAGTGGAGCTGGGAAGAGTGTCTGCTGCAGTTGAGAAATAGTTGATCTGCTTCCTCTACTGGATGCCATGCAGGCGGCACTTTGAGAAGCAAGAGTTCTCCCAAACTGGGTACGGTCTTCTGGTTTTGAGATTTTGTTATGGAAAGGGGAAAGCTCACCTTTCCTCCAGCGCTCCAGTATGGTGAGGTGAGTTCATGAAACTGTTTTGGAGAGTTGGGAACGAGTCTGCGTTAAAACCATATGAACTCTCTTAAGTGTGGTCTTTATTTCCGTATACTGTTATTTTAGTATCAAATTCTGCTGCTTTTTGTGTGGGAGATGAGCAGGGAGCCCACCTCTCTTCTCATGAAGGCTATTTTAAAGATGTATTGTGCAAACTTTGCTTGTGTTGCCTATCAACTCACAATTCTTATTATGATGCCACAAGTCCCATTGAAAAGCATGAAACTATTTTACAGTGCCAGGAATCCTATTGTCTTGCTATAGTTATTATACAATAAGTAGTTCAATTGCCTCCATAAATGCAATGACCCCATATCACCCTCCCACCCCGAATAGCTCTTATATTATACCTCTGCAGCCCTCTGTAGACATTCATTTTGATTGACTCCCTATAAATACCACATACCTACATACATACATCCGCAAAAACCTGTTGTGAAATATGAGAACTACATTATGATGAAATATAGTCTATAGCAATATGTAATTGGAGGAATTACAATTACAATTACCACTCATTTCTGTCATTACTGCATGGCTCTAAATAAGTCAATTTGCATCATGCTTAGTGAAGACTATTTGCTGAGTATTGCTGTAATTATGAGAAGCACATCCTCATCTCTTCGCGCTTGACAGCTATGGGATCGCACTTTTCCAAGTTCTGCATTATAACACCCGTGAAGCAATGGGCCAAGCAATATTGGTAACATTAATCAAGACTCCCTCCATTATATTACTACCAGCTACTGCACAATACATTATCTCTCTCAATGAACAAGCCATAACATTTTTATGAATTTTCAATAGCTTATATTGCATAACTACTCACCAAGCTAACCCTTACAAAAAATATATATATATTAATCACATAGGCAAAACCTAATGCATTTACCAATGCTTGTTCAAAATTACTACATGGTTTTGATAAAGTGTTTCATGTACTCTTTAATAGAAATGGATACTTGTCTAGAACAACCTACATTTTGCAATCCCTTCGTCCCAAGTACTTGACACTAATAGACTCAGACACGCAACACAGCACACTTACTACACTGAATTGTGTGAAAGGGGGAGAGCAGAACAGTGCCACATCTATTATGATATGGTGCTGTTTTTGTCTTTCTCTGCACTGCTGCACTTCAGGGTAAGAGTGGTACATTCTGTAATGAATAGTTTTTGTACTGGAAATGGTTCTTTAACACTTTTCCTGCTTTTCATGTGTGCTATACAATGCAGAACACATGCAAAGTAGGAGAAACAAGGAGAAATGAAGGCATTTCTTCTCTTTACACCTGCCGCTAAGAGACTTAAGGATTTGGAGCAAATCTCTGTCCATAATTGTTTGTAGATAGGGATAAGTGTCAAAACCTATGGATGATTGTGTGGGAAGTTCCATGTACCACTGATAAAAAATCCTTAGACACAAAGTAATGCAAAGCAGTGCATAAACCTCTGACTGGCATTGGATAGTAAATCTTAGCATAACCCTTTACATCAGGTTTATGTTACAAATGTAACAGCAGACCCATTGCAAAGCATTAGTAAATCTGGCCCATATTAGTTTGTGAGTTAACTGGGGACACCTGATTGAAGGAGTATATTGGTGAAAATGGATGTACTGCTCTTCTATCAACTGCATGGGAGTTGAGAACCACATCCTTCTGGGTTAAACCAGTAAGAATACTTGGGCTTTCACTACATTGCATTAGGCTCCAATAGAAAGCCTTGCCTCAACCGGAAATGGTATTAGACTTAATTTCTTTAGGTTCAATATAAATTCCATACTGCTCAAACACTTGGAAGTTCTCCTCACCTTGGCCTGTGTCTTAGAAAGTGAAGAAGGAATTAGCCAATCATCTAGGCAAGGAATTATTGAATAACCTCCAAATGAAAGAGTGCCATCCCCAGGGCCAGTACCTTTGTGAAAATCCTTGGAGACACTGGGAGACCAAAGGAAGGAGCTTTGAACTAGAAATGTTGGGCACCCACTGCAAACCTCGACAGGTACTGATGCTTTCAATGTATGGGCACATCAAAGTATGCATCCTGGAGATCCAGGATCATCGAATAATCTCCTTCTACAGTCAAAGGGATTAGTTCTTGAAGATTTGTCATTCTGAAGTGGATGTATTGGACAAATGAGTTCAGCCAGCTTTGGTCTAGGGCTGATCATTAGATGCCGCCTGACTTTGGAACCAACAACAAAATTGAACACACCCCTTGCTTTCTTTGTGGATAAAAGACTTTGATTTGTGCATCCCTGTCCAATACTGAAGCTTTTGCTACAGTTGATGAGGACAAACCACCAGGAATCAAATGCTGTGTCCAACAAATATTTCACCAGCAATTCATGTTCCCCAGAATGACTGCAGTGTAGGCAAGTTGACAAATTGTAATTCAAATAACCAAAAGAACAATGCATGCATGACCAAACTGCAACACTCCCAATCAGAGGTGGAAGTCAGGTCAATTAATACAACCCATCTTGGCCACGCAATAGTATATTATACTTACAACAAAATACTGTGAAGGGTTATATCCATCACTTCAGGTTTCCAGAGCCTTTGACAAATTGTTTGACACACCCACCATGCACCTTTGAACCCGCATCAAGTACATGGTTTGAACTACTTAATGGTAGAATTGTACAGACGTCAGAGGAGTGTAGAAAGGGGGGCTCATATTGCCTTGCCCATGCTTAACAAACACAATTAAACAATGGACAGTGAAACCTTGCTGCTAAAAACCAAATAAAGTGGTCCTCTCATGCTAGGAATTTTCTCCCAGGGCCTGGTGGTCATCTGAATTGTGTTCTTTTCAGGACTGTCAGGCTTTTACTGTCCATAAACTGAAAAAATGTATTTAGAAAGGAGCACCCTAACAACGTTTGTCATCTGACACATACTCTCCAACAGTACTCTGGTGGATGGACTTTTGCCAGAACACAAACTTTTACATGAAATACACTTCCAATCTAACAGAGTAGCACTTTCATAACATGGCCATCAGGTCAATATGATGTATCGGTGTTATATTTTGTAGATGTTCCCCCTGAGTGAAAGCATCTGTGTAATTGCTGCATAATATTAAAGGCTTTATAGAATGAAGAAACCAACTGACAGGTATTCATGTCACAATTGAGTCTGAACCCTTCATGTATTATCTTGGCTTGCCTGACAAGCTGAATGAACCTTATTTTTTTCCCATTTTGCAGCATCTTTCACTTTTATACCGAGTTTGGCCATTCGGAAGAAAGATGCATTTTCATAAATTCCTGAGGTTAAAGTGAGCCTGCTAGCACAAGAATCTGAATTGGTTATACTGTTCAGAGATATAGAGCTGACTCCTTTTACCAACACCATGCAACAGTAAGTTAAATATATTATGAGTTGTATCAAATTGACCAATGTGCTTAGTACTTAACTTCTAAATCTGTGATTCAATCCCCCAAACAGTTCTCCTAAACTGACTATCACCATTCATGTCATAATTTGATAACATTGGCTAAGTAGATAATGCAAAAAGGAATACCTTCAACAAAGTCATAATAGAAACAAGTATGTTGAGTTACTCATCATGTTTTCCAGATACGTTTTCAGTCAGGAGCAGAGTAGGTAATTACCCAGGACACCCATCCTCCAAGGGGCCCCTCTGATAGTGACATTTTTCTGCATCTCACTTCTGTTTACTTCTCTATCTCAACCTCTAATGTATAAACAAACATTGGTGTCATGGGGAAGAAAATGGATAATACAACTTAAAACTATTCTGAACAGGGGCCTTAAAATACTTCTTTACCCGGAACTCCAAAATCCTTATGATGATACTGATCTTTTCGTGCATGCTTTGTTGACAACATTTTCAATTAAACATTAGATTTTAAAATGTGTATGCTTATAAAGATGTAAGGTTTGTGACTGGTGAGGAATGCCAAATTAAGAGTGGTTTAATTGAATTCTTCCCAGTGAGCAAATTAACAGAAAATACATTTCATCCTCAACAAAGATAATTGAGCAGTGCAACAACTGGCATGACCTGACCTCATCAGACTGTAAAGGTTTTCGGAGGCAAAATGACCAACTGGAAAGAGATGTAAAGTGATCTCTTGCACACAAATAGTATGGCATCCAGATAATTCTCATACGCAGGAAAAAAATCATTATGTAAATGGTTTGCCCCTAAAGAACTAGCCAACATGCAGTTAACCATTTTACAACTTACATTCTCTCAGTGCCATTCTTTGATTATGACACATAGTTTTAGAACAAGTAGTTGGAGCTGATCAAACACCCCCCAGAACCAAATTTCAGATCATTCTTATCATACAACACTCATGGACTAAATTGTCATGAAATGAAGGGATCAAGCAAGGTGTACTGAAAGACGTTGCCCTCTTTATTAGCCACAGCCATGCCCACATAAATGCAGATGTTATTTCTGCCACACATACTAAATTATTGGCTTCCATCTACACACTCAGCTGATGCCCTGCACAGTACATGCGAATGTGAACTCCCTAAACCAAAGGGCAGAGCTTTGGGGGAGGGGGGCGTATTTTGTGATAAATCGTTGTTTGCAGGTGCTTTCAGTCGGGTTTGGTAAGGTTTCTGTTGGATTTCACTAGGAATTTTTACCGAGACAAAAACACGCACACTCTCTCCCTCTCTCTGTTTGGAAAGACTTCAAAAATGTTGGCTATTTCCAGTCCAGCACTAAATAGGGGTGGGGCGAGTGTGGTGCAGGTGGGGAGGGGAGAGGAAGAAAGCTGGGGGTACATTAAATTATTAAACGAAAAAAAAAAAAAACGTTCCTGATCTGCCGACGCTCCGCTCTCCTTCCCAGCGTTGCTGCATGCACAGACTCCCAGCCTGCCCTGCAGCCAATACTGATGCTGCTGAAAGCAGCATCAGGGTTGGCTGGGAGCGCCCTGGGTGATCCCAGGCAGACTGGGAGCATATGTAGGCTCCCTCCCGAGCTGGAGAGAGCCTACTGCGCATGTGTGTTTAGCCGGCCCAAGACAGCCAGCCAAAGACACATGCGCTCTGAGCGGGAGTTATGTTCACTCTCCCTTACTGCTAATCTCCCCCATGGCCCGCCCCTTTCAGAACGAAAGGATAATAAACATGGTTTATTCTCCTTTCGTTCTGAAAGTTTGCAGCTTCTGTGTCTGACGGGGGTGATGCACCTCCCCCCTATTTCACAAAATAATGCGGTTTCTCTCACTTAGGACATCTTCCAATCCACATTCCACTCCCTTTCCACTGCCTCTTATGCCCCTCTCGTGTACCTTGCTTGTTGTATAATGCATTTTAACATCATATGCCAGTGTGATTGTCGGGAAATCTGAAGCTCACACATCCCCAAACATACTGACCAAACTACGCCCCTGCCTATACTAAGGCCCTTCCACGTCTAAGTTGTTGTAAAGCTTTTTTCTCTATAATAATGTATGGTGCAGGCGTGTATGGTATCACTGTTATCATCAATGGTGCCATGCGTTCTGTCATCAGTGATCATAAATGTAAGGTCAACAGATGTGTAATGTGTAGCTAATTGTCGATTTTTTGCGATTTCGGGGTTTTGAGTAATACCCTTATTGTCTATTCTACTACTGAAATTTGAGGGAATTTGTAAGTCTTTGTATTAATGAAGGCGTGCAGTTAATCTAAAAATACAATGCCAACCCCACCTTTAGCAACTATTTGTTTTTATTAAATAAGATTTTGCCTAAAGCAGTCATGCTGAATTTCACCAAATTCTTAAAGATCTCCGGGAATGCACTTATGTTTACCTGTGCAACCATTTTCAAAACTCGGGGTTTCAAATCTTTCACATGGGCCTCTCCTTTTAAAACATAATCCCCAAAACATTCAAATTCATCATACTCGATGGGAAACATATATAACGAGATCAACATCTATGGGTTTAAAATGAAGAACTAACTATTTTTAAATGTAATCGGGTGTCTTGGTTTATCTATAAACTAGCCCCAGGTAAATTTTTCATATGTTGGTGCGATTTGGCATGATATCAGGAATTTTGCTTAATGAAATGCCAGAGATTACACCAGTATGCCGTACTGTGAATTCCATTCTGGAAAAATCCTAATGCGAGAAAAACGGAATGAATGTGATCAGCAGTTTTGGAATAAATGCAATCAGTATTTTCTGAATGCCAGTGGTAGTTCTTTAACATGGGCAGTCAGCATACATTTGAGGTTAATTTGTTATAGGAGTGAACTGTTTGGGGGTAATTTGTTAAATGCAAAACTGTCATTCCAAAGGTGAGCTGAAACTCTTTTAATGTGGGTACTTGAAAATCAACTTCAATATGCATTTTAGAGTTTAACTTTTACCCAATAGGTTGTTCCGGTTATTTCTTAGTGCAAAACACATTTTTTTCTTTTTATTTTTACTGAAGCTATAATAGAAACTTACTTTACCTGTCCTGAAGACTCCTTCCCATTTTTCAGCTTCAATTTGGATTTTGTGGGGAAAGCTTCACTCTTTTTTTGTTTGCAATCTCCGCTGCATCTACATTCCTGGAATCCTTAGTTTTTGTGAAAAAAGTAAATTCAAGGCAGTTATTTGCAAAAGGTTTGTTTTTTGAGGGAAGGTAGACATCACTCTTTTTGTTCATTTTTCGTATGTTTTTATTTTTATGTGTTTCTGGATGACAAGGAGTTTCGGAGTAGTGGCCAGTGTGGGATTAAGGGTTTTTAAGGATATTTTTTTTGCACATTCTTGGGATGGTGGACCTAGGATTAAATATAACATTTTCTAAATTTCCTATTGTAAAGAAATGGCTCCCTGTTGCAGTTACCCCCCACTTTTTGCCTGATACTGATGCTGACTTGACTGAGAAGAGTGCTGGGACCCTGCTAACCAGGCCCCAGCACCAGTGTTCCTTCACCTAAAATGTACCATTGTATCCACAATTGGCAGACCCTGGCATCCAGATAAGTCCCTTGTAACTGGTACTTCTAGTACCAAGGGCCCTGATGCCAAGGAAGGTCTCTAAGGGCTGCAGCATGTCTTATGCCACCCTGGAGACCTCTCACTCAGCACAGACACACTGCTTGCCAGCTTGTGTGTGCTAGTGAGGACAAAACGAGTAAGTCGACATGGCACTCCCCTCAGGGTGCCATGCCAGCCTCTCACTGCCTATGCAGTATAGGTAAGACACCCCTCTAGCAGGCCTTACAGCCCTAAGGCAGGGTGCACTATACCATAGGTGAGGGTACCAGTGCATGAGCATGGTACCCCTAGAGTGTCTAAACAAAACCTTAGACATTGTAAGTGCAGGGTAGCCATAAGAGTATATGGTCTGGGAGTTTGTCAAACACGAACTCCACAGCACCATAATGGCTACACTGAAAACTGGGAAGTTTGGTATCAAACTTCTCAGCACAATAAATGCACACTGATGCCAGTGTACATTTTATTGTAAAATACACCCCAGAGGGCACCTTAGAGGTGCCCCCTGAAACTTAACCGACTATCTGTGTAGGCTGACTAGTTTTAGCAGCCTGCCACAAACCGAGACATGTTGCTGGCCCCATGGGGAGAGTGCCTTTGTCACTCTGAGGCCAGTAACAAAGCCTGCACTGGGTGGAGATGCTAACACCTCCCCCAGGCAGGAATTGTCACACCTGGCGGTGAGCCTCAAAGGCTCACCTCCTTTGTGCCAACCCAGCAGGACACTCCAGCTAGTGGAGTTGCCCGCCCCCTCCGGCCAGGCCCCACTTTTGGCGGCAAGGCCGGAGAAAATAATGAGAAAAACAAGGAGGAGTCACTGGCCAGTCAGGACAGCCCCTAAGGTGTCCTGAGCTGAGGTGACTCTGACTTTTAGAAATCCTCCATCTTGCAGATGGAGGATTCCCCCAATAGGGTTAGGATTGTGACCCCCTCCCCTTGGGAGGAGGCACAAAGAGGGTGTACCCACCCTCAGGGCTAGTAGCCATTGGCTACTAACCCCCCAGACCTAAACACGCCCTTAAATTTAGTATTTAAGGGCTACCCTGAACCCTAGAAAATTAGATTCCTGCAACTACAAGAAGAAGGACTGCCCAGCTGAAAACCCCTGCAGCGGAAGACCAGAAGACGACAACTGCCTTGGCTCCAGAAACTCACCGGCCTGTCTCCTGCCTTCCAAAGATCCTGCTCCAGCGACGCCTTCCAAAGGGACCAGCGACCTCGACATCCTCCGAGGACTGCCCCTGCTTCGAAAAGACAAGAAACTCCCGAGGACAGCGGACCTGCTCCAAGAAAAGCTGCAACTTTGTTTCCAGCAGTTTTAAAGAACCCTGCAAGCTCCCCGCAAGAAGCGTGAGACTTGCAACACTGCACCCGGCGACCCCGACTCGGCTGGTGGAGACCCGACACCTCAGGAGGGACCCCAGGACTACTCTGATACTGTGAGTACCAAAACCTGTCCCCCCTGAGCCCCCACAGCGCCGCCTGCAGAGGGAATCCCGAGGCTTCCCCGGACCGCGACTCTTTGAATCCAAAGTCCCGACGCCTGGGAGAGACCCTGCACCCGCAGCCCCCAGGACCTGAAGGACCGAACTTTCACTGGAGAAGTGACCCCCAGGAGTCCCTCTCCCTTGCCCAAGTGGAGGTTTCCCCGAGGAATCCCCCCCTTGCCTGCCTGCAGCGCTGAAGAGATCCCGAGATCTCTCATAGACTAACATTGCGAACCCGACGCCTGTTTCTACACTGCACCCGGCCGCCCCCGCGCTGCTGAGGGTGAAATTTCTGTGTGGGCTTGTGTCCCCCCCGGTGCCCTACAAAACCCCCCTGGTCTGCCCTCCGAAGACGCGGGTACTTACCTGCAAGCAGACCGGAACCGGGGCACCCCCTTCTCTCCATTCTAGCCTATGTGTTTTGGGCACCACTTTGAACTCTGCACCTGACCGGCCCTGAGCTGCTGGTGTGGTGACTTTGGGGTTGCTCTGAACCCCCAACGGTGGGCTACCTTGGACCAAGAACTGAACCCTGTAAGTGTCTTACTTACCTGGTAAAACTAACAAAAACTTACCTCCCCCAGGAACTGTGAAAATTGCACTGTGTCCACTTTTAAAACAGCTATTTGTCAATAACTTGAAAAGTATACATGCAATTTTTATGATTTAAAGTTCCTAAAGTACTTACCTGCAATACCTTTCGAATGAGATATTACATGTAGAATTTGAACCTGTGGTTCTTAAAATAAACTAAGAAAAGATATTTTTCTATACAAAAACCTATTGGCTGGATTTGTCTCCGAGTGTGTGTACCTCATTTATTGTCTATGTGTATGTACAACAAATGCTTAACACTACTCCTTGGATAAGCCTACTGCTCGACCACACTACCACAAAATAGAGCATTAGTATTATCTATTTTTACCACTATTTTACCTCTAAGGGGAACCCTTGTTCTCTGTGCATGCTATTCCTTACTTTGAAATAGCACATACAGAGCCAACTTCCTACACCTATTTTTTTGGTGAATTTTGTACAGACTAGTTGATAATTTTAGTGTATTTTACTGGTTGGGGTCTAGTCTGCCCAGCAGTAGGCCTTGTGTTTTTCACATTCTTATTGTTGCTGTGCTCGTGGTATAATTCTTATCATTTTAGAGGCTTGCAGATGGCCTTGTGTTCATGCAAAAATATAGGTTATTTTTAAGGGTGGTTGGAACTCCTGAAGTTATATAAAAACTCAGTGAGATTCCGTGGGGTTCCAGGAGAGGGCGGAATTCGGGTACATTGCTGATTTTTAGCACCAGGAGCTTGTTCTGTACTGTAAAATCAGAATGAGCTGCACTACATGGCATGCCAAAGGGTGCTGCTTTCTTCTGCCCCTCATGTGGATTTTTTACTCGAGCGGCAGCTTTCTCATCATGAACAGTCGTGACCTGCCTCTATCGTCTACATTGAGAAATCTCACTGGGAGGTATTTTAGCACCAGAAAATTGTGCTAGGGGACACAAATTCTCACTTATGCTTTGTAACTTAATGTTGGTGAGCTTTGCGTGAGAACAAAACTTCACCACACTTCAACTGGTAAAGTTTGCCAGAGTTCCAAGTGGAATGCGAAGTGGACAAAGCTCAGCAAACTCCACGATCTTAGCAGAATGTTTCACCTACACCTATTTCTTTTTTCTTTCCATATGCCTGATGTCGGCTAGGGTCACAGTGGCTCCAGGATTCCAAGCCCATGTAACCATACATTTGTGTTTCTTCTCAGTTACATGCTTCCCCATGTGCTTGCCCTCCATTTGTAAGTTTGTGCATGTGTAAGATTGAATACTTAGTTTTTTTCTGCAACTTTTAAAGTATTTTGGAGGAGCAATCGATATTGCCTTGGACTGCTTGAGGTCCGGGCATTTTCATAATTTATTTTCTCATCTGACACTGCTGATTTACTCATGGTGGCTAAAGGCTCAAGGCAGTCCATGAGTGAGCCCAAACACATTTTAAGTATATATATTTGTGCAATCTTTTACCTGCAAAGCTACAATAATTTGTTTGGGGAGAGGAAGATACACCAGGCAGGATAAGGCAGCCATATTCCTTGTTCTTCATGTCTTCTTCATTGCTGGCCATGTGGGCAACCACCATTTTGTGTAGGGTGTGTTTGTGTGTGTCTTAGGCATCAGCACTGGAATTATGCAATTTTGTGTCTGTTGCATTTTCAACAAAGTTATGAATTTGGTGTTTTTGCCAAATAATCTATTATCTGCAGCATAATCTGCAGACTGAAACAAAAATTGGTATTTGTAGCTAAAATGGATCAAAAGGTTACCGCACCAAGATGACATGTATTGTCGTGCAGTTATAGGCCCTTTGCCATGGTTGATTGCTGCCCGTTCTATTGCTTATTGCTGTGTTTGTGTGTAAAATTGGTACTGCTGAGGTACAACCATTGCCCAAACTTGTTAAACTGTGTGTGAATTATAAAATAAGAGAGTAAGGCCATAATAAAATGTGCTGCATTAGGTTGCATAATTTGTCACATAATTTAGTCAACCCCGCCATATAATTGGGTCCTCCTAGTTGCATAATTCCAGTGGCCATGGTCAATGGTGACCATTTAGTATTTATTGTCCAGCAATGCCTCTTCTCTTGCTGTTCATGGGGATGATGACCATTTTGTGCCTGCTCTCTGTGCCTCCTTCCTTGCTGGTTATTCAGCAACAGCTATTTTTTTTATTTTCCATGTCTCTTTCTTCCTTCATGGCCCATGCCATATGGTGAGCAATTACAATTTTCTTGAGCCTGTGTGTGTTTCTGTTATTAATCATGTTATTCCATTTTCCAGGAGTACTAATATTAAGACATCCATGTAATTTTATTCATGTTTTTCCTAATACATTTTCCTGATATATTTATTGGTGCTGATTGTAGTAGTCTTTAGTGACTGTTGTTGGTTTTGAATACTTTCTTTGATTTTTGCCTTCTACTGCCTCCCATTGGTGTCCCACGGACCCTCAAGGGACACAATTTACTTATGAACATATTCGATTTTTATGTTGTCAGTGCCACAAATGACAACACACCCTCATCCATTTTCAGAAGTACAACTTACCTGCTACAGCCTTCTCTGGGCCAGAAATGGCTGGAATGAGGGTCTTCCCTGGATCAACACCAGCACCACCAAACTAAAGCCCATGTTGTTCAGGGCTGCAGTGTACCAACATTCCTGAAGGAAACTGAGTCTTACCAGAAAACCACAGTGTGCACCTGATCATACAGAAGTAGAAGCAGAGCAGGATTTTGACCTTGCTGCAGAGTAGAATGATGTTGTGATCATACTTCCATTGGACACATCAGCTTCATAATCTCTGGCAAGGTAAAAAAATGGGAACTTCCCTATCTTCTCCAATCCCTCCTTTGGATGTTCTTGGCATGGATTGTAACTCAATCAAGTTCCACCATGAGACATGAAGGAAAAGGAAGTTTGCCGGAAGCCTTGGAAGTGAAGCAGAGGATGATAAGCCAGTGGCTGTTAGGGTGGAGAGTGGCACTAAGAAAGTACAGATAACCTTTATTCAGCCTACTCTAAGTTATGTAGTTCTACCAATGCCGCCTGTTTCCATCTTTTCAAAACACCATAATACTGCAGCAACTACCACCCCTAATCCAGCAACAGCCCGCCCTAGGCAAAGGCAAGCAAAACAGCATATATCCACCTAAAAATCTCCAGGCTTTGCCACATATATAAAACTCTCCTACCCATTCTGGGACTTCTTAACACACAGGCCGCCTAAGAAGCACATTAGAAAATGTTTAATTTCTGCATAAAAGTTCATTGTCATAAGTCATGTAGGTATTAAGAACTGTCCAACTACAAAATAAACACACAATGATGTTGGAACATCACTTCAAAAATATGGGTGCTGGTGAGAGAGAGGAAGCAGTTGAACTTATAGAAGGAAGTGGCAGTGAGTAAGAAGAAGATGTCAACATCATGCAAAGTAGCCCTGTGACTGTCACTCATAGTGTGCAGTCATCACCTGCAGCAGCCTCAGAATGCCACAAGGGACAGAGAGATACAGTCATTCTAAGTTCCCAGGCCTACCAAGTAGGTCACTAGTGGACGTATCAGAAATTAAATAGTTACAACACCATCTATGAAGGCTATGTTGATCCAGAAGTTACAGTACTACCAAACTCATGATGAAGGACATTGATATAATAAGCAGCTGGCCAAAGTGCTGGTGCTTGACGTCCTCCCTTTTTTCTTTTGTGAGAGGAGAGGAGGTGCTGGAATTTGCAGAGAGCCTCTGTTCAAAATGGACGGTTCCCAGCCAGACTCATTTTCCACAGTTTCTCTGTAAGTGCTGCACCATCAACTGTTGCAATTGGTTAGTCAGACTATAAAAGAGAGCACTGTTAATCCATCCATCTCATGACAGGCATGTTGACCAGTTATCAAGCAACAGACTGCAAGTGCATCACTACACACCAGATCTCCTTAAAGGACTGAAGCAAAGGCTAGCTGCTGGCCTCAAAACAGATGATACTTTTTGAGGCATTGGCATCATACAATTGTGATATTCTCCATGAAGAAACTAAACACAATTGCAAAGATCTTGGATGAATTTAACACCAAAGTCTAAGAGTGGCTTCAACCTAATAGTCTCAGCACTGGGTTTGTTGACACTAACAACAACAGTAATATTGTCAATGTCATGGCTGATGGAGGATACTTCAAAGTCCTCTGTTTAGTGCATTGCATGAACCTAATTTTGCATGATTACCTCAAAACAGAATAAGTAGTCAACAATCTACTGGTCACCTGTTGTAGAATTTGCACTTATTTTAAGTTATTCGTTCAAAGCTCGGAAGCAGTTGACGATTATTCAGTATGCTAATAGATTCCCTGTAAAAAACTTGTATAGTAGGTGCCAACCTGCTGCAATGCCTGCTTGAGCAGCAAAAAACTATCAATGATTATACACTATAAAGGAGAGGGTATGCAACTGTCAGAACCATGATGATGGAGCTGGGCAAATGTGGCTAGTGGAGATCCAAATGCTACTGCCTTTAGAGACTGTGATGTGAGAAATCAACAAGGAGGAATGTACCATGAACCAAGCATTCTTGTTGCATCTGCTGTTGGAACAATTGCCAAAGCTGAAATAAACCTTTACCAATGTCGATAAAGAAGGACCTGCTTCGGTAAATAGATTAAGCATTCCCTTTTTGTACCTCTGATGAGTACCTTGTCCTTGTTGATATAGTACAGATTCATAACTTTGAGTATTTTCATGTGCTTTTTTCATGTTATTTTAACTTGCATGTTTTTTCTTCCTTTATACATCCCTTTCCTGCCTTCCCCCACTGTCCTTGTTATTTCATTTATTTTATGTTTGGCCCTGAGGGATGCATCGCTTAACTTTAAATTTTCCTCGTGGTATAAAATCTGTATCTTTGGACACAGTCCCTTGAATTCTTCATTGATTTCTTCCCCTGACACAGTAGACACTCTCTCTTTGGTCCCATGATATGTCTCTGCACACCATGTCCACATACCAAGAGACTTTGCACTTCATGCCTCGCCCTTGTGAGACACCATAAGTATAGTTGGTGTGATGGCAGTTGCAAGACTTTCAGTTGGACAGTGATGGTCCATCAAGACCACTGCAATTCTGCATCGATTCAATCACGGAGGTTAAGTGTGCTCATTCAATCAATCAATCAATCACAATATTTGTAGAGCGCACTACGTACCCGTTAGGGTTTCAAGGCGCTGAGGGTGGGGGTGGGGGGCTGCTGCTACTGGTTGAAGAGCCAGGTCTTAAGAAGTCTCCTGAAGGCGAGTAGGCCCTGGGTCTGTCGCAGGACGGTCGGGAGGGCGTTCCAGGTCTTGGCGGCGAGGAAGGAGAAGGATCTGCCACCGGAGGTCTTACGCTGGATGCGGGGAACGATGGTGAGGGCGAGGTTGGCGGAGCGGAGTTGGCTGGTGGGGGCGTAGAAGTTGAGTCTGTTGTTCAGGTAGGCTGGTCCGGCGTTGTGGAGAGCCTTGTGAGCGTGGGTGAGGAGCTTGAAGGTGATCCTCTTGTCCACGGGGAGCCAGTGGAGGTCTCTCAGGTGGTGGGAGATGTGGCAGCGGCGGGGTATGTCGAGGATCAGCCGGGGGGGAGGAGTTTTGGATGCGTTGGAGGCATCGTATGTCTTTTGCTGCGATGCCTGTGTAGAGTGCGTTGCCGTAGTCTAGCCTACTGCTGACGAGGGCCTGGGTCACTGTTCTTCTTGTTTCTGTCGGGATCCATTTGTAGATTCTACGGAGCATGCGGAGGGTGTTGTAGCAGGAGGCAGAAACTGCGTTGACCTGCTTGGACATGGAGAGGGAGGAGTCGAGAATGAAGCCCAGGTTGCGTGCGTGGTCGGTAGGTGTTGGCAGGGCTCCCAGTGAGGTGGGCCACCAGGAGTCGTCCCAGGCGGAGGGGGTGCGTCCGAGGATCAGGACCTCCGTCTTGTCAGAGTTTAACTTCAAGCGGCTGCTTCTCATCCACTTGGCGATGGACTTCATTCCCTCATGGAGGTTGGCTTTGGCGGTGCGCGGGTCGTTGGTGAGGGAGAGGATGAGCTGGGTGTCGTTGGCGTAAGAGAAAATGTTGAGGTTGTGCTGACGGGCCAGTTGTGCGAGGGGGGACATGTAGATGTTGAACAGCGTTGGGCTCAGCGAGGAGCCTTGGGGGACGCCGCAGATGATGTTGGTGGCTTCGGAGCGGAAGGGTGGGAGGCGGACTCTCTGGGTTCTGCCGGAGAGGAATGAGGAGATCCAGTTGAGGGCTTTTCCTTGTATTCCGGCTTCGTGGAGGCGTGTTTTCAGGGTGCGGTGGCAGACCGTGTCGAAGGCAGCGGATAGGTCCAGGAGGATGAGGGCTGATGTTTCGCCATTGTCCATTTGATGTCTGATGTCGTCTGTGGCGGCGAGAAGGGCAGTCTCAGTGCTGTGGTTGCGTCTGAAACCGGACTGGGAGGGGTCCAGGATGGAGTTGTCCTCGAGGTGGTGGGTTAGCTGAGCGTTTACGATCTTCTCGTGACCTTCGCCGGGAAGGGGAGCAGGGAGATCGGTCGGACGTTTTTGAGGTCGTTGGGGTCTGCTTTGGGCTTCTTAAGGAGGGCGTGGATTTCGGCGTGCTTCGAGTTTTCTGGGAATGTTGCAGTTTCGAAGGATATGTTTATGACCTTTCGAAGTTGGGGGGTGATGGTAGAGTCAGCTTTGTTGTAAACGTGGTGGGGGCATGGATCTGATGGAGATCCTGAGTGGATGGAATTCATGACCTTGCGTGTTTCTGTGTCGTCTATGTATGTCCAGGTGGTCAATCGGTTGCTGCAGGTGGAGTTTTCGGGGGTGGGGTCCAACGTGGGCATGGTGTTGAGGCTGTCGTGGATGTCTGCGATCTTCTGATAGAAAAAGGTGGACAAGGAGTCACAGAGTTCTTGGGATGGTGGGATGTCGTTGACGTTGGCGCTGGGGTTGGAGAGCTCTTTCATGATGCAGAAGAGCTCTTTGCTGTCGTGTGCGTTGTTGTTCAAGCGTTCTGTGAAGTGGGATCGATTGGCTAGTCTGATTAGCTGGTGGTGCTTGCGGGTGGCATCCTTGTGGGCTGTAAGGCTGTCAGGTGTGTGTTCGAGGAGCCATTTCTTCTTTAGTTTCTGGCAGACGTGTTTGGAGGTGAGGAGTTCGTCTGTAAACCAGGCGGCTTTTTTTCTTTCTTGGTTGTCGGTGGATCTCTTGAGTGGTGCGAGGGTGTTGGCGCAGTCGTTGATCCACCGTCCAAGGTTGAGTGCGGCGGTGTCTGGGTCGGTGGAGTCGGTGGGTGGGTTCTGGGCGAGGGTGCTGGTCAGCTGGTCTTCGGGGATTTTGCTCCAGCGAAGGCGGGGTGGTTGTTGGGTGCGGTGGTGCTCGATATGCTTCTTGAATGTGAAGTGGATGCAGTGGTGGTCGGTCCAGTGAAGTTCGCTGGTGTGGATGAAGGTGACGTGGGTGCTTGCGGAGAAGATCGGGTCAAGCGTGTGGCCGGCGATGTGTGTGGGTGTGGTGACGAGTTGTCTGAGGCCGAGGTTGGAGAGGTTGTCAATCAGAGATGCGGTGTTGGCGTCGTTGTTGTTCTCCAAGTGGAAGTTAAGGTCTCCAAGGAGGATGTAGTCCGTAGAAGAAAGCGCGTGGGTGCTGGTGAGGTCGGCGATGGAGTCGCTGAAGGGTGCTCGTGGTCCGGGGGGTCTGTAGATGAGCGTTCCTCTGAGAGAGGTGTTGGGGTCAGTGTGGATTCGGAAGTGCAGGTGTTCGGCGGTCTTGAGGGTGTCGTCCACGTGGGTGTGGATTTTGAGGGTGGATTTGTGGGCGATGGCTATTCCTCCTCCGATTCCGTTGGCGCGATCCATTCTGGTGATCTTGTAGCCGTCCGGGATGGCTATGGAGATGTCAGGTGCTGAAGAGTCGTTCCACCAGGTTTCGGTCAGGAAGGCCCCGTCTGGGGCGGTGGTGTCGAGCAGGTCCCAGAGCTCAATGGCGTGCTTGCGTGCAGAGCATGTGTTGAGGAGTATGCAGTGGAGGTGGTTGGTTCCGGTTGTTGCTGGTTTCCTCGTTCTGTCGCAGGTGAAGTTGCAGGCGCGGCAGGAGAAGGGTCCTTTGGTGTTCTTCAGTGAGGCCTGGGAGCATGTTGTGAAGCGGCCGGGGTTGAGAGCCTTGAGCTGGTTGGCCGTGTAGAGGCGTCTGGCGGAGCGGGGGTCGTGCGGACCAGGGGGGGTGGTGCTGGGCGCGGTCCAGGCGCGGACGGGCGCAGACGGGCTTGCCTCTGGCACGCCAGCGGCACGCCCGCAGCGCGCGTTAGCTGCGCGGACGCGCAGCGCCAGCCATTAAGAAGGGAGGGGGGAGGGAGGAGCAGCTGGGAGGCGGGAGGGAGCGGCAAATGGGGGCGCGAGGGGGGCGGGGCTGCAGGGAGGCAGCGGCGGGGAACGCGGCTCAGAGAGCCGGCAAGGGGAGCGCACAAGGGGCAAAAGCAGTCACAGAAGTGAAAAAAAGGCACAAATGGAAGCAGATGGAACAAAAGGCACAATAAAGCAAGGCACAGAATACAGTCACAAATACAGTAAAAACGGCACAATGCAGACGAGTCTAGCAACGCTTACCAGAAGCCCACTAGACACTAGGGATGAGGTGCAGGCGGATGCCTGCGGGTGGAGGAGGGCCTCGAACATGCGAGCAGCAGCGTGGGTGGGGGTCAGGCCACGGACACAGCAAGGTGGTGCTGCGGACGTGGGGGAGCGAGCTCCTGACCAAAGGCAGGTCAGAGGTCGCTCACCCTCAACGTGCAGCGCCAGCCATTAAGAAGGGAGGGGGGAGGGAGGAGCAGCTGGGAGGCGGAAGGGAGCGGCGAATGGGGGCGTGAGGAGGGTGGGGCCGCAGGGAGGCAGCGGCGGGGGAACGCAGCTCAGAGAGCCGGCAAGGGGAGCGCACAAGGGGCAAAAGCAGTCACAGAAGCGAAAAAAGGCACAAATGGAAGCAGATGGAACAAAAGGCACAATAAAGCAAGGCACAGAATACAGTCACAAATACAGTAAAAACGCCACAATGCAGACGAGTCTAGCGATGCTTAACAGAAGCCCACTAGACACCAGGGATGAGGCGCAGGCGGATGCCTGCGAGTGGAGGAGGGCCTCGAACACGCGAGCAGCAGCGTGGGCGGGGGTCAGGGACACGGACACAGCAAGGTGGTGCTGCGGACGTGGGGGAGCGAGCTCCTCACCAAAGGCAGGTCAGAGGTCGCTCACCCTCAACGCGCAGCGCCAGCCATTAAGAATGGAGGGGGAGGGAGGAGCAGCTGGGAGGTGGGAGGGAGCGGCGAATGGGGGCGTGAGGGGGGCGGGGCCGCAGGGAGGCAGCGGCGGGGAACGCGGCTCAGAGAGCTGGCAAGGGGAGCGCACAAGGGGCAAAATCAGTCACAGAAGCGAAAAAAGGCACGAATGGAAGGAGATGGAACAAAAGGCACAATAAAGCAAGGCACAGAATACAGTCACAAATACAGTAAAAACTGCACAATGCACACGAGTCTAGCGACGCTTACCAGAAACCCACTAGACACCAGGGATGAGGTGCAGGCGGATGCCTGCGGGTGGAGGAGGGCCTCGAAAACGCGAGCAGCAGCGTGGGCGGGGGTCAGGGACACGGACACAGCAATGTGGTGCTGCGGATGTGGGTGAGCGAGCTCCTGACCAAAGGCAGGTCAGAGGTCGCTCACCCTTGACGCGCAGAGCCAGCCATTAAGGAGGGAGGGGGGAGGGGGGAGGGAGGAGCAGCTGGGTGGCGGGAAGGGAGCGGCGAATGGGGGCGCGAGGGGGGCGGGCCGCAGGTAGGCAGCGGCGGGGAACACGGCTCAGAGAGCCGGCAAGGGGAGCGCACAAGGGGCAAAAGCAGTCACAGAAGCGAAAAAAGGCACAAATGGAAGCCGATGGAACAAAAGGCACAATAAAGCAAGGCACAGAATACAGTCACAAATACAGTAATTACCAGAAGCCCACTAGACACCAGGGATGAGGCGCAGGCGGATGCCTGCGGGTGGAGGAGGGCCTCGAACACGCGAGCAGCAGCGTGGGCGGGGGTCAGGGACACGGACACAGCAAGGTGGTGCTGCGGACGTGGGGGAGCGAGCTCCTGACCAAAGGCAGGTTAGAGGTTGCTACCTCATTAATAACATTAATAACACCCCTTGTTTATTAGCAGCCTAGTGTCTGATGAGTGAGTTTCCTCTACTTACTCACTCAACAAACATATTCTTAAAATAATTGTTTTTGTAATTCACAGAGGTGGGTCTTTTTCTAAACCTTATAGGTAAAACCCACCTAGTATACTACTTGATCCTATGTTATCATTGGTGCTTTCACTTGGTAGTCCTTAACACTACACACAGATGAATTAATCTCTGCCCTCATCTTTTAATTCAATTAAAGGCATTAGTAGATTTTATTCTTTTCACTACTTTTGGCATCTGTCCTAGTAGGTTTTCCAGTCTTACTTTTCCCTCTACTTTGGTATGTTCCATCAGGCCATCCTCAGTCCCTTTGAGACCCTTATATCCCATAGAGGGACGAAACACTGTTGACAGTATTGTATTCACAAACAAGTCTTTCAGTAATTCACAACATTATATGAACTGGCAACAGTGTAATTTGCCCAATAAGATTGAATTATATAGTTGTTTACTTACCAATATACCTTGGATTTTCACTCATTGTCTTACTTTTTTGCTTGATGATGGTTGTTGCTAACTTGCGGGTCACTTTGCATTTGTAGTGTTCCAATATTTGTTTTAAGATGTGATTTATAAGGTGAATAAATAACTTTTTAATTAGAAATCTATGATTTTGTTTGCAATGTTCTCATACTACAGTCATTTTGCTGTCTCGGTTAGTAATTCTTCAAAATGAGTTCCATGTGTGCTCTGTGTGCATTTGTATTAATCCTTCTCTGGAACACAAATAAAGGGCTGCAAAAAGAGATTGTGCCCTCCTACAAGTACATCTGTCCGACAATACTGGATCCATGCAACAAAAATGAATTGGACACCCATTTCTTTCTCAATACTTGCATCTCCAATTGCAAGAATTGGATTTTCAGGAAAGCTGGTGATCTAGAAGATGAATGATTGCAAATGTGAGACCATGGCAGAGCTGAAGTTTAGCTTCAAACTCTGTAGAGGATGGCACTTTTGGCTTTGAGTCCACTAGAAACCTTTCGTACTGCAGGAGTAGCAGCTGCAGCACCCAACACCATCATTGGCTAGTACTAAAAAGCAGTAACAGCTTCACTTCCAACATCTGCAATCGGTTAGTTTCATACAGCAGGACTTAAATCAAGGTCATAGGTGTATACATTGACCATTGTGCCATTGGGAAGATGGTCCAAGAATATGTGGATGATCCAATAGAGGTGTACCTCGATCAAGGCCTATTGACCTATTGGCATGGGAAAGAGGAACTGTGGGCAGAACTAATCTCAGCAGGCTATCAATAACATATCTAGCGTGTGTGCAACTTTGGAACAAGTATTCAGTGGACCTGAAGCAGTTGTTACAGTCTAAAGGATCAGTCTCTCTCCTCAAATCATTGAAACTTTGACAATGATAAAATTAATAAACATTTAATCCACAAAATCATTACGCTTCAGAACATACATCAAACAGCAATTGCCCGGATATCACAACTGTGGTGCGTATTCACACTTTGGACCACCCCCCCCTGAGTTTGAGGATGAACTGTACTTTTCAGATTAAAACAGGAACAATAACACTACAACAGCTATGACCGCTTTATTTGGCATGTGTTAGTGCAGAACTATTGTAAAAAAAAACTGCATGGCACAGATAGTCAAACAAGGAGGACACATCCATTTTGGCCAGGAATGACTGAGTGGTGAGAGGTGACAGAGATTCAAAGATCAATTCAACCTTTGATTCAGTCAGAGATTTTGAAATGGGCAATGGTATCAGTCTAAATGGAAGCCTCAATTCCATTTAAAAAAATGAGATGGCTTATATCGCTATCCTTTGCTCCCTTCCTGTAAGAAATTGGATTATTGTTTGGGGTAAGTGACTACCCACCTCAAGGAATAATCACAACCCTTGTCAGGCTGAAGCCTCAAAGTTACTAAATTAATCTTAGTTCAATCCCCTAATAGCTGTGGCACAGAACAGATAGGTTTATTAAATTAGAACAATAGAATATGATTTAAAAAAACAAAATGACACCAAAATTATAAAAAATCTAACCTGGGGAACCATGGATGTGAGTTTTTAAAGATTTAAGGGTAAATAGTGCCAAAGCCCAAAGTGATAATGTTTATGGTCATGGTAGAAAGGGATCAATTTGACAAAGACCATATTAGGGTGCAGGTCAGTTACACCAACCAAGTTTGTCCTGGTCAAAGGTTTTACCTTCTGACTTGGTCTTTTAAGCCCAATTCACCACAGGAGTACATATCCAAAGCTCCAATACCTCAGAAGAGGCACTTACAGACTCACAGGATGTCAGGCAGAGGTCAACAACCGGATCTTCTAGAGGTCCAGTTGCCACTGGACAGTTGGACAGTTGAAGAAAAAGCCTCAGTTTAGCTTATTGTAGCTTGAAGAGGAGGTCAGTCTTATGATCCTTGTAGTACACAACTTTGTTCTAAGCGCAAGAGAGAGAAGTTCCAGTTCCTCATTTCAGGCAGAGGTCAACAACCGGATCTTCTAGAGGTCCAGTTGCCACGAGACAGTTGGACAGTTGAAGAAAAAAACGCCTTTTAGCTTATTGTAGCTTGAAGAGGAGGTCAGTCTTGTGATCCTTGTAATACACAACTTTGTTCTGAGCGCAAGAGAGAGAAGTTCCAGTTCTTCACAGCTCCTCTAAATTTTGAGACAGCAGGTCCAGTCTTCCTTCTGCCCTTTCTCAAGTCCAGCAGTGTTCTGGTACCTGGGTATGCAACATTTGTACTTGACATAAGCTACTGGGTGGGAATAACTCCTGGAAACATGATAACCAATGAGGTAACACTACTTGGTTGATCCCTTCCCACTTTGGGCATTTTCAAGATAATGAAATTCTTTGGCCATATTAAACTTGAGCTCCTTGTGCTGGGGATGTGTGGGCAGTGCACAATGGTAATCCTAGGATTCTCCCACATCTAACACTAAAATCCAGTTTGCAGCAGCCACTGTACTCACACGAAACCTAATGACAGAAGTCTGGTAGAACAACAGTAGGGTTCTTTAGCAACCAGAGAATGGATACATAAGAATTGTCTTGCCATCCTGTTCTTATTCTCTCAAGTGGGTACCAAGTGTTGTAACCCCAGCAAACCTGACACATAGGATTTGATGTGCCAAAGGATTTGCAAATGATTTAACATTAAAAAGAATGCTCACATCTACCATCCTTCTTATGAGCTCGAGGCAGTCATCCCTGTTCATTCAGGTCATACTGTCAACCATAATGACCTATTATGGAGGTTCTGTGAGGCATTTCACATCTTGTTCTAATTGTATTCAGTCCATGTACAGGCTGAGGTAAGCTGAAGAATTAATACAAATTAGCCTCCAGGAGCTTTGGACAGAGAAAAGGCAACTTTCTAAAAGTAACTTTTCTTTAACAGTTATTAAAATTGAACCTTTTGATAATTATTTAGATAGTTGATTCATTATTATTCTAGCTAGACCCATTACTGAGATATAAAGTATTAGGATTTTAATCTACAACCTGGTTTTCTGCACTAGAGAGCTAGACCTACCACAGTGAAAATAGCTTTTGGGTGTTAGCCATAGAAAGGATATGTGAACATTAACTTTCTACAACTCTTTCTTTTAAATACCATGCACTCTGCCTTGTGGGCTACAAGACAAACATATTGGTGCCTCATGAATAGGTTTTTACCTGTCAAAAGGTCAAATTACAGCTTTTAAAGTCAAGTAATACAGGCTAGGCCTGAAGCCATATTTGCACCATCACTGTTGTGGATGGCACAATAGGTTCTGCAGGGCACAAATGACATTCAACTTAAAGCCTCTGGGTATACGTTGTACCATATACTAGTCGCTTATAGAAATGTTAAATATGCCAGTTAGAGTTATTCCAATTAGACCAGGTTTACGAGAGAATCAGAGGCACTAAAGGCTAAAAAAGAGGGATCACAGGCATAGGGCTAAAATGTACAGAGCTCTAAAGCAGCAAAACTATAGGGTCCAGAAAAAGGCAAAAAATCCAGAGTGACCATGCAGAACAGCTGGGTGGATTTCCTATAATTCCCACTCTGGGCTACCATTGAAGATTCAAAGTATTGCACTGCTTATATGTATAGCACTTCCTTGAAAAAGAGAGACACATAGACAAACGAGCACCACATTTAACAACATGTAATTTGCACCAATGAATACCAAATTATGATTAAGCATTTGTGTGATGGCTAGGGGGTAAGATAAACTTGATATGTAATGCGTAGGTGATCATTCTGCATCATCAATGCTTCCACATGTTGCTGGGATTGTTACTTTACTTGATTGTTGATTCATTAACTTAAGGTCATCATCTCTAGTGTCATCTGAGACCACTTAGTTTACACAGAATAGACTCAATTTCTTTTGATTTTCTTGTTCAAAAGGTTGATCTCTTTCTGGATGAAATAAAATCTGTGAGTACTAGTGACAACATACAGTAGAAGGACCAATGCCTATCTACTTCTATAGGAAACAAAAGGGCTCAAAGAGACCTATACCTGTGGAATGGAGGAAGGTCAGTGGCTCAAGTGTCAACTCTAATCATGTGTTTGCAGTCTGGACATGTCACATGGTAGACACAATCACATACTTTTATTGTTGGATCATCAGCTGGGAACATGCTGGGTATGCATTAGATGTCTAGCTAGTTGTCTGGTTGTTTGAGATCAGTACATGATTGGCTCTTAATTAATTGTACACCACAGAGCCAGTGTAAACTCTGCCCTCTGACTCCTCATGCACCATGATTAACTTGACTCTTGATCATTATCGTTATCTTTTTGAGTTCCAAAGGCATTTTCTTATGCAAGGAACCTCCATGATGCTCCTGCTCTGCAGTTCAGCCCAGTACAATGGCAGACAAATGCAGATGAACTGTTCATTTGAATACAGTATAATTTTTCTTATATTATAAATATTTTGTAAGTGTGTGAGTCTTTCATATTTTGCTTTTTTCCAGTCTAGGTAACAATTAGCTGATATGGGCGTCCAGGGCTGGTAAAAGGAAAGACTGTTTGAATTCAGAAACTGAACTCCCATCTTCCTTCCACAACAGATGTGACATGGTCATCAAGTGGAAGAATGTTGTTTTTGTCTATCTCTCACCACCAAGTTGTATGATCTGTAAATTTCCCCATCAACAAATCTCACTCTTAGCTGAGCAGATAGGGTTAAAGCTATGCCAACTCTTGCAGGAGGAGGTTACCAATAAATGCAAATGGGTCCACACAACCCTCCTTGCCAGGCAAGAAAATGACATCACAGTACAGAGATTAAATTACAATATTTTGCCAAGGCCAGACAGTTCTTTTTCCACAAACTATGCCCCATGGTGTCTTCTGAAGTAACTTTCTCCTGAATCCTCAGCCCTGATGCCTTCACTATTTACACTCTAGTAAATAAATCTACTTTATGTTGATAAGTTGTTTTATCATGATGTTCTCTGTCCTGGATTTTCCATTCACTCCCTTTTTTCTTTTAGACTAGTTGCCTGTGAGGCAGAATGGGAACCACTTGGCTGGTTCACTAGCATCATTAAGAATAAGTAGAATCTTGTTATTTCTGTGATATCTTCCCTGTAAGTGGCAGGCCACAGCCAGCACTAAGGCCCTTTGGGAAAAACCCTGCATGAATGTAGTGGGCCCATTTAAGGAGGTAGCAGACATCAATTTTTCTACTCATGTAAGAAATGAAGTTCTAAGAATAGGAAGGAAGGATAATTGTTCTGAATCTGTGTTGGTAGACAAGATTAGTTTTTAATAGTTGCAGCAGTAAGTATACAACTGCTAGATACTGGGAGGGTGGCTTCTGCTTAGCATGATAAAGCCATTAAAGGGAGGGAGGTTTGGGCATCATCATGGTCAGTATTTCAACACTGATTGCAGGTGGGGAAGTACTAGAGAAGGTATGGTAACTTATCTAACCTGGCAAAGGAGCTCAGGTGGAGAGAGACCAAAGAGAGAAAAATGTGGGATGGACACAGTTGGACTTTTGCCTTGCAGCTCCTGCCTCACCCACGGTACTGTGACACCCTGAAAACTTCACTTAGAGAAGTGTGTGCTGTCTCAAGCTACCACGGCTCACCCATTAGTCCTGCAGTACTTGGCAGAGGAGCCTTTCATTCTGGGATACCACATCTCAATATGCACTTTTTAACATGCCTTCCAGGTGCTCATAGGCCCCTCCTTTTCTGTGTGGAGTTTGACAAGGCTGCGGCCCATTGAAAAACTATTTTTGTTTCTCTTTAAGTACCCACTTCGAGGAAGAGGTCCTCCAGTGGATGCTCCTGTCCTTCAGTTTAAGCACATGAAGCACAAACATGGACATCACCACTTGGCCCAGCTTTGACACACCTTCGGGGACAACGAGGTGGCGGGGTGCAGCAGGCAGCTCCAATATTGCAGAGACAGTTAGGAGAGCATCTCCATGCCTTGTCAGAAGGATAGGTCTCGTGGAAGATAGTCAGTTCAGGAACAGTGCATCTGGGAATCGCAGAGAGGTGAAGATGAGGTGGAAGTTTCCTCTCCCAAAGGAAAGGCATAGGACATAGTGTGATGAATGTGGTTTCTGCATTAAGCACAAAACTGTTGTACAGGTGGAATCTCCCCTTATGGCAGGAGTGAGCTACTTTATTATTCAGAGGTGCCCTGGGGAGGAGGTAGGGTGCAGCCAGACTTTATGTGTGACAAATTAAGAGAGGCACTATTTCTTGGATGTTCACATCACCGAAATACCATGGCTGACAACAACACTTATGGATAGCCCTGGGAACCAATGCCCAAAGCCAACCAAACCACACTAGCCAAAAGCTGAAATATTCTGTCCAAAATCCACTTTCTGTGTGTATGTGTTGCATTTTATGGTGTGTGTTGTATGATGACATGAGCTGTCATCAGAAAGGTAAAGCTGTCGGTAGACAAGGGCTAGAAAGGATGCTTAAAAGTCCTAAAGTATGGCAGAAGTGTGAGAGTGCCATAGTAAAGTATTCCTTTTTAAATAATATTTTTTCAAAACACTTTGGGTTATATTTACAAGCCCCTTGCACCACCTTAGTGCCGACATAGCATAATTTTTTTTAAGCTAAGATGGCTTTTTTTGCTGTGCCCTATTTACAAAGTAGACATAATGTATACAAGGGGGGGCATTCAGGCGGAGAGAGGTGCAAAAAAATGCTGTACAACATTTCACTGTGCCATTTTTTCCATCATTTTAAACACCTGCTCAGAGCAGTCGTTAAAATGACGCATCAATTATATTCAATGGGCCCCCATGTGCTTTGCGGCATCAGCATCCAAATATTGGACGCTGGTGTAGCAAAGTGCCAAAATAGCATCAACAACGTTGATACTATTGTGCTAATGACCACCATGGTGCGCCGTATTGTAAATACGGCACAACCATGGTTTTGTTTCGTGCAGGTAGGGAGGCACAAGAAAAGTGGTGCATCATCTATGATGCTCCACTTTCTTGTATATACACCCCTTTGAATGCTGTGTGGAGATTGGAACCCCCCAAAAGCAATTGGTTATAATTTTTTCAGAAAGTAAATGAAGAGTAGCATTCCTTTTTCATCTAAATTACAAGAACTCTCTCAGCCTTGCTAAGTGACCAGAAGGTCTGTTTGTATCACTGCACCCAAATACGTCACTCGCTAATTTTCCATTTTCCATTTTCCATTGCAAATAAGACATCTAGGCAGCAGTCAACAACTTTTATCATTGTCTGCAAAAGGATTTGGAGGAAAAAATGGATGGGGCAGATAATCGCTGCCCTATTCTCAAATGTAAATAAGACACCAGTGCAATCTCCAGTTGCTCACATCCTGCTTTCCAATCAAAAATAGGCTTGGGTGAAATGTAAATTATGCCATGGTAATTAACATATATTCAGGAAATTCTCATTGCACTTGTTAGGTGAAATTTTCCGATTATGCCATTACCCTGCTTCACATAATTATGCTCCATTTGCCGTAACATTTGTCCAGGAATGATGACATTCGAGGTAAAAGTTTTCTGCAAATGCACATGCACAACACAGTGTGACTATTGTTTAGTGTGCATTTGTTTAAATAGTCCACGTGGGAAAAATTGACACAGGTATGCAGTTCATGGTAAAATATAGCACATAATGACTGATTTGCATTTTGCATAATTATATGTAATTTTGCAGTCATTTCCTGTATTATGCAAAAGCAAATTATGCAAATTTCTCACACTTCTAAAAATCCATGCTGATCAACAAGAACCAGGGCACTTGATTGGGGCCCCAGCTGGGGCCCTCAATCTCTTGGTTCCATTAGTGAAGAGAACACTGTAGCAGCTATCAGCTGCCAGGAGAATTACAATAATCAAGGAAGGCAGCAGCTCTTTCCCGGAACTTTGGCTAGCCTAGGAGGGAACTTGAGGCATGCAGAGTGAAACCTCCTATAATTTTGGTCAAGGGAGGATGACACTAGCAATGCTCCTAGCTCCTCAGAAATTGTGAACAGCACAGTACAATGGTGCTGCCTCCCACTGTCCCCTGCTCTGAGCCACTGCATCCCATGGAAAGTCCTGACTCCCTAACCCGTCACCTCTGCATTAGGGGTGGGCAGAATGTTTCATTCTGCCTGTGGAATTGGTGGAATTTTGGACACTCTGCATTACATTTTAATGCGGAGTTACGGCCAAATTTCGCCAATCACTGCATGCAAGATTTGGTGTCCCCAGCTCGATTTTCTAAAGGGGCGGTAGTGGGCTTTCACAAGCAGTCGTGGCCAGAGGGCTGCCACTTGAGTAGGTTTGCTGCCACTTGAGTAGATTTTCTACTTGAGCGGGAGCAAAATCAACTTGAATCGCTGCGTGCTCTTTGTGCCATTTGCACAGATTGTTCAGCTCTGCTCAGGGTCCCAGCACCAAAAAGCAGCATGAGCAGCACAAGCTGCATATTTTCTACTAATTGGAGGAACTCTGTGGAACTTGCTGACATTTTATGTGGAACTCTGTGAGTTCTCCCCCACCCCCACTCTGCACTATACATATACCTTTTAGGTCAACTCCTTGCACCTTTCAATATGGGCATCACCCTTGGCAGCCATTCTCCTTAACTCCTGGCACCCTGTCCCATTCAACAATGTAGGAAAGTGCCCCTTTAGGCATGATTATCCCCCCACTTTTTGCCTGATATTGATGCTAACTTGACTGAGTGTGTCATGGGATACTGCTAACCAGGCCCCAGCACCAGTGTTCTTTCCATAAACTGTACCATTGCACCCACATTCGGCATACCCCTGGCACACAGCTAAATCCCTTGCAAAAAGTACCAGTGGTACCAACGACTAAGTGACCAAGGAGAGTCCCTAAGAGCTCCAGCATATATTGTGCCACCCTAATGGACCCCTCACCAAGCACATGCACACTGCCTTTGCAGACTGTGTGCCCTGGTGGGGAGAAGGTAAAGTCGACATGGCAGCACTTCCAGAGTGTCATGCCCACAAACCACTGCCTGTGGCATACGTAAGTCACCTCTCTAGCAGGCCTTACAGCCCTAATTCAGGGTGCACTACACAACAGGTGAAGGCATAGCTGCTTGAGCAATATGCCCCTACAATGTCTAAGTCCATTCTTAATACGTGTAGTGTGGCCATATTAAGTACATGAACTGGGGGTTTGTCATTACAAACTCCACAGCTCCATGATGGCTTCACTGAAGGCTGGGAAGATTGGTATCAAATTTCTCAGTACAATAAACCCACACTGATGCCATGGTTGGATGTATTGTACAATTCACACAGAGAACATTTTAGAGATGCCCCCTGCATTTTACCCAACCCTTTAGTGTAAGGCTAACCAGCCTGTGCCAGCCTCCCACCAACAGACAAGTTTCTGACCTCATGGAGTGAGAAAGTTTGTGCTCTCTGGGGTCAGGAACAAAGACTGCTCTGGGTGGAGGTGCTTCACATCTCCCGCCTGTAGGAACTGTAACACTTGGTATGAGGCTCAAAGGCTCAGAATGAAAAAAGAAAGAAGAAGGAAGAAGGACTGCTAAGCCGACCCCAGCAGTGAAGATTCCAGATGACAACTGACTTGGCCCCAGCCCTACCGGCCTGTCTGCAGTTTCAAAAAACCCTGCTCCAAGAAGGCAACGCATCCTGCAGGACCAGCAAACTGTACAAACCCCCAGAGGACTGCCTGCCCAGCAGAGGACCAAGAACTCCTGAGGACAGCAGCCCTGTCCAGAAGAAACCTCCAAAAAGGACTCCACGGCCACCCTGAATCCACAAGCCTTTCCCTCTCTGCACCCGATGCCCATAGTGAAGTCCAGGTGACCCACTGGTCCACAGAAGGTTCCCAGGTGATTCTGAACTCAGGTCCACCCTGGGTTGACCCCTTCTGGCCAACACAATGATGCCTGCAACATGAATCAGGAGGATCCCTCTGACCAGGACTGGATCCAAAGGAGGTACCCGTGGCTCAAGGAGACCATGCAGCCACAGCCCCCTGGCCATGGGGAATCTGACCGATGGTCCAGGGGGTCCAACGGGCACCACCCCTAGCTGTCCAGCCTTTGGTTTCCCACAACTGACCCCCTGGACCCAGCCTGCGACATCTTTTGTGACCCCTGGGCTCCCCCCATTGAAAAGCATTGGGTACCCAGCTCTGTGTTCGCACTCTGCACCTGGCCGCTCTTGTGTTGCTGAGGGTGTGTGTTTGGTGTGATCCTGTGGCCCCCCTGCTTCTGACCTAAACCCCCCATGCCTGTGTCCTGGAACTGCGGGTACTTACCTGCAATCTGTTTTCTACCAAGCACCCCAGTCCTCATAGTATTCCATTACCAACCTGATGCCAAATTTGACCTCTGCACCCAGTTGGCACCATGTTGCTGGTAATGCACTTTTGGGGTCAGTCTAAAATTTGACCTGTGGACATCCTAAATCCTGAAGACTTGAATTGTAAGTCATGTACTTACCTGTTTTCTGTGCTAACACTTTTTCCCCACTAGGACTCTATGGACTCACATGGAAAATGCACTGTTTCAACTTTTGAAATAGAAAATTGCTACTTACTTGTAAACTGCTTTATTTACAAAAAACAAACAAAGTATATTTGATACATATGCTTATACCTGTTAACAACTGTACTATCTGCAACAAAGTTCTTCTGTTTCTAGTACTTAAGTAACAAAATATAGTTTTGCTATAAAACAACATTGGACTGAAGTTAATCATTGAGTGTGTGCCTCATTTCTTGACTGTGAGTGTACAACAAATGCTTTACCTTATTGTCTGATAAGCCTAACTGCTTGACCACACGTCCACAAAAGAGAGCAGTGGTGTTATCTACTTTAGTCTCCGTTAAGCCTCTGGGGAACCCCTGGACTCTGTGCACTCTATACCTCATTTTGGTATAGTATATACAGAGATAGCTTCCTACAAACATCATGACCCTTGCCCCACTGCTTCATATCTTTGGAAGTGGAAGGGTTCACAGTCCCAAAGACAAGCAAGGTGCTCTTACACATCTTATTGTCACAAAAAGTGCTTTCAAAAAGCATTAATTTGTAAAATAATTTAAAAAAATAGAACAGCTGTCATTGTATAATACAGAATTCCCACACTACATTAAATAGAAAGTCACTTTCTCACTCACTTTGTCTCAGTCCTACACTCTGTCTATCCTTAATAATAGTCTTAGTGGTTGCTCCTGCCCTACCCAACTACACACCTAGAGTCAGCTTCCCAAGCAAATCTCAAATCAATCCCACTAAGAGTTAAGTGGTTTGGGTAAATGTAAATGTACTCAAAAGATCCATCCTCCTGAAACTCTTTACCTTTGACCCTCCAACATGAGGTTTATTTCAAAAGCTATAATAAATGCCCCAGACCAAGTTTTTTACACCAGTCAAGCAAAGGTGTCTTAGATTAAACATTCTCTTTCCATAACATATCTTTTCTCCAACAGTTCTGACTCAGTAGTGTTACAAAGCATTACAATAACAATAAATAAAATAGCAAATAAAATATATCAGAAATATTATCGTACTGATGCGGGACAGGACTATAAAGGACAAGACTATGGTGTAATTTGAAATAATTTTGATTCTGACCATCAGTCCACAAGCCTGCAAGGATGGTGGATGCCATGGTCTGCACCCCTCCTTTAGTGAAGAGTCTTCCCCATTTAGAGAACCCCTCCCCCCAACTTGATTGAGATCCCTGTATTGTGAAGTGAGCTGTAGTTGCACCCCTTACTGCACTGCAGATTTGTCATGCAGATTCTATGTTTAAATTGAACTGTTCGGTTTAGAGAAATAAAACTCCTGAAGCAGAAGTTTGTTTTCTCCAAAACAACAAAATAAAAGGCACAATGACCAAGGAGTTCTCACCTTGCTTGTCGGTGCTGGTATGCACTTTCCATGCCCATATCGCCATGCCTGGCAGAGTGAGCATGGACAAGGGAAATCAGTTATGTTGCCATGCCCTTTTATAACCACCACTATGACCTGGCAATCCTGTGCAAACAGACTGGCACATCAGGGGTTACCCTAGATGGAGCCAGGTAAGGCTTTGCCAATGGTAACCTAACAGATCATTATCAGTAGATGGGTGGAGGGAACTGCAATTTTGGAGGAACTAAAGTCCCACCATTTTATGGCATTGCTCCTGCCTCACAAAATTATAGGCCCAAGTAAAAGGTTTTGCACAACAACAAGTTTTTTTTTTTTTTTAAAGAGAGGCTGCGTCTTAGCACTTTTTTAAATTGCGGGGGGAGGTATCTCAGAGGGAGGGAGTTTGTGCAATAAAGAGGGTGTAGATGCCTCCTGCCCCACCGTCCCCCCCGTAATTTAAAGAAATGCTATTGATACTGCCAGCACTGGCTGCATCATAGCATTTAACATTCAGCCATGCTGCACAGAGTAAGCTAGACCTACTGGCTTTGAAAATGTTTGTTTTTCCTTATAACAGGGGAGGTCTGGATGGGGCAGAAAAATGAAGGAGGGAGAGGGAGGGCCAAGATGAATCTGACGGGAGGTGGAAAGCTACAATGTGGGATAGAGAAAGTGGGGGCAAACAGCAACACGGAACCAGGTGAGGGGGAAAGGATTGGGACAGGGTAGGACAGGACTGGGTAAGCAATGATGCGGAGCAGGGCTGAAGGGGGCAACCAACAGCTTGGAGAGGGCCAAAGGGTGGGAACGGGCAAGTAATCACACATGAGGGCGGGAAGGGGCAAGTAATAACAGACAGAAGACAGAAAGGGTGGGAGGAAACAAGCAACAATGCAGAATGGGTCGGGAGGTGGCAAGCTGAAAAGTGGGTTGGGGTGAGAGGAGGCAAGCAACAGGATGGAGTGGGATAGTTAGGGTAAACAACAGCAGGGAGCTGAGTTGGAGGGGGCATGCAACAACACGATGAGAGGTAGAAAGGGGTGAGGAGCGGTATAACATCACAAAGAGGGTGAAAGGAGCAAGCAACAATGCAGAATGAGGGTGAGGTGGCAAGCAACATGATGCAGTGACACAGGTGGAGGCATGCAACAGGACGGGGAAGAGTTGAAGGTAGCAAGCAACATCACAGCAAGGGGCAGAAGGAGGGGTGGGGGCAAGTAGCAACACATAGAGAGTGACAAGGGGCAAGACAGAGAAGGAAGAGAGGATGAAGGAGGGAAAGC
Organism: Pleurodeles waltl; assembly: GCF_031143425.1. Lineage (NCBI taxonomy): Eukaryota > Metazoa > Chordata > Amphibia > Caudata > Salamandridae > Pleurodeles > Pleurodeles waltl. Next base: position 497,527,599 of record NC_090440.1, read on the forward strand.
AAAAACACAGAGCAGGATCAGTTAGAAGGACATGAGGGTGATGGTCTGCAAATACATAAATTCTTATAGAGTGCTTCAACTAAAAGGAAAAAGTAGCTCCAAAAGTGCAAGCAATGGAAGGACACAAATATTTGGGTTGTGCTCCTGGGGAGGAACAAACACACAAAGAGGAAGTATCTTGCAAGCGAACGGGATCCAAAAATAAAGTATATGCCCTGCATTTCAAATGAATAAATAGTAACTATAAGTATCCTGCTTTCTGAACACAGTTTCAGAACATTTAGGCCCATATTTATACTTTTATTAGTGCCACCTTTGCGTCATTTTTTGACACAAAAGTGGCACAAACTTACAAAATACAATTATATTTTGTAAGGTTGCGCCGCTTTTGTATCAAAAAATGACGGAAATCCAGAGCTAAAAAAGTATAAATATGGGCCTTAATCGTCAGCTGTAACGATTTTTTCTTCCATTATTTTTTTATCTGGCACGCTTTACAGTCACTGACGTTAAAAAAGAAAACCTATAATAGGAAGGTCCTAGTCTTTGTGCATCAATTACATGATTGTGGGTTAACTATTCAAGGAACATGTCTCTTAATCCTTTAACCGCCAAGGACATAACAGTTACGTCCTTGGCAGCAGTGCTGAGGCGCCAAGCACGTAACCGTTACGTCCGGGTAGAGGCCCTCGGAGGAAGTGCTAGCGCTCCCCCCAAAGACCTCCCCCTCATCTCTCCAGAGTAGGGCTGGAAGGGGAATCGCTTCCCCTTCCACCCTGACCCCTCCTCACCCCCCCGGTGACGTCTGATGATCTGAGGTCGCCTCCCATCAAAGAGATTAGTTTCTCCTCAGTACGGGTGCAGGGGAGGTCAGAGAGGAATGAAAAGGAAAGGAAAGGCCTTTCCTTTCCTTTTCATGTCTCTCTGAGCATTCCTGCAGCACAATAGCACAAGGATCTTGCTGCAGGGATGCCACTAGACACCAGGGAGTATGCTTTTTTGTTGAAATTGGCATAAGGGGAGCGACCCCTTAGGCAAGGGTCGCTTTCCAAGGGGGGGCATTTTTTCTAAGGCCATTTCTGCCCCCATGGGGGCAGATCGGCCTATATTAATTAGGCTGATCTGTCCCCAGGAGGGGGCAGAAGCCATTAGACACCAGGGATGTTTTTTTTTTTTTTTTATGTTTATAAGGAATGCGACCCCTTAGGCAAGGGTCATTCCCCAGGGGACAATTAATTATTAGGCCTTTTCTGCCCCCAAGGGGGCAGCTCAGCCTATATTAATTAGGCCAATCTGCCCCCAGGGGGGCAGAAACCACTAGACACCAGGGATTTTTTTTTGTTTACATTAATAATGAGAGCGACCCCTTAGGCAAGGGTTGCTCCCCAGGAGGCAATTTTTTTATTAGGCCTTTTCTGCCCCTCTTGGGGTCAGATCGGTCTATAATAATTAGGCCGCAGAAACCACCAGGTACCAGGGATTTTTTGTGTTTGTTTTTTTACAGATGGGGCACGATCCCTTAGGCAAGGGTTGCTCCCCTGGGGGGCACTTTTACTTTAGGCCATCATCGGCCTATTTTTTCCAATCTGTCCCCAAGGGGGTCAGAAACGACTAGACACCAGGGATTTTTGCACCAGTTTCACACAGGGGGAGCGAGTCCTTAGGCAAGGGTCGCTCCCTGTGGGGGAATTTATTTTAGGCCATTTCTGCCCCACTTGGGGGCACAATGGCCTATTTTTGTAAGGCCCATCTGCCCCCACGGGGGCAGAAAGTCCACCAGAGACCAGGGAAGATTTTTTTTCAACAAAAGAGAGTGGAAGTATGGTCATACCCCAACCCCAAATAAATGGGGACAAAGGTATTCTGTCCACCGGTGGGCAGATGGGGAAATTACCCCCAATCCACCCCCTGGGGGGGGCAGAAAGCCTACTGAATGCCAGGGAATTTTAAAAAAATGAAAAATAGTGGGGTGGTGGCTACCAACCAGTATGGGCATGGAATGCCCCCACCCCAACTGAAGGGGGTAACAGTCTTTCAGCTCTCCCCCCGTACACTAAAACATCTTATCCCATGGCAAGCAAGAGGACATTTGATTATTTTGAGTTTTGGTTTTACATTTGGGCCATGAGAGCTTGTCTAACTCGCAAAATCATCCCACTTGGAATGATGAGGACTGCACCTTTTGGACTTTGGGACACTGCCATCTAGAAAATTCTAGACACATCTGAAAACTAAACATCTGAGTGAGTCCAGGGCGGTGTGCTTCACATCCACCCCGCACCATTTTCTTACCCACAATGCCCGGCAAACTTCCAACTTTGCTTGACATCACACATTTTTCCCACATTTTTGTGATGGAACCTTCCGGAATCTCCAGGAATCCACAACATTCCTACCACCCAGCATTGTCACATCTATACTGATAAAAATTCTGCCCCATTTGTCAGCCTAAAAACATTTTTTTTCAAACTGCCCTTTTTGACCTGTTTTGGTTCCCCCTTATTTTTGACATGTTTTTGGCTCTTCCCTGTCTCGGGCCCACCTCCACAAGTGAGGTACCAATTCTACCGGGAGACTGAAGGGAACGTGGGGTGGTAGGAAATTTGTGCCGGTGCTGTGATCCCACACAGAAATGTGGGAAAAATTTGATTTTTAGCTAAATTTGAGGTTTGCTGAGGATTCTGGGCAAGAAAACACGGGGGGATCCACGCAAGTCACATCTCCCTGGACAACCTTGGTGTCTAGTTTTCAGAAATATTTTGATTTGGTAGGTTTCTCTCGATGGCTACTGAGCCCAGGACCAAAAACGCAGGTGCCTCCCCCACACACTTCATAAAAAACAGTAGTTTTCTATTTGATAATTTTGATGTGTCCACATAGTGTTTTGGGGCATTTCCTGTTGCGGGCACTAGGCCTAGCCACACAAGTGAGGTACCATTTTTATCAGGAGACATAGGAGAGCGCTGGGTAGACGGAAGTTTGTGGCTCCCCTCAGATTTCGGAACTTTGCAGCACCAAAATGTGAGGAAAAGGTGTTTTTTGACAGATTTTTAGGTTTGCAAAGGATTCTTGTTAACAGAACCTGGTGGGAGCACCACAAGTTACCCCATCCTGGGTTACCCTAGGTGTCTCGTTTTCAGAAATGTCCAGGTTTGCTAGGTTTTCCTAGGTGCCAGATGAGCTAGAGACCAAAATCCACAGCTAGGCACTTTGCAAAAAACACATCAGATTTAAATGTAAAAATGTTTTGGGGCGTTTCCTACTGCGGGCACTAGGCCCACCCACACAAGTGAGGTACCATTTTTATCGGGAGACTTGGGGGAACACTGGGTAGAAGGAAATTTGTGGTTCCTCTCAGATTCCAGAACTTTCTGTCACCGAAATGAGAGGAAAAAGGTTTTTTTTTGGCCACATTTTGAGGTTTGCAAAGAATTCTGGGTAACAGAACCTGGTGAGAGCCCCACAAGTCACCCCATCTTGGATTCCCCTAGGTGTCTAGTTTTCAAAAATGCACAGGTTTGGTAGGTTTTCGTAGGTGTCGGCAGAGCTACAGGCTAAAATCCACAGCTAGGCACTTTGCAAAAAACACCTCTGTTTTCTTTGGGAAAATGTAAAGTGTCCACGCTGTGTTGTGGAGCATTCCCTTTGGTGGGCACTACGCCCACCCACACAACTGAGGTACCAATATTATCGGGAGACTTGGGGGAATGCTGGGTGGAATGAAATTTGTGGCTCCTCTTAGATTCCAGAACTTTCTATCACCGAAATGTGAGGAAAAAGTGTTTTTCGCCACATTTTGAAGTTTGCAAAGGATTCTGGGTAACATAACCTGGTGGGAGCACCACAAGTCACCCCTCCCTGGGTTCCCCGAGGTGTCTACTTTTAAAAAATGCACTGGTTTTGTAGGTTTTCCTAGGTGCTGGCTGAGCTACGGCCCAAAATCCACAGTTAGGCACTTTCCAAAAAACTCATCAGTTGTCAATGTAAAAATGTGATGTGTCCACGTTGTGTTTTGGGGCATTTCCTGTTGCGGGCACTAGGCCTACACACACAAGAGAGGTACCATTTTTATCAGGAGACTTGGGGGAATGTTTTGTGGAAGGAAATTTGTAGCTCCTCTCAGATTCCAAAACTTTCTATCACCGAAATTTGAGGAAAAAGTGTTTTATTTGCCAAATTTTGAGGTTTGCAAAGGATTCTGGGTAACAGAAACTGGTGAGAGTCCCACAAGTCCCCCCATCCCAGATTCCCCTATGTGTCTAGTTTTAAAACATGCACAGGTTTGGAAGGTTTCCCTAGCTGCCGGATGAGCTAGAGGCCAAAATCCATAGCTAGGCACTTTCCATAAAACATGTCAGCTTTTAATGTAAAAATGGGATGTGTCCTTGTTGCGTTTCCTGTCACGGCATTAGGCTTACCCACGCAAGAGAGGTAGCATTTTTATCGGGAGACTTGGGGGAACACAGAATAGAAGAACAAGTGTTATTGCCTCTTGTCTTTGTCTACTTTTTTTCCTTCCAAATGTAAGACAGTGTGTAAAAAAGACATATATTTGAGAAATACCCTGTAATTCACATGCTACTATGAGGAACCAGGAATTCAGAGATGTGCAAATAACCATTGCTTCTCAACACCTTATCTTGTGCCCATTTTGGAAATACAAAGGTTTCCTTGATACCTATTTTTCACTTTTTATATTTAAGCAAATGAATTGCTGTACACCCGGTATACAATAAAAAAACATTGCAAGGTGCAGCTCCTTTATTGGCTCCGGATACCTAGGGGTCTTGATGAGCCTACAAGCCCTATATATCCCCGCATCCAGAAGAGTCCAGCAGATGTAACGGTATATTGCTTTTGAAAATATGACATTGCAGGAAAAAGTTACAGTAAAACGTGGAGATAAATGGCTGCTTTTTGCACCTCAACTTTAATATTTTTTCATTTCAGCTGTTATTTTCTGTAAGAAAACCTTGTAGGATCTACACAAATGACCCCTTGCTGAATTCAGAATTCAGTCTACTTTTCAGAAATGTTTAGCTGTCCAGGATCCAGCATCGGTTTCACACCCATTTCTGTCACTAACTGGAAGGAGGCTAAAAGCACAAAAAATAGTAAAATTTAGGTATGTCCCAGTATAATTCCAAAATTGTGTTGAAAAATGTAGTTTTCTGATTTAAGTCTGCTTGTTCCTGAAAGCTGGGGAACCCACAAACTCTGGGTACCTCTGGAATCCTAGGATGTTGGGAAAGAAGGATGCAAATTTGGCGTGGGTTGCTTTTGTGGACAAAAGTTATGAGGGCCTAAGCGCAAACTGCCCCAAATAGCCAAAAAAGGCCTGGAACCTGAGGGGGGAAAGGGCCTGGCAGAAAAGGGGTTAAGGAGCACCAGCACTCAATTTTACATGTACTAAAATTATGACTGCATTACCACTTTTCCAGATCTGTACTTTCGCAAAGAAAAATATTCAAAAAGAAAGGGCTGGCGCTTTCAAGAAGCAAACTCTGAGAACTGGCAGACGCTGTTTTTTACAGAGTCTAGAAACTTGGCTGGCTGCTGCAACCCTTTCGAGATGTGAGCTCCTCCACAGTGCAATCTAAGCGTTCCAGTTTTAAGGATCAGCTTTCTTGCCGCCATCAAAGGATTGCGCAGTTTACCCAGTATCCCCTTTCATCCACTCTGAAGGTGATTTACCACTGCAGGCTATGCTGATAATTTGATTGGGTTTCACTCCAAACTGGGCAGTGATGAGGGATGTGCCCCTCAGTGACTGGTACACAATCGATTCCTTTCATTTGGCACTTCCCTGCTCCTTGCGCCTCCAACCACCCACAAGCAAGCAGATGATTCTCTCCTAGCCTTTCAGATCCTGTAAAGCAGCAACCATAACTAGGGCTCTTCGGGGAGACGGGCGGTCTATAGGTCTATAGCTGCTGGCCCGAGTTCTCTCTTACCGACCCCAGCCGGCAGCGATGGCAGCTATCCAATTGAATTGCTTGTCCGCACCAGCAGCTGCTGCAGCTCAGCTTCCGTCTCACGCGCAGCAGTTTTAAAGAAAACACAGGCACCTGATTTGATTAGATCCATTTTTTTACAATGATTGTTAATAAAATCACACTTCCAAAAATATAGATGGGGGTACTGAATGTAAATGCCGTGTTAATTTAATTACACTTTGGCACCGCACCGACAGTAATGTAAATATTCTGGTGAGCAGGCCTATAAGACACTTGAAGCAATTACTTAAAGGCTTCCTTTCAGTGCGTCGCCCCTTCTTTTTCATTAAATGGCTTTTAACATTAGCACTTTCTTCCTGACAAATTAAATGAAATTTCATTACTCTCCTTGAAATAATGGCATGAGATTGTCTGCAGTGAGTGTGTCTTAACCCTTAAGAGGAAGCAAGCTGCGTGTGCCCTGCTCACAGATACAATCTTATCATATTGTGGTTCATGCTTGCAAGTATGTTCCGTTTTTTTGGCTGGCAAGTGAGTTTTGCAAGCAACATGGTCGACTTGTATCTGAAAACTCCTCGTATGACTTACGCCTGTGTACTTAGTTGCAAATGGTATATTTAAGAAAGAACACAACAGCACATGCTCAATCAATGCTCATAGTCGTCACTCACAATTGCCACCTCAATCATCTCTGAACAGACGATTGTTGTAAATTTACTTGAATTAATATTCCAGTGCCTGCTTTACAAAGCAACCTAAATCTGGAAAGTGCTTTTCCAACAGAGTGCAGGCCAATAACCTTTATGCGTTTTACCTCATGCATTATCCTAAGCCACTTACTCACTGTATGCCCCGACAGAGGTGCCACAGAATCTATGTGCATTACTTGGGATGTAAGGGGTAAATTGACTGTAGGGAATACTTTTAAAAAATTTAAGGCCCTGATTTAAGAAAAGTGGACCAGGACCCAGTGTGCAGCCAATTTTCATTCGCCATTTAGTACCCCCCTAAAGCCACCAAGTGTGCTGCGTATCTAGGATACGGTGCACCATGGTAGTAGTTAGGGGAACTAGCATCAACATTTTGATGCTAGTTCGGAGTTTTGCAAGATTAGCTGAAAAATGTTGACACTAATCCTGCAAAGCCCATTGAGGCCCTTTAAAAACAATGGTGTGCCTCCTTTAAATGCCTGCTATGAGCTGGTGTTAAAAGTCCCGAAATAAATGGCGCAAAGAAATCTTTAGATTTCTTTGCGCCATTTCTTCAGCCCTCCTGAAGGGGAATTGCCCCAATTTTGTATATTATGCCTGGTGCACGCATAATGTAGCGCAAAGGGTTACAAAGTGGTGCAATGCATGCATTGCGCCACCTTGTAAATATGGCGACACTATTTTGGCCTCATTGGGCCACATAAGCATTAAAAAAATGTTGCTAATGTGGCGCAAGGAGGCGCTAGGGGCTTGTAAATCTTCCCTGAAGTATATTGGGAAAACGTGGATCAAATAATGGTGAACAATTAACACGATTGAATGGAAATTGATGTTCTTGCAATAAGCATTGGGTAATCAAGACAGTTCACCTTTCCTTAATGTTGAACAGCTGGACAAAAGATTAGATAGTTGATAGGTGAGAATGATAAAGGTCTCTGGAGCAGCTCAGCTTTGCTCTATTTCAAAGAGACCTGTTGCCACCTCTGGCAGTAAGTAGTATGGAGCACCCACCCATGGTGATAAAGTGCAATCTTTCAGCCATGCAGTATCTAAATCAGCCTTTAAGCTCTGTCTGTTTTAATGAGGATTGAAACACTGGAATGGTAGAGGCCCATTCCTGTTAACTTTGACCGGTATGTAAATATAACACAAGGAAGCCTGCAATCTAAGTATTGAAGCCCATTTTTAGTTTCTTTATTGTAGTTCCTATAGTAAAATGGTGTATGTGTCAAACTATAATAACTTATTACAGTTGAGTTGTGGTGTCATGATGTCTGCTGAAAGAGCCAGTAGCCAAAGGTAAAGACCTGCTACCATGCATATTCCAGCTGCAGGTGAAACAACAAAAACAAAAACTGACTTTTCATTATTTAGATCTTTCTTTCTAAAATCAACCATGGTCATGGGAAAGGTGACATTTGGGTCCAGCATTCAGGTTCTGCAAGCAATAGGTAATTACAGGAAAGAGAACATGTCTGAATATTTCTATACTTTCTGAGCTTCAGCCTTTTTTTAATCTGACTGACCTGACATTTTCTTGCAATAATTTACGGACTGCTTTTTGGCATTGTTAATTTTGCACGCACTGCATATTCCGTTTGTATTCTACATATCTTCAATCATGCTGTCTTTTTCATATGAAAGAAAAATACAACATGGAACTAAACAATGTGTGACAAGGGTGATGGTGTGGCCATGTATTATAAGGAATAAACACCCTTTGTTATACATTCAAAGGATATTGCAAGACAGCTGGGAGGATCTTGCACTTAGGAAGAAACTCCTCCCAGACTAGCAATGTCTTTATAATGTACAGTCAGGTTTTTTATCCAATATATAATTCAGACTACAATGTGGACAAGATAACAAACATGAGCAATCAGCAGCCCGTTCTAAAGGACGAATGACACTGCCTCTTTCCAATCGTGTATACGCTTAATTTGCAGTTCAAACGCAATGAAAAACTCACTTGTTCTAGCATGCCTTCACACGTTTCAATACCCCACTCTCCGGGAAGAGCATACAAACAGCACAAGGTAGAGACACATAACTTTGATAATTATATTTTTCTTGGTGCAAGAGCTCTTTAAACATGTCATGTTGTTGATCATGTGATAATATTCATAATTAATAGTGGTGACATTGCATATATTTAGTTTAAGGAACTACTTACCAATACAGAAACAGATCCCATGTCGAATTTCATACATTACAACTTTATCTGAAGCTACGGTGCAGAGGTCTTCAGAAGTCAAATCTTGACAACAGAAGAGCTAGCAAACTTTCAAGAAGTCCGGTGTCACTTCGCCATTTACATCTTGTGGTGTTACGTTTATCCCTTCCCTATAACTCTTGAAAGACAGAAGAGCGTTTATGATCAGACACCGGGACCAAATCAGAGAGTTCCCACACACTTTAAAGAAAATGCATCACTGTTCCTACTGCCTACCACCTGGGCCCCAGAAGAGCTCAGGTTTCTCCAGCTGCCCCTCACAGGACTCAAAGGACCCCACAATCCAATTGCCACGTCTCCAGTGGATGTGAATTTCAAGGTCGCACCTGGGTGTTCAAGGGCAGGGCCAAGTGTAATCGGCACTTACATCATAGATTAATCTTATTTGCCATCTATTAGGTTTGATTCCTGCTTCCCTCACGCCCTCCCTAAAGCCAGGATTATTGCGTGAGTTTAAGATAATGGATTCAAGCGGGAAAGAAAGAAGGTCGCCGAGGCGCTGAGATTTGGAACCTTGAGATAACGTGATTAATCTAAAAGCTTCTCTCTGAAAGGGAGGGTCACACTTTCATACGGTTAATTGACTGAGCTGGGCCAGGAGGGAGTGATAATGGAGGGAGGGGGAGAAAAAGAAAGCGACGAAAGGAAAGGAGGGAACGTATGGACGGAGATAAACGCGACCAGTTGTCAGCAAGACTATTTCCCATCTCCTCTGCCTTTCGCCATTGAATCCAGCAATTTTCTCCAAAGCTTCTTGGCTGCTGCAAAGGCAGCCATAGGTTGGCGAGTTTCACAGGAAAAGTCCTGTCTTGCACGGATGGGTGTCTTAAATAAGGAGTGGTAGCGGAAGTCTGCATTACTGTGCTCGGGAATCCAAATGGAGTGGAAAAAAAATGAATGTAGCGCTGAAGTAAGGCCCTGAGCTAAAAGAGTATGGGCCAGATGTAGGAAGCACTTTGCGAGTCGCAAACGGCAAAATTCGCCGTTTGCGACTCGCAAATGCGTGTTTCCTATGCAGAAATGCATTTTGCGAGTCGTTACCGACTCGCAAAATGCATTTCCGAATCGCAAATAGGAAGGGGTGTTCCCTTCCTATTTGCGATTCGCAATGGTATGCAATTCCATTTGTGACCGCTTATGCGGTCGCAAATGGAGTCGCAGTTACCATCCACTTGAAGTGGATGGTAACCCATTCGCAAACGGGAAGGGGTCCCCATGGGACCCCTTCCCCTTTGTGAATGGACCCCAAAATATTTTTTCAGGGCAGGGAGTGGTCCAAGGGACCACTCCCTGCCCTGAAAAAACCGAAACAAAAGGTTTCGGATTTTTTGAAATGCAGCTCGTTTTCCCTTAGGGAAAACGGGCTACATTTAAAAAAAAAAAAAACTGCTTTATTGAAAAGCAGGTCGCTAACATGGAGGCCTGCTGGCTACAGCAGGCCTCCATGTTAGCGAGTGCCTATACTCGCTATGGGGCCGCAATTTGCGACCCACCTCATGAATATTCATGAGGTGGGTCATTGCGACCCCATAGCGAGTTGCAGTCGGTGTCTGAGACACCGTACTGCATAGCAATTTGAGAGTTGCAAATTGCGAGTCGGAAGGACTCGCAATTTGCAACTCGCAAATTGCTTCCTTCCTACATCTGGCCCTCAGTTCTGTCCACTTTATCATCATAACAATTTTGTTTTTATTTTAACAGCTCAACCCCGACAAAGAAAGCACTGTGATAGTTTACAGAAGTTCGACACAAACACCGAGTCCAAAACAGTATGTAGCACAGTAAACCAAGAAATAACCTACATGTTCAGGCCTACAACAAAAACGTAGAAAAAAAGCATGAAAGAAAATGTGGGCAGAATAGGGAAGAAGTAGGCCAGAGAATAGGGTACTACATCAATTTCCAACCAACGTCTGATGCAAATCTCATCACAAACACCTGTGCTGATTGTGCTTGCAGGATCCCACAATTCACAGATATTCTGATGCAGCACATTAAACATTCTGCGCAGATCTACTCTCCCATAAGGCCAGTAGGTAAACGGCATATTTAGAACCGCTCTTTGCGCGTGAACAATCTGCGCAGCATCAACCGCATCTAGCAGGAGACAGCGCATATGCACCGAGTGCATGGGAAGGTAGTTCAAGACACAAGTACTGAGCTCCACTCTAATAGGCCAGCAATCATTATCACAGTCCACACACTGGTATGAAAAACCATCGAGGAAAACATTTTTTGTAATTATGTTATTTGCTACAGTGTTCTTAGAACTTTCAACAGCATTCCGGCTCAGCACAATTCCAATCTGCATGTCCAACATACTTTACAAAAGCTATGCAATTTCCTGAGGCATGGCGTAAGGGCTCCTATGTTGCTTGGTAGTATATGTTAATTATCAGTTTTGTCTGTTTTTCGAAGGGCTGCTATCACCTTTCAGATGGGCCTCTCGTGGTATATTGCTCCCTCCAAACCTAGCCTTTCTTCCTGAAGCTAAGTATAGGTTTTAGGCAACCGTGTTTTCAACAATGCCACCCCACCCATTCGGTCTTCATTGCCTGCTCTAGGTCTTTGCGACCCCTCAGTTCACCCAGTCACCGTGGGCATGGTACATGGGTTCTTACTCCTTAGAGGCAGCGATTCTGTCTCATCCAATTTTTTTGCCACAGTGTCCACACAGGGTGTAAAGACAGCAGTACATGTAAAACATATGTATCCCATGTTTCAGTGACATAGGGTAAATCTGAAAGCCACCTCTTGGCACTGGGTCTTGGCCGTCTACCCAACATATGTGTCAGTGTGCAAAAACGCTAATCAAAGGGTACAGTCCCTTCAAATAGCAAAAGAGTGCCAACTGCGGGCAAGGGGCCAAATCCGTTTACGTCATGCATGAGAGCACTACAAATACTTCCTGCCAATATGATGAAATAATAGTTCAACATGACACATATATGAAATCCGCCACATGATATTGACAACTACTACAGGAAGGATCTACATCCAAATCAATAGACCACATTCATGCTATAGCGCAGTATAACATACAAGATAATTTAAAATCAAATAGGTGGTGCCAACTATTAATGGAAATATTCTTTGTCTGGGAGCAGCAGGATTTCCAAATGATCATCTGCTCCTTAAGAACCCAGGTTATTCTCCCAGCTTTTCGTGCTATCCACTTTGGGGCTCTCAAAGTCAATGTCATTGTGTATAAACAAGAGATCATTTCTCGTTTCTATGTGGTTGTGATCAAGTAAACAAGAACTCTCATGATGTTGGGTTCAGACATGTGTAATGAATTCTGCGTTCTCATGGTATGGTTAATTCTGCACCCACATCCTTGAATTAAGACAAGGTCAGGAATCCAACCTCTGAATAAAGATCCTTCATCTTAATCAAACTTAGTTGCTCCATTTGAATTTGGTCTTTGGGCTGCTTGTAGAGCGTCTATCCAGGGCTTTTCCATTAGCAGCAGTGCTGGCAAAGGTAAGGGTTTCAGCCAACATATTGTGCAACGCAGTATTATCACTAGTTGGCATTGCCCACTGTATTGATATGTGCTTTGGGTGGAGTAAATGGTGCACAACTGCCACATTTATGTCCAGATCTAATAAGATTCAGCATCAGGGTGCCATCACTGTTTTGGTGCAAAACTAACACGAAATCTATTTTGGGATTTATAAAGTCACACAAAGCCCGAGTTGCGTGGCTTTGCATAGCTTTGTAAAAAACAAATAGTAATGCCCCACATAGCTCTGCGTTGTATTACCTAGTTTAAGGTAGGCATTACATGGGTGGAGTATGGGTGTTGTCATGCATCCATCCATGTATTTTGATGCAAACCCATATTTACAAAGACTTGTAAACATGGGTTTGCGCCAAAATGGTGCACCTAATTGAGGCTGGCGTAACAAGGAGAAATATTTTTATTTCTCCTTGTGTTTTTCCTCTTTGCATATTTGCCGCATTCTGTAGCACATATACTAGGAGGATATACCCTCAAAGTGTAACTTTTGTGCGGGAAAGTATCCCTTCCTGCACAAAACTATCCTCACCACAATGCAGCCTTCCTGGCAACATGACGCAAAGTTGCCTGTGTTGGTGCTAGACAGCCACAAGTGTGCCAGTACAAGGGGAGAGAGCAGAACTGTCCCATATCTTCGTAAATATGACATAGTTATGTTCACTACCTTTCACACAACGTAGCACAGCAACTGCTGTGACAGACAGTATGCCCAGCTTGTCACAACTCAATCTTGTGCTCTATGTGCGGTGGGTATTACTAAATGGCCTCAGGTCATTCCTTCCCCATGACACCTTTTTGTCTCGAGTACTTCATGACTCCCCCCCCCACCAAAGGCCTGACCTATTGGCCCTTCAGTTCCATTGCTATGCAAGTTTAGGCCAGTTACCACCTGCAGATATCACCTGCCCTTTGTACTATTTGGTTGTACCATCATGCACTTGGGTTCCTTTGTACTTGATCTTGTCAATTACTGTTTGCACCTGCTGCCTGTTAAGTCATATTTGTTTGTATGTAACACATGACATTCCCCAGGTTTCTTTGGAAGCCTTCAAGTGAGACACATGCCCTTTTGCAACACTCTTGGCTCCCTGTACAGTATAACTAGCCTCTCTGAACTTGCATTGGGACTTGGCCTTGTACCAATATCCTCCTGCCTTCTTCGAACTCAGGCTCAAGTGCTAGTCCAGGCTAAGTACTTGCCCCCACGTTAGTACTCACTAATCCCTAGTACTGTTTGCAGGCCTGTCTGTTATTTCCCTGCTCGAACTGGCTCTGGCCCTCTCGCCAAGTCTTGGCTCCTGAGCTGTGTTGCTCATGGACTAGAGACTGTCTCTTGAACCAACTTCATACCCCAACTTATATACTGAGAGTATTCATGTTTTCTGACATAACTTGAGTGCACCTGACTCCAACCTTGTACCGAGTGCAACTGTGTTTTCTAGCTTATCTTGGGAGTACCCACAACTTCGAGCGATATATCGAGTGTAACCGTGGAGGTGTCTCTAACTCCAATCCATGTTTCATGCACAACCTTGGAAGTGTCAGTAACTCCAACCTTGACCCAAGAAGTAAACTTTTTTCTATTTCTGAGTTTAGTCAATGTACAGAGTGCAACCTTGGTAGTGTCCATAACTTCAACCTTGTGATCAGAATAATTATGTTTTGTGTGTAGTCTCATTTCCAAGTTTAGCCCATGTATTGAGTACAACTTTGAGAGGGTCAGTAACTCCAGCATTGTGCCACAATTCATCTTACGTACTGAACAATAGCCTTGTTCCGAGTTAATTCTGAGTGTGACCAATTTCTGAGAGTAACCTGGTCGCTAACATACCTTGAGAGTTTGTGTAACTTCCAACCTATATGCCCAGAGCTACCTGGTTTCCTAGTTCATTGTGATTGATTCTGATTTCAATCTATGTAACGAGTGTAATTGTGGCAGTCTCATTAACTCCAACCTATATTCTCAGCTTACCCTTAAGGTGCCTTAAACTGCCAGTACTTCACCTTCTTCTTCGAGAGTTCCAGAAGATTCCAATCAAGTACCTGGTTGATTTGCTTTCATGTTATGATCATTAAAAGATCTATAAGTGTGAAATATTAATGCTTTATATTGTAACCTGTTTAGAGCACTTGATGCATTGATAGTAATCGCCTTTTCTTGTTGTTTCAAGTGTATTGTGTTTTCATGATAACCAAAAGTGCTGTCTGGTAAACATCCACCTTCATCTAAACCAGAAGGTCCCAGAAGTGATGATCCTATTAAGCAGAGTAGCACCGTCACTGAGCAAAACCAGTACTGCAAGTGTTCTTTTATTATTTTGTCCCTTCCCCCTTTGGAAGTCGCCTGGAATTACCCCTGTGAACCTGATAAGCCTGGAGGCTCTACCTGCATTCCTTCACTGTGAACCTCAACAGCCTGGGGGACCTCAACTGCTAGAGAGGCTGTGTCATGATACCTGGGCCTGCTTTGCTGCATTTATCAGTGACATTGGCACCAACGACAGGCTACAGCACACATTGAAAACATGGACTGTGCACGTCTTGCTACTTAACCTGAGAGAAATTAAAGCAAGGCATCAACCATGACCCAAAGACAATGACTGAGTTTTGCTTCATGAAAGATAAACACTAGGATTTGAGAGATTCCACCCAAAGTAACCTAGTTTTACGAATGGTTGTCTGAGAAATGCATTTGTGTCCCAGTAATGCATTTAAGTCCCACAAGGGTTACAATGATATAATGTGCACCCGTGTCTAATTCATGCCCCGGCAACCAAATTTTGTGGACTGCAGCTCCTTGGGTTACCTGAGTGGGAAGGGTATACAGCAACAGAAGGGTGTTGCACCTTCTGAAAAATGCAACCACAGATTCGCAGGCATACAGGCATGTACTTATTTGCTGTAACTGAATTGTGTGGTATTTAGGGGCATATTTACAAGCCCCTAGCACCTCCTTGCACCACCCTAGCATCATTTTTTATTTTGGCTAAGGTGGCACCAAGGAGGCCTTTTCCCCGTGCCAGATTTACAAAGTGGCGTAATGAAAGCTCTTGCGCCACATTATGCCTGTGCCACATTATGCCTGCGCCAGGCATAATGTATGCAAGAAGTGTGTTCCCCCATTAGGAGGCCCTGAAAAATAGTGCACTGAAATTTACAAATTTTCAATGTGCGATTTTCCCCATCATTTTTAACACCTTCCTGAGCCAGGTTTTAAATGGACACTCCCATTGTTTGCAATGGGCCTCCCCAGGCATTATTGGACTAGCACCATACTTTTTGACACTATTCACCCAATGCGCCACAATAGCGTCAAAAAGTTTGAAGCTATTGTGCTAACGTGCACATTGTAAATATGGCGCTACCATGGTGATGTTAGGGAGGTCCAGTGGGTGCAAGAAAAGTGGCGCATCATAGCTGATTAACCACTTTCTTGTAAATATGCCCCTAAGTTCTGTTATGTAAATAAAGTATTTGCTTTTACTAAAAG
Organism: Pleurodeles waltl; assembly: GCF_031143425.1. Lineage (NCBI taxonomy): Eukaryota > Metazoa > Chordata > Amphibia > Caudata > Salamandridae > Pleurodeles > Pleurodeles waltl. The sequence goes on from NC_090440.1 coordinate 497,543,512, forward strand.
ACAAGCACTGGATTAGACATTCATTTATCGTGCCTGTTGGTCCATTGTTTAGTCTTCTGAGCCCTTGCCGCCTACACTTCCTCTCTTAGAAGCCTGTGACTGGTCGCCTCATTACTCTGGGAGTTATGTGTGGAAAGGGTTGTACTTGGTCCTATTGACATAATAATATTATGGCAGACTCCCGGATACTAGTTACAAACAACTTCATCCACAATCTGATTTACCCCTGTCTCCTCGGTGACCACCAGAATGTACCGGTTATCACTTTCTCCAATTTCATTTTTCAGATGTTGGACAGCTGATCGAATAGACTGCAATACTCCAGCCAGCATGTTTGGAAATACAGAACTCCTTCATATATGGTTGAAAGGTGCTTATAGCGTACAGGTGCAGTCTACAGAACATGTATTTAGTTTAAAACATTTCATAATCGCTTGTCTTGCCTCCATCGTCAATACAGAATTTAAGAGCACTTTAAAGGGAAGGGCCAAATATTCCTCCTAGTCACCCCTTGTGAGACTGGCAGTACAATCAGCATCAGGAATGGTCTGATAGTGTGCACCAGTATATATCAGCATCTTGCACACAACTGTGTGGGTCTTGAGTGAGAAGCCAATAATCTTTTCTTGAGGATGTTTCATGAACTGCAGAGGAGTATGTATAGGAAGGCCGGGAAAATTCCTGTACCACCATGCATCTATTAGCTGGTGTTGTTTTCATTATCTGGGTAATTGCCTTCACAGTAGCTGTACAAGCTATAAAGTGACTGAGTACCTACCCACTCTAGTGTCTAGTTGTGCTTTATAGTCTTCCGTTACAATACTGTAGGTGCATCTCTACACATTTAGAGGTCACATTGTTGAAAAATACAATGTTGTCTCTAGTCAAGATTTTAGTCCTAGAACTCTGAAGGAAGAGATTAGGTGTTAAGGGTTATGCTTAATTGTGGCATCACTAAACTCCTACATGAGAGATAATGGAAGTTGTGGAAGCCTGGACAATGGAGGATCAGAAAGCTAGACCACTCACTCCACAGGAGTGGGAGATTTCAATTGCAGAACATTTCCAGGTCACTAGTGGCAAAGCATATATAATCTCGCTATACACAGAGCTTTCATGCATGGCAGTGATTTGAAGTTGTTTTGGCTCTCTGCTTCTTTCTTTTCATCACCTGATTCTGAGTTCCTCACCTTTGTGGTTTCCCCCTTTGCTGGTTCCTTCACGTTGGCCCACCCTAACTACTTTATTTATGTTATTTCTGTCTGTTTGTGATTTCAGAACATGGCCATCTATTGCTGATCCTTGGTCTCACACTCCTATGTGTCTTGGGGAGCACCAATGATATTCAGGTTGATGTCTGCTTTCATGATAGCATTATTTGCTCATGATTTCGGTAAGCTTGTGACTTCAAATGGGATTTAGATCTTCCAATATTTACCATATATTAATCTCAATAGCCTGTTCACCTCTACCTTTCGGTACTTATTTATCCTTTGCTCCCATACCACCTGAGAGGGAGTGCATGAAAAATCCACTGGCAGACACTACTTTATCCTATGGTATGCAGATACCAAGCTGCAACAGTAAGCACTCCTGTTTCTTCTCTCTCCCTTCCACACTATGTTGATATTTCACAATATCAGCACCTCAAGAAAGAGTCGAGGATTGCCAGGATGTTCAGCAGACCTGTCTTTGGTCAAAGCTTGACACTTGCTTTCAGGCCATATATAATAGTAAGTGTAAATGGTGTATTGTGCAGTACTCCACAAACTGCGAGGAATCATCCCTTAGTGTCATTGATGACTTCACCCCATCTAAGCTTTGTTTTACTATTTATTATTATTGTCACCTCTCAATTATGAACTACAGGGAGTGCAGAATTATTAGGCAAGTTGTATTTTTGAGGATTAATTTTATTATTGAACAACAACCATGTTCTCAATGAACCCAAAAAACTCATTAATATCAAAGCTGAATATTTTTGGAAGTAGTTTTTAGTTTGTTTTTAGTTTTAGCTATGTTAGGGGGATATCTGTGTGTGCAGGTGACTATTACTGTGCATAATTATTAGGCAACTTAACAAAAAAAAAATATATACCCATTTCAATTATTTATTATTACCAGTGAAACCAATATAACATCTCAACATTCACAAATATACATTTCTGACATTCAAAAACAAAACAAAAACAAATCAGTGACCAATATAGCCACCTTTCTTTGCAAGGACACTCAAAAGCCTGCCATCCATGGATTCTGTCAGTGTTTTGATCTGTTCACCATCAACATTGCGTGCAGCAGCAACCACAGCCTCCCAGACACTGTTCAGAGAGGTGTACTGTTTTCCCTCCTTGTAAATCTCACATTTGATGATGGACCACAGTTTCTCAATGGGGTTCAGATCAGGTGAACAAGGAGGCCATGTCATTAGATTTCCTTCTTTTATACCCTTTCTTGCCAGCCACGCTGTGGAGTACTTGGACGCGTGTGATGGAGCATTGTCCTGCATGAAAATCATGTTTTTCTTGAAGGATGCAGACTTCTTCCTGTACCACTGCTTGAAGAAGGTGTCTTCCAGGAACTGGCAGTAGGACTGGGAGTTGAGCTTGACTCCATCCTCAACCCGAAAAGGCCCCACAAGCTCATCTTTGATGATACCAGCCCAAACCAGTACTCCACCTCCACCTTGCCGGCGTCTGAGTCGGACTGGAGCTCTCTGCCCTTTACCAATCCAGCCACGGGCCCATCCATCTGGCCCATCAAGACTCACTCTCATTTCATCAGTCCATAAAACCTTAGAAAAATCAGTCTTGAGATATTTATTGGCCCAGTCTTGACGTTTCAGCTTGTGTGACTTGTTCAGTGGTGGTCGTCTTTCAGCCTTTCTTACCTTGGCCATGTCTCTGAGTATTGCACACCTTGTGCTTTTGGGCACTCCAGTGATGTTGCAGCTCTGAAATATGGCCAAACTGGTGGCAAGTGGCATCGTGGCAGCTGCACGCTTGACTTTTCTCAGTTCATGGGCAGTTATTTTGCGCCTTGGTTTTTCCACACGCTTCTTGCGACCCTGTTGACTATTTTGAATGAAACGCTTGATTGTTCGATGATCACGCTTCAGAAGCTTTGCAATTTTAAGAGTGCTGCATCCCTCTGCAAGATATCTCACTATTTTTGACTTTTCTGAGCCTGTCAAGTCCTTCTTTTGACCCATTTTGCCAAAGGAAAGGAAGTTGCTTAATAATTATGCACACCTGATATAGGGTGTTGATGTCATTAGACCACACCCCTTCTCATTACAGAGATGCACATCACCTAATATGCTTAATTGGTAGTAGGCTTTCGAGCCTATACAGCTTGGAGTAAGACAACATGCATAAAGAGGATGATGTGGTCAAAATACTCATTTGCCTAATAATTCTGCACTCCCTGTACATGATGAGTAGTAGCAGTGTCTTCCCCAGTTCCTAGTAAATTGGTCCTCGCTACCAGTGGCTAGATGTATTTCTTAAAGAAAAGCCACTGGCAGTATAGCTATGTCATCAATAGGGTGGTGGGCACTATAGGGCATCAGGATTACTAATGTGTTTGCGGTGTCGGGTAGACTGCTGTTTTACCTCTTATTATGCCTCTTCATATCTACACGAATTCGTGCTTTCCCTTTGGTATGTCAAATCTACATGTTAAGTTCATGTCGGCTTTCCAATCTATACAAATAAAGAGAATAATGTGTTACCCCTTCCCACAATGGGCCCCAAATCGCCAGCAATGCTCATATCCCTTCCCATGTCTACAATTCTAATACCAGTCAGTAACAAGAGGACAACATCCATTAGCGGTGTGCAGTGACACCTCTTCCATGGTGCTTATTTGGTACTATAAGTAAGGGAGAAATACACGCCTTGTTCTATCTATAAAGTATATATATTTAGTTTACAAACAGAATGTTAGTGACCTTAGGGACAGCCTATTACTAAATCAACACAAAACATCAAAAATTATTGAAGTTTTGTATGTTGAGAATATATCAAAGCAAGCAGTTCATCATTTTATCACTTTATAGTAAAGTGTGTCACAATTCATCTCGGTTCCATTTTTCACTGGTCGTCAGCAGCATACCAATATTATTCGTAGAATTTCACTGGTGGTCAGGCCCTCCTGTTGATCTTCAACACTAACCTAACTTGGTCTTTTTGTACTTTTGTTCTTACCCTATTATTTGGCTCACATATTTGAGTGCCTCCTTAAGGCATGTGACATAGTACGGATTGTCAACCACCAATATTTTAAAATTGGCAGAGTACAGCATGCCATACATATAACTTAATATGACCATTTCAATGTATTCATGGTCAATGAGTAGGGCTCTACTGAAAGCCCCTCTGATGAGGGAACCCAGACATTTTCTGACCCTATAAACTATTAAAACTGTTTGTAATCAGAGTATTTTTTAGCTTGCTTTCCCAATTGTCTTGCAATTAAGAACATATCAATATATGTATATTTTTTAATGTGACATGAATGAAAACGTGTAGACCAGATCCAATTGATGTAAAAAAATGTCAGCAGTTCATTAGATGTAGGCCGTATTTAAAGTTTCGCCATCAAAAACTCTGTCAGAAATGTGGCGAATGGCCTGTCCAGCATATTGCAAGTGACATTGATGTGATTTGTAATACGGCAGATGGAGGACCCTCTTTGCCAAATTATACATGCGATTCTTAGTCTTAAGATCAAAGCTATTACTAGTTTCATCCTTTGCAAGCTAGGATTTTGAGTATTATTTTCATGATTTTAACAGTTAAAACCTTCCTGTAAGAAATGGGGCTGTTGTTTGAGGGGGTGAGAGCCCTTCTCAAGCAACAGCCACAATCCTTGTCATGGTGAACAACAAAAAGTCATTAAATCAGCCTGTGCTTAACCCTCTGGTAGCTCGGCACAAAAGCAACAAGACTTAACTTAGAGACAACATGTAAAGTATGCAGCACTCAAACAGAGATAAAGTGAAAACACACTACAAGAAAAATCCCACACCGCTGTGGCTCGAAGAACAGGATAGGTGTAAAACTGACAGTCATTCCTAGAGCTTTGTGTTGGCAGTCAACGCAGGCTGTCGATGCTCTAGCACGAAGTGCAGATCTCACATTGCCACTGTAGCATCATGAGTTTGGTTCCCTGAAGCTTTACGTTGACAATCAACGTGGATGCAAAATATTGGTGCGAATGGCCCAGTTTGTGGGCATGAAAAGCCCAGAATATCTGGATTTCTCCTTTTTTCAAAGGAAGAGTTCAACTGATGACAGCCAAGGGTTCAGGATCTGGGAGGCACCTCTTGGGATTAGGAACTCACTCAAGCCGGGCTCATCGGGCTCAGGCAGGTCCAGTCGCAGGGCTAGGCAGGTCCAACTGCAGCAGATCAACTGTCTCTGAAGTGTAAATGGGGCTGTGCCCAGCTGTGTCTTCCCATCCTTCTTAGCTAACCCAAGCTTCAGCATCCTTTCACCACCCAGTCCCTCTATTGTGTGGCTGTCTGGGAGGATTGCATGAAGGCCAGCTGCCAACTACATCTTGTCATGTGACCCAGGAACAAGCTGCAGACACCAAGGCCCATATTTATACTTTTTTAGCGCTGCATTTGCATCACTTTATGACGCAAAAGCGGCGCAAACCTACAAAATACAATTGTATTTTGTAAGTTTGCACTGTTTTTGAGTCAAAAAGCAGCGCAAATGCAGCACTAAAAAAGTATAAATATGGGCCCAAATATTTAGGACAGGAAAATGGCAAGTTTCTAACAGTGGCATTTTCAGAATAGTGACTTAAAATCCAACTTCAAAATTAAAGAAGATTCTAAATTACAATTCTTTAGAACACCATAACCAACATTCCTGCCTGCTATCAAGTAGAAGTTATCACCTGTTAAATATAAGACGGTAACCCCATGTTATCCTATGTGAGAGGCAGGCTTCACAGAAGTGAAAAACAAAATTTTCCTTTTTCACTACCAGAGCAAGTAAAACTTAAAAGTATGTGTCCAACTTTTTAAATACACTGCACCCTGCCCAGCGGCTATTTAGGGCCTACCTTAAAAGGTGACATATGCATTAAAAATTTAGTTTTGTGCTTGTCAAGGGATTTATTTTGCCAAGTCAAAATGACAGTGACAGTTTAAAACTGCCCACAGGCTGCAATTGCAGAGCTGCAACATGGTTAAAAGGGATATTCAAGTGGGTAGCACACTTAGTGCAGCAGACCCACTAGTCGCATTTAATTTATAGGCGGTGGATACATGGACTACCACTTTACTGATAAGTAAACTAATTGTGCCAAATGGGTGTAGGCCACTTTTGCCATGTTCAGAGGGGAGAACACAAGCATCTTAGCACTGGTTAGAAGTGGTAAAATGTAAAGTCACAAAGCCAATAGACAAATTCAGCTAAAGGGGAGGGGTGAAGACGAAAGGTTTGGAGAACTACCACTCAAATTTATCACATCTAGCACTTCCTCAATAATTATTGTGCGTCCCGATTTTGCATGTTTCCTCATTCATGAATCATATAGGCTCCATAAACTGAACATATTACAAGTTTGTGTACATTTGCTGTATTAAGAAGCACCTGCCACAATCATAAATGAGCAGGCATGGCTATGTCACTGACGGATACATGGTGCGTGTCGGCCCCCCAAGTCCTGACTTGTGCACCTCTAAGATTACCTGCCTTTTCCTTGCTAGGTTAAGCCCCTTTACATTGCATGGTAATATTGTTAACCCAGCCATTCTATTAATGCATTTGTCTTCAAAGTATGACACTTGTTTTCTATCATTTTTCATTAAAACAAAACACTTTTTATTAGCACCCTAGTGTTTCTTTCTACACCTCCCTGCTGGCTAGACCCCACAAGCACTTAAAACTTCCCCTCCAGAAAAGTATGGCAGCATCTCACACAGGAAGGGATACCTATGAGTTTGAGGAACAAAACTTTGCTTCTCTGCTTCAAATGAAGCTTGATTTGGATTTCAAAAAACAACAATACCGAGCAATCAATACATTATTATTATTTAATATAAACACTTTTGTGCTGTTCTCCATAAAATGTACTCACCAATTCTTATTTATCAAGAGTTGGACTATGTCATTATACATCAGCATGTTTATGAATAGGGTCAGAAGATAGGCAATGTCTTAGCTTTGCATATCAAGTAGGAGACTACATGCAAACAAATCAAGCCTATAAAAATGTTTCAGGTGCTATTATTAAGGGTGTAGATAGAATGACAAACAGTATTTCAAGAGAGTTTACTTTTTATTATGGGTCAGCAATGGCTAAAAGAATGTCACTACTTCCACCAATATATGAGCTTCGCTATGGAAAAGAGCCCATTAATCCACATTTTCATTCTCATACTCTCCTGCTCTGCAAGACACCAAACACTTGGATAAATGTCTCCATTTGCATGGTCAAAGTTTCCAGATGGAGGAAAATCAAATGCCTCAAGCTTAACTCAGACAAGACAGTAGTAGTAGTCCTTGGCAAAGTCACTTTACTCTGGGACTCCACCTGTTGTCCTGCCGAACTTAGACCTCTCCAACAACCCATACAGAGAACCTTATAATAGTAACGGACAACCAACTCACCATGTCTGGCCAAGTCAACGCAGTCTTCGTCTTGAGCTCCACACAATCAAGATGCTCAAGAAGATCTACAAATGGCACCGCATTGACACTCACTGAACTATCACCCTGGTCCCGTCATCACCAGCAAGCTGGACTAGAGCAACACCCTCTTTGCTGGAAAAAACACTCAGCTAACTAGAAGACTCCAGATTACAAAAATCTCAGTGGTCAGGCTCTCTCTCAGTATCCCACCCCACACTCACATCCCCGCACACCTCAAAGAGCTTCCCTGGCTTCCTCAACAAAGGAGCACTTTTCAAACTACTCACACACAAATAGAAAGCCTCACATAACATTGGCCCCACATACCTCAACAGCCTCATAAATATCCGCAAACCTACAGACACCCCCACTCATCCTGGCTCCTACTCTCCCTCTCCCTTATTCATAGAAACCAAACCATTGGTCATGACTTCTACCTTTCTTCTAAAGCCTGGAATTACCTGCCCTTGTACATCAGAACCTTCTCAGTTCTTGGATTTCATGAGAAACTAAAGACTGACTCTTTACCTAGCCCTAACACTGGATTAGCCCATACAGCTCCTGCATCACAACCATAATACCTTTCTGAGTTGTGCACTATACAAATATACATAACATGAGTAAAATAGTGAAAGTCTGTTCTCCTCTCTTCCAGATTCCTATTAGGTAGCAAGCTTTGTCAATAAAAACATTTTTCAACAGTTACAGGAGATGTTTTGCTTAACCAAACATTGCTTTCTTAAAGATCTCTCTGGCCAAGAGGAGTGTGGTGTTCCTGTCTTAGTAGTTTAGAAATCATCTGATTATAACGCAATGATGGGGTGCTTGGGGGTGTCTGGTGGCCAACAAGAAGTGTGGGTTTCTTTACCCAATACAGAGTAGTTAGTTCTATCAAATTGGTCCATTAACAGAGTCTCAACAAAAGTATCCAGCATACCTAGAGCTGTAGGTTCAGCTAAACCAACAATTCCATTACTATGCTTGGAGCCTGTCTCGATATCTTCATTCTCTATCTTAATAAACTCTAGCACCTTATCCATTTGTTGGAGTTGTGTCATCTGTTTTCTTCCACATCAGATAACCTACTCTCCATATAGTCTAGCCGGGTATATTGCTTATCCAGCCTCTCTCTTAGGTACTCTCTCCTGGCAGAGAACTGTTGTTAGTCTCTTCATGTTCCTGAGACCCAATTTGTGTCTCTTTATTGTCATGAGCCCCTAATTTCTTACAAGAGTATCCGGTCAAAGTGCAGTTTTCTTTGCTGAGCATCCTGTCGGCCCATGATTGTGGTGATTATGGGGTGCTGCACCTGAGAGCCAGAAGGCGCAGTTTTTGTTCTCAGGCCCATCACCCACTGCTAATGTTTTAGTGTGCCCTGATAGAGATGATTGAGCTGTTTTTAAGGGCTGTGAATCTGTTTAGGTGCTCCTTTTGCTCCATCATCTTCTCTCAAGCATTGAGGTCTTGGACTACTGCACTCCATTAGGTTGCACGCTGGACCTTCACACCTTCTGTCACCACTCAAAACATGGATCCCACCTCTCTCTCCGCTGGCAGTGTTACAATGTATATATATATATATATATATATATATATATATATATATATATATATATATATATATATATGTAGTACTTTTATCAATTTATAAACACCACATTTCCCTCCCCCTTTAGGAAACTCACATTCCAAAGTAACAACATACTCATCATTCAATAAATGGTATACTTAAATGTTAGAGTTTCGTCATGCCATCTCTCCTCCTTTCCTTCCACGGTCCACGTTATGGTCCAGGGCTCATCAATTGTTGTTCTTATTGTGCTGCCCATCACCCTCCTCTCCCACCATGCTTCTTTTTATCAGTTTCGCTAGCTTCCAGACCTCACAATTCTGCAGACGCCCAATTAATCATCTCCACCTCCCATATCCTAAGGGTCAGCTCTGTACACCTATTTTATCGAACTGCAATACTCTTTTTGGTTAATACTGGGCTTAACACCACCACTTTAGGCATTATTTTTGTAATTGTACTTAGATCCAGTTTCAGCAAACACGGTATCTACCCCTCCTGTCCAAAACATTTAAATTCCTGTGCATCACATATGTACATATTTACCAATTGCAATTCTGCGTGTCCGTGTTGCCCAGGTTTATCTTGTGTAACAACTGAGGAGTCATGTACACTATTTGTGCATGATATATAGTTGATACATTTTAGACACATGCTAAGGATATCTATTTTACAATTCCTTAAATATTGTGTGCCGGGACTGCTCAATGAGTTACTTCCCAGTGTCCCTGCCCAAGCGTGTTTTGTCGTCGTCTTGTGTTAGCACTGCAGTATACATTCTGGAATTCTGGAAATCAACGTCCTGCCCTCACCGTTTCCATGAGTGTTTGTTTAATGGGCCCTAAGGAAAATTAGACTAGGTCCTTCTCATGGATGCAGACAAAACTGGCATATGTAAGACAATTCATGGTCTGACCCTCCATCTTTCACAAATGGTATTAAAACTCATTATCCGGCCGTCTTCATATATATCCCCAGTTGCCTCGGTTTGCCAACAGGTGGACGTTCTTTTGTGAATGCAGGATAGTTAGAACATATTATTCTATGCCATGGGACCAATCGAGGCATATAGGTAAATGTGCAGCCATCTTGGAGGCAGCACAATGTGGCAAGCTGTCACAGACCCTGTATGTGCATAGGTGTTTTTATGAGTTCTTTTTGTGACAGCAACAGTGCTGACATCAACTCTATGGGCTGTCTTAGCAATTGAAGTGTCTCAGTCACTGGGGTCCCTAAACCTGCATCTAACCACGGGATTGCATATTGCAACCGAGTGGCCTGATATGTTATGAAACTGGAATCCAGCACACCACCCTCCTTTTATGGCAGCTTCAGTATATCTAGAGATTGGAAATGGTGCCCATGGGTTGCACAGATGTGTTCTAAAAGCACTGAACCATACCGTCATTGCTACAATTAAATGCATTACCACTACATTACTTAAGAATTTTTGTTCCACTCTACTGAAGAAAAAAACGCATTTTCTACATACAGTTTTCTTTTAAAATGTATTGTGAACATTCATAGGAGTAGTTTCTAAATTCCTTTATTGTTATTTTTTTTAAAAAACAATTTTGTTAATTTATTTAACACCGCTGTTAGAAAGGGTGTATCTGTTTTATGAGAATTCAGCCGACGAAGGAAGGGTGATATACAGAAATACAGTGATCCTTTCACAGGCCATCCTCAGTTTGCACTGAATTTTTACTGGTGGTTCATATTTCCCGTGTTAGCCTTTAAGCATTTAACGTTCTCGCACTGTTTTTCAGAGGCGAGGAGTCAAGCTTTGCCTTTTGCTGACCTTGGAGAGCAAGTAGAACGTTAGATTTTTCCTGCCAGCTCCCCATCCCAGTGGGTAGCACTGCTGTGGGTGAGAGGTAATATAATTATACCCAAGGATATTATGAAAGGTTGCATTAAGCAAAGATGATATGCCCATCACTCAGGGCTATACTTAGACTTAAAGTAAGAGGCAAGCCATATAAAATAATTAGACCTCATATGAGTATAATGGATCAGCCTCCTCTGCGTGCATATCCCCCATCTCAGGCTTTCATTTTCAAATAACTCTTGCAATATGGCCAGTAGTGTCACAAGGGGGAGGAGGTGTGCGGTTGCCCCAATTAACATAGGGGAGAGGACAATGACTTCATCACTGTGAATAAAGATAAGTATTGCTCTTTAAATGTATCGAGTTCCGCTATCGCCCATTCTGAAGGCCTTGAAATTCATGTTTTAATGTAGGTAATCGTAGTATGACGCACAACGTGTAACTCCATGCTGACTTTTCCTGAAGGTTACTCACCTCATGTCTTTGATACTGCAACGGGGCAAAGAACATATAAGACGTGAGGCTACGTTTTATAGTGTGCTATGCCATTTATCGTTCGATTTCGTTGTCGCCCATGTCCAAGTCGATCGGACGCACATCTCCTGGCATGGCCAGCACAAGGCACTGGCCATCACAGCCACTAAAATGGACTCTGTGAGCTGGCATGCACCACGGCGGTCAATTTGTCAGCAGTCCAGCTGGGTGTTCCACCCCCAAACAACTTCTCTCATCTTTGCCTATGGTCGCTTCCAGCCATGGCCGCCAGGTGATCGGTTTGCAACAGTATGTGACATAGCAGCAGAAGGTGAAAATTCAAACTTTACATATTTAATAATTCGTAATGGGTCAAACGCCATCCAATAAGACATAAAGGCCCTCATTTACGAGGAAATGACCCAGCGTGGCACTTCAAGTCAGCCTGTTGTTCCGCATTGCACAGTGCTTGAAATGGAAAAATTAAAGTGCAGGTACTCTGTGCCAGAGTACCTGCTTGTTTCTGAGAAGTGTTGGTGCTCTGCAATTAAAAGTATTACGTTTTTCTTGAGATATGCTGTTACTCTCCCTCTCAAAATAAAAAAGTGCCGGTACTCAGTACCGGACAGTACCAGCCCATTTAAAGCACTGGCACTGCATCATTTTGAAAGTGCAGGGATGCATCATATTTACAGAAATATGGCGCATTGCTGTACTTACCTCAGGCTGGTGCACAAGCTGATGCCTAGTGCCAAAGCAGCCACCCTTGTACCATGGTACTAGGGTGCCTGCAGTGCATGGATAATTGTTTATGCGCAGGAAAGGACACCTTCCTGCACATAAACAACAATTAATGGTGTTTTCCTCCTTCTATGTGTCTTACAAAAGGAATAGAAAGAGAAAAAAGGGGAGAAATAATGTTATTTCTCCCCGTTGCACCACTTTAATGCCACCCCTGATGTGCCCTAGGAATCTGACGCATTCCCAGCCTTGTAAATCAGGGAATGCATCAGATTCCTTCAGGTTCCATGAGTGTTGTGTGGAAGCACCCATAGTAACACCCTTGGAACGCCCCTTTCATGCAGAGTTAAGCTTGAAAGGGGACCATATTTACAAGGCCATAAAAAGCCATGCAAGGTAGCTTTGCGTGGCCTTGTTAATATGGGCTGGCACACTGCGCCACCGGCGTTTTTAAAAAAAACGATGCTTCAGTGACGCAGTGTGCCATTAGGGCCTTGTAAATGAGGCCCAAAGTTTGCTAATGATTTTTTTTGTGAATTATCACATACATCATGCACTACGATGTAGCTATAGCGCACTTAGGGATCAGTTCGTTTTTGACCTATCAACGCTTTGTTCTTGTGTGTGTGTGTGTGTGTGTGTGTGCGCATGTGCACATCTACATGGGTATTTAATAATTCCAAATGCATAGAATCTCTTTTGATGGAACTCTTTAATTTGTTTATTACATTATTACATTGCTTTATTCTTTTTTTGCTGCGCATAGGAACTTATTTTCGCCATATTGCAGTCCTATGCAATGCCTGAGTGACTTTTACAAATGCAATGCAAAATTGCTGTACATCTCACTGTACATTTCACAAAAGGTCTGCTCTATCAAAATAATACATGAGTTATGCTATGTTATTAAATATCGTGACATCTAGATGAATCATGAGAACTGTGAAAACCCATCCTGCAGTAAAGGACTCTGCCTCTACTAGCCCTTGTCATAAATCTCTCGTTTTTTTATCCTCACCCTGTCTCCCCTCCAGAATCTCATCTGGTCTCTATTTGTATAAAGAATAGCCGGTGGGTGAAGTACCCTGCCTTCTTTCCTGACGGCAGCCAGATCATTGCTCTGCCTAATATATGATGTGTTTATTCATCCCTGAAGCAGGGCATATCATTCCTAAATGACTGACAAGTGCTCTGAAATGAAGAGAGCTCAAAGTGTGCTCTAATAGGTATTCCAGGCATTTCTAGTCAAACATAAAGCAAATTAATATGAGCCCCACTGCACCTTTAATCTGGCGATGTCATACCGTAATAAGCACAGTGACCCTGGCAATGTCTGGGGCTGGATTTCAATATATTTACATCTTAAAGGGGTACTGCGCACTTTATTCAAAGCACTCAGTGACAGGTTTGTGAATGTCAGTGCAGGCCGTGTGGCATACAAAGCTGGGAGTCTCTGTACTGAGCTATGTAAAGCACCTGCAATGCTGTTTCTGCAGGCTACGGAGCTGATAACCTGCTTACAAAATCCATAGGTAGTGCTAACTGATGAATAATTAATTAAGTGACATAATTATTAATTGACCTGCTTTCGGATTTGTGCAACAAAGTTATACATTTTTGCAGTGAGATTATGCTTCACTTCAAGGCCGAATAGGGAAGAAGAAAGTGGCGTGTTACTTAACTGTGTAGTGACCAGTTATCTTAAATCAGACACAGAAGTCAATGAAAATAGCCATTAAATTATATTCTTAGTCGAGTGCGAAGTGCAATAAAAAGCATTGGAATTGTAACCATCATGGTGTGAGAGGCAAATGCACTGGGATGGATTGGTGGCAAAAAATTGGGGGGCATATTCATGAGTCCCTTGCACTGCCATTGCATCACTTTTTGTAAAGGAACTACAGCGCAAACCTTGAACTCTAATCTATAAGGCCACGCAAAGCCACTTTGACAGGCTTTGAAAGCCTCATAGAGATAAAGTAGGGCAAAGCAGCGCAAGTCGCTGCGCTGCCTTGCTCTGTGCACAGGGAGGTATTCCAAGAACTTTGCGGTGGGTATTTCCATGCAACACCTATGTATTTTGATGCATCCCAGATTTACAAGAGCTTGTGAACCTGGCAATGCGTCAAAACATTACGCCTCCCCATAGGACGTGCACTGATATCTTTATTTCTCCTTGTTTTTTAACTCTTTCTAAGTGTGCTGCATTTTACAGCACACAGAGAAAAAAGAAAAAGCCTCCCAGGATTGTTTTTGTGCAGGAAGGTGCTCCTTTCTGCACAAAAACAACCCTGCCTACAACACAGACACCCTTGCACCATGGTTAAAGGGAAGGGTGCCTGCATGGCACTAGGCTGCCAAAATAACACCAGTCGGAAAGGACAGTAATGCACCTTATTGCTTAAATACAGTGCATTCCTGCCCTTTCCCTTTGGCAAAGGCAGTTCAGCAAAGGGACTTGCTGTGCAACCCTGCTGCAAAAGCCAATAAAATGGGCTTTAGGGCCATATTTATGGCTGGTTTGCATTGTTCATGGCCCATGCACTGTGCCCCATGCAACATGGTGCAAGAATGAATCAAACCTTCAGTGAGTTTTATGAAGCCACACAAGACCACCTGGAGTGGCCCTGCGTGGCTTCATAAATCTCAAGTAATGTAATGCAGTGCAAATCGCTGTTTTAGATTACTCTGCTCCAGGGAGGTGTTTCCATGGGGGTCAAGTGGGTGTTCTCGCATTTTGACACATTCCCGGATTTTTAGGAACTTGTAAACCTGAGAATGTGCCAAAAAGATATTCCCCCCCCCCAGGAGAGGCTTAACAAGAAGAAATATATTTATTTCTTCTCATTTTTTCCTCTATGTATTCTGCATTCTGAAGCACATGTAGAAAGAGAAAAAAGCCTCTTGAGATTGCTTTTATGCAGGAAGGTATCGCATCCTGCACAAAATCAATCCTGCATGCAACGGAGGAACATTTGCACCATGGTGCTAGAGATTCTACGTTGGTGCTAAGCAGCCAAAAGAGCACTAGTGCAGAGCAAAAGGACAAGAATGCACCGTATTGAATAAATATGGCTCATTCCTGCCCTTTTCCGGTGATGCAGGGCAGCACAGCAAAGTAACGTGCTGTGCTGCCCTGTTCCACAGTGCCCATAAATATGGGCCCAGATTCCCCATCAACTGTTGTTTTTTTTTTAATTTTGCTCGCTTTGATTACAGTTTTTGGCCACTTGGCCCATCAGGAGCAAAAGTAAAATACCAGTAATAATATGTTTCCATTAGATTATGTTTGTCTTTAAAAAATTAGAAACAATGAAATAATAAAAATAGCAATACATAATAGTAAAACTCTTTAATATAAAAATTAAGTGAAAAGTGAAACTCAGTTTTGTACCTCCTCAATTCAATCTCTAATACGTTTAGTTAGAGTGAGCTAGCCATGGTACATCCAAGAGTTGTAGGTCACAATATCATGTACAGAATTATCATTTAACGTATTGTGGCTTAAATATGAATTACAAAAATATTATATAAGGTGTAGATTTTCTATTATTAATTCCAGTACTGGTAATATTTCTGTAAACAATATTTAGAGGTATTAGGAGGTTCTGGTCATTTCAACTGACATTCGTTGGTAATAAAAATGTTTGATTGCATCAGTGTATAATTATAATATTACCAACTCCTACTACTAGCTGGTCGCAAAACGATGGGTAACTGATTGATTTACACCACCTTCAACTGGTTATTGTGTCTTCAACTAGATTTAACTTATTTTTGTACGTTTTCACCATATTCTTTGCTGTTCATCACAGTCACCGTATTCATCATCTGTGGAAGGTAAAACCACATTATTTGTGAACTAGACTATGCATATCTGTTCTTATTCATTTGTATGCTCTAAAGGAAAGGACAAACTAGCTACTGCTGGAACATACAAAAATATTATGCATCTAGTAATGTAATCAGTGTAAACAATTGAAGGTTTCATTGACATAATCAACAAAGCACTCTATGTGACTGCACCTTGAACTTTACTTAAAATCAGTAAGTTTTATCTTGTATCTCTCAGATGTCCTTTGGCATAATCTCATCATGATTGTCATTTAATGGATGAACTAAAATTCTTCACTGTGCCATACCTGGTCCACAGTGGGTAATTACTTTGCATAAAGCACCCCACACCACAAGAACCACAGAACTCCTTGAGTCAACCAAGGTCAATCAATCAATCAATCACGGATTTTGTAACAAACAGCAAATCAAGGCACTGAAATTTGCTAGTTTTGTCAAGGTGTACTGTTCATTCAAACAGCCAGGTCTTGAGTTCTTTACTGAATTGCTGAAGCGAACCTGAGATGCAGGGGTAGGTTGTTCCAATCTTTGGCTGCTAGGTGAGACAAGGAGCATTCTCCGCTGTTGCTTTGGTGGATCTGAAGGGTGTCTGTGAGGAAAAGAGAAGCAGATCGAAGGTGTCTAGTTGGGTGGTGGAAAGCCCATGCAGGGCTTTGTATGCGTGAGTCAGCATCTTGAACTGGCATCTCTTCTGGATCGGAAGCCAGTGAAGCTTCTTCAGGTGGAGGAGGAAATGGGTTAATCTGGAGAGGTCGAGGTTGAGTCTGACTGTTGTGTTTTTATTGTCTGAAGCCTCCCTGGAGGCGTGTAGTGATTCCTACATAGAGTGTGTTTCTGTAGTCCAGTCTGCTCATGATGAGGGCCTGCATGACAGTCCTTTTGGTGTCGACTGGGAGCTATCTGCAGATCTTGCGGGACATGTGTAGTGGATGGAGCAGGTGGATGAGACTATGCTTAACTGCTTCTTCATGGATAGCTTGCTGTCTAAGATGATGCTGAGATTGTGGGAGTGATCTGTCATGGCAGGAATGGGGCCGAGTTCAGCAGGCCACCATGCATTGTTCCACGGCCAGGCTTTGTTTGCAAAGATGAGGACTTCCGTCTTGTCCGTGTTCAGTTTGAGACAGTTGTGCTTCATCCAGTCGGTGACCTTCATCACACATCTGTGGAAGTTGGCTCTGGTGGTGGAAGGGTCTTATGACAGTGAGAGGATGAGCTGGGTGTTATTGGCGTAATAGATGATGTTCGGTCTGTGCGATCTGGCGGTGTTGGCAAGGAGGGTTATGTAAGTGTTGAAGAGGGTGGGGCTGAGTGACGATTCTTGTGGGATGCCGCAGATGATCCTAGTGGCTTCCTTGGTGAATGGAAGGAGGTAGACTCTCTGGGTTCTTCCTGTGAGGTATGAGGGTGTTTCCTTGGCTTCTGATTTGGTGGAGTCTGTTGATCAGGATGTGGTGGGAGATGGTGCTGAAAGAAGCTAAGAGGTCCTAGAGCATGAGGGCTGGCATTTTGTTCAGTCTAGGAGCGCTCTGAGGTGAATGGTAGCTGCAATAAGGGCTATCCCAGTGCTGTGCTTGGCTGGGAATCCAGACTGAGAGTGTTCCAGGAGATTATGGTTTTTCAGGTGTTCAATAAGTTGCTAGTTGATAGCCTTCTTGGGGACCTTCACTGGAAAAGGGAACAGCAAGATGGGTCAGCAGTTCTTTAGATCTGGTGGGTGGGCAGATTGTTTCTTCAGGAGGGCCTTACTTCTGTATGTTTCCTTTGCTCAGGAAAGAAGGCTGAGGTAATGGAGGTGTTCAGGAATTTCTTGAGCTCGTTGCAAATTCTCCTGTTCCTGGGTTGAACACATGGTGGGGACAGGGGTCCGTGGGTGCTCCAGAGTGCACAGAGTTTATGATGGAGATTGTGGCCTGTGTTGTGTTCTGTGTTTGTGGGAGTACGCAAGCCATATCCTCTCTGTGGTGGGTTAGGGTTCAAATGTTTTCCTATATGCCAGAGATTTTGTTCTGAAAGAAGTCCACCAGTGTGTTGGAGATGTTGTTTCTTGCAGCTTCAGGGTTTGAGAACTCCTTCACGAAGGTAAAGAGTTCCTTGCTACAGTTTGAGCTGGTTTATATGCAGTCTGTTAGGGCATTCTTCGCTGTTGTTGTCAGGAGTTGGTGGTACTGGTTGAGTGCAGTCTTGAAGGTGGAGTGTACAGGGATATGCACCACTTGCTGCACCTATGGAGGTGAAAGACTTTATTACTGTTTGAATGGACTACGAATTGACTCCATTTACCATGATGCTTTGGGGTTGAAACTTCCTTTACTAGTACATAAATACTTCCAACAGGACAAGCCCATCAAGGCTTATTCATCCATGTTGCTTACATTCAATACACCCACTTCACAATCCTCATACACTTCATCTTCACTAGAAACTTAAGCATGAAATTATTGAAAGACTCTATTGTAAAACATCTCAGTACAATGGAAATCCAGAAACAAATAATTCTGCCTACTCAATCCAAAGTCAACGCCCTCATCTTCATTATAATGACCTGTTCTTCAATGCAATGCAAGCAAAAATATCCTTGGATTGAAGGGACTACTGGCCATATGTATAAAAATCGGACATTTTGATTCCCTATTAGCAAATGTGTTGAATCAATATTTGCTAATCACAATTTCCGATGAATCACAGGAATTGGCAATGATTTACAGTCTGTGATTACCAAATAGCGTATTCCTAAATAGGAAATCGCAATTAGGTAACCCAAAATTGTGAATGTTGCATTTTGGACCAGCTTGATGACATCACATTGATGAAGTGAGTCAATTAATGCTGTTTCCAGGACCCTGGGCCAGAGGAGAGGCAGAATGTTACAGCTTAGTATTGGAACCCTGTGTGGAGTGGAATTTTGCTCACCGAAAACATCATAGCCACTGATGAAAATGGCAAGGAGGCTGGAGGGTGCAAAAGAAAACTGAAATTCAGTGAGCAAGAACTTGAGGTGCTCACAGAGGAGTCTGTCAAAAGCCATGACAAGCTGTTTGGCAAGAGCTCATTGTAGGTCGAAGCAAAAAAAGTGAGGACAGAATGCGAAAAAAGGAAAATCTGAAAGGACATCCAGGTGAAGATCAGTCCGGTGGGTGTCATGCTCAGTCGAGGAAATTTGAAAGCGCTGGTATGACCTATGGACACAAGCCAAGGAAAAGGTTGCAAGCCGGTTTGCCAAGGTAAGGCAAAGTGGCAGAGGACCGTCCACCCAGCGACCATCCACCCATTTGGAGGAAATGGTAGAGGCAACTTTGCAGCCAGATACCATTGTTGGGGTCACAGACATTGACACCTCAGGGCTGCCCAGTACCAGCATATGTGAGATGTAGAAAGTGCAACATATAAAGGTCTTATTCTAAGATTACTAATTAGGAAATCACAGTTAAACTCTAAAAAAAAAAAAAAAAACACTCCAGGCCACATTTTTCCTGCAACCCACAAATGCTTTAAGGGAGCAGTAGTTTGAAATACAAAAGTGAATATATGTCAAGTAATGCTGCACTGTGTAGCCCTATACAAACTGACATAGTAAATGATAAACCCTTGGTAGAAAAAAAAATATTAGAAATAGTGAATGCAAACTGAGACAAACAAGCACATTTCTTGAACTAAACTATTTATCATTAATGCCACCGAAATACCTGCACCACATGCTGGAGGAACTGATATTTTGGAAACTGTTGAGGCTCGGCCTCTGTTAGAGGGTGAAATTGTTGTGGCCCCACCACCCACGACAACTACACCTGCACCAACCAGGTGCAGAACAACAGTGTCTCTACTCCCTGATTAAGATGTGGAGGATGATGATATCCCCACAGACATGCCTATACTGTCATCTGATGATAGACCCTCTCACAGACATCAGTCAGTTGTCCAGTGCCAAAACAATCCCCTCAGGAGGCGTAGAGGTGCTGTAAGACAGCCATCAGAGGTAGGTAATGGTTCAACTGTCTTTAGACGTCTGGAGGCATCAATATTATAGGTAAAGTGCCCACAATGCAAACACATGAGGTCAATGCAAGGTACCACTGAAAAACAACACGTAAGACATCAAAGATGAGCCATTGCAGGCAATTTCAAGGAGCTGACAAATGCCATCATGGAACTTTGCACAGTAATGCAGCTTGACCATGTCACACTGTGTTATCACCAACTAATGGGCAGATTGGATGGCTATACAAGATCTGTCCATCGTCTCACAAGTACAACTGCCTTATTGTTGAAACACTCTGACCATGCAAGTGTAGATAGCCCATTGTAGTGGAAATGTGGCATGAGGTGTGGTGCAAGTCACCAACGCATTTGAGAACACGCACGGATTTCGGGAAACAGTGACTTACGTGGAGGGGATAGTGAGTAATTCTCCAGCCTCAGTAGTGTTACTGCCCCTGAGACGGAAAGAAGATGCTGCAGTTCTAGACAAAGTGCAGCTTCAGATGCCTCACCCAGACATAGTGCAGAGTCCACTGAATGGTCTAGTGGAGTGCGTAGGAGGAAAAAGTGATGTGGACATACATCTGTGGTTTTTGTTTTTAGGACATGCCATAACATTTGTCATGTCTGTGATGACATTTGATTTAGCACAAATTGTGCATTTTGAAAAGAGGTTTGGGTGCTAGCATATTAAACCTGAAGTTAAGGTAATAAATAAACATTTTCAGAAAGAATAAGAAATGCTTGTTATCATCATTACTCTCATTAAAAATAATTGTGTGCTATGTCAGCACATCTTTCTCTGCCTTCTGTCGCCCTTGATCCATCTGTAGGTTGACAGGGTGGACATGGCTCATCATCATCATCTGAATCAGGTTCTGACAAGTCCAGAGGTATGCCTCTTCATGTTGCTATGTTGTGCAACATGGCACACGTAGCCACAATTTTGAAGCTGGTCTCAAGACTGTACTGTAGTGCTCTGCTCCTTGTGTGTAGACATCTGAAGGACCCCTTGAGGAAAGCAAAGTTCCTCTCTATCGTGTTTCATGTCTTTCTATGTGCTGCATTGTAATGGTGCGCGCTTGGAGTGGAGGAGTACAATTATGGTGTGAAGATGAATGAGTGTACATCATACACACTGTCTCCTACAATGCCACAGCGGAATCTACATATGGCTACTTGGTGGTGAATTTGGACAAGGATATTTACTAGTTACATCTCTTTTGAACTGTGTAGCATATAGCCCAGATGCAGTAATTGATGACAGTAAATCATTATTTGCTCTTGTCTTTGTAGGCGACAGTGTGTATGCTGTGCACTCATTCATCCCCACATCATATTTGAACTCATCCACTCCAAGCAAGCAGGAATCATGTGTCTGGCCACTATATCAGTTATTATATTTTAAGGCATTGCATATCACTTGGATTTTCAATGAATGGCTACATTTTCTATTTCAGAAGATGTACTCATTTACAGATGGTTGCAAACAGTTCATACATTAACTTTGTGACTAGCTGCTTGTGACTCACAATTTGAAGTTGCAATTTTAGGGAATCACTAATTTTGCAATTCCCTAAAAGTGGACTGTAAATGCCTTTCACACATCCAGAAAGGCAAGTTTGCATTAGAAATGGTCACATTTAGCAATATGCACCATTTGCGAATGCAAAAATGGTTGATACATCTGGCCCTAAGTCACATTATCCACTTCTTCCTGCTGCATGTCACACAACAACAAGGAAAACCTGAATGAGGAAACACACTTATTGTCCCTTCCACCTGAACTCTTTACATCAGGCTTCCAATTACCCACAGAAAATAATTTACATTAACAACTCCTTAACATCCACAACAATGCCTGAAAACCATGTGGATATTACCTCAGTGAAAACATGAACATCTAAACACCAAGACTATTAAATAAATGGATGCAAATCAAAGCTTCTGAGGATTTCACCCTACCCTATAAAATCCATACTGCACACATACTCATCATTACCGCAGTACAAACCACCTCTACTAAACTACTATCAATGAAGCCTTCAATACAAACAAAACACTCTTCCAAGAGGAAAAGCAGTACACAAATCCACAACCAGTCCCTCCAGCCTCTCACTGAACCAACACCTGCAGTGCCGCAAGCCTCTTCTTCACTGAGAAGATAAACTCAAAATCCACCTCATCAGGAGCAAACAGATATCTGCTCCAATCCCTTGAATCACCCTTAAATATCTTTCCACCTCCTCTCAAATGCCAAACCCAGGATCATCCTCAATTGCATTGAGGCTACCACCTGTGAAGATGGCAGTCTACCCTCTTTCATGATGAAATCTGTCTCACCAAAAAGGAACCCTCCCAGTTGACCATACAAGAATACACCCCTTTCATATGAAGAAACCTACTGTGAACCGGAAAAAGCTTGCCAGACACACCCACATTATCCACCTCCCTCTCAGCTATAAAAAGTGGTGAAAATACAGTCCATGTTTAACAAGATCATCAAGAGCAACCACATCCAAAGCTACCTATTGACTTCAAAGCAACCCATTGCTCAGGGAACAATATCTTTCATGCCATTCTAATCATTGCCAATAATGGCTGATTCCTCTGCATCCTGGTCAAAATCTCCCCAGATATGACACAGTTGACCACTATGAATGGATTCTTATCTTGAAACATAAGAAGCCCTTTTCTGACACTGTTCTGAAGTAGGTCACCTCCTTCCTCACCAACCCCAACAAATTAATCTGGACAGGAACCTCAAGATCCCAGAAACTGTCTATCTCCTACACCTACCCAAGGGCTTCATCCTAATGACCATTATCATCAAACTGTATAGAACACTGCTTAGAGCCCTAGCAACCAACAACAGCATCATAATTCATCGATGTGCTGATGGCACACAACTGTAACGGACAATTAATATTTCACATGATATTGAGTGGCTTCATGCTTGACTTTATCCAAAAAGGTACAGTATGGCCATCAGGTGCATACACATAAATACGACCAAAACAAAATTCCTCCTGTTATTTAACAGTATTAAACAATTATAAAACAACTTTGCTGTCCAAAATGAACCTTGAAGATTTCCCCCTGAAAATGACACCCAACATACAGTTATTTTTATTCATTTTCCACACCAACCTCTACTTCAACATACAATTAACTAAATACAAGACCACACTGTACCAAGTCTCCTATCTAAGGAACAAAACTGACTTCTGAACCACAGTTCTTAAACTGTCCTTTTGTATTTGGGCAGAGGGCCACACCCTGATCTATGCCCTTCCAGACACCATTCTGGCCCCAGGAAAGCATGTGACATGCTGTAGCATGTCTCATGAAAGGCCTACATATTTCAACCTTGTAACAACAACTCTGAAACAAATACACTAGCTCCCTATCTAAGGGCCTGAATTATACTTTTTTAGCACCACATTTGTGTCAAAAAATGATGCAAATGCAGCACTAAAAAAGTATAAATCAGACCCTAAGTGTAGCTAAATAGCTAAATCACTTACAAGGCCACGTGAAACACTACAGTCACATTACTTGCTAAGAAGTTAACTACTTCAATAGACAGTACCACAATTGAAGCCAGGACATAGGTAGATGGAAGAAAGTACTGTAAAAAAGAAACAATTGGAAGACATTTTTCTTATCTACTCTCCCAGAATCTGGAACAGCATTTGTGTCAATGTAATAATTCCTCAAAACTCAGGCAATTCAAATAGTAGCTGTCAACTCTTGTCCAGAGAATACTATGGGGGTCATTATGACCCTGGCGGAATGCGGAGAAGCGGCAGTAAGAACGCCAACAGGCTGGCGGTCTTTTTTTTGGAATTATGACCATGGCAGTTACCGCCATGATCATCCGCCGGTTCTCCGTTCCGCCCACCAGGGCGGAGACGACTGCTGGGCTGGAGACTTTGGTCTCCAGCCCAGCGGCGGTCACTATACCACCAGCGGTATTTGGACCCGGCTGACCGCCATGGATTTCATGCAGTTTGGAACCGCCATGAAATCCATGGCGGTAAGCACTATCAGTGCCAGGGAATTCCTTCCCTGGCACTGATAGGGGTCTCCCCCACCTCCCGCCCCCACCCCGACTCCCTCCCTTACACCCCCCACCACCTGCCACCCCCCAATGGTGGCAGGACCCTCCTCCCCACCCCGACCCCCAACATCAGGCATCACTCACTCACACACGACACGCACACAGGCACCACCAACACACATACACGCACACACACCGACATACATGCCAACATCCACACACACAGTCAGACACGCACACCCACATTCAAACATACATGCACACATCCATACAGACATACCAACAGACATACATGCACTCATTCCCAAACACAAAACACCCCCGCAAGCATACACGCACTCACACACACCCTCTACATACACAGATGCACACCCCCATGCACGCACACAACAACCCCCCGCCCCCCTCCCCTAACGGACGATCAACTTACCTTGTCCCTCGATCCTCCGGGAGGGGATGGGATCCATGGGGGCTGCTCCGCCGACACCACACCGTCACAGAACGTGATTCGGTGGGCGGTGTTCTGTTGACGTGGCGGTGGAGGTGGAGCAACCTCCACTTTCCTGCCACCCGCCAGTGTGGCTGTTGGCGCCTCTCCGTCCGAAAAAGGACGGAGAGCTGCCAACAGTCATAATACGCAGAGCGGAAAACCGCCACCACTGGCGGTCTTCAGCACGGCGGTCCCTCTGTGGTCTTTCAAAAAGACCACCGAGGTCAAAATGACCCCCTATGTCTTCTGTTAGAAATCTCTATCCCAAATTATTTGCATTATTGTAAATATTCCTTAACCATGACTAAGGGTTCCCATTTATGTTAAGAGCTTCGTTGTTATCCATTTTTGCATACAAATATACATTAAGTCATGTCTTGATTTATGAACTCATATGTCATGTACATAAAACAGTTGGAAATATTCCACTAAATTTGCTCATCAAAATCCTCCTAGTCCTAATCACTTCCTAGGGTGTAACACCTACTGACTGATGATAAAATTTAACACTGACCCACCCACAAATATCACAAAAAAGACAACACATCTAGCTTTCAGGGAGTCCCTTCAAATATTTTACCTAGGACCTCATACAGAGCTGCCATTGCCTACACCACACAGGTCAGATACAGACTGGCACATTTGGAGCTACCCATGATTGTGGCAGGGCTTTTTAACCCCAAATTGGTGCCTGGTTTTAGAGTAGGAGATGTTCTGGGGAAAAAACTCTGGGGCATATCTGTCATTGAGTTGCATTGCCCTTTTGCCACACAAGGGGGCACAAGGGCGACACTAATACTAAGTCAGATTTATCAAGCCATGCAAGGCCACTGTGAGTGGTTCTGCATGGCTTGCTAAAACTAGAATAACGCAACACAGCACAAATCACTGCCTTGTGTTGCTCTGCCACAGGAAGGCATTCCATGGGTGGAGTGTGGATGTTTCCATGCAACCACCCATGGATTGTGGAGCATTCCCAGATTTACCAAATGTGGTTAACCTGGAAATGTGCCAAAATGCTACTCCTTACCGTTGGGGGGACGCAATATGGAGAAATATATTAATTTCTCCTTGTTGTTTCTTCTTTCTAAGTGTGCTGCATTTTGTAGCACATTTAGAAAGAGGAAACGTCCTCCCAGGATTGTATTTTTGAAGGAAGGCTCCCCTTCCTGCACAAAAACAATCCTTCCTTCAATGCAGGCACCCTTGCACAATGGCACAAGGGTGCCTACATTGACACGAGGCAGCCAAAAGCGCACCAGTGCAAGGATTAGGCAGGAATGGGCTGTATAATGTTAAATACTGTGCATTCCTGCCCTTTCACGCAGTGCAAGAAGATGGCTTGCTGCGTTGATCTATGTGAAAGTTTGATAAATCTACCCCTCTGTGCCTACTTGTACCCTACTTCATTTACACTTCAAGACTCCACCCCACCACATGGACCACCATATACGTCCCCACTTGACTCTTTCCCCTTTCTTCACACCCTGCTACACCACCTCCCTTGTTGGTCATGGAAATGTACCCCAACTGGATATATAATGTAGACCTACATTTAAAATGTCATTGATATGCCACAGTTGTTGATACAGTAGTTGGAGTAGCATCATGATCACAAGATAGGTGTTATTGATAGTGGGAGCTCTGTGATTGAGAACATCAGGTCTCCTAGTCCTCTGATTTATGCATGTCAAGGAAAAGACAAGCAAATGGGCATTCAGTGGACATCAAGCTTTGGCTATTGTTCAATCAAGGCTCCATATCTACAAGAATGTTGTCTCTCTAGCTTCTACTTTTATTTTATGTGTTCCACTTTACTAAATTACCACTATGAGTTGGTGAAAAGGAATAGTAATTCTTCCCTGTAACTGGGCCCTTTGTGAAGCAACATTTCACCAGTTTCTATGCCCTCGCATGTTTACACAATATGAAAAATACCCCAGAAGCACTCAAATACAGCTGTTTTATAAAGAAAAATGGGTGTGGTTACTCTGGCAGTTTGAGTATGTGTTTAGATTTATTTGTCAGTGTGTGTGGAGAAATTATGCATGCCATGGGATGTAGATTGGTCAGGTATTACAACAGCCCCCAAAGAAAGCAAGAAGGGTGCCTCATCTGTCTTATACTAATGTTTCACCTGTGTAAGTGTATAGGAAGAGCAACAGCTTGTGGTCTGGGTCCTATAGTACAGTTTCATTCCCATGGCCCACTAAAATCATTGACTTACTGTGTCAGCAAGCAATGATAAGAATCTGCCTACTGCTTCCCATTTGGCACCAATCTCAGGAATTGGGTGCTTGTGTTTTCAATCTTCCAAATTCACCTATGTGTCCTTAAGAGGATAAGGCATCTATTGTGGTGATATACATTTCAATGGGGGTCCTTCTGTAAATCTGGCATCACCTACAGAAGAATCTTGGATTTTATCTGAATCATGCATTCAAACTGCTAATATTACCTCAACGTCCTCTGCCTTCAGCACAGAGGCAGCCAAACATTTCTTACTTCCCCTTCGGCCAGTGACATCTGAAGCAGTCCAATCAACTCAATAAGATGGGTAAATTCAGGTTTAAGATTCAGCTACATAGGTGAACAATACTGATTTGTCTCAAATTCTTTAAGGTGACTGCATGACACCTGGGATTTTGGGTCAGTCTACAGCTCCTTCAAAGAAAGCCCTCTTCAGACTCAGGGCAGATTTAACAGCCCCTAGCACTACCTTAGCTCCTCCATAGTGTCATTTTTTTTTCTTGCTAAGGTGGCGCTAAAGTTAAATTTTCCCCATGCCCTATAAACAAATTGGCACAATGCATGCATTGCACCACTTTGTAAACCCTTGCACCACATTATGCCTGCGCCAGACATAGGCCCTCATTCTGACCCTGGCGGTCTTTGACCGCCAGGGCGGAGGACCGCGGGAGCACCGCCGACAAGCCGGCGGTGCTTCAATGGGGATTCCGACCGCGGCGGTAAAGCCGCGGTCGGACCGGCACCACTGGCGGGGTCCCGCCAGTGTACCGCGGCCCCATTGAATCCTCCGCGGCGGCGCAGCTTGCTGCACCGCCGCGGGGATTCTGACCCCCCCTACCGCCATCCAGATCCCGGCGGTCGGACCGCCGAGATCCGGATGGCGGTAGGGGGGGTCGCGGGGCCCCTGGGGGCCCCTGCAGTGCCCATGCCACTGGCATGGGCATTGCAGGGGCCCCCGTAAGAGGGCCCCTAAATGTATTTCACTGTCTGCTGCGCAGACAGTGAAATACGCGACGGGTGCAACTGCACCCGTCGCACAGCTTCCACTCCGCCGGCTCGATTCCGAGCCGGCTTCATCGTGGAAGCCTCTTTCCCGCTGGGCTGGCTGGCGGTCTGAAGGAGACCGCCCGCCAGCCCAGCGGGAAAGTCAGAATTACCGCCGCGGTCTTTCGACCGCGGAACGGTAACCTGACGGCGGGACTTTGGCGGGCGGCCTCCGCCGCCCGCCAAGGTCAGAATGAGGGCCATAATGTATGCAAGGTACGTGTTCCCCCGTTAGGATGGGCTGAAAAAATGGCGCAAGGAAATCTTTTAGATTTCCTTGCACCAGTTTTTCTGCTCTGCTCAGAGCAGACGTTAAAAGGGGGCTTCCATTATTTATAATGGGCCCCTATGTGCTCTACAGCAGTAGCGCCAAAAGTTTGGTGCTACTCCTGCAGACTACATCATTAGCATCAAATTAAATTATGCTTTTGCCCCCTACCCTGTGCCATGGTGCGATGTATTTTAAATATGGCACACACATGGTGGCGGTAGAGGGGAACTAAGGGGTGCGAAGATTTCTTAAATCTGCCTCTCAGTTCACTCAAGAGAATATCGTACTCGGATTAAGCCTTATTCTACAGTTGGGCAACTTGATCTGATTACTCTTCAAAACCCCCATAGATGATTTCCTGTCCTTGCAGGCAATAGGGCGGGTGACTGATTAATCTTCTATAACTTGGGGCCAGATGTTGCAATATATGAATTTCCGAATCGCAAATTCGGATGCAGAACGATGTCTCAGACACCGTCTGCGAATCGCTATGGGGTCGCAAAGACCCACCTCATTAATTTTAATGAGGTGGGTTGCATTTTGCGACCCCATAGTGATTCCCTGCACTCACAGGGATGGTGGCCTGCTGGAGACAGCAGACCTCCATGTCTGTGACTGCTTTTTAAATAAAGCAGTTTTTTTTTTTTTTTGTATTGCAGTCCAATACAAAAAAAATAACGAAACCATTTGGTTTCGTTTTTTCAGAGCAGGCAGTGGTCCAGTGGACCACTGCCTGCTCTGAAAAAACATTTTTGGCACTATTCACAAAGGGGAAGGGTCCCATGGGGACCCGTTCCCATTTGCGAATGGGTTACCACCAGTGTGACACTGGTGGTAACTGCGAATTGCTTTGCCACCGCGTTCGCGGTCACAAAGCAATTTAGCATTGCGGTGCGAGTCGCAAATAGGAAGGGGACACCCCTTCCTATTTGCGAGTCGCATTTACATTTTGCGAGTCGGTACCGACTCGCAAAATGTGAATGAGCATCGCAATGTGCATTTTGCATGGCGCAAACTGCGATTTTCGCAGTTTGCACCATGAAAAATGCTACCTACATCTGGCCCTTAATGAGCTGTATGTGCACCTATACTCAGACACTGACTTTGACAACACCAGAGTATCATTTTTAGCAGATGACGAGTGGCTCATCAGTGAGACTTCTTGAAAGTAGTCTGTTAGAAGATTCTTCTCAATCTACCAATTCTGTGCCACAGGTTTCTTGGAAATCAGTTTGATGAAGTTATAACAAAGTCAGCTGTTTTCCATACTAATGCTCTTCCTTTCTTAAGCAAGCCAAGTCCAGCACTCAGCAGATTTACCCTATTAATGGACATGTTCATAATTTATTCATTTTTTTGTAAGAGTCAAATCTCCTATAACTGGTACAACTCTTTAGCCTCTTTCAGAGTTATTTGCGCGTATCATCTCTATATCAGTTAAGTCCTTTTTCAGATGATTTTTCATTCACTGGTAGATCAATTAGATCACTGTTTGATTCTCCTGGCCTACCAGTCCGAGTGGTGTGCTTATGTGTTACTAAATACATTCAAGATGTTCCTTAGTTATGTTCCCTCTACACTGATGTTCAGTCAAAATGCAACAACGATACCTGAGACTGCATTACTGACAGTGTGCGCTGTCTCACTATGTGCCCCAGTGCAACTTTAAGTGCGTACACCGGGCGAATACATGCTTTCAAACTGAAGAGCAACTTATTGAAAGACGGACCTCACATTTAAAGGGGGAAAGGGATCTATCTGTAGGCAGTAGAGGTGACTGCATTCAGGCAGATGCATGAGACCCTCCCAAGGGGCATCCTCGGGTGTCCTTTAACTGTGCTCCACAGCCCCTCAGGAGTGGACAACACACATTAATCACTGACAATCCATTTTACAGAAGCGTATGACAATCCATTTTACAGAAGTGGCTTCTCAAGCATCTGTGGCCACTTCTGTAATACAATAGCCATGGGAACCCAGGAAGTAGGTGCAAACAACTGTTGCAACTCTGGGACAAGATATATAGCACGATCCCAATGTATATTTCTCTTAATCTTTATATCCCTTGTAACAGTCTCAGCAATTCACCCAGAGCTTTCTACTTTGTTACTTTGGGCCATTGAGTGGGATTCTTACTAAAAATTTGGGGAGCAGGTATAACAGCTCTTTGTAGGGTATCCAATGTGTATGAAATTATGCACTTTAATTAGTACTAGGCCATAATAGAATATTTGCGAAAGATTGCTGGGTGTCCTGTCAGCCCACCTTACAAATTCTTCATCCACTTACAGAGTGAGGGAAAATGTGTTCCCAGCAGCCCAGCAATACTCCCTCCATCATCAAGAAACTTCTTTTAGTTCAGGTACCACAAGTGGAAATGGTATTGGTGGCAACCCTATTTAGAGCGGCTTCTTTGATGCCATGTTCACCAAATGTCTTTTTGCCAGAGTTCACTGTGGGAACAACGGGAATAGACAGGAATAGTGCATACATGTCCACCACGTTTTTAGAGAAAACTCCCAGCTCTTTCTGAAATTGTATTGTAGTTTTACACATAATAAACTCCAGCTTTGGCGATCTATTTTGGTAAACAACTAATATGCTAACAGAGCCATCTTGCCATCTAGGCAGGAGCTGAATTGGGAAGAAACAACCCGCTGACACAAAAGATAACTCTAGATATGGCATGCCAGCCAAGGTTAGACTCCCATACTCTAAATTATCCAACAAATTGATAAAATGTAGACATTTTATTTTTCAGCTGCAATGAACCTGCCTTAAAATTAATATTCCTCTCGGTAAGGCAAGTATGCTATATATGCTCATTGGAATCAGGGCCTCAAAATAACACCTTTCTGGCATCAAAATAATTTGCCCACAGTCCATTTGTTCAGACAGGAACACCCCCTATAAGGTAGAACAATGTGCACCACTTACATGAGTAAACATACAGTAATGTATCTGGTATACTGATCATTTTGGCTGAGCACACACGAAATTCTGCATATGCAGAGGTTATGGACTCGAACTCATATGGGAACCTGGTCCTGGCTGTTTGGTTTGGAGGAACACACCAAGCAGTTTCTGTCCCGCAACATATTTGTTAAGAAGAGGGGCTGTGTCTGTTGTTTGGGATTGATAAAACTAAATAGACCTTTTGTCCTATTTAGGAATGAGCGGGGTGCTTACATGTCCACCCTTGAATAAAGTTCCACTTGAATTTCTAGACCCTTCACTGACATCCCTGTGTGTATCATATAAAAGCTGTGCTATACGGTAAAATGTGGCAGAACTCCATTCTTATTGTGAGTGTATAGTTGCAGAGGACTGTGGGGTCCATTTTGAATGCTGACAAAATATAGTGCAAGATTGAGGTTGTGATACAGCCTAGCTAGCATTACAAAGTAAAATGATGTGAACTGAGCCATGGAAGTGGGCAAGGATGGAGATGGTGATACTTTAGAAATGCAGCAGTGACCTATGTTTAGCAAAGTGGCTGCTGATGATACCTTCCTGAGCACTGCCATTTTGCTGATAGTTGGTGTTGATAAGTGAGAAGT
This sequence comes from Pleurodeles waltl, assembly GCF_031143425.1. Classification (NCBI taxonomy): domain Eukaryota; kingdom Metazoa; phylum Chordata; class Amphibia; order Caudata; family Salamandridae; genus Pleurodeles; species Pleurodeles waltl. Next base: position 497,575,294 of record NC_090440.1, read on the forward strand.
GGCTCTCTTTAGCTGTCAAATGGCACCTTCGTCAGAGGGCCTGCCCCTTTTTTTCTCCCCAGAGTGCTGTTTGAGAAGGTGGGTGATAACTGGAAGCAGAGACTTTACACTTCATTGTGCTGATTTTTTGGATCCTGCAGTTTGGTGGCAGCTGTTGTGAAAAACATAACTTTCAACAAAGACTCTACAGAAAGGTAAGGTACTTTTGAAATGAAATGGTTCAAGCCGTTTCTAGAACACTGACAGAGATCAACATTCCCTCTCTGTAAAAGGACTATCAGAATGGAACCAAAAAATCCAGTAGATTATACTTCCAGTTTCTTCATGATCAAGGCAGTGCTCCCTAGAATACTCAAGTAAGTACTTAGATGCAAGTCTAGTTTCCATGGCAACTAGTCTCTCCAGAGGTAGGGAGACATCAGCTAAAGACTGCAACATCTTTCTGGCACAGCTGTGAGTCTGGCTGGTGCCTGGAGCCCTGCCTGAGATGCTGAGGGAGGAAAAGGACTTCCTGACCCTGAAGCAAAAAGAGTAGCTCTGGCACTGTGCCCAGAGGCCTGCAACCCGCCAGTGAGACTAGACCTCTGAATGTTGCCAGACTGCACACTCTACTCCACAAATGCACCAATCTCTGACAGACCACACTGGAAGCCGCCAAGGTAGCGGATACCGGTAGGGTCCTCTAATTTAGAAACTACATACCCTGCATTGACACAGAGAAAATGTGCCTATAGTTGCCAGGGACTAACATGTTACTAAACAAGTGACTAGTGTGCTTTGGTAGTGTGGCCCTGATCTACAAATTTGATTGAAAGTGGACGGAAGCCCTCTTGTCACGGACAGGCACACAGGCTAGATACTGAAGACAGTCAGCAGTGATTGCAGTAAAAGAGGCATTGCCTGAAACATTAAGCCCTGAATGCACCAAAAGTAGAGGCAACTGGCACTTTGTAGGACAAATGATAACACTAAGTACTTTGGAGCCATGAAAAGGTCACCACAGCGAAATATCTGCTGCAAAGCACATGCTCATAAAATAGCAACCACCAAGAATCAGAAAGTAAGAATTATTTCACAAAATTAACAGTTTTCTTCTTCACTTAAAGAAGCTCCAAGAGACGTTTTTAGAAGTGGTACATTACTCTACTCACCTGTGGGTTACTGAACCAGCAAGGCTATTAGCACGTGATAGTGTTGCGTATGTTCTCATTATCCTAATGAGGCTACTTGATTTGGGCAGCAGAATTGCAAGGATTGTGGGGTACTAAGTACAATTCCACACCATAAACCAGTCAGCCTAATCCAGGTTTTCTGGATAACTAGAAGCACCTCATCTCTGCCCAGGAGCAAGGATGATTGGGGCAACCGGGCGCATGACAAGAAAGAATTCCCAGGGGAATTGTGGTCGATAAGATCTAACCCCTTTCTTTCAGTTACATTGGTCTCACGCAGGTAAAGACAAACAGAGGCAGAATATAGTTCTACAAGGATTTATTGAAGTAACTGCATCTTAGATAAAATGGCATGTATTGCAATAACTAGGATGATAAAACACACTAAAAGCAAAAGGGTGACAAGGAGTGTGAAACACAAAAACAGTCCCACCATACTGTCACTAGGAGTGATATTTACCTTTCCTACATAAGCTCTGTGTAGAGCACAGCATAATAATGCTAATCCGCCCTTTAAGGTTTCCCTCCTGGGAAGACACCATCCCCCATACCTGAGCAGGGAAGCTTGTTGTCTAAAAAGACATGATCCCCATGTAGGCCATGGGGTTGGCAGTCTATACAAGCAGCTGTAGCAAAGACGTTCAGCAATCAGCATGCAGCCGTGGTCATCTGGCTGGAATCTCCCTCTAACGTGTATGGGACAAAGAAGTGTTTTTATAATATAACAGATGATATTCTAAGAAAGGGTCCCCACGTAAGGATATGTATGTCTCTATGAATGTTAGAGACACAGCGTACCACTTTTGTCGGCAACCCTATCTGACTGCAGCCTTGAGGAAAGCACAAAGTGAAATGAATGCAGTAATAAGAAAGTGATGCTTTCATTGGCGAAGGAACAAATAAATAGAGAAAATAAGACAACACAGTAAATGTGGCTATTGCTAGAAAGAACTAAGCAATGCTCAATAAAATGTAACTGGGCTAAAGTGCACAATGGCAGGCCTAGTTTAAGAAAAATAACGTGTCTAAAATCTTGCTAAATAGCTATAAAACAATAGTGAACTTGCACCTCTGCCATATTAACAACTAGTCATATCCTCTAGTAATATAATCTTACAACACCCATATTAGAACCCTGTGCCTTACTGAATTTACATCTTGGTGTGTAATATCAGTGCTTCTCTTTTCCTAAAAAGAAAGCACTGGGCTGCCTTTATTGTCTCATTTGTATAACAGTTTGAGTTCTGAGTCTCTGCTAGCCACACTATGGGGCATATTTACAAGGCCCCAGCACTGCCTTAGCATCATTTTTTTTTTTTTTTTACGCTAGGCGGTGCAAAACAGTCACCCGCCCTGCACCATATTTACAAAGTGGTGCAATGCAAGCATTATGCCACTTTGTAACCCCTTGCACTACATTATACCTGTTCCAGGTATAATGTAAACAAGGGGGTGCACTCCCCCCATATGTAAGCTTAAACAAAAGGCACAGTGAAATTTTCACTGCACCATTCTAGCGTAATTTTTTAACGCCTGCTCAGGGCAGACACTAAAGTGACGCTAGTGCACTGGCCTATGGGCCTCCCTGTGCTTTGCTGGACTAGTGCCAACATTTTTGGTGCTAGTCCTGCAGAGCCCCACAGTAGCATCAATAATTCTGACACCATTATCCTAACGTGTGACATGATGGAATGGATGGTTAATACAGCGCTACCATGATTTCTTTAGGGGGGTGCAGAACAACGCAAGGAAACTGGTGCATCGAAGCGGATGAGCCAGTTCCTTGTAGATATGCCCTTAAGTCCCAGAGAAGTATTTGAATGCTCATCATTGGTAACCTTTGTGTCAAGAGAGGAAGGACTGCATTTCAGGTCCACGTTGCAATGCCATAGTAGGTCAGGCGATGGGACATCAGCAGTAAAAGACGCCAACCACAAAACCGCCCATTATCCGTAGCTTACCACGTGACATCCGAAAGGGTTCAAACATCATTGAATTCAATGTAACCAAATCAATAAATAGACTAGCAAACAATACAGTATTGACATCATAGGATAATACATACTCTAGTTTGTATGCAAAACCGCAGTAACATTTATGAAGCAATCAGTAACATTAACAGTGTCATAAGGGAATACTAATGACAGATCGAGCACTATACAACTGCAAATAACATAGCATACTATTTAATTAATTATTGCTTCTTTTGTGTCCTTTTATGGCTGAATTAAAGTGCCAATGTTTTTTTTTGCTGTCATTTGTCCAGAAAACTCTGACTAACAGGCACAATGTGCCCAGTTCGTTTATACTACATACTGTGCATAGCTTAAGTTTCAGAACTTTTCACCTTGCATGAGAACACTTTTAGTGAAAGGTTAGTCTCCTTTCATTTAAAAGATGAAGCCCCTCCTTACAACCCTGCAAGGCCACCTGAGTGTCACGCAGCGGTCTACCGAAAACCAGCCAGGCAGGCCTCCTGAAATTAATAATCTTTATTGCACAGTACTCAGCAGGTGAAAAGAATGAAGACAATTCAGTAAATAATGGACGCAGAGATGACATATTGTTTTCCTGCAATGAGGAATAAGTGCAATTTGTTACGTGACCTTTCCTCCTCTGCCTGCCAAGAAATCATAGGTAATAAAGCCGACTTTCAAGGGGACCGGCGATTAAAGAGGATATCCCTTTAAAGATGTCCGATCCTTTTATTAAAACTTAATCTATGTGTATAAACAGTGAGAACACACTTAAGCAAAATGTCTAGTTATCTCATTTTCATTTGCTGCTCGTGTGCGTGCCTGCTATTTATCCCCGTGCTGTTAGCGGTCGTAGAAGAGATTTATGGGCCGATGTGTTTTTTCTCCCACAGGGTTTTGTTCTATTTTTTAAGCATTTGTTGTACCAAATAATAACCGAGCTGACATGAGCAGAGAGGTGTCGTACTCAAGTGCGGTTTTGTCTGCTGTAAAAAGGAGACAAAGCAAACAGACATCCTCTTATGCAAACATACTATGTGCAGATGGAACGCTAACTTTTTTGTATTATAAAATTGCAAATGTATATTTCTTTATCTGCATAATTTCTGTCTATAACAGACTGGAATGAGCAAGAACGTGTGTGCTGGCAAAATCATCTCGCTCAATTCATTGTGTTCTGATGCATGAAAAATCCCACGATTTAACCAATATGGTTATCCATTTGATTCTGATCAGATGTGTGCACAGGATAAGGGTCATGGGTGACACAGGGATCAGTTATGTGCCAGGGCCTAATGAATGAAGGTATAAGTGGTGTGAACAGTGGAAGATAAAGCTTGGAGATGATGAAAGAGTTCTATTATTGCTATGACAATTCAGAGGAGGGCGAAGAGTGAGAAACAATGGACAAGATTTATGAAAAATTGGCGCATCAGCTCTGATGGGCCACTTTTTCTGCCCCCCCCACCGGCACCTAACAACACTATGATTGCACCGTATTTAACATTTGGTGCACCAATGTGGTAGTTAGAACAATAGCATTAAAATTGTTTATGCTATTGTGGTACTTTGCTATAGTAGTGTCAAAGGTTTTGACGCTAGTGTGGCAAAGTGCAAGGAGGCCCATTGATTTAAATGGGTGCGTCATGTTAACACCTGCTCTGAGCAGGCGTTAAAATTGACAGAAAAAATGGCACAGTGAAATCTGTTAAATTTCACCAAGCCATATTTTCGGGTCGCAGGCATAATGTGGTGCAAGGGGTTACAAAGTGGCGCAATATATGGTGCCACTTTGTAAATATGGCGCAGTGGAAATGTCACCTTAATGGCATATTTGCATAAAAAAATATGCGAAAGTGCCACAAGGTGGAGCTAGGGGCTTCCTAAATCTGGCCAAATGTATCTAATATAAAAGAGAGTTTATAGCGGAGGTAGTATCAGAGGCTAATATGAGCCAGAAGTTGCAGGTGGAACTGCCCGCACTGATTTTGGGGAGCAGCACTTATTTGTCCTCAATAAAGTTTGATCCAGAAAAATGTGGCATAGCTGCCAACTGTAGAAACTGGTGAACCAGGTTAGAGCCTGGGCGTCAGCTCAACATTTAATGATTCTGGGCAAATTACTTAATCGCCCCAGTGCATGCAAAAAATAAGATATCCTTGTGTAATGTAAATGGTGCTCATGTAAAGAGTTCCAATACCTTTGTGTTGGTTCTATAAAAAAATGCAAAAAAAGAAGAGAAAGAGGAAAAACAGTGACAAAGGAAGAAAGAAAAATAACTTTCTGAAATAAAGGGGCAGGGAGTGTCTAGTAGCAGATGAAAGAGGCATGAGGTGACATCAAGACTGACACAGCCTTGGTATGTGGCACCTAATATTTACATAGCATCGTTTGTGGTCTTCTGAACTAAACTAGGAGGCCTGACACTTATAGTTTTACAAGCTCTGAGTATCCTCAAAAATGGGTAACAAATGTCTAGGTAGCTACATACAGCTAGTTTCTTTCACTCAGATGTTTGGAAGGAAGGGCAAATGATATTCAAAACTCTATACTTTTTTGGACAAAAGAGGGAATAAAGGGATGTTAAAAGGACAGACATAGTCTAAAAGTGAAAATACTCAGTTAAGAGCAATTACTTAGTTAAGTGCAAAGGGTTTACCTATCACAAGAGTTCTAAGAGAACTAGTTTGGGGCCACAGAAGCACAAGGGGAAAAGCAATAGACAGATCTGCAATCTAACTTTTATGGTGTTAGACGGCTAGTTGCACAAACTGATCCTATGCATGTAACAAGAACTATACAGCCATCAATACTGTAAAGTGTTGCTGTTTATGCATGTGTAAATCCCAATACAAAAATGTTGTAAAAAAGAGTTATAAGAGAGCCAAAGCATATACTGTGATTATCAGCATGAGAGGTGTAAGAGCGTGAATTGTGTACTAATATTTTCCACATGTGTAATCATACTTATATTTTGATATATTAATCATTATGTATTAATTTTGTAATTAACTTGAAAATTGTGACCGACTTAATGGCAACCATCAAAAGTAAGGCCTGCATTTTGTTTCCTAAAAGCTAAATTAAGTTGATGAAATTATTCTGTCTCTTTAAAAGCGTGTTCTTTTCTAAAAAAATTTGTCAGAATTAAATGTGTATTTAGTAGCCTCTGCTGAGCTGAAGCAGACACAAGGTTACTGTGCAATGTTATCTGTATAAAATGTTTCTAGTGTGATCTGTTTTCTAGCTGCACTTCCGTAGCTTAACAGACTTAGGGGGTCATTCTGACCTCGGCGGTAAAAGGCCCTTACCGCCGGTCAGAAGACCGCCATCATACCGCCGCGGCCGCGGTAAACCGCCACGGTCATTCTGACCTCCAACTGCCAAACCGCCGAAAACCCGACATCCACGGAAGGCCGGCTCATCAGCGGGCAGCGAAAAACTGGAGATGAAACCTCCACCGCCACGCCAACACAAACACGCCCATGCCATTACGACCCACGAATCCACGCGGCAGTCTTTCAACCGCGGTATTCCATTGGTGGTACACACCGCCGCGGTCAAAATACACACCCAGCTCCAAAACACAGCCACATTGGACAATTTGAAATACACACACCTGATACACATACACACACCACTCCCACACATCCAAGCAACTATAAAACACACACCCACATCACCCACAAACCCCCACTACTAGAAAATCGGAGAGAAGGCGAGAGAGAGAGAGAGAGAGCACAGCTATCGAAAACCCCAACACACACAGGAACCCAACATCATCAACCACACCACATCTACGCACACATCACCACACACCACCACTCACATCACCACAAACACCACCCCACACCTCATCCACACCACCCCATGGCACCCCAAAGACACCCCAGGTTTTCGGACCAAGAACTCAGGGTCATGGTGGAGGAAATAATAAGGGTAGAGCCCCAGCTCGTCGGCACACAGGTGCAACACACCACAATAGCCAGGAAGGCGGAGCTATGGCAAAGGATCGTCGACAGGGTCAACGCTGTGGGACAGCATCCCAGAAACCGGGAAGAGATCCGAAAGCGCTGGAACGACCTACGGGGGAAGGTACGGTCGATGGTCTCAAGACACAACATCGCTGTGCAGAAGACTGGCGGCGGACCACCACCCACTCCTCCCGAATTCACTGCATGGGAGCAAGAGGTCTTGAACATACTGCATCCTGCGGGCCTCGCTGGAGTAGGCGGAGGAATGGACTCTGGTAAGTCTAATCTCAACTACTCCCCCCCCCAACCACCAGCATGCCAACCCACACCCCCACCCTCACCCCCAACCCCCAGCACACATCCTCCCTGCCAAGGTCTCACCAGCACAACCCACCCAACCCAAAACCAAACCCTGAATGCCAACACAAACCATGGACACCCATCACCTATGCATGACCACTTCACATACCCATCCCCCCCCACAAACCACCCTCACAACTCCTCCCACAAGGGAATGCCAGCACTGGGGGACAAGGGCACCCACAAATCGAACGCCATGGAACACACAGAAGCAATAACCATACTCATTTACCCCTGCAGGGCCCGAACGCCAACACACCGGCCAGGAGGGTCCAGATTTGTCCATCCCACCCCCAGAACAGGCCCCCAGTGAGGACAGCAGCTCTGTCGACCTAGAACCTGATGACCAGCCCGGACCATCGGGGACCTCTGGACAGTCGGTTCCCCACACACAGACACAGGCCACAGCAGACCTAACCCCCTCTGGGAATATCAGCACAGCTCCCACCCAGCGGGCCCATGCCTCTGTCTCCAGGACAGGTCAATCAGTGGTGTGTCCGCCACTACAGGGCACCCAGGCTGACCCAACACCCCAACAACAACAGGGACCTGGGGGCAGTGGTAGTGGGCACACCGTCCAGGGGACAGAGGCCCGGGGAAACAGGGCAACTGGGAGGGCTGCAGTGCGACAGGGGGGGGGAGGACAGGCCCAGGGAACCGACTCTCCAAGAGGCCCTCACCACCATCATGGGAGCATACCACCGCTCCCAGGAGACGATGGCGACGGTACTGGCCAGGTTCCAGGAGATCCAGGCACAGCAGGAGGAACGGTACATGGGGTACAGAAAGGAGCTCAGGAACATTGTCCTGGCCCTCAACCAAATAGTCACCACATTGCGGGACCATGTGGCACCCCAAAGGGCCCCTGTCACCAGCCTGGACCAGGAACAGCCTACCACCTCCGCCGGCGCTAGTGGACAGGAGGCCCCCACACAACGACAGGCTACCAGAACCCCACCTCCTGCTGAAGATCAACCACCCCGCAAGAGGAACCTGAGATCACAAAGGAAGACAGAGTAGGATGCCAAGACCCCCGCTAGCATAAGATACACCCTGATGTCATTCCACTGTCCCACATTGTCACCCTGTCCAACCTTGAACTGCCCCTGCTCCATCCTTCCACAGGCATATGGACAATGCACCTGTGCGACTGAGAACTGGACTCTGCCATGGACATTACTCCACCCCCACCCATCACCGTTTTACTATCATGGACCTATATGTAGCACTTGAAATAAATCACTAATTGCACTTAAAACACTCAGGAGTCTGCTTGTATTCTTAACAAATGTATTACACATAACGGTTCAATAATTTTCAGTTACATTGTGATGACAACATACCAATGTCAATGTGCTTTACTCCATGGGCAAACAAAGCAGAAGTCACGCAGTGGGTCATACAGCTCTGAAAAGGGAAGGGAAAGTCACAATTCAGTTGAAAGGAACTGGGGGGAAACACAGAAAGTCGAGATGCAGGAGGCCTGAAGTAAATGTAAAATGGCGTGGGGGATTCTTACCTGTGTGCTACTGAAAATACTGTTGTATAACTGTGTCCCTGTTGTCCGTGTCGTCCCCGTCGTCTTCCTCCTCTTCACTCTCCACAGGCTCCACAGCTGCTACAACACCACCATCTGGACCATCCTCCTGCAGGAAAGGCACCTGGCGTCGCAATGCAAGGTTGTGAAGCATACAGCAGGCCACGATGATCTGGCACACCTTCTTTGGTGAGTACATTAGGGATCCACCTGTCATATGCAGGCACCTAAACCTGGCCTTCAGGAGGCCGAAGGTTCTTTCTATGATCCTCCTAGATCGCCCATGGGCCTCATTGTACCGTTCCTCTGCCCTGGTCCGGGGATTCCTCACTGGGGTCAGTAGCCACGGCAGGTTGGGGTAACCAGAGTCACCTATTAGCCACACACGTTGTCTCTGTAGCTGTTCCATCACATAGGGGATGCTGCTATTTCGCATAACATACACGTCATGCACTGACCCAGGGAACTTGGCATTTACATGGGAGATGTACTGGTCAGCCAAACAGACCACCTGCACATTCATAGAATGGTAATTTTTCCTGTTTCTGTACACCTGCTCATCGTCTTTTGGGTGTACTAAGGCCACATGGGTCCCATCAATGGCACCAATGATGTTGGGGATATGTCCAAGGGCATAGAAATCACCCTTCACAGTGGCCAAATCACCCTCCTCAGGGAAAACAATGTAGCTCCGCATGTATTTCATCAGGGCAGACAACACTCTGGACAAAATCTTAGAAAACATAGGCTGAGACATCCCTGATGACATGGCCACTGTTGTCTGAAAAGACCCACTTGCCAAAAAATGGAGGAGTGACAGAACCTGCACCAGAGGGGGAATTCCTGTGGGTTGGCGGATGGGGGACATCAGTGCTGGCTCCAGCTGGGCACACAATTCATGTATAGTGGCTCGGTCAAGTCGGTATCAAAGTATTATATGACGTTCCTCCATTGTCGACAGGTCTACCAGTGGTCGGTACACGGGAGCATTCCTCCTTCTCCTCGCAAGTCCCAGCGGACGGTGCCTAGGAAGGAGAACATGGAGTACAGAGTCAAGCAACCCACAGGTACGTAAATACAGCTTGCACAGTACACGAATCGCTATGCAATGAATGGCTTGTATGAGTGGCAATGCAAGGCCTAGGCCTGTGTGACGCAGTAGAAATTAAGCCATGTGGGCCCTTGAAATGGCGGCTGCCTGACCTGAGAAGTGTGACAATGTGAAGTGAGGTCATTGCGCTGGCGTGGCACACGTGGCGGTAGGCGGTCGAAGACCGCGGCGCAAAGCCACATTGTTTAACATTGAACCCTATGGGTTTCACGAGCCAATGACTAGGTGCGCCGGCGGTCGCGGTACGCACCGCCGCGGGCGTGACCGCCATTTTCTATCTGATTAATCACTCGAGACCTGATCATCCACAGGAGAGGACCTATACTGCAAGTGCTGCTGTGAACTCGGTCTGGAAGAGACAATGGCTGCTGCGACTGGGGAAAGGGCCCCTGCCTTCACTACAGAAGAGTTGGAGAAACTTGTGGATGGGGTCCTGCCCCAGTATGCGCTACTCTACGGTCCTCCAGACCAACAGGTAAGTACACTGTGTGCACGTTGAATGGGCTGTGCCTGGGTTGTGTATGGTGGATGTAAGATGGTGGGGTGGGGAGCGAATGACGAGTGCAAGGCACGACAGATGAGAGCATGTGCCACATGGCAAGGTTGGGGAGGGGGGGCCAATCACATCTAACATGCGGAAAAATGATGATATTTCCAATTCCACCCTGTACATGTCAAATAGGTCAGCGCCCATCAGAAAGTCGACATTTGGCGTGCCATCGCCAAGGAAGTCCGGACCCTGGGGGTCCACAACAGACGGGGCACCCACTGCCGCAAGAGGTGGGAGGACATCCGCCGCGGGACCAGGAAGACCGCCGAGTCACTGCTGGGGATGGCCTCCCAACATAGGAGGGGTGCCAGTCGTACCCTGACCCCCCTGATGTCCCGGATCCTGGCGGTGGCCTACCCCGATTTGGATGGGCGCGTGAGGACATCACAGCAGACACAAGGGGGTGAGTACCAGCACATTCAGCTATCTTTACGCGCAGTGGAGGTGCCTGGGTGGAGGAGGAGGGCTGTGGGTGACATTAGGCCAGGGCGCTTTCTGTAGTGTAGTCCTCTCCTTTAGCCATGTCCCTGTGCCCCCGCCCCCCACCTCTGTAGGGTGACAAGTACAGCTATCCATGGTCCTGCATCACCCATGTGCGCGTTTGTTGTCCCTAGACCTGTTGGCCTAGTCAGAAGTACTGAGTAGTGTACCCCGATTGCGCGGCTTAGTGCATGAGGCTCCTGTGTCTGTCCTCTCCGCCAACGGTGTTGACAATGCATGCACTCAACCTGTTTTTATTTCTCCCCCCACCCTTTTTCTTTATCTTCTTGTGCATGTGTGCATTAGCATCATCAGGCGGAGGAGAATTGGCACTGGAGCATGAGGGAGCTGCAACTCACAAGGCCCCGGTGGGCCATGGCACAGACACCGAGGCCACCAGTGATACGGAGGGCGAGGGGAGCTTCACAACGGGGACCCGTGGTGACACCAGCAACACCGACACGTCCTCGGATGTGAGCTCCCTAGCGGTGGCAGCAACATCTGTGCCCCCCGCCTCTACAAGTACAGCCGCCACCCAGCGCACGAGCTCCGCCCTCCCAGCAGCCCCTCAGCCTTCGCTCCGTGCCCGCTCACCCAAGAAGGCGGGCATCTCCTTCGCCCCAGGCACCTCAGGCCCTGCCCCTGTTACCCCTGCTGCCCTTAGTGAGGAGGTCATTGACCTCCTACAGACCATCATTGTTGGGCAGTCTACCCTTTTGAATGCCATCCAGGGGGTAGAGAGGGAGGTGCATCATAGCAATGCATACCTGGAGGGCATTCATTCGGGTCAGGCTGCCCATCAACGATCGTTCAATTCTCTGGCCTCAGCACTGACGGCAGCCATTGTCCCTGTTTCCAGCCTTCCTCTTCTAACTGCCCCCACCCTGTCTCTGTCTCCTGTTCCTCAGCCTATCCCATCCACACCATCAGACCAGCCTGCACACACCTCAACACCCGAGGGCAGCTCATCCAGACATAAGCACCACAGATCACACAAACATTCACCCAAGCAACACCCAGATGCAGACATGCCAACAGCCACTACCACCTCTGTGTCCCCCACCTCCTCGTCTCCCTCCTCCCTCCCTGTGACGTCTCCACTCACACCTGCATGCACACCACCAACAGCCAGTACTTCCATCACCAGCACACCCTCCAGTACAGTCCGCACACGTGCAGTCACCACCCCACTGCCATTTACACGTCCCCTGTGTCCTCTCCCACTGTGTCTGTCACCCCCTCTTCCAAGACACACAAACGCAGGCAGCCACCCACCCAACAGCCAACCACCTCACGACAGCCTCCAGCCCATGCACCTTCACCCAAGGACAGCACACCTGACTCTCCTACAACCACCTCCTCTTCCTCCACTCCCATTCCCACTACACCTACCCTTTACCTTGGTCCTAAAAAAGTTTACCTCTCCAATCTTAACCTCTTTCCCTCACCTGACCCACCCCCTCCATCTGCTAAGAGTCCCAAGAGCACCTCAGCCACCACCAGCCCGGCTTCAAGTGTCACCGTAGTGCATGGATTTTGGAGTCCCCCCTTTGCCAGCAGTGATACATCGGTCAGCAGCAAGGGGACAGCCAGCCCCCCCCCCCCCCCTGGAAAGAGGACCCGTAAAGTAAGGGGCCGCCGCGAGAAGACTGACACAGCTGCCCCCAAGGACCAAAGTTCTGCCACTTCACCTGCCACAACATCCAGGGGAGGCAAGGCCCAGAGAGCCACATCGAAGGAGGGCAAGGGCAGCAGGGCGGAGAAGTCAGCCAGCAGGAGCGCGGACCAGGAGGGCCCCAAAAGCCCCATCCCGGGTGTGAGGGAGGACACCCAAGGGCCCAGGACACCGTCACTGAAGGGTCCAGCAACTGCACGGTCGGAGGGCGACTGAGCAGGGAGTCCTGGCCAGGTCTGACTCCCTTGAATTACAGGACAAGCACCGCTGAAGGGGGCCCGCCGTCCAGAAAGGCACCGCTGAAGAGGGCCCCGCCGTCCAGAAAGGCACCGCTGAAGAGGGCCCCGCCATTCAGAAGGGCACCGCTGAACAGGGCCCCGCCGTCCAGAAAGGCACCGCTGAACAGGGCCCCGCCGTCCAGAAAGGCACCGCTGAACAGGGCCCCGCCGTCCAGAAAGGCACCGCTGAACAGGGCCCCACCGTCCAGAAAGGCACCGCTGAACAGGACCCCGCCGTCCAGAAAGGCACCGCTGAACAGGGCCCCGCCGTCCAGAAAGGCACCACTGAACAGGGCCCCGCCGTCCAGAAAGGCACCGCTGAACAGGGCCCCGCCAAGACAGGCACCACTCCGCTGGGCCCTTCCTGTCAAGCACCGCTCTGCTGGGCCCTTCATCTCAAGCACCGCTCCGCTGGGCCCTTCCTGTCAAGCACCGCTCCGCTGGGCCCTTCCTGTCAAGCACCGCTCCGCTGGGCCCTTCCTGTCAAGCACCGCTCCGCTGGGCCCTTCATCTCAAGCACCGCTCCGCTGGGCCCTTCATCTCAAGCACCGCTCCGCCGGGCCCCGCCGTCTCAAGCACCGCTCCGCTGGGCCCTTCATCTCAAGCACTGCTCCGCTGGGCCCTTCCTGTCAAGCACCGCTCCGCTGGGCCCTTCCTGTCAAGCACCGCTCCGCCGGGCCCAGCCGTCTCAAGCACCGCTCCACTGGGCCCTTCATCTCAAGCACCGCTCCGCTGTGCCCTTCATCTCAAGCACCGCTCCGCTGGGCCCTTCATCTCAAGCACCGCTCCCCTGGGCCCTTCATCTCAAGCACCGCTCCGCCGGGCCCCGCCATCTCAAGCACCGCTCCGCTGGGCCCTTCATCTCAAGCACCGCTCCGCTGGGCCCTTCCTGTCAAGCACCGCTCCGCTGGGCCCTTCCTGTCGAACACCGCTCCGCTGGGCCCTTCATCTCAAGCACCGCTCCGCTGGGCCCTTCATCTCAAGCACCGCTCCGCTGGGCCCTTCATCTCAAGCACCGCTCCGCTGGGCCCTTCCTGTCAAGCACCGCTCCGCTGGGCCCTTCCTGTCAAGCACCGCTCCGCTGGGCCCTTCATCTCAAGCACCGCTCCGCTGGGCCCTTCATCTCAAGCACCGCTCCGCCGGGCCCCGCCGTCTCAAGCACCGCTCCGCTGGGCCCTTCATCTCAAGCACCGCTCCGCTGGGCCCTTCATCTCAAGCACCGCTCCACCGGGCCCCGCCGTCTCAAGCACCGCTCTGCTGGGCCCTTCATCTCAAGCACCGCTCCGCTGGGCCCTTCATCTCAAGCACCGCTCCGCTGGGCCCCGCCGTCTCAAGCACCGCTCCGCTGGGCCCTTCATCTCAAGCACCGCTCCGCTGGGCCCTTCCTGTCAAGCACCGCTCCGCTGGGCCCTTCCTGTCAAGCACCGCTCCGCCGGGCCCCGCCGTCTCAAGCACCGCTGGCCCAATGACAGTGCCGGTTCTGTGTCGAGCTACTGTTCACGCTGCACTCGGGCCACCCTGCCTCCTCCATTGCCTGTGGAGACTGTTATCCACTTGAGAGACTGTGGCTTTGCACTCCCCAGGATGGCACAGTGGGCAAGCCACCCACTGTAGAGACTTGAGAGACTGTGGCTTTGCACTCCCCAGGATGGCACAGTGGGCAAGCCACCCACTGTAGAGACTTGAGAGACTGTGGCTTTGCACTCCCCAGGATGGCACAGTGGGCAAGCCACCCACTGTAGAGACGTGAGAGACTGTGGCTTTGCACTCCCCAGGATGGCACAGCGGGCATGGTGGCCCCTTCGTGGATCTGGCGTTGTGGACTCATGTGGCTGTGGTGCCACCCCTTCCCTTCCCCCTGAGGTGCCTGTAGTTTTAACATCTGATGCCCCTGCAGTGTTCTCTCCAACGGACTCAGGTCTCCTGTGTGGGCTTTGCCCATCTGTTGATTCACTTTGGCCCACGGACAGTTGAGATTTCAGTGACTGTGCAGGACTTATTGCCTCTATTTATCGGTTACGCAATGTTTTAACTTGATTTTTTTTTATTCATTTTCCTATTTTACCATGACTTTAATTAACCTATTTTATACATAAATTTAGTTTCTCACTTTGATTATATCTTTTCATTATTCCGGGGGGTTTGGGTGGTGTCACTTTGACTTGGTGCTCTGCATTGGTGTGTAGATAGTTAGGGGGTGGGTGTATTGCGTATGTGTGTGCCCGTAACCCTTCCTCCTCCCCCCTCCCCTGTGTCGTAGGTGCGGTACTCACCGTTGTCATCTGCGCCGGAGTTCGTACTCGTGGTAGATGAGCAGGTAGACGAGAGCAGGTAGGATGTTCAATTCTGGTTCCATGCTGTCCTCCGTCCTCGTGGAGTGTATAGAGGGGAGCGTTTTCCCGTTCGCAGTCTGTTTCCGCCGTGTTTTTATCGGCGGTGCTCCCGCCCCGGAAAAGGTGGCGGATTGGTGAGTTGTGATAGGGTGGGCGGTACGTTGTCTGCCGCCTGCCTGTTGGCGGTGACCGCCGCCCTGTTTGTTTGTCCCGCCATGGCGGTCGGAGTGTTAAAGTGGCGGTCTGTGTTGGCGGTTCCCGCCAGGGTCAGAATTCATTTTTTTTTACCGCCTGCCTGTTGGCGGGTTGGCCGCCGCTTTATCACCGACCGCCAGGGTTGGAAAGACCCCCTTAATTCATTGTATCTGTATATTCTGCTTGTAGTTATGTTTCTAAACTATGTTCTTTTCCTCGAGGGGAGAAATGGCATGATGAGAAATGTTTCCATAATTTGTAATCACTATCCGGTGACAATGTAGTTGAAAACGTTGAACAATAAGTCCACAGATGCAACGGAAGAAAAGAATGTACAAGTTACATATGCATTCATTTGAGTTTCGTCAATGGAATAACAGCAAATAGAAAAGTTCAGAGCTTTTCTAACATTTTACATAATTTTGATATCTGTTAGTGTTTTGATTGGACATCATTTTCTCACCTTACTTTCTAAACCAATCGTTGGGATCTAACAAGTTAATTTAATGTTCAGTCACCCTTGCTTCGGGGTTCATTCTTCTTTGGGATTTTCGTGTATCCTGAGTTTTAGAGATCTCACTTTTAATAATCTGTCACTTTGACATTTTAAGCTTTGCCTGTTAGTCTACTGACATGCTGGTGTTTATTATTTTCAGAGTTTACTTTGTCTGTTCGTTATTGAACAATTACTTTGATGGTTTAGTAATCTTATTGTCCAAATTCTAAACCATACTCCTCACTTTGTTCCTGTTCCGATCCTGATGTTTGATGTTGCTGTCCCCCTGATGAAGTAGACTTTGTTGTTGAATACCTTACTGATTGGGTAAATGTATGAAATATGTATTGTTACTTGTCTTTTGTTTTTCAGATACCAACTGCTAATATCATAATACTGCTGCTAATTTTGATAGTGCCTTAGCTAGATGTTTTCTAAATTCATGTTACTAAATTATTTTACATGAAGTCCAACACATTGATGCTAATTAATGGTGAGTGAGGTGTCATTCTCATATTCCTGAATGGTCTTTGGTTTCCTTTCTTTGTTATTTCAATGTATTCAATTTCTCTTGCTCAGATTCTATTGCTATGGTTCTGTGTAATAACCATTGAGATATTGTGTTTATTTGCATTGACAAAGCTTAGATTCATATGCCAACTAAATCAGCTATTATTTTTTCTATACATGTATCATTTGAGTATGTGAATAATTTTGTGACTCTAGCATTGTTAATATAGGGAAATAAATCTTCAACTGCTTAATAAACTGGTGTGATTCTTGACGTACTAATTGATTATTATATGCCTAATTTGTATTGTTCATGGCACATTTCCTGTGACGTTTTCTTTAAAGCAGATTTGGTTCGCTTCATCGGCCTAGAGTATGAAATCCGCTATCTAGTCAGTTATGACTAAAATATAGCCAAGATTTCTGCTTTAACAGAGGGAAAGGTTCAGTAGCAACATTTAACAATCATATGCAAAGGAAATAACTGTCACTTTTTAGATGCCAATGGTATTAGCTGATGCTGTGCAGCACAGGGAAAAGAGTGTGCGAAGATGCATCCGCTGTTGGCAGCTGCATCATTCAGTAGGAATGCATGTTCTTTGCAACACAATGCATTACCACACATGCAGGTGGCTATAGAATAACACAGGTCCAGTTTTTTTATTGACCAATCTAAGATGCTGAACACAACATTCAAGAGTGCGAAAGTGCTTTTTCTGTAGCAGAGCACCCAACACCAAATGGCAGCTGCTAGGCACTGTTTAAAAATACTTTTTTTTTAAACTGTAAATCCCTGCAAGAGGTGGGGAAGAAATGGTGGAGCGGGTGGGAAATAAGTTCAAAAGAAATCCAGGTGGGGAAGGAGAGTAAAGCAGTACACAAAGGCAAGAACAACATGGATCATGGAGGGTGAGACAAGCAAACAAGGGCGAGAGTTAGGAAACACATGCACAGTCCTGGATTACATACTGAGTGATGCACTCAAGGGAGAGAGCTGGAAGAAAAACACACTCTCTCATAGATAACTTAACCAAAAGGGGAAAAATAGTTCTAAAAGGTGGCAGTGGAAGGTCAATCAAAATGATGGTCTGTACTCCAAGGAAGAGACAAACACACAAAGAGGAAGGCAAGTCATTGAATATACATGATGAATTTAAAGGTTAGCATTCAAATAAGAATAATAAACATAATGACTATGAACAAGGTATTCTACATGGGAACTGCTTCAGCAACCATTTAAATCACCACTGTGTGCTCTTTTGCAAGAGCACACAAGAGTACACATGAAGACAAGGTTAGACTTTTCAGGACTGCTCTGTGGAGGTGCTTATAAGAGTGGCTGTTTTTGTAGTAGAGGCAGGAGGGACAGACACCACCTAAGCAGTTCTGTAATGCCTAATGAGTTAGCTTCAGAGAGAAAACAAGTAAAACATGCAACTGTAAAAGAGGCATCCACAGGGGTCTCACTATCCAAGTCTACAATGCTCAAACTGTTTGGAAGCAACTCAAGGGGCTAACCATGTACAGAGTAATAGATTTATCTTTATATGCTATATGACAGCTAATTATTTACTGCCCTATTATTTAAACACACAATTTAAGTACCTAGCACAGCTTGCCTTATAGCAATTCAAAGTTTAACATACCCTCTGCAAATGTGCAATAAGAGCAGTTTTCTAGTGCTGTTTGTCTTACGTAATTGTAGCTCGGGAGGCACAACTCTGCAGCTAATGTAGACTGGCTGACAGGATCCTCAGAGATTGCAAAACTATAACTCTGAAAGTGATCAGTGTTTAGGGTAGGCAGGCTAAGAAGAGCTGAAGAGTGGATGAGGCTTAAGTGATACTAGTAAATAATATTTACCACTATTTCAGTGAATAAGCATGCAAAAGTTTGTGTAGCTGAATTTAGTTCAGGACTGAGCAGCTGCATTTGGACCCCATGTTCTGCTACAGCTTAAGTGAGTAACTTCCACCAAGAATGCTGAGCAGTTCTTCCACAGGGTATAGTTACAGATATCAATTATTTTCAACACCAAATCCACACAGACATTGAAACATACGTAAAGCAGTCATTCACACCCCACAAGTAGAAAGCATTGCATATTTACAATTTTAATGTGCACTTATGCGTGGGAGGGATATGCACACGGAGAATGTGTAGCAGCTTTTCCATGGGGAAAATTCACACACACCAGCGTTTGGTGGCACTCCACACACAAAGGTCACACATACAAACTATTTTAACAGTGCTTAGCAGCGCTTCCCCAATTAAATGCTGATACAGATTTATAGGTATATAGAGGCCTGTAGCATCACATAGTTCATCAATGGAGAATCCCACATACCATGGGGGAAGTTTACCATAACTTAACTATTGATGCCATCCCATGTTTGGAAATACCAAACTGGTATCCTGTGTGCTTCCCGGCCAGCATGTCACAGATGGAATATTGGCCCTAGGTGGCTGGGGAGCAAAGATATGGATAGGTTTGCAGCAGTATTACTGGGTGGGGCACAGTGATTTTCTGGCCCCGTGGAGCTGTGGCACAATGAGAGCAAGAGGGCAGAGTCCCTTATCGACTCATGTGTTTGAACTAAATACCTTCACATGGTGGGTCCTATTGCTGAACATAATTAACAATTTTTCCCATAACATACTGAACTTCTACTACAGGAAAGAGCCACAGGCACTGCAACATTTATACAAGCACTTTCATTGATCACACATACTATGTGGATTCTCCCTAGATGTTGGACAGTTGCCACTTTCCCTATTTTCTGGATGGTTGACATTCAAATTCATATGCCCAGGGAATGGTTGTAGGATAGAACAACGAATGCCAGAGCAAAGTATGCTTTAACAACACGGTCAGAACCACAATCATATTGTTTCCACGCATGCCTTTAACATGCATGCCCTCACAACAAATTTTGTTGTAAAAGCATGCCTAGTAAAGGCAGGTGTGGAAACGGCATGCGAACCGGCATGCATGGTTCTGTCATACAACTCGCCCTGAGGCCCAAAACTGCCCCCACCCCTAATACCTAAACTACACCGACCCCCCCACTCACTACCCCAAAAACTAAATTACCCCGTCCCACCACCCACCCTAAGCCCTAAATCCACCCCACCGCTGAAAACTACCCACCAACCCTGCCTCAACCTCACTTACCTCACTGCGTCCTCTCCCAATCCTTCCTCCTCTTCTCTCCTCCCTCCTCCTGCCCTTCCTCAAACCTTCCCCCATCACTTTAAAAATAAACTACCCAGCCCCCACCCTAAGCACTTTAAAAAAATATCCAAACCCCGCCCCTTCAAAATACAAAATAGAAATACCCCAATTCCTCACCCTAATCAGGACGCGTTGTTTAGGAAATTTCCCCCAGGGGAATATGTCTGTGATGACAATTCCTGGGCATGTCAATGTTATGCATTGTTGAGAAATCTGGCCAAGTTATTTGAAGATGATGATGGGGGTAAAATGATTAAAATATCACCATGCAGGCCCCTGCAAAATCCCAGTAATATTCTGTTTAATGATGTGAACTATGCTACAGGTCTATTCGATATGAGGTGGACATTGTCGTACTATTTAATTTGCTGATGTTACAAGTGCTTAGGAAGAACTGTGATGCTTAGGGAAAAGTTAGTAGATTATTAACCTTTCTTGACATTTGACATTCTCTGCATTGGACAATAATGTCCTTTGATATTGTGATTTTTATTATTTCCCTTACATAGCTGCAATGGTAGGGCATTTATAAAGTGTAAGAGCACTCAAGGGAGTCGCTGTTTCTTGAAGTTACTGTTGTGTTGCTTTTGTGTTGCTGTGTTTGGCCATGAAAGGAGCTATGGACTTTTGTGGAGTTTGGATAGGCACCACAGGAATGTTGGGCTTTTAGGGGTTGTCATGAAGTGGCATTGACATCTAGAAAAAAGAGCTGTTTTGGAAACTACTCTCATGTTATGGACAAGTAGAATTGAACTCTGGGGGGGGGGCTACAACCTGTATTGTATTTGATATACAAAGTGTGTAGTTTCACACCACAATATTTAGCATTTGAACTGCTATCTCACCCTTGGCAGGCCATTCTGAGCTAGCATGCAGTGCTGTCAGTATAGCACCCGTGACACTGGGATTAAACACAATGATTTGAGGGGGGGTGGTACTTTTTCACTCCCACTCTGATTTTCAGTCTCCTTCTCAAGATGAATGACAGGCTCAGACCTTTACCGATATTGTTATTATTTTCTGGCGCCGGTGATGTTACTCTCTATTCTGCCTGTTGCTATATTGCAACAACAACAAGCATTGGCAAAGCCAATAGGTTAAGCATTGGCTGCCAGCCTTTTAGCTTTGTCCATTCTAGTTTTGTTTTACCATGTTTTATGAAAAACTGTAATGTTGAGGAAGCTGTCAGGTCTATGACAATCTAGCAAAAATACATTAGCTAAAAGCAAAAAATATTATTTTGGTCTCAAAAAGCATTGCAGGCTCCAGAACTGAAGTGAACTACTTTGTTTGTGGATATGCTTCTTCTGAATAGGCAGGATTCCAAGATGCCAACACTTACAGTGAGTTAGCCAAGGACTGAAGTGGGCTGACTAAGTGTGTATGCTCTCTGCTTTAGTGGATGGAAGAAAAATGTAATACCACAACAACAGAGTAGTGGATGAAGAAGGTGAGATCGAAAGTCATTATAAGTGAGTATATATATATAGGTGGAGGTGGACACAGGGTTATAATGAGTTCCTCAATAATGAGTGTCATGTCATGATTAACATCTGCCACTCTGGGCATTCAGCATTTTCAGTCTTTATAGCTGAAAGACCATTCCCAAGGCACGCAGAATTAATGCTACACCCAGGAACAATAACGACCCTTCTGTAGACTTTCACATTTGGTTGAATCTATTGATAGTGATTATCCTTAGATAATGAGCCCTTACATTGCCAATCATCAAATATGAGAGGAACACGCATGCAGAAATTCCAACATGCCTCACAGGCAAAAACGCATGTGATGTGAAATCATGTCCAGTGGTAGTAATATGCGTCAAATCGCATGCTGCCTGATTGACTCAGATAAAAAACACACAAATTGGTGGAACAAACAACATATACAAATACAAGAAAAGAAGGTGTATTGTGTCCAATATACATATAAACATATTTACCTGTTTTGGGTAACCATTGCACTTCTCAGGGGGAGTCGGACAGCATACCCCTGGAGTCACACACTGAAGAGGGATTCACATTAGGCACCCTATAATAGTAAACTCAGCCACCTTGCCCCCTTGCCTGATGTATAGCATGGACGACCATAACAGAGGGACTGGAAAGAACGGCAAACCACTGGAGCAAGAAAGACACTATGTTGAAGAAGGGGAGGGTCTCCATGCTCACTTCTTCAAGGGAAGCATGCTGTATTCTAACCTATTGGCGTCCACGCTGTCCTAGCTTGTGTTGTAATGTGTAGTAACCAGAGATTGAAGTGGGTCACCATTTTGAAAGGCCTTGGCTGGGGGTGGACACATGTTGTGTGTGTCATGCGATACCATGATGTAGTACCTTCCACAACAAAATTGCAGACAGCACAACTGAAGCCTTCCATCTTTGCAACTATTTCCATCCACTCTGCCGTGGTTAGTGCCATTGTTTGGGGTAACCGGGGTTTGGAGCAGAACATCATTGCAAAATCCCTGGTAGGGGTGGCCACATTTATCATGTATCAAGTGGCGCCAGGATGTGGTGCCTCCGGTGGTGACATTGTAGACAGACAAATATGTACATGTATAATGCAGCACCATGATGTGGTGTTCTTTAGAGTGAAGATGTAATCAGAAAACTCTAGATAAATATTGATAGACCGACACTGAACGTTATCATACTATGACAATAAAAGACTATTCTGATGTTTAGGTGCTTAGAGTACGTGAACCCACTTTTCATTGAAAATGTCTACTGTTCAGTTATTGGATGCCAGAAATTAACGTGTCTCCAATGATTGGCTGATGATAAGCAATGTCAGAATAACTCCTAAATGGTTGATAGCCATCTCTTGGCCTACAGAATTCTATTAGTAGTCAGTGCTATGGTATAGTTTGATAGATAAGGTATCACAGCTGATTATTTATCTATGTTTACTGGTTATCCCATCTACCTTACTTTTTATCGCATTTTGCCCTGATGGTGGCTGTACCTGACCAAAGACCCGTAGTGAATGCTAAAGGTGGGGCCCACATTCACCAGCAATACTTATTACAAACATGTATCAATATCTATCAGTCTCACGTTGTCAGAGTGTTTTTATGTAATATCATCATTCAGACCTCTGATGTGGGTCTTGAGTCTGTAGATCAAGTGTTTGTTCCTATTCCAAAAGAAGTCTGGGGAAAGATGGATTCTGGGATATTTTTTCAATGACTGTCCGAATAATTTCGTTCTCATTATGGTCCTTGTCCAGAAAATGAGCTGTCTTCCTAGTTGATGTTTTTTGATTCTCTGTTCACCAATTCTTAATTACACTTTTCGATATGTCATTCCCACATAACATTAGTTTACATGGACACTCTATGAGATAAATTACATTTTCAGAATTACAGTTTGAATGAGAGAGTTGTTCCCACATATTGGTTAACCCCAAGTCAAGAGATTTCATTTTGAGTGTCTAGTGTAAGGACAGACTGCACATTGCTCTCAGGGGTAATATCCTGTCACATGAGGTAGGTCACATGAGGTGGCTTGCTGACCCCTCAGGTCATGGATTTGGCTGAGTGTGCACCAGGTGATCACTAAGGCTCCTATTCCTTCTAAAGGAAAACATAGGTTTGGTGAACAACAGTAATTTGGAGTCTAGGATAGACCAGTGCTTGTTTATGATCTTTTTAACTTGGTTTGAAGAATTATTATACA
Source organism: Pleurodeles waltl (assembly GCF_031143425.1). Lineage (NCBI taxonomy): Eukaryota > Metazoa > Chordata > Amphibia > Caudata > Salamandridae > Pleurodeles > Pleurodeles waltl. The sequence continues at coordinate 497,598,859 of NC_090440.1, forward strand.
TGGTCACACAAATGATGCGCTTGTTATTCTTCTGGATGCTAAAGTTCCAAGAGGGACCCTCGAGGTGTATTTCTGACTTATTGTCTGGCTTTGTTATTGATCCATTCAGGGTATTCTTTCTCTTGTAGTTTTCTGACAAGGAACACTGCTTCTGGTTTATAAACACTCCAAGAATGAACAATTTTGTCGAACTATTAAGAATTGTCCAATGGGAAGATTTTTCCTGACTGCTCTGGGGTGCGTGCTATTGAAATGGCGTAAGCTGTTTCTATCAGTAATTTTCAAGTATATTGTGGTAAAGAAGCCATCATCAAATGCTTGTATCTTCACATTTAAGAAGGATGCACACAATGGCACCAGCCAGGGCAGAGCAGATGGCAGTAGGTACAAAGACAGCATGCTTCAGTTGTCCATCTACTTTTTTTGTGGAAGGTACTACTTCATGGTACAGTGTGACACACATGACACAGGACCATGCCCCCGCCCAGGCCTTTCAAAATGACAACCCTCTTCAAACTCAGGTTATCGCACATAGCAGCACAATCAGGGAAGAGCAGATGCCAATATTTGCAAATACAGCATATTTCCCTTGAAGAAGTGAGTATGGATACCCTCCCCAACTTAAACAGAGAGAATTGCTGTTCTTTCCAGTCCCTCTGTTACGATCCTTCATAAGATACATAAGGCATGAGGGCAAGAGGGTCTGAGTTTGATTTTAGAGGGTGATTAATGTTAATCCCACGTCAGAATGTGACTAGAGGGACAAGCTGTGCGACTCCCCCTAAGAAGTGTGGTGGTTACCCAAAATGGGTATGTATGTATATATGTTTATTGGACATGATACACCTTATTTTCTTGTATTTGTGCGTGTTGTTTGTTCCTTCACTATATGTGTTTTTTATCTGAGACACTCCGACTGTGTGGCCATTGGACCTTACTTCACCTTTCCTGTGTTATTACCTGTGATGCAAGCTGCAATTTCTGCATGTGTGTACCTCTTCCTTTTGAGGGTCATGAGATCGCAGTTCCCTCTGTAGCCTACCTAAAATGTATACAAGACATCAGAAAAAGGTTTGTCTTTCTAAGACATTTGGTGCAGTGGATATACTGTGTTTCTTGGTTTTCCTTCACTACAGGAACTATGATAGTGCTTCATTACTCCAGCCAAGGTGTTTTGCTCCCTGTATGTGTGTGATTTTTCACTGTATACACTCACAGACGGGGTCAGTAGGTCTGAGACCAGGGTTACTATCGAATCATACATCCTGATGAAAGCCCGGGACCTTATAGGCCATTATCAGAGGCTGAACCATGTTGACAAAATCTAAATGAGGGTCATAGGAACATATCCCCTATGACAACAAATAAAAGGACACCTCTGTGCATAGTCAGGTATTTTTAATCTTTAGATTTCTGGTAGGCTATTTTCAAGTGTTCCCCAGGTTCGGTTGAGAAGTCCTCAGGAGCTGCGGTGGACCCGATGTTGAAGCATGCCACTATTAGAGCGGGTGAGGGTCAACATAAAGAAAATCAATTATTTTCTTTATTGAAGTAGAGTGGGATGGGTCCCTGAGCCTGGCTCATTGGTGTATTTTGGACTAGGAATACCTTCATGGTGATGGAAACAAGTTTGAAAATAGTCATATTTAGCTACAATCTGTGCCTCGCATGATTTTTATTTGTTGTTAGTTTTTGTGATCTTTTTGCTTTTAATTTCTTTTTTTTAGTCAAGGAACGACAACAAAGGTACACATGAACCACCTTTCTTCTTCACAAAAATAAAAGTATTCCCCATTCTCCTTGCTTTCTTCCCTTTGCACTCTCCTCACCAAGACACACCTAAACACTGTCCGCTGCTCCCATCCACCCCACCATTTACTTTGTAAGTGTGGAGAGGGTTGCAAGTTCAGTCATGAGTCCTTTCTCAGGGAATGAAAAAAAACTTTACCCAGCCATATAAATTCATAAATGATTTAGCAAAGTGCATGCAGCCTTTTATTTTCTCTTTAGTGGCTGAGATATGATGCTGCTCCACCTCGACGTAGAGAGTTGCATACATCTACTTCAGACTCAATCAAATACCCTGTTGCTCTGTGGCAAAGGTTAACTGGGATAAACGGCATTTGCTACCTAAAGTGAACACAATCACAAGTAAAATGTTTACTGACTGATTTAACTTTATGCCTGCAGTTTGGCTCAATCGACATCCATGATCAAGCCCTTCTAGAGGAATGATGGCAAATTATCCTGTTTCACTCATTACAGTGTGAGGTCAAGTGGCAAGGAAAGAAGAGGGCACGAGCGGTTCTCTGGGAACTGAAGAGGTCATGATACTACTTGCAGGCTTCAGACTGTGATTATGCATAATGGCATATTGTATAACCACAACATTTGTGGGGATTTCTAACTTTTGTAATCGTTCTGTAAATTGCAAATCAGGTTAACATTTTCTGGGTTCTAAATCCATCAGAATTATTCATCTAAAAACAAATACCCTCCCTTTGCAGCAAAAATCGGTGCAATGGGCAATCACGCCCTCCCAAGTACAACTGTAATCTGGTCTGCACATCTAAAATCCTATAAACCCTCTTTCCAAATCCACCTTTAAACGGGGCCAGATTTTGCTTCTAGTACTGTACGGGGACCAATTGTGCCCTCAAGATTCATGATGCTGAAAATGAAGCAAACGCAACATTGAAATAATGATTTTGTGAAGCCGGGATGTCGCTTTCATAGATCATTGACTGTTTTACAGAGTAAAACTGCCTGCTCTCGAAAGGGTATTCCACTAAAAGTCATTCACTGCTTTTATTGTTCCAAATTCAGCCCGCCAAAAGGCGGTCATCTTTTAACTGCATCTATTTAAAGTTCACGCTATTTATTTATTTGTTGTGATGTGTTTATATTGCGTATCTACTAGTGAAACAAAGCACATCATATGTTGTGAGATTGAGACTCCGTGGAAGACGTAACAGGCATTGTTAATAGTACCAGCAACTGTGGTGCATTCAGGAAACGTCAGCTGGAGTAGGTAACAAGCATTTTCAATGCAACGGGTCTCGCATTTGCTCGAGTTAGAGGTATTAGCGTTGTAAAGCAAAAAAAAAAAAAAAAAAAAAAACGCAACGTTATCGCGCTATGTAAAATGCAGCGTGATCGCGCTGAGTGTAAATAAACAGATAAAGTAGTCCGGACTTCAGGCTGAAAATATCGAGCCTGGTATGTTTTTGGTACTTTAATGGTGCTGTGTAGGTGGGCTAAACACCGGAAAAGGCATGACATATGCATGCCTTTCAGAAATGAAAGCAAGAGGATTTTAAAAGGCAAGCGTGACTGACGTGGCATGGGCGTGGTTTGAAGCCCAAGGAGAGATTACAGAATGGACAGAGCACTTTGTGCTCGCCCATAAAAAGGGAAATGTGAAATTTTTAAATGTAAAGATTTTACTTGAACGAAAATAAATTTTTTAGAAAGCAGATAGAAACATGAACGTTTCTCGAAGCTTACTTTTTGGATCATCTATGAGAGGTCTTGGAGCGATGGAAATATCCCACATGCCGAGCAAGACTACACCCACCTAACCTATGTCAGACTGCTCTGCCATACTGCTACTTACCTCCTCAACCCTATTTCTGGTCCCAATACTTACACATATGAGGTGTTCCACTTCTGCTCAAGAAATTTGCGACTGAGGCTGTCTGCCAGAACATTGTCCTTCATCCGAATATAGGTGGCGGAAAGACAGAAAAGGTGAGACTCCACCCAGCACCCCACCTGAAATGCAAGAGAAGCCAGAGCATGAGGCCTCGCCCTGAAACGCCTATTGACATATGACTTTGCTACTGTGTTATCTGTCCATACTAACACCATCTGATCCTGTAGGAAGGGAGAAAAATGCATCAGAGCCAGCAGGATTGCCTTCAGTTCCCTCCAATGGGATGAGTGCCTGCTTTCCTGAGGACACCACCGATCCTGAACAAAAAGGGATTCCAGAGTTGCCACCCAACCCAGCAGACTGGCATGCGTGGTAACCACCTGGGGAGGAAACAGTGCCAAAGGAAAGCCCCTGGTCAAATGAAGAGGATCTAACCACTACTGTAGTAATTGCCAGATGTGCTGGGAGACAGGAACCGGATAGTCCAGCGGATGCAGACAAGGCACCCAATCCAACAGCAGATGACGAACCACTGGACCCAAGTGCAGATGGGCCCATGACAAAGAAGCAGGGGGGCTGAAAGAAAAAATAAACAATAAAAGGAAGAATAGAAACCAGAATGGAGCAAGAGGCAATCAGGGAACAGTAAAGGCAACCTACCATGTGACCCTGAAGACATAGCAAATATCGAGCAGGCACCAGATCTTTCATGCCCACAGCCAGCATGAGATCTTGCAACCCCTGCCCACGGTCCGGAGGAAGGATGACGAAACCCTATGCCATCTGGAACTGGGCCAGATGAACTGGAGATCCTGTGAAGGGGATAGATGTGATTTCTCCCAGTTGATAAGCAGACCAAAGGTCTCCAAAGTCTTGCACACAAGCACAATCTGAGACTGAAGGATGGACAGCACATGGTGATGGAGAAGCTAATCATCCGGGTAGGGATGAATCATCATGCCTTGCCCATGAAGATAAGCAACCAGAGGAGCCAGCACCTTGGTGAAAACTCTGGGAGAGGTAGCCAGACCGAAGGGGAGGACCAAGAACTGCCAATGCAGACCCCCACACAAAAGCAGAGGAACCTTTGATGGGCCAGAGCAATGGGAACGTGAAGGTAAGCATCCTTCAAGTCCAAGGAGGCTAGTCATTCGCCTGGGCAAATAAGGGGAATAATGCTCTGAAGAGTGCCCATCTTGAAACGCGGTGTCCTCAAGAACATGTTTATATGTTTGAGATTGAAAATGAGTCTGATCTTCCCTGCAGGTTTTGGGACCAGGAAAACTGAAGAGTATCACCCTCTCCTCTGCACCTCACTGGCACAGGTATCACAGCCCTCTTCCTCATGAGGGCCACAACAGGATTGGAGGATCGGTGTAAAAGGCCAAAGAGTCTATGGTGCCAGTAGGGAGAGGCCTGGAAACAGTTGAGGAAGTACCAGCCTGAAATGACCCGTAGCACACAGGTGTCTGAAACATGTTTTTGCAAGGCTGGAAGAAAAAAGGCTAGACGACCTCCGACCGGGATGAAGGAATAGTCAGGAACACTTCCCATCTTTAGGAGCAGGGGAGGCTGAGGCATAGAAAGAGAGTGAGCAGAAAAAGAGGCAAACTTCTGAGGTCTGGACTAACACCGCCCAGAGAAACCCCTTGTGTGCTTCTTAGGAGGAACCTTCTTAGTCCGGGCAGGGCTGGAGCAGGAATGAAAAACCTGAGAATGTTTCTGAGTCTTAAAGGCCTTGTGGAGCATCTGCTCCAGATCTTCACCACAAAGGCAGCTGCCAGAAAAAGGCATATGAAAGAGCCCAGACTTTTGAGCAGAGTCCACCATCCAGTCACAAAGATGGATATGGCAATGGGCTGAGGCTGAGGACTTCAATAAATCACAGGAAACATCTGCCAGGAATTTAGCCTGAGTTTCCATTGAAGAAAAAAGAGAGGATTTCCTCTGAATTTCCTCTGTCAAATAATGGAAATCCTTAACCAGTGACTGAGAGGCATTAACAGCATAAATAGCAGCCCGAAGGGCCAGGTTCAATCCAGAAAAACACTTCTTTAAAGAACACTGCAGGGGCATCAGTTGGAAAATAGCCTCAGGGGGGCGGGAGCACCTCAACCAGATGTGGAAACCACAACAATGGTTCTGGAGGGGGAAACATTCCCAGTGCTTGGTCCTGGGGCATGCAAGGCCACAGTTTCTGGAGTGGGTGACTTGTCCACTGGTTCTGGAGGGGACAACATGCCCTTTGCTTTGTCCTGGGGAGTGCAAGGCCAGTCTCTCAGGTGGATGTCTCTCCCACTGGTTCTGGAGGGGGCAACATGCCCTGTGCTTGGTCCTGGGGAGTGCAAGGCCACAGTCTCTCAGGTGGGTGACTTGCCTACTGGTTCTGGTGGGGGCAGGCCACACAACAGCCCACGGAGGCCGGATCATATGGTTTCCACTGGCAGTAACGGCAGCATTGTGGTGGTGGTAGTGGGAGGCTGCTTCTTAGCCCGTGCACCCTCCAATGGTTTCGCTGTGGTGGTGGTGGTAGTGGGAGGCTCCTGCTCAGCCCCTGCACCCTCTGATGGCTGTACTGTGGTGGTGATGGTTGTGGGAGGCCCCTGCTCAGCCCCTGCACCAGACGATGGCTGCACTGTGGTGGTGGTGGTTGTGGGAGGCTCCTGCTCAGCCTCTGCACCCTCCCATGGCTGCACTGCGGTGGTGGTGGTTGTGGGAGGCTCCTGCTCATACCCTGCACTCATTGATGGCTGCACAACCACGGCTGGCGGGGGGCTTCTGTGACAGCTGCTGGTGCAGGCTCCTTCACCTTCTTGCTGGCTGGTGCAGGCTTCTTCCCCTTTTTGCTGGCTGGTGCAGGCCCCTCCCCCCACACAGGACAGTCAGATGCCATTTCAGGGGGGAGCAGGCCTATGGAATAATACTGCATCACAGGAGAAATAGGCACATACTTGACAAATTATACTGTCCCATAACATATTTATAGATTACAGACTACTGTTGTAGCTACATTGTTCAGTTTGTGACAGTGTAGATATGTGCTTGTAGAGAGAGAGAATGGAATGTGGTTGAGTGGGGATTCCAGATTCTTGGAGAGAGAAGGGCAGTGAGGAGAGGAACAGCAGAGGGAGTGGAAGCTGGGAGTTATTATGCTGTACACATTACTGGAATAAAGAAGCTACAACTTTTACTGGCCTGCGTATTCACTACATATTTTGATGACGAGGATCTCTGCGCAGGGGGCAGAGACAATTCCAATAACTCCCAACCCCTGGATTGGTGTGGACCCAATAAGAAAAATGTAAGGAAGAAGAAAAAATAAAGAGGAAAAAAGGAAAAGGAAAAAAAAGGAGTTTGTAAAGGAAGAAGTACAAAGTATCCTGTAACCGTGAGTCCGTGTATTAACTGAAGCGTATATATGGCTGGACTGAGTGAGTGCGTGCCGCCATGAATTAGTCCGATAATCAACATTAGTCATGTGGATTATCGGATTGCAGAGACCTTTGAAGACTTGTGAACCTGCAAAAATCTGTAAACGGTGTGCGCGCGACACCTTTTAAATGTAAACATGGGAACAGCCGTCCTCGTGCTATACTCGGATGCCGACTAGTCGATAAGCAACGCTCCGAGCATGCTTCAATTCACGAGCGTGAGGTTTCTTCAATTCAAGGCCTTTTCAATTCAAACACTGCACGCGATACCTTTTAAATGTAAACACGGGAACAGCTGTCCTCATGCTATACTTGCATGGCGACCAGTTGCTAAGCAACGCTGTGAGCGTGCTTCAATTCATGAGCGTGAGGTTTCTTCAATTCAAAGCCTTTTCGATTCAAGCGCGCCTTTCGGAATACGTTCAGAAACAAAGTTAGAAAAGAACCAATTACACAAACCTGAAGCTGCACAGCTATCTCAGCCTGTTCTTTTCTGGTTCCTCCCACTCGGGCTCAAGCTAATCAAAATAGAAGAAGGACTAAAGTCGACATTACAACAGAAGGCAAAATAGAAATAGGACCGGGCTCAAGCTAATCAAAATAGAAGAAGGACCAAAGTCGACATCACAACAGAAGACAAAATAGAAATAGGATTACTGCATAGCATATCTTGAACTACAATTGACTATGAGGATTGTTATTATATTAGATAATTATTTTAGCTTCTTGTTTTAATTAGGTATTTTAGATTGCTATTTTAGTATTTTATGGTAGCTTGTTATTTGATACTTTTATTGCAGATCTGGCTGAGCAATACATGTCAGCACCACCATCTTTCTTGCCTTTACCAGGTGAGCCAACAATCATGTGGAAAAGGTGGAAAAACATTTATGTTACGTATTTCTTGGCTATAGGTGGGGACAAATAAAATTCCGTAAGAAAACAGGCAATTTTGCTGCATCATTTAGGTGCAGAAGGAAGAAGAATATATGATGATCTGCCTGAAATATCCCTAGGCATGGGTGAAGGACAGCCTATGAATGTGAGATGTCACTACAAATGCTGGAGAAGCATTTTACACCCAAAATAAGTATTGTATACGAACAATATACGTTTTTTTTAACAAGTTCAGACTCACGATGAGGACATTATGACTTATGTCACAGCATTAAGAGGATTAGCAGACATGTGATTTTCGTGACCTCAATGACTCTTTGATACGTGACCAAATTGTGCGGTGCACAAACAATAAGAAAGTGAAGGAGAGGTTATTATCTATTGACTCCTCACTAGAGGAGTCTATACAAATAGCAAGCATAGAGCATACTGAGGCATGGATGAAGGAAATTGAGACAAAAAATTATATGAAGAATTTAAACAAAAAAAACACAGTTTAGGTGAAAGAATTCAAAGCGAAAAGACAAGAGAAGTTAGTGGGAAGCACAGGAGCAAAATCAGTAGAGAAGAAAAATACAAATATTATATGTTACAGATGTGGGTGTCCCGGACACATAGCTACGAGTCCTATATGTGCTGCACAAACCTTAACATGTAGGGTGTGAAAGAAGAGGTCACATGGCCAAAGTATGTAGATCAAAGGGAAAAATACCAAACAATAGTGTCAAATCTGTGGATGATGTACAAGATGAACATGGAGAAATTGTACTGACCATTAGTGATACTGTGAAAGCAGCTCAGAAAAAGGTGGAGTCTATCAGTGGTAAAAGCTTTAAGAAAGAAAGCTCAAGTAAATTGGAAAAACCTCATTGTGATATAATGCTAGAATCTGTGGCCGTGAGGGTATTGGTAGATTCTGGCAGTTTATTGACACAAATATCTAAGGAAATATACGAAGAAGTTCTGAGAGGAAGGATCGAGGATTTGAAATGTGCAGATGTGAAAGCAGTTGGATACGGGGGAAAAGAATTGACATATTGGGAATGAAGTGGATGGATATTTCATTCAAGAGTAATGGGGTACACAGGAAGGTGTACATAACTAGTGAAGGATCAAACCTTTTGGGATGGCGGCATCAAAAGGATTTGGATATTGTGCTTAATCCGAATACTAATGAACCAGTGATGATCGTTGAACAGATGGAGGAGGGTTGTATGGAAATTCAAGAAGCAGATGCGGGATGGAGTGAGAAGCTGATAAAGAAGTTTCCAAATGTTTTCACCGATAAATTGGGCAAATTGAGGAAATTTACTCATCGCATAATTTTAAAGAAAAATGCCATTCCGATAGTGCACAAGGTTTTGATGAAGGAACCACTTCAGCTGGAGCTTAACAAGTTGTTGGAAGAGAAGATAATAGAGCCTATTGAGTCTTCAGAATGGTTGGCACCTTTAGTTGTGGCACCTAAGCATGGAAACAAGATTCATTTATGTATAGACTTAAGGGACCTTAACGAGAACATTTGGGTGGACAGGCAGCCCTTGGCTTACATTACAGAAATGTTGAGCATGATGTGTGGTGGCAAGCTATTCAGTGTATTGGACATGTCGCCACCCTACCATCAAGTTAACCTGCATCCTGAGTCGCGTCTGCTAACCTCCTTTGTCACTCCTTTGGAAGCATACCGTTATTGTAGGATGCCCTTTGGGTTAGCGACGGTGTCCGCTGTATTCCAACGGATCATGCAGAACATTTTTAGTGGGCTGGATGATGTATTGTGCTTCCAGGATGATATAATAGTGGTAGGCAAGTCTTTAAGTGAACATGACGAGCTATTAGAGGAAGTACTCAGGAGGATTGAAGATCATGGCTTGACTGTAAAGAAAGAGAAGTGTCAGCTGAGGAAGGATCGAGTGAACTTTCTGGGTCATGAAATATCAGGAGAAGAGATAAAACCCAAGCAGAGCATTGTAAGAGCAATTAGGGAAGCTCCGAAACCATATAACAAGGACCAATTAAGATCATTTTTGGGGTTGGCAGAGTACTGCTCAAAATCTGTGCACAATTTTACAGAGGTAGTTGAGCCTTTGAGAGTACTGTTAAAAAAAGGGACGGTGTTTGAATGGGGAACTGATTGTGAGATGGCATTTACAGAAATTAAGAAGTCTATTGCCAGTACTCCCACATTAGGACATTTTGATGTTAAAAGGAAAACAATCGTAATGACTGGTGCTAGTAGTGTGGGGCTAGGTGCAGTACTTGTGCAGCTGGTGGATAATGAGGAGAGAATAATAGGATTTGCATCCCGTCGATTGCAGGGGGCAGAACAATCATACTCCGCCATTGAGAAAGAAGCATCGGCTTGTTGTTGGGGTATCAACCATTATAGGTATTATTTGTGGGGTTTTCCTTTTGTACTTCGTACAGACCACAAATCATTACTGCAGGTTTTCAAGTGTGGTCGAGGATTAGAGGGGAGTATGACGCCTCATATTTCCAGATGGTTAATTACTGTCATAGACTTCAATTTTACTGTAGAATTTGTAAGGGGCAAGTGGAATATAGTAGCTGATTGTCTGTCGCGCATGCCCATTAACGAACACCCTGGAGAAGTTTCATTGATGTGTGAGATGGAAGAGGAGATGTTCTCGATTGATGGGGAACTGGCTTTGGGACAAAAAGAATGGGTGGATGCAATGGTGGGAGATGAGGAATACGATGAGTTGAAGAAATTTATAAGTAGATCGGATCAAGAAAGAGGTGACTTACATGAAAGTCTGAAACAATATCTAGAGGTAAAGGATGAGTTGAGTATTCAAGGGGAGAAGGTATTGAGACGTGAGAAGGTAGTTCCTCCTGAGAAGTTGAGAATGAGATTGATAAGAATTGTGCATACTTGACAAATCATACTGTTCCATAACATATTTACAGATTACAGACTACTGTTGTGGCTCTATTGTTCAGTTTGTGACAGCCTCCTCACTCTTTTGTCCCTTATATTTCTACCGCTGCAAATAAATAGGAGATGCAGACATAGCCCCGTGTACAGACCCCTGGTGGACTTTGCTACACTGGAGGAAAGGCACATAATACTCACCTATAGACTGGACAGGGCCACAATCACAGAGCTGTGTGCCCAATTGGAACCAGACCTGATATCTGCTATCCATCATCCTACTGGGCTCCCCACTCTTGTGCAAGTGCTATCAGTTCTCCATTTCCTGGCAACTGGTTATTTCCAAGTGACAGTGGGCTTGGCAGCAGGAATGTCACAGCCAACGTTCTCAATAGTGCTGACAAGAGTGTTGTCTGCCCTGATAAAACACATGTGTAGCTACATTGCATTCCCCCAGGTTGAGGATTTTGCCTCTGTGCTAAATGTTGTCCCTCAATATTTGCAGAGGACTCTGTTTACCCAAACCTATCATTGCTGCTGACCCTTGTGAGGAATGCCAGGACAAGGACAGAAGAATGTTATAATGAGGAACATGGATGAACCACAATGATCATTGAAAGGACCTTTGGCCTCCTGAAAGCCAGGTTCCGGTGCCTCCATCTAACGGGTGGATCCCTGCGCTACCCACCCAAGAAGGTCTTCCAGATAGTGGTGTCATGCTGCATGTTGCACAACCTGGCGCTCAGACGCCATGTCCCTTTTCTGCAGGAGGAGGAGACTGGAGATGCCCTTGTGGCCGCAGTGGACCCTGTGGACAGTAAGGATGAGGAGGCAGAGGTCGAGGATGAGGGTGATGACAATGGAAGATCTATAATCTGTCAGTACTTCCAATGACACACAGGTGATACAGTGCAACTTTACATTTCAATGTCTTTGGTTGTATTCTGTGTGGCATTGGCATGCTGGTATTTCCCACTTCTATGCCCACTTACTGTTCCCTCTGGCTTTTCATTTTGCAGATGTTGGTGATTTGACAAATACTCCTGGTGTGATCACAACGGCCAGCTACGGGTTATTAATTGTAAGTTCATTCTATGTAGAGTTCATTTTCAATGGTTGTACCTGTTTCAATCCATACATATTTGAAATACATGAGATACTCAAATTAGATTTTTATCAAAGGGTGTCTATTGAAGTGCTAATGTATAGAGGGGAAAGTGCAATGGGATGGGGTGATGATGGGGGAAAGTCCAGGGTATTGTTCCAGTCTGTTCATAGCACAGGTGCATTGTCCACAGGGACACAGGAAGGGGAGCAATGGCAGTTCAAGGTGGACAGGGTGACTGAGTGGGACACAAGGGGGACAATCAGGAGAGTCTCATTTCCTGGCGGGGGTCTTGGCAAGTGTCTCTGGCTTCTGTCTGGATCGCAGGGAACATTTGAGGGGTGGTTCACTTTCTGCAGGGAGAGGGGTGCTGGTGACCTGTGAGTCCTGTAGCGGGGCCTCCTGGCCACTAGCGGCAGCGGAAGTGGAAGGCTGTTCAGATGACTGGCTAGTGGCAGGGGCCCGCTAGTGTGACACTGCCTCCCTCATGATGTTGGTCATGTCTGCCAGCACCCCTGCTATGGAGATCAGGGTGTTGTTGATGGCCTGCAAGTCCTCCCTGATCCCCTGGTACTGTCCCTCCTGCAGCCGCTTGTTCTCTTGCATGTTGTCTAGGACCTGGCCCATTGAGTCCTGGGAATGTTGATAGGCTCCCTGGATCTTAGAGAGTGCCTCCTGGAGAGTGGTTTCCCTGGTCCTCTCCTCCCCCTGGTGTACAGCAGTCCTCCAAGTGTCCCTGGTTGCCTGTGTCTCTGTCCCGTGAACCGTGTGCCCACTGCCACCGACCCCAGGTCCCTGATTGTCTTGAGTGCGAGGTGTGGCCTGTGGTCCCTGTAGAGGTGGGCACACTGCTGAATGACGTGTCCTGGGGACAGAGGTTTGGGGATGCTGGGTGGTGGCTGTGGTGTTGGATACTGATGGGAGAGGCTCTGTGGTGGTCTGTGACTGGGCTTGGGTAACCGGCTGTCCAGTGGTCCCTGATGGGCCAGGTAGATGGTCCAGATCCTGAAGACCAGAGTTACTGTCATCACTGTGGGCCTCTTTAGTTGGGGGACTGGATAGTGCTGGCACCTCCTCTCCGGTGACATTGGCTGGGGTACCTGTGGGGATGTAAATGATGTGTTATGGTTAATGTGTATGACATATTGTACATCCCTGGCTTTCCCTCTATGGTTGGTGTTGCCCTGCCCGCTTTTACTTGTGTATTTTGGTGCATGGTAGGATTTGTAGTTCTCTGTGCTGTGCATGCTTTAGTGATGAGTGTCCATGCAGGGCTGTGAGGGGTGTCCATGCATTGGTACAGCATGCAGGGCTTGGCATTGGGATTGGAGGGACGTGATGGTGGAGTGTGTGGGATGTAGTGGGGTGATGGGAGTGAGGGTAAGGGTATGTGATGGCATACAGGTAGGGGGGTGATAATAGAGTTGATTTACCAGAGTCCAGTCCTCCTCCGACTCTGGCCAGGCCCTCAAGATGAAGTATTACCAAGACTTGCTCCTCCCATGCTGTGAGTTGTGGGGGAGGAGGTGAGGGTCCACTGCCACTCCTCTGTATAGCGAGCTGGTGTCTTGGTGCTATGGACTGTACCTTCCCCCGTAGGTCATTCCACCTCTTCCTGATGTCGTCCCTTGTTCTGGGGTGCTGTCCCACGGCGTTGACCATGTCCACGATTCTCCGCCATAGCTCCATCTTCCTTGTTATTGATATCTGCTGCACTTATGCTCCAAACAGCTGTGGCTCTACCCTGACAATTTCCTCCACCATGACCCTTAATTCCTCCTCACTGAAACAGGGTACCTTTGTGGTGCCATGGGTGTTATGTGATGTTTGTTGGTGAGGGTGTGTTGGGTAATGTGTTGGGGTGTGTAATGTGGGGTGCTTGAGGGATGTATGGGTGTGTGTGGACTGTGTATGTACTTGTGGCAGTGGTTTTGGTGTCAGTCTTGTGCCAATGAGTTGTATTCATAAAGGGTTGTGGGTAATGTGGGGGGGTGTTTTACAATGGTGTGGGTGTGGTGTGTGTATGGGTGTCAGGTGTGTGTTGTTTGAATTGTCCAATGTAGTGTTGTTTTGTCTGTGAGTGTCCATTCTGAGTGCGGCAGTATGTACCGCCAAAGGTTTACCACCGTTGAATGTCCGCCGTCATTATTCGTGGGTCACAATTTGGTGGGCGTTGTTCTGTTGGCATAACGGTGTGGATTTTGATACTGCCAGTTTGTCAATGACCTTTGGTCTGGCGGATTTGTGTCCGTGGCTCAATTCTGTCGGATTGATGTATGTGTGTCATAATATGGTGAACGGATATCTGCCGCCACCACGGTAATCTGGCAGCCATCAGTGTGGCGGTAAGCGTGATTTACCACGAGGGTCATAATGATGGCCTATGTCTTCAAGTTCCATCATAAATGACTGAGTCACATACATGTCAGTATACAAAGCGAGGAACATTCTTGTTTTGCCCAAACTGCCCAAGTGGGGCACGTACTAGACATTGAGTACAGGGACATGACTACAAACACTTCCCAATCTGCTGACCACCACACCAACCTGCTCATGCCCTCCACTGATTAGGTAGGTCAACTGACATCTAGTGGGACCTGCTCTAGCAATCTGACTGAGATCTGAGAAACTAATGGACACATCACACTGCTGTGGTTTCTGAAAGGTAGACTCCTTAGGCATGAATTCTTTAAACACTAACACTCCGTGAGATTGCTTCTCTGCATATAGTTCCTATTGGCTACTACCCTAGTACAAACTCGAATATTGCACATGGGTAACAATGAGGGGACTGGCATGATGGGTACAGAAAGTGTCTATCCTGTCCATGTTTGGACCCTCAGTGGGTGTGGTTCTGTGTCATGTACTTGTGCCAAAGAACATGCTTTTGGACATGTGTGTCCATCCTACAGAGATGACATCCAGCAAACAAAGTCATGTATTGTCCATCTACTGACATGCGACCAAGCTACTGAATCACATATCATGACTTCCCAAGAATAATCACACTGTCTGCACCGTGGGACTATCATTTATGAAAGAAGACTGCACAGGACTAATTTGACCTGTGTGAAGGTGACCACAAGGCTGTGTGAACAAGGGACCTGTCAGGGGACAGATACACACATTGACAATGATGCCAAGAGCAGATTGTTCAAAGATCATCAACTCTCCCCAAAAAACATTTTCATACTCATCAGGGAAAGAGTCTCAATAAGCTGCAAATTAGCACACATCCTAGATTTGCCGACAAGGCAGGGTCAACTGTGATACAGGGAGTGCGCACACTGCCACAGTTGCATAGCAAAAGTGACTCAACACCAGCCTAGACTTGGACCGATACTGGGAGATACATTTGACAGTCCCAGGTCTCTGCAAGAGGAGCAGGCAGAACCTACATGAAACTTCGTTCCCATTACTTTCATGCGTAAAAGTACATCATGTAGCCAACAGCAATTTGGCATGTAGTGTGTATGTGGTAAGCAGAAGGGCAGAATGAGTCAGGATATGCCTTCAAAACAACAGTTTGGCAAGGCCAGATGTGGTTTGAAATCTCAGTGACAACATACACAAAGCTCACTTTACACACACCTCACACATACAAAATGCACACACAGCTCATGCTGTCATACAAAGACATGCTGTCTCATATTGACAACATCCAGGTATCTGTGATGTCACCTCACCTAGTTTTTTGCATCTAACATTAGGTAGCTCAGGGTACACTCAAAACACACACAACAATGTATTAAGACAACATCTGGCACTGAACACATACATGCACATTGACTCTGCAATTGATGCCAAACCAACTGCACCTCCATGGCCTTGACTTTACATTCTGGCACACATAGGTACAATCTAGACTTTGAGGAGGGAATATATGGTGAAGTATAGAAAGTAAATGTGGACCTGAGGCTCCTACCTGCTCCTCTGGTGCGCTATAAGGCTGTACATACAGAGGTAGGACCTCTGTGACCAGCATCTCTAGCTCCTTCAGGGAGAAGGCATGGGACCTATCACCTGCTGGACGTGGCTTGATTGCTCCCAGAGGTGGTATACAGCAGCTCAGGTAGTCGAGGTCTTGCTGGCAGAAGTGTCAGGAGTCAAATGAGGGATTTTTTCAGAACATGGCAGTTACGTCGACCATGTACGCCGCCATCACCACCGGCAGACACAGCTATTTGCCTATAACCACCACTGGCAACAATGTTAGCCTATGGCTGTGTCCTCAGAGGTTTCAATCGCCTACCTCCATGACGACTTCCCCTGGCAGTCAAGAGTGGTTCCTAATGTTTAGTGGATTAGGTCAGGCAGCAGCCATTTTAGAGGCATAAAATGAGTGATATGCCACTAAAAATGTGTCACAACTAAATTTTGTTTTTCCAGTGATAAGTGCCTGTCTTGTCCTGTCATGTAGCTCCTACTTCTTAGACACAAATTTTGTACATTGTCATACATATATGGCAATTTGCTTTGGGGCACAGTACCCCCATGACAAAGGTCATTACAAAGCTTGGGACATGTAGTCACACTCTGAGTGGCTAGTTTCATGCACAAATTGTTGATTATCAGATAGATGATGTGTACACATGTGTTGCAAAGCAAGGCGGTAACATGCTTCTTCTGTGTGAATAACAGTTATGCTTTGGAGATGTACACTGTGTATCATGTCCTCAACTTATGGCATGCCTTGTAACAGTTTTCATTGACATGCATCATGTATGTTGCAAGGGGCACATTGAATAATGGCCAAAATCATTTCTTGTCATACATAAGTACCCAGGGAGGGGGAGGATCAGACAAGTTCCTGTCTATCACCCACTTCCAGACCTTCAGACCATGGGAGAATGCTACATCATCCAGATCAACTGTTTGAATCAGCAATCAATCATGAATCTATGTCATCAGCTGAAGCCAGATGTGATGCCTGCCATACTTCATCCAAATAGCATAGTCATGGCAGTCTTGCACTTCCTGGCCACAGGGCCCTTCTAAAATATATTGACCCTATCTGTGGATTGTCACAGCCTATGTTCAATCTTGATTTGAAGGATGTACTTTCAGCAGTGTTAAAAACCTGAACAGCTCCATCCGGTTTCCTCAACGTGAGGATTTAGCCCATGTGAAGGCTGAGTTTTAAGGTTTAGCAGACATCCCACTTGTGGTGGGAGCCATTGATGGCGCACATGTTGCCTTGGCCCTGCCGGATGGCAATGAACAAGTGTACTGCAACAGAAAGAGCTTCCATTCCATCAATGTCCAAGTTGTTTGTTTGGCGGACCTCTGCATTTGACAGGTCTGTGCCCATTATCTGGGTTCAGTCTATGATGCCTTCATTATGCGGAACAGCGCGCTCCCCCAGCTGATGACATGACTGTACTGTGATCAGTAACTTTTGTACTGCCATCTGTTTGTGCCATGGCTCATGTTATGTTGGCAGACATGGTTTTGGTATGTGATAAGGCTCAAGCTGGTGACAACATCCACCAATCTGTTAGCCTATTCTACAGGACAAGGTCTGCCAAAGCCCTTTCTTCTGTGGCCTGGGGGACATTAGCTTGGGATATCTAGCCTGACTTAATATGGTTAGGCCATTCTTGGCTATAACATTCCAGACATTTTAACATCCTATGTACTGTACAGTGCAATAAAATGTTTGGTGTGCCCAAACACTTTTATCATTGTGTTGCAAGTAATCCTCAGCATGACACTACCTGAGACATATCTCTCCTTCCATTACCATCCTGTATCTTCCTCATATGCATCACATGGGCTTAGATTTCAATATTTCAAAATATGGAAAAGAATGTAGAAGGCAATGTTTTAGTGATAGGTGAGTTTATTGACATAGGTGCTGTAGATAATTGGGAGATGAAACAGAAAAGTTAAGTGGAGGAATCAGTCATGGTGGATGTAATCATATTAGTAAATGCCACAACATTTGAAGTCCAAAGTCCAGTGTCCTACTGCCATAGGAAATGGAAGGTGGTCAAACAGCAGCCAACAGAGTAAATATGTGGCATACAAAAGAGTTCCTTCAGGAAGAGGTCACTTGCTGGCATGGGTTGGTGTCTTGACATCCGCACCTCCTTGTTGCCTGGCTGGATATCCCCGCTTGCAGGGGGTTCTGCAGCTAAAGAGGCAGCTAAAGAGGCAGGGGTGTCTGAGGTGGGCCCTTACCCTGACAAGGCCTCCCTTCCACTGGCTGCAACAGACGTCGATGGGATTGGTGTTGCTTGGCCAAAGGAAGGGGTGTGGTGTTTATCAATGTCCTTGATAAGGGTACTGCTGATCTCCCTGACCACCCCTGATAGGGTGGCGAGGATGGTGTTGGTGGCCCCCCACTTTTTCAGAGTCTCACAACGGAAGCCCCTTTGCAGCTGCTTGATCTCCCTGAGTTCGGCAAGTACCTGGCCCATCACGCTTTGGGATTCTTGATAGGCTCCCAAGACTTGGCTGATGGTGTCCTGGCCAGGACCATGCACAGTAGCCTCATGCCATCGGCCCACAACATACCTCCCATGCACCCTACCCCCACATGCCTGCGTCCTTGACACAGCTTGCTCCCTACCACTGGTTCCAAGACCATCATTGTCAGGAGTGTGTTGCTGTGACTCAGGATCCTGGACTGGGGGGTACAGGATGGTTGTCACAGTCCTCAAAACACAGGTTGGGGGGCGAATGGCTGCCTGCGATGTAGATGCAACCAGGCAAAGAGGATTGAAACTTGTAATCAGGCCCTCTGGATGGGTTGTTATATAAACAACACATGGGCCCTAGGAGGGTCAAAGGCATTCCAGTCATGACTGTCCTGAATGAGTCTCAGGGCTATAGTGTGCCAGGGCAGGAAGAAAGCAGAACAGTGGTATATCTTAATTGCTATGGTGCTGTTCTGCTGTCCCCTTTTCACACAATTCAGTGCAGCAACTTTACTTGCTGGGATGTGCTGGGTTGCATGAATTCTTCATAAATCTGGAAATTAATGACCAATCAGGTTTGACACAATAAAACAGAGGTAGTTTGATTCTCAATGACGTTTGTGTGCACATCTGATTTACATTTACAAATGACTTGATTTATGACTATAAGGTATTCCTAAACCATAACGTTTCACCTGTAAGTCATTTTACTCAAGCACAATATTACCCCACAGATGCCTAATATTTTGTAAGAGTGAATTCCAATCAATTGGCGAGAAACTAGTATTCAAGGGCATGGTTTCCCTGTAGAGACTGGGAACACCTATAAACTGAAGAGTTTGTGAGTATTCTCAAACTCATCTCAGACCCACTGCCAGGTGTAAATCCTAATCCCAGTTGAAATAGCGAAGGAAATACCCTCAAAATGTGTGGGAAAATTGGTTTCTGAACAAGGGCAGATACTTCTCCATGAAGAAAAATGAATGACAAAAATGCTGCCCAAATTTTCAAAGTTACTGACATTTCAAAATGTGTGAGTATGCCATCATTACATACACATATTAACCTCATTGGGGTGGGCGTAGGCCACTGTCTGATACCCACACTACCTTCCTGGTGCCGGTCACAACCACTGGCCGATGCCTACACAACCTCCCTGGTGCGGGTCACTACCAGTGGCCGACACCAGGGAGGGGGTTAAAAAATCTTCTGATGCGTCACATCAAAGGATTTTCTTTTTTTATTAAAAAAACCCCGGGAGACACAGAAGATCTCCTCCCCCCTCCGGCTGGGGACAATTTTTTTTCTGAAATTTAGGTTTACCCCGGGGGGGGGGGCTCGATCACTCCCGATCGCGCCCCCCTAGGGGTGTAATTTTTTTTAAATTGTTTTTGTTTAGAAACATAAAATTAAATTGACAGGGGGTCGCCATTGAGCGGGGAGACCCCCCTGTGTGGGCAAAAAAATCTTTTAACAGCTCTACAGTTTCCCTGGGGATACCATGGCCCTCAAGGAAACCATACAGTTGTTAAAGAAATATATATATATATATATATATATATATATATATATATATATATATATATATATATATATATATATCACTTTTGTCAACGAGTGTGGTTTCCCTGGGGGCAGCAATAAAAGTGATCTATTTACATATATATATATATATATATGTATATATATATTCGCCACCAGTTCTCTTGCAGTTACAGCTTGCATCTTCAAAGCAATGCACATATTTCATCTGACGCATTTCAACTGTAGCTTTTAGACAGCAATAAAAAAGTCAATTAACTCTTGTGATTATGTTTCTGTTAGAAAAGAAACTGACTTTTATCTAGTGGCAGTTTTAATGTGATAAAGTAGTGCAGAAGGTTTATATGCCTACTGCAAGGATTTAAACTGTATTGTATGTGAATAGGGGAGTGGATTAGTAAAGCCAGGCATTACCTGCACTATAATACAAATGAAATATATGTGCGATGGGGGGCTATGGAGAGATAAAATGCACTTTTTCTGGGTGGTAGTGAGGGAATCGGAGGAGGAGATAATGGGAGTGGGAGAACCACAAATGATTGTTGGACTGGGTGCTAGAGGTGCTAAAAACTGTGATGATTGGTATGTGACAAGGTGAAGTAATAGTGTGCCACTTTTTTTTTTTGTGTCTTGAGAGAACATGCTGATTGAGGGAAGAAGCTTAGGTAACATGACCTCTACTGTTGCAGGAATCACACACACACCACCAGCAATTTTGTGACTGTCTGCGTAGGCTTCTGTTTTAGAGCAATAGTTTAGCCAGTAGCAGACATGAGATCTTGTTGGATGACTGCTGGTAAATCCCTAACTCGGGTTATAGAAGACAGCTATGATGTAGGACCAGAGACTGAGACAGCAGATCCTGAGACAGCATCTGAGAGATAGGAAATGGTGCAGACTTTGGGAGTGATTTTTCAGTCATCAGAGTCCCATTCGATAACTCCTCTTCCAGTGATTATTAGGGAGGTGATGAGGACAGTCCGGCTGTCCCTTCACAAGCACAGTCTCTCCAGCGGGACAATAGCGGGTTGGCCAAACCCAGAGAGCAGGTGCATGCAGTGGCAAGCACAGAGTGAGTGCTCTCTTGGGAGCTCCCCAATTTGGTTCAGCCCCAAATTCCACCGCCCAAATCGTATTGTGGAGACATCAAAATTATCTATCACAAAACAACCTGGTTTCTGTCACGGGCAGTAGGTCTACCCACACAAGTGAGGTACCATTTTTATTGGGAGACGTGGGGGAACACAGAATGGAAGAACAAGTTTTATTGCCCCTTGTCTTTCTCTAAAATTTTTCCTTCCAAAAGTAAGACAGTGTGTAAAAAAACATGTCTATTTGAGAAATGCCCTGTAATTCACATGCTAGTATGGGGACCCCAGAATTCAGAGATGTGCAAATAACCACTGCTTCTCAACACCTTATCTTGTGCCCATTTCAGAAATACAAAGGTTTCCTTGATACCTATTTTTCAGTCTTTATATTTCACCAAATGAATTGCTGTATACCCGGTATAAATGAAAACCCATTGCAAGGTGTAGCTCATTTATTGGGTACCTAGGGTTCTTGATGAACCCACAAGCCCTATATATCCCTGCAACCAGAAGAGTCCAGCAGATGTAACGGTATATTGCTTTAAAAACTCTGCCATGGCTGGAAAAAGTTATAGAAGAAAACATTGCCAGGAATTTTTCTTTTTCTTTCACCTCAATTTCAATATATTTTTACTTTAGTGGTTACTTTCTGTTGGAAAACCTTGAAGGGTCTACACAAATGACGCCTTGCTGAATTCAGAATTTTCTCCACTTTTCAGAAATTTATGGCTGTCCAGGTTCCAGCATTGGTCTCCAGCCCATCTGTCAATAACTGGAAGGAGGCTGAAAGCACAGAAAATAGTGAAAATGGGGTATGTGCCAGTAAAATTCCAAAATTGTGTTGAAAAATGTGGTTTTCTGATTTAAATCTGCCTGTTACCAACAGAAAGACTGGAAAGATGGTGCTTTTTGCATCACAAACCCTTTGTTGATGCCATTTTCAGGGGAAAAAATGCAGGCCTTCTTCAGCAGCCCTTTTTCCCATTTTTCTGGGAAAAAATCGATTTTAGCTGTATTTTGGCTAATTTCTTGGCCTCTTCCATGGGAACTCACAAACTCTAGGTACCTTTAGAATCTCTAGGATGTTGGAAAAAAAGGATGCAAATTTGGCATGGAATGCTTATGTGGACAAAAAGTTATGAGGGCCTAACCGCAAACTGCCCCAAATAGCCACAAAACGGCTCAGCACAGGAGGTTGGGGGGAGGCCCAGCAGCAAAGGGGTTAAAAGAAAAAATGGATTCAGAAATATTTTCCAGAATTAAACCTTTAAGGCTTTGACTAGTACACATTTCTAGGCCTCATCTGGAAAAGGTTTATGAACCTAGAAAGTCGTAAACCTACAACCATGCAAGAACTAAACCCGAGGGTGCAGTTTCTGATTTTCTATGACTACGTTTGTCTATGAGTTTTAAAAACAGATTTCTCAGTTTGCTCCTTCCCAAAGATTTGGCATTCTTTTATGGTAAAAAAAGAGCAAATGCATGTGTATCAAAAGACTAAAGTTGGGTCATCGTAAGATGCAGAGGTTTTGATTGAGAAAGCATCATCAGAGAGGATGCCTCCTCTTCTCATGCTATGCCTACTTTCAAAATGCCCATGGAGGGGAGTTGTGGTCTTCTTTATTCCTAATCACAGTGAGGTTATCACCCACTTCCTTCCCAAACCCAAATATGTATGATGTCACTATACCTTGGTTCTAGTTGAACCAAGTAAGAGCTAAACTAGAACACACAGGCCTAAACTGGGGTGTACTTGTGGTACAGGATCAAGGGCACAAGATAATTACACCTAATCCTGTTTCCCATCCATCTCCTTCCTTAACCCACAGCTCAAACCATAAAGTTTATCTGAACCCCTAACTAATCACTTCATGTGTAAATCATGGCCCCTTGTTCTTCAAACACCAGGTAGTTTGAGAAACCATGGAAAAAAACTCATTTTCATTTAGAAGAATTTGCCAGTGTTTCAAGTCTTAGGACATTAAACTTCTTAAAGCATTAGTACTGAACATATTCCTACCCTCTAATTCCATCTCATATGGCACTCAAATGTAAGCGATACTGCACAGTCGGGACTATAAATATAAAACTGAGAGATTCATCTTCCGAACCACAATAACTTTCTATAAAACTTTATCTAGATGTCTGTCATTTGCTCATGAATCCCACACCTCATTTAAAAGATACATTTTTGCTTGTATTTGGCTGCCTTCACAAATATACTTCGCTGCTACTTTGTTGTCTGTTTTGCTCTGCTCTACTGTTAAGGCATTGTGAGAAAGGTCCTAAACACCCATTTGATGGTATTATTCACCTTAATATGTGCATGCATCTATATTTGTATTTATGGGAATTCAACAAACTTTTGTTTAAAGATTATCTGAGACATAAACATTGTGTCCTAAATGCTGTGGTGTCAAACATATCATAGGTCAGAATATTGCAGGTAAGTTAATATTTGTTTTATATTTTTTTATATTGCAGTTGAAAATATAATTGTGTTACATTGTCATTTTTATATCATTTGTTAAATGTATTGTATGTATGCACTGCATGAATATGTTGTATTTGTTTTTAAAATACTTGATTTTTTGTATAATAATTTTATGAGTAAGTTTCTAGGTTTTCTGGGGAATAGATGTTTGTTATTGTTAAAATGTTGTGATTTTTATTTTAGACATATGTTAAACTAGTTTTTTTATGAACATATGTCTTTCTAATTGTTTACATTTCTTTGATTTACATTCATGTAAAACTAAGATTTCATAGTTAGTTATTTTTTAATTCTGTTTGAATATCTTTTAATATTAGAATTAAATATGTTTTTCTTTATTTAATTATATACAAAGTTTATTTTTATTGTTATTTAAGATGATTTTTGTTAATTATTTTTTAATTAAAATATATGTAATTCAATAATTTTAATACATTTTGGTTTCAAAAAAAGGATGTCTTCCTTGTAATTTTTGTTCTTTTCTGAGTGGGATTTAAAAATACATGTAATTTTGTTTGTAACTTTTTTAACTATCATTTTTGTATGTCAATTGTTTTGTTTCTAAATGTATTATGTTTGTCAGTTTTAATGTATGTATAACTTGGAAATGAACGATATATATATATACATATATATGCGTTTCCACAAAGATCGTCATTACTGCGTACACTGTCCTTCTCTTTCTCCCAGAACTTCAAATTATTTAACCTTGCTGCTGTATCTGCAACCTTTACTACGTATACAGGTATAAAAATTACCTACTTGGGATTTCTTTTTCCTTGTCCCCAAAATGTGACTATTCACCAATAAGTCCTTTAATGACGTAGCCCATTTGAAATCACAGTGGTACCAGGGTGTCTAGAGCCAATTATATGATCTGTCTGTAGAACCCTCAAGTTTTTCTTCATGGTTTTAAAGATCTCTTTTGATCCTTCTTAAAATGTGGTGATCACCCTGGGACATTGGTTTACATCTTCCTGCCTTAAACCTTTCGGGTCTGTGACTAATAGATTTTTCCTCTCAGTTTGGTGTACTCTCTGAGAAGCTCTGACAATGTTCTGGGATATCCCCTTTTAGGAAATCTTGGAATGGCTTATCCTTCAGCTTTCTCATATTACATGGGAATTGACCAATTGTGTCTTACCCACAAAAGTTCCCCATATGGTATACTCCTGTCTGAAGTGTCTGGGTGTTGACTGGTTGCTTGTAAAATCGAATTACCCGCTGTGGGTTTCCTGTATAATTTAGTGTGTATCTGATTTCTATGGACATATACCAATACATCTAAAAATGGGCCCTGAACATCACTCATCTCACTTGTAAATGACAGATTCAGATCACTGTTGTTCATCCTTGCAATATACTCTTCAGATGATTCTCGAGAGCCCTTCCACACTACGGACAAGTCATCAATTTACCTGTTCTACCCAACTGTCATTCTCTTCAGCCCAGGCACCTTGCTTCTCCCACCAGCCCATTAATACATTTATATAACTGGTAGTGAAACACGTCCCCATGGAGGTACCTTGCTGTTCTTAATACAGTTGTCCTGTGAGAAGAACATTTTTTTTTTACAGGCAAAATGCAGTAATCTGTAAAAGCATCTTATGTTCAAAATATTTGAGGGGCCTACTTCTCAGAAAAAATATATTGCCTCCAGCCCAAGGTGATAAGCTATACAAGTATACAAATTCCTTAGGTCCAAGGTAATTGACAGAAAGCCCGGCTCCCACTGTACTCCGTCTATTATTCTAATAAAGTCAACCATATCTCTTACATGTATATAGCTCTTTGACAAAAGGAAAGAGGAAATATCTAAGTAAATGGAGACATTCTCCAACAGGCTATTCTTTAATGAAACAATGGCACAACCTGGCGAGTTACGCGCATCCTTGTGTATCTTGGCCATATGGTAGAAAGTAGGGATAGACAGGTGTTTTATCTTGAAATACTGGTACTCCTCAAAGACTAGTATCCCTCGATCTTTCCAATAGTCAACTAAGTCATAAAAAGCTTTAAAACTAGCCAAGAAATGTTCTCTTGTGATTGAGTGATAACATGGTCTGTTCATCAAGTGCCTCAAAGCTTCCCTTTTATGACACTCCTTTGATTGTAAAACCACATTACCACCGTCTCATTCAGCTTGAGTGATAACACTGCCTGCCACTGTTTACTTCCCCCACGTACTTTGCTGAGATCCTGTATCACTGCCTCTTGGAAAACATCTATTGCATCATGTAGCATCTGGGGTATCAGGTGTGATCTGACTTTGAATTTACTCTTAGTAGTCTTTTGTCCTAATCCTGCATTTTCGTACCTCGTCGCCACTGCAATATCATCATCTTGGTCCATTATAGGCATTTCATTACCCAATTCCTGCAATAGCCATAATGTTTCCAGGTCTGTACCAGTCAGTAAATCTGTTGGTTCCTTGATCTAAATTTTGTTAATTTTAGGTCACTGATGCTGTAGAACATGTAATTTCATCAGTTTAAGTTGCCTTATGAGTGTGTATAAATCAATTTGAGTCTCTGTATAACCCAGTCCTGATGAAGGGCAGGATGTGAGACCCAACTGGAGTACTTTAATCTCTGTATTCATTAGGTGTCTTACTACTGTCAAATCAGCATCATTTTCTTGTGATATCCCCTGCACACCTGGCCCCTCATTAATGTTATATTTACTGCAATGCATTAATTGTTATTGTAATATCTTTTATAATTTTGTGGGAGTAATTCATTTTGATAGCTAGGAGTCCAGTAGTTTGGTGTGAGAATAGTAAATCAAAACCTTCCAAAAATCCAACACTTTCCTCAATGTGACTAAATCCAATCCAAAGTGGGTAGCCACCAATGTGGTTAAGCATGGAGTAGAAATATTAGATTTTAATTACCCAGGTTCAATACTTTCCTCAAACTGAACGATTCACAGTGGAAGCAGTAAATCTGAATTCCAATAGTACAGTACTTTCCTGAATGAGGTTAAGTTTGATTTGAATAGTAAATATGAAACTCCTAAAGTCCTCCTAAGCTCCTAATATCCAACAATTTCCCTGTTGTGGTTAGGTTTGGAGTGGGCAGGTGTTAATGCATTTTTTAAGTTTGTTTGGAACATTTTGTTTGAGATGGATTAGGGATTCTTCTGTTTTTAACTCTGGTAGCTTTGTTCTTTTTAAGTATTTCTAGGATTCAATTGTAGGGTGCTTTTTTCAAGGGTTCTTTAGAAGGGATTGTGCAACCCTTCTACTGGGTTATTTATCTATACCTTTTAGAACATGTTGCAGTCATAGACCTTCTGCCATGGAAAGTGATATTTGGGTTGGTGTCTATGGCCTGGTTAGTGAAAGGGAGCATCCCAAGTACCCTCAAAATAATTCATTAGTGGATCTAGTTTTGTTTCATGTTGTTGGTAATAGGAAGGTTAATTAACCATATTGCAATCCTTAGTGGTTTATGTTACTTGTTGGGATGCATGCTAAAGTTATTAGCATGTTTAATTTCATGTCTACATTCTAGGTTAGTTGGAAATTCTATACTAAGGGTGAATTTTTGTAGATGTTCTGACCAATGTGATGGTAGGGTTCCTGAATTGCAGTGTGCGAGCAGATTTTAAGTATGGTCAAGGTTTTTGCAGTTATTTGTTTGTTAGTGTGTTGTTTTTTTATGTGTTAGAATTTTATTGTTATTGATGCACTTCCTCGGGTAACAGTACAACAACTAACAGAATGTTTTTATTTTACTATTGACCATATATTATGTATCTTTGACTGAATGATGGAGGCCACAACTCATAAGTGCTATCCATCATCCATGGATTTATATTGTGTTATGATTAGTAAATTGTTAATAGTAGCATAAATGATCATTCTTTTGTCATTATTGAGGCTGTGTTATTGTAAGACCATGGGCCAGATGTATAAAGAAATGGCATTGCGAATCGCAAATAGCGATTTTTAAGAAATCGCTATTTCCGAGTCGCAATAGGCCATGTACCATAATTGCGATTCGGAATTAGCGATTTCTTAAAAATCGCAATTTGTGGTTTGCGAGGCCCAATTACCGAATCGCAATTTGCATTTTCGCAAATTGCGATTCGGTAATTGAAAATCGCAAATTGCGAGAAATTCCGAGAAAGCACACCTGAAGGAGCCTGATGCCATCACAAGCAGGAAGTGAGTCATCCCAGGCAGTTTCAGGTGCCACACCCAAACCAGCATTCAGAGAGAGTCAGCCCAGCCACACTGAGCAACACTCTGAAGGAGGCAGCACACCTGAACAACCATGGACACCTCAGCCCAAGGAAAGGAGAAGGTAGATAGAAAGCGGAAGCTCAAATTTAGAGAGCAAGAGCTGGAGGTGCTGACAGAGGAGGTGGTCAGGAGCCATGACCGCCTTTTTGGCAAAAGCTCACTCCAGGTGCCGGAGAGTGAGAAAAGAAGACTCTGGGCAGACATGCAAATTGAAATCTGTGCTATTGGAGGGGCACAGCGCTCGGTCGAAGAAATTAAGACGAGGTGGTATGACCTGCGGTCCCGTGCCAAGGAGAGGATGGCAAGAAGACTGCAGGAGGCCAGGGGCACAGGAGGCGGTCCACCCACAGAGTCACCATCCACCCCGTTAGAGGACCTAGTGGAGTCCACACTCCTCCCTGAAGCAGTGAGTGGGGTCACAGAGATAGACACCTCCAGCACACCAGGTATCAGCAAAGGTAAGTGCAATATTGAATTGTAACCCCATATGTGTATGCACAAAAGCCCCTTAGGAATTAGCAAGTAATGTAAAACATTGTGAGAAGTAGTCCATTCCACATCTTAGAAGCAGCACAACAATGCATTATGGGAGTTGCAGTCCACAACCCAGAGCTGAAAGTAGCACATACAATGTAATTAAGTAGAGCGACACCCAGAGGAACACAACACCCACAACACAGTGAAAAGAAGTACCTGTACCTTTATTACCATTGTGTGACCTTTATTGTAACAAACATAAGTGACATACTGCATATTGTCGTTGCAGGTGGGCCAGGCCTAGCGGCAACAGCATGTGCCAGCGTAGGGAAGACTGACACCCATCCAGCCTCAGACTCCAACACGAGTGGGTCTCTCACCATTGGCCACTCCGACGCAGGCCCAGGGCACTGCCAGAGCTCAGTCAGGACTCAGATGAGCAGCAGGAAGGGCCACATACAGCATCCCCAACTGGCAGACGCACCAAGATGCAGGAGGCCAGTTCGCAGCAGACCACAGCACCCCGCAGGATGGGGACAAATGCAGGTGCACAGGCGTATGAGGCAGGCGAGGGAACCTCCTTCTTTGGTGGCCTAGAAGCAGCTATGTTGCAGCAGCAGCGCCTGCAGAACAAAATGATCACTGGTTTACAAAAACAAATACAGCAACATAATGCCAACATGGGGGGCCTGCATCGCCAGCTGGAGTGCCTGAATAAAAATATAGAACAGCTGCATGAGGGACAGGTGCAGGCATCGCAGGACACAAGGGAGCTCACTTCTGCTGTGCGGGAACTATGCCAGGAGCTGCGCCATGACAGGGTGAGCCACCGCAGGCAGAAGCGACGATTCATGAACATGTTCGGGGATTCTGTCGCTCTGTCAATAGGCTAGCTAATTCTACCTCACAGATTGCACGTTGTGCAGTGGCTGCACAGGTGGAGGCAGCACACAGCAGCTGGGATGTGGCTCACGGACTTGTCCAAATCACAAATGTGATAGATAACATCATGGGACACAGGTCAGCCACACCTAGTGAGCTTGGACTGGGGGACACGGAGGACACTTCCAGCCTCAGCAGCCTAGCTGTACCCGCAATGGACACCAGACGGCACAGTGCCAGGCACAGCACTGCCACTGAGGCAGACAATCGAGGTGCCAGTGAGGCAACTGAGCACCTCAGTGGTGTGCGTGGCCGGAAGAAGTAGCTGTACCGGCCAGAGGGGTAATGAGTACACTATGAAGTAATAGTGCTTTACTCTGAACTTCTATTGTTTCTATTCTTTAACTCACTTTTCTTGGTATTCATTGGACTAACATTACCTGACATTAAGATAATAAATTTACTTCACTACAGGTACATTTGTCAGTGCATTTGTCTTATTCATACTTACATCTGAAATGGTTGTGTGCGATGTCAGCACGCCTTTGCCTTCCCTCTGCTGCACTGGTCCTGTCTGCTGGCTGTAGGGGTGGTATGGGATCATCATCCTCATCAGATTCAGTATCACATATTTCTACAGGTATGGCCCTGGTGGTAGTTATATTGTGCAAGATTGCACAAGTAGCCACTATTCTACTTGTCGTCTCTGGTCTGTACTGTAGTGCCCCTCCACTTTTGTGGAGGCACCGGAAGCGACTCTTCAGCAGTCCAAAGGTGCGCTCCACCACGTTGCGGGTCGCCCTGTGTGCTGCATTGTATCTCCGTTCAGCAGGTTTTGCAGGATTGAGGTAGGGCGTCATCATGTAGGTGCGCACTGCATAGGCACTGTCTCCTGGAAGGGACAGAAGGTATATTGAGTAACTGAGCCATCTGACATCAGTACGCCATCAATGCGCCAGTGTACAGAGGGACAATACCTAGTAGATATCCTTCTCCAAATTCCCCAGCTTGCAGTCTTGTGTGAATGCCGCTATGGCAAAAGATGTACGAATCATGTGTGCTCCCTGGGTACCTGGCCACGAGATCAGTAATGATGTAGGAGGCATTGCATATCACCTGTATATTCATGGAATGTTGGTATTTACGGTTGTGGTACACATACTCTGTGGCTGATGGTGGACAGATTGCAATATGTGTCCCATCTATGGCACCTAGGACGTGGGGGAACTGTGCTATCTGGTAGAAATCTATTTTTGTCTGCTGTATATCCTGTGGGGTGTGGGGGAATCTGATGTACTGGTGTATCCTGCTCAGCATGGCATTGATAAATCTAGAGAGGGTACTCTGTGATACCCCTCCAGCTGCTGCTATGACCCCTTGATAGCTCCCTGAGGCGAGTAGGTGGAGGGAGCATAATACCTTCACATGGGTGGGTATGCTATGAGTCCTTTGAGTTCTGCGCTGCAGTATGGGTTGTAGCTCAGCTATCAGATCGAGTATCATGGCTGAGTTCAACCTATACCTCTCAAATATTTCCTCTTCTGTCTGGTTAAAAAGTGTAATGCGCACTCTGAAAATGCGCTTCTTTCTCCTCCTCCCTCTCCTCAAACCTGCCAGGATCCTCATTCTCCTCGCCATGATGTAGAGTGCAGCCATTGTGGAAAAGAGTCTGAGGCATTCTGGGCCTCTTTATATAGGTTGCACCTGGTTACCACCCGGTTTCACTTAGTGGTATTTTGCATGTGCAAAATGCCATTCTGCGAAAAATCGCAATTTGCGATTTTTTGATGCATCGAATTGCGACTTGGATTTTGCGAATCGCATTTTGCACCTCGCAATTTCCTACTGGAAATACCGAATCGCAAAATGCAACTCACAAAACCAGATCGCAACGCAAAAAATCTCAAATTTTGCGATTTCTTATTTTTGGTCTGCGTATGCCTTTCATGCATCGCAGACCACATTTTTGCATTTGCAAACGGCCGTTTTTGTCATTTCGCACCGTTTGCGAATGCAAAAACTTTTGATACATCTGGCCCCATGTCTCTTTTAATGTATGTGATTAGTCAGTGTGGGGATATGTCTGTAGCTTCATATTGTTTCTGAGACCACGCCTGATGGATCATTCCAAAACTTTTCATGAAGACACGAAGCAAAAAAAGAGCACTTTTAAAAAAGATTCCATGAAGATTAATCAAACAGCGCCAAAGTTATTGCCAAACTAAAAAAGTCATTTATTTTGGAAATGTAGACCTAACTATAACTACCTAGCAGTTACTTGGTAAAATATATATGTATGTTTACACAAACAAACACACACACACATCAGAGAATATCAGTGCATAAAGGCTTTTGTGGTACAGAAATGCATGCTATTACTAACTGTTGTAATTGAATGATTTGTAATGCCCACTTAGTAAAGGGATGCATGTAAAAGCCCTGCATGGCAATGTCTGACATTAAAAGACCTAGGGCCAGGTGTAGCAAAACTAGGTTTTGCGACTCGGAAATTGCGACTCGGAGCGACTTGCAATTTCTGAGTCGCAATACCATATGCAGAATGGTGTCTCAGTTTTTGCGACCCCATAGCGAGTCCCTGCACTCACAGGGATGGTGGCCTGCTGAAGTCAGCAGACCTCCATGTCTGTGACTGCTTTTTAAATAAAGCAGTTTTTTATTTTTATTTTGCAGCCCGTTTTTCTTAAAGGAAAACGTGTTGCAAAATAAAAAAATAATGAAACCTTTTGGTTTCGGTTTTTCAGAGTAGCCAGTGGTCCATTGGACCACTGCCTGCTCTGAAAACCCCTTTTTGGCAACATTCACAAAGGGGAAGGGGTCCCCCCTTTTGCGAATGGGTTACCACCAGTGTGACACTGGTGGTAACTGCGAATTGCGTTCGCAGTCACAAAGCAATTTAGCATAGCGATGCGAGTCGCAATTAGGAAGGGAACACCCAATAGTTGTGAAAGTATTTCTAGGCCATCTGTGGACAAGTGGCTCACACTATCCCATTGCCCAAATCCTAACTTTCATCACTCCGTATAGAAATAATGACCCCATGGGTAACTCATGATTCCTTTTTAACTGTAGAAAACCTCTGAAAGTACCTCTTTAATCAAAAACACCAATCGTTTTGAGCTTTTTGTCTCCATATGTCTGCAGTTTCTTTCAATCCCTCCCGCACTGAAGTGTAGACAACTGCAGCTCTAGTGATAATGTATGTTCCTAGTAAACATTGTGCTAAGTAGTACTTGAAGTCTTCCAGAAGTTTCAGCTTGACTCCCTATCCCACCTCCAGGCTTGAATAGAAAACCCATCAGGTCTTTCAGAGTGGGGGAGTTTCAGTATTTCCCCTAGGTTATGTGTTACGTAGTCATCCATCCACTTTGCCACTTATTACAGCTGGGTAACCAGATAGTTCACACCATCGTTTTGGGTAAGTGGACGTTTGCTAATACCACACTATACCTACCCAATTCCCATATGAAATCTAATAATTGAATAATATTGTATCTGGATCTCAAAAATGTAGGATTTAGGTTGGCAATGCTATGAAGAAATTTGGTAGAGCTGTCATTTTGACAGGGTTATCTTATCCACCTCTGATTATTTCATTTTTCAAAAAGCCACTCCACTCCACAGTGCTGTTATTACCAGTTTTATGGTCTCATCCAGTAGGTCTGCCTCAGAATGGTAGATCTGTACCCAAATGTTAGCATGGTGTGGTTGTAGGAAAGTGGCCCTTTTGGATTGGTTGCTCCCCCACCCTCCCACACACACCTTTTGCTGGTATTGATGCTAAATTGACTGAGTGTGTGCTGGGATCCAGCTAACCAAGCCACAGCACCAGTGTTCTTTCCCTAAAATGTACCATTGATCCACAATTGGCACACCCCTGGTAGGCAGCTAAGTCCCTTGTAAAAGGTACCAGTGGTACCAAGGGCTCTGTGACCAGGGAGGGTCCCTAAGGGCTGCAGTATATATTGTGCCACCCCAAGGGGTCCCTCTCCAAGCAAATGCACACTTCCATTGCAGATTTTGAGTGCTGGTAGGGAGAAAAAGGCAAAGTCGACATGGAACCCTGGGTGCCATGCCCAGAAACCACTGTCTGTGGCATAGGTAAGTCACCCCTCTAGCAGGCCTTACAGCCCTAAGGCAGGGTGCACTATACCACAAGTGAGGGCATATCTGAATGAGCAATATGCCCCTACAGTGTCTAAGTCCATTCTTAGACATTGTAAGTGCAGTGTGGCCATATTAAGTACATGGGATTGGAGTTTGTCATTACGAACTCCACAGCTCCACGATGGCTTCACTGAAGGCTGAAAAGTTTGGTATCAAACTTCTCAGCACAATAAACCCACACTGATGCAGGGTTGGATTTATTGTACTATGCACACAGAGGACATCTTACAGATGCCCCCTGTATCTTACCCAACCCTTTAGTATAAGGCTGACAAGTCTGTGCAAGACTGCCATTAACAGACATGTTTCTGACCCCAAAGGGTGAGAGCCTTTGTGCTCTCTGGGGTCAGGAAGAAAGCCTACTCTGGGTCGAGGTGCTTCACATCCCCACCGTGCAGGAACTGTAAAATGTGGCAGTGAGCCTCAAAGGCTTAGGCCTCCTGCTACAGTGCTCAAAGCCACTCCAGCTAGTGGAGATGCCCGCCCCCTGGACCAAGCCCCACTTTTGGCAGAAAGTCCAGTGGGAAAATTTGAAAAATCAAGGAAGAGTGACCACTTCAGCTGGGACTCCTCTAAGGTGTCCAGAGCTGATGTGATCTCCTCCTTGCACAGTCCTCCAAATTGTTTTGAAGGATGGGTACCAATAGCGTTAGGAATGTGCCTTCCTCCCCAAAAGGAGTGGACACAAGAAGGGTGTAGCCACACTCAGAGACAGTAGTCATTGGCTACTGCCCTCTGACCCCTGTCACACGCCTGAATCTAGTATTTAGGGGCACCCCAGAACCTTACTCATCAGATTCCTGGTGACCTCAGTAGAAAGAAGAAAGACTGCCAACTGACCACAACAGTGAAGACTCCAGACGACAAACTGACTTGGTCCCAGCCCTACTGACCTGTCTGCAGCTTCAAAACCCCTGGCTCCAAGAAGGGGATGCCTCCTGCATGAACCGCAGCTTCTATAAACCCCAGAGCCTGCCCAGCAGAGGACCAAGAACTCCCAAGGACAGTGGCCCTGTCCAGAAGAAATCACCCAAAAGACTCCATAACCACCCAGGATACGCAAGCCCTGTCCACTCTGCAACCGAATCCCATGGCCGGAGTCCAAGTGGCCCACTGGTCAAGAGAAAGTCCCCAGGCCCCCCAACCTCGAGTTCTCCCTGGGTTGACCCCTCCTGACCAACACAACAATGCCTGCTGCCTGAATCAGAAGGAACCCACGTGACCACGACTGGTTCGAATACCTGTCGCCCAAGGAAACCCTATACCCGCAGCCCCCTGGCCTTAGGGAATCTGACTGACAGTCCAGCAATAACCAGCGGGTACCTTCCCTCCATGTCCAGCCTTTGGTTTCCCAGAACCGACCCCCTGGAGCCAGTCTGCAGCATCTTTTGTGACCCCTGGGGTACCCCCATTGAAAAGTATTGGGCTCCCGGCTCTGTGTTTGCACCCTGCACCCGTCACCCTTGTGCTGCTGAGGGTGTGTGTTTGGTGTGATCATGTGGCCCCCGATGCTGACCTAACCCCCCCAGGACATCTGCAGGTACTTACCTGCAATCTGCTTTCTACCGAGCACCACCAGGCCTCATATGATTCTATTTCAAACCCAGCGCCAAATTTGACCTCTGCACCCACCCAGCCCCGTGTTGCTGGTGGTGGACTTTTGGGGTCAGCCTAAACTTTGACCTGTGAACATCCTAAACCCCAAAGACTGGAATCATGAGTTGTGTACTTACCTGTTTTCTGTGCTCACAATTGTCACCCCAGGCCTCTGTGGGGTCCTATGGACAATTGCACTGCCAGCTTTTGAAATAGGAAATTGCTACTTACTTGCTTTATTTACAACAACCAAACAAAGTACATTTGATACATATGCTTGATAACTATTGACCTGCAACAAAGTTCTTCTGATTATAGTGATAAAGTAACAAAATATATTTTTGCTCATAAAAACCATTGGCCTGGAGTTAGTCATTGAGTGTGTGCCTCATTTCTTGAATGTGTGTGTACATCAAATGCTTAGCACAACCCTCTGATAAGCCTAACTGCTCGACCTCACTACCACAAAAGAGGACAGTAGTATTATCTACTTTAGCCTCTGTTAAGCCTCTGGGGAACCAATGGACTCTGTGCACACTATACCTCATTTTGGTATAATATATACAGAGACAGCTTCCTGCAGTGGTGACTCACCGCTTCAGTCTATGACCCATCTCTGGCAATAAGTATTAATTAACTGATGAATATTGAGAAAATACTCTGTATGTGTTCCAATTCACCCAGAGACTGTGCTGAACAATTGTAGGGCCTCAATGTCTTGTGTGATTTCTTTGTAGGTACTGTTTAGAAATAATACCATATTAGACCTTGTGGTCTACAGCTGTGCCAGTGAAGCAATCCATCAACAGTTTCACAAACAGGTCTGCCACTGTGTCTAAGAGGAGCAGCGATAAGGGCCACCCTTGTTCCTTTACCAGTGGAGTAGGAGTCTGAAATCACCAACCAAGTTTGTTCTCTCTCTGTAGGGCGTGTGTACAAACACCAGGCCAGAAGTCCCTCCCCCAACTGCTTCTGCTCAATTAAAGTATGTAGGTAGTTCCAATGGAATATAGAGTTTTTTTACACCTATGAGTAGCATCACTGCTTTGGGGGGAGGATCCAATGACCTTCTCATAATTTGGATCAGTCTACAAATATGGCTGCATATGAATGGGGATGGACCCACTCTTATCTGGGTGGGCCAGTTGTTGGATCAGTGGGAATAGGCTATTAGCCAGCACCTTGCACTACTCTTTATAATCAGTGCTGAGCATAGAGAAGAGTCTGAACAACACCATGTCTGTCTCATCCCTTTGCAGATTAGGCAGCAGCACTCATGTAGCCTCTTGTGTCGTGGGGAACAGGCAGTGTTCCTTTCTTGCAACATTGAACACTTCATCCAACACTAAGGCCAATAAACCTATATGTGGTCCATGAAATTTACCAGAGCTGCCAACACAGCTGGGTGTTCTCTAACAAGCATATCCCTTACAGCTTGCTTTCACATTGGTGTCAGTGATGTGCTCTCCCAGTTGCACTGAAACATTGGGGGAAATTACGTGAACCCAGCCTGACCTACATAGTCCCTCATTTCCTGGACAGCAACACCCTCTCATATTGTATACAAAGCTGAGTAGTAGCATGTTAAAGCTTTGTTTATCTTATCTCATGTATTCTCTCTTATTCTTGTGAGCAGACCCTCATGTCCTGGTTTGACCACCAAACCAAAGGCTACCCTGCCTTATTGTGCTCATCATGCATTTTGGTCAAGTATGCCCTGCAGTCCAAACATTTTAATCTCTCAAATTGGTGGGCCAGTTTCTCCCTCTCTTCAAAGAACATTTCCTAGTCCCTCTCCACCTCCTGGGATAATATTGGCATGACCCCGTGGTTTGTGTTAAAATAATTTTGTATTAGCTCACGTGGTGAGTCTCTAAATGCCTGATCATCCAGTGTTGCAATCTGTAGTGTCCATATGGTGATTGCTGCCCTTGGTCTGCCCAATCATATTTGTAGTAGTAGGGGATTATGAAATGAGTG
Organism: Pleurodeles waltl; assembly: GCF_031143425.1. Lineage (NCBI taxonomy): Eukaryota > Metazoa > Chordata > Amphibia > Caudata > Salamandridae > Pleurodeles > Pleurodeles waltl. The sequence continues at coordinate 497,635,761 of NC_090440.1, forward strand.
TTGTGCATACACACTGGGCTTTATGCACTGCAATAAGTAATCTGGGGGAACAGGCTATCTTATTGAGACTCACATGCGTATCATGCATAGAGGAATAACATAAGTAGTCTCTGTCATTTGGAAAAAGGACACTCTAGGAATCAGTCTGGTACTACTGTGATAGCAAGACCTAGAGCACACAGGTGTTGAAGATGGTAGTGAAGTATATGATCTGTCTAAATCTATATCCACTCTTCATTTACAGCCTCCCCCATTTTCATTGGGTAACAAATCAGTTTCGCCAAGTGCACTGAACTTTAATTCAGAATTACAATGTGGTCATAATTAGGGGCATGTATATTTATTAATGGTATATCCATCCCATACATTCTGCAACTTACTATGGCATATCACCACTTGCTATCTTCTATGGCAGTGATCACCTGACATGGAATGGCACTTCTTGGCCAAATCAGATCAAGGTGGCCATAGTGTAGGCTGAATAATGCAAATTGTGAAACTGCTCCTCCAGCATTTCAGCAATGCCTTGACTTGGTCTGTGTGAAGTGTGTTTCTAGCAGAGTAGCAAAGTGCACCCCTCTCCTTTTAAGATATGATGGGAAATTGCACCTTTTACTATTGTGTATCTATAGTAAGGTTATCCAGCCATCTAATGTTACAAATTAGGAATTTAAAGTTTCCAATATACCCATTGTTATAGTGGATATGTCATAAACATACCCTGATTATCAGAGATGTTCCGAGTCAGTCCAGCAGTATAACTTTGACCCCTGGAAGCCCAGTTGGGATTTTGACACCCATTTATTCTGTCTTGTCTATCAGAGACCCACAAAAAATTGTACACCAAACCTCCACAACAAACTGTAATATTGCTAGTTCCTTAGAGACAATGGTATGCATGACTTAAGAAAATAAAATAAAGTTAACTTAAAAAAATAAAACTTTGCACTTTTGTTTGTCCAGCTGGGCACATTTTTGTCAGTCACAAGTCTTCTGTTTGCGGGGCACTGGAAGTCAGAACAAAATAGTACTTCGATCACGTCGGGAGCAGTGGACCGGTGCTAATTAAATTGAAATTAATTAGTGCTTGATCTCTGCTCCACACAGAGGAATGGAAAGGATGCCATACATGCCTTGACCAATTACGAGGCTGTAAAGAAGAGTGGCACGCAAACCAACAAAATGTGAGTGACAGACGGGTTCCAAGCCCTTTACTGAACACAAATATGTCTCGCCTGCGAGACACATGCGCTAGTGCATGAACTCGCAGGCTCACCCTAATAAAGACACATGATATGAGGACTGGTGGATGCCATCACCACACACAAAATTTCCTGCCACAACTCAAGAGAGTTGTGGTATAATTGGGTCAGTGAAGGGGGGACTAAAGAAGTGTATAATCCTAGTTTCCGTTCTCTGCATGCTGTTTATTTTGCTCAAAGGATGTCAGTGGCATCTGACCAGTGTTCCTGGGAATAGAAGAAACAGATTTCAACTAGAGAAACATTGGGGCTTGCTACAAATACAACATCTGAGTAATACCTGGGAACAGCAACTTTTATGTACCATCATTTGCTTTCTTTTTTAAAGTAATCATTTGCAAATCAGACAAGCTTCCGAAGCCCTATTACCATCTATCTCTCCACAACTTCATGAAGAGCATGTGAAGCAAATGCTTCAATTTTCTCTTCCCTACTTACCCACTGTGACAAAACTGCCCCCAGTCCATTTACCCCTAGAGGGCTAAGGATGAGATGGTCTCGCCCACAGCAAAAATTGAGCTGGCTGTCCTGAGGATGAGACCATCTCGCCCTTAGCACTTAAGTGGTTAATCTGGCAACAGATGTCAAAATAGTTCTCTTATGAACATCAAAACATCCTAATGTGATTACTGATTTCTCTCCTAATCTGTTCAGGTGCCCCATTGCACTCATCAGACTAATTAAATTTCACTCCTCTCTTAAGTAGAAGTCTTAGTGGCAATACCACTCTGGCAAAAATAACAATGAACTTGGAATAGCATTCCACAAGACCAAAAACTGATCTCACAAGATCGTTGTTTGTGGATGTAGGTGCTTTTAAAATACACTGGACCAACTCTAGCTTTCATTTGGTTCCTTCTCCTGAATTGGTTTTACCCAAAGATGCCACTGTAGTCACCCTATACTGTCATTTCACTTTCTGTACTATGAGTACTGATTTTGATTACTTACTTAAAACTGTCTTCAAAATCTCATCTTGATCTTCCTTGTTGTTTTCCAAAAACTAAAGTGTCATTCAGAAAGGACAACCTTTGGTGAATTTCTTGCAAAATAGTTTTAATTGAACCTTGAAAACTTGCTGTTGCAGATGCCAACCCAAAAGGCATCCTGAAAAATCTGTACGCTCCCAGAGGAGTAAAAAGAATGATAAATGTCTGGAATCCTTGTTTAACATTTCCTGATGATATGTAGATGACAGATCCATAACACTAAGGGGGTCATTACGACCCCGGCGGTCGGCAATAATATGGCTGACTCCATCTCCAGCCCGGCGGCGGTGTTAGGCACTATCAGTGACAGGGATAGCGGTCTTCCCCCCCCTCTAGTTAGCCCCCCCACCTCCTTACCTCTCCAAAGCCCCTCCACCCCCCTACATTCATGCCCCCTTCACACACACACATGCATACACACATCCATTCCCACATGCATCCATGCATGCACACATCCATTCACACACATATCAGCACACACTATCATACATACACGGAGGCATGCATTCGCATAACACAACATACAAGCACTCACCCCTCCATACATGCACACACGCATTCAACACGCAACACACCCGCATCCACGCACACACAAACATTCACATACCCCTCACACACACACACGCACACTACACCCCCCCGGCAGGAGACGGAACGGGGCACTGCTGGCACCCGCCAGCAGTACACCGCCAGGCCGTATTATAGTCATAATATGGCTGGGGCAGTCTACTGGGGTGGCACTACTGGTGGCAGCAGCGCCACCTTACTGCCATCTGCCAGCATGGCTGCAGCCGGATTTCCACCATTCTTCTGGAGGAAATCCGGCTTTGATCATAATACGGCAGATAGCTGGTAGCCGCGGCAACGGTCTTTTACTGGCTGTCGCCGCGGCGGTAAGCGGTTTTTACCGCCAATCTCAAAATGAGGGCCTAAATATCTTAGCATTTTCTAATCTAGCAAGTGTTTCAGAGATATTAGGTAATAGTTGTCTGTCCATCCAAATGTACTTGTTGAAAACCTGCAAGTAAACATGCATCCTAATACATTTGCTCCCGTCTTTGGGTGGCAAAACAATTGGGGCCAGCTACTTAGAAGACCCTGGGCCTGATTATGAGTACGGCAATAGGACCACCATACCTGCCTGTCAGTCTGACTGCAGCATCCCTGGTGGTCCAACCGCCAGGAGACCGCTGCCATCGCCAGGATCAGGGACCCCTATAGGTTGGCGGTGGTAAAAGTCATGGTCAGCCACAGTAGTGCCGAGTTCGGCACTGCCATGCTGATCACAAGTTTCCTTTCCACCAGCATTTCCATGGCAGGGTCCCCACCATGAAAAGGCTGGCAGGAAGGCAGAGTTGTTGAGGCCATGGCTGGCCCCTGCACTGCCCACGACCAAGTTGTGGGAAGTGCAGGGTCACCCATGTCAGCACCCTCAGAATGCACACTCTTTGCTATGGCAGACAGTGCGCATTCCAGGAGTGTTGTCTGTTATGGCAGACAGTGCACATTACGAAGGAGCTGTGTGCAATGGCATTGGCCTCGGCTTCATGAGGGAGCCGAGGCCAATGCTGTCTCACTGTTTTTGCCAGTCAGTCTGGCAGAAACATCGTAATACGGCGGTGGTGAGGCCGCTGGCTTGATGGGTACCTCCTCACTGCTGTTTTGGAGTTCAGATGCTTTAACCAAGATAGTTAGGCCCTCTGTTTCTCCAATCACTTTTAAATCTAATACATTTTGTAACTCTTCCTTGAGAGCTTCCATCATGAAATTTTCCTCAAATTAATCTTGTGTTCAAAATTCTTTAGTAGAGCCAACTTACTCGCAAACACATATGGGAATTGTTTTACTACATCATCCTCATCACCGATATTAGTCAACAAGACCTGTTCTCGGGCTTTAAGGTTTAGCATGATCCCCACATTTCCTTGATGACACCCCCCAGTAAGTTGTCTCCTCATCTGGACACATAAACCTTTCCAATAGTGAACCTATCCCAGAAACCAATTGTCATCACAGCATCCCCAATAACCTGTACTTTTGTGCCTCCATAACTCACCATGTTAATGGCTGGAGGTAACAGTGTTATTTCATCCCGTCCAAAATCTTGTTCCAAATTTTTATCACCTTTATTGGGTATGGAGGGTCAAAATCTGCTAGTATGGTGCGGCATCCTTGCACCATAATTATGAAATGTAGGATGGCAATAAGGAATGTTTAGCATGAACAAAAATGGTGCTAACAGCTGCGACATGCCGTAAGTAAAATGACGGTAATGCTTCAAAAGTGGCGCTACACCATTTTGCGCCACGTAAAAATGTTGCAAAAGGGTTACTGCCATTTTTACTCTGCTTTAGCAGCAAAACAAAATACACAAGCAGAAAAGAGTGCAATTGCAAGAGAAGATGGAATCATCAAGCCAGGAGAGACCCCAGGGATGCCCCAAACACCCAGGTACCAGCCAGGAGGGTCCAGAAAAGTCACAGGAGAAGAGACAGTGCAAGTGTCACTTTAGCGAGGAGGAGCATGACATCCTGGTCAAAGAGGTGACGTAGCACCAACACCAGCTCTCCGTCACCTCCAATTTGCCAGTTGGCAGTGGACAAAATCAACAGCATTGCTGAGGTGAAGAGGACTGTTACTGAGGTCAAGAAGCGCTGGCGCAATTGCAAGCTCGCCAGGAACAGTAAGGCAGCAATGTAGACTGGAGGTAGAAGTCCTACACCGCAGGATGACCTGGATGAGCTGGAAGAGATGGTTGCAGCAATCATCCCGGAGGAGCTGGTCACTGGAATCACAGGACAGGATAGCACAGACTACAGGAACCACCACAAATGCAGGGCAAGCTCCAGGGGGGATTTTCTGGAACTCCACTAATGGCAGAAGCGGGAAGCACATAGGCAACACTCAATGCATGCTAAAGGGTTACATTGGGACACATAGGCCCTGAATCAGGATGCAGCATCCTCAACCAAGACACACATTTACTGACGCTTTGGTTGTGCAATGCACTCCAACATATACACAACGTCAACATCGGCCACTCACTATGGCTAAACTCCACCATGTAAATAAGCACCACATTGCAAGGTAGGCACGTGCAAATTGTGTGGCTTTGGCTGTGCCATTACATCACCCATTGCATATAGTCAAAGCCCCTGTACCAACACAACGTAGACATCAGAGACTAGGACAGAAGTTAATACCACCCCAGGGGTGGTGTCAGGGTGGTGTTTCTGGACAAAATGCTTCCCTTCATCAATGTCTCATTGCCTTTCCTCATGAGTGTTGCATCTTGCAGGACACATTGAAATACCATCTCAGCAAAAATAGCTTGTACATGTGCAGTAAGGGACACCTCCCTGCACATTAACAAATCATCACTTCAAGGCAGGCACCCCGTCATGCTGCAACAATGCCTGTGTTGGCTCAGGGAGCACAAATCTGTGCAAGCGCAGGAGGAATTTCAGGACTGTACTGTATTCAAGTAAATATGGCACATCACTGCGTTTCTAAACTGCTGCAGTGTACTGCAGCACTTCTTGCAGCTGCCCTGAGCCATGTCAAATGAGAAAAAATCTGCCCTAAATCTTGCAACCTGTAGAACACAACCCATACAGGGTGAACCCACAACAACACACACACAACCATATGCGTCATATGGTAATGGCCACAACATAAAATCCATACCACACATTATGCATGTATGTGAACATCATGTGTGCAGCTGTACAAGTGGCTTCAATCTCAGCATTTGACAAGCTAGAAGGCTAGATCAAACAGAGAATGATGGTGCGTGCTGCTGTGCAAAATTGGGCAGAATCACGCGCTGTCATTTTCAAAATGCAGGGATGCTCCATATACATTGCACACACCTTCCACGCAAAGTGTTGGGTGTGAACGGGCCATATATACAAGGTGGCATCAAGGCACAAAAAGTGGCTTCATGCCACCTAGTACATAGCGGCAGGGCATTGTGCCACATGAGCCTCAGTAAAAGTTACAACCAGGTGCCCCAAAATACCTAGGGGCATATTTATGAGCCCCAAGGGCCACTAGAGCATCACTTTTTGTGATGCTCTGGTGGCGCAATGCCCTGTGCCATACTTACAATGTGGTGTTAAGCCACTTTTTGTGTCTTAATGCCACCCTGCAAATATGGCCCCTTCACACGCAGCCCTTTGTGCGGAAAGGGCGTGCAAAGGGTGTTGCTGTGGGCATGCCACAGCAACACCCATTGCATTTTGACTCTGCCTCAGATTTACTAGTTTTAGTAAAGCTGAGGCTGCGCCAAAATTTAATGCCACCCCCAGGGGTGGTGTTAGCAAGGTGCAACGAGGAGGTATACTTTACATTCTGCAGCACACATAGAAAGAGCAAAATACCAATGGTGCAAGGATGCCTGCGTTGGCACTAGGCAGCTCAATTTAGCACCAGAGCAGGGGACAACACAGGTGTGCGCCATATAAAAATAAATACGGCGCATCCCTGTATTGTGAAAATAACACATAGGTACAACCACAACCTTGGGTAAGTGACATATCACTGAGCCTCTAGTGGCAAATCCATGATGTCCTATGTCAACAGCCAATGCAATTGAATATTGATTTTATACTATCTCATTACAGAAGATGATGTCTTACCTCCTGCCAACCTGCCTGTCCTGGATTTTTCTGATGACATGGATGAACAGCTGCCAACCATCAATGAAAAGACTCTCGAGGATGTCCTAGGATCACTCCATGCACCACCTCCAATTGCAGGAAGAACACACAGTTTTGGGGGGTCTCCACATGAGCCACCCAGCCACCAACACATGCCACTAGCCTGTACCCACACAACCCTGGACTCCGAGGACCCAGAGATCAGCTTTCAGAGGACACTGGTAGAAGTTCAGAGGGACCTGACAAAGCAGGTTCGGGTGGGGATGGAGACCATGGCAGGCAGCCTAGAGGGAGTACGGACATGCCTCAGTCCAAATAAGGACAACTCATTTGCTATTAGAGGCACCCACTCTCCTCTATATGGACTACAGCAGTTTCTGGTGGACATAACTGCGGTCATGAAGCAGAGGCTACAACAAATGCCCTCCCTAACTGCCAGCAGCCATGCAGTATACCCTGGAGCAGGAAGTGACATCCCTCAGGGAAAACGTGGCTGCCTACCACTGTGATGTTGCTGTGGTGTTGAAAAGCAGCAGTCCCTCCTTGCCACAAATGTCAGTTGCAGGGCCCTTTGATTCCACATTTCTATCCCCTGAAGTGTGTCTCCCCCCACCTCTACAACAGCATCAGCCATGGCACAGGGGGCACCACACACATCAGAGGATAAAGATGTGCAAGGAATTACATTCACAAGGAAAAGCACCCAGTAGCACAAGTCTGTGCCACATGGACAGTTTCTCCTTAGCTCTGGGCTTAAGATCGTGCCAGTGTCGTGACAGTAGGAAATGTGTCCTCTTCACCTAACCACTGTTGAATTATTTGCTATGTGCTGTCATTGTGTCTTCAATTCCAATTGCCATTTTTTAAAACTCCTCACTTATGCACTCTGCTCCTAACATGTCTCATGATATGTTCCTCAACCCTGGACCCCAATTGTGCCACATATGGCTAATGTTAATTCATGGGGTCTGTGAAATGGATACTGTGTAGAAACCACAATTACTATTGCACCTGTAAATAAAACACCTTATTCACTTGTAGCATTTCTACGTTTACTGTGATCCATCTACTTAGCTAAAAGACAGCATTTTGCCAATCCATGTCAATGTGTACAGATTATCAGTACATGACTGTCAGACACTAAGCCACACACTATGATCCTAACATGAGAAAGCTGAACGATGGTGTTGTCTGCTACAACCAACTTACTGTGTATACTATGTGATTTTGAACCAATACCCTTTGAAGTAGATACATGGCATGTATAGCTCTGAACCAAATCAATGGTAATTTACTCAGATGGGAGTACCAGTACAACTTATTTGTGTGGAAGAGGAAAAGCTAACCTTATCAGTGATGGCCACTTGCCAGTGTTGCAGGATACAGTTCCAAATTTGCCTGTTGTCAAATGTACCACACTTGCCAACAATGAAATTGCAGGATCACACCAATGACAGGTGAAGTACCATATTTACCTATCCCAGACAAGGAATGCATACACATTGTGAAAGGCTGGCACACTGGATCGCAAATGCACACACTAGTATACAGTAGGTAGCAGCCGTTCTGACAGCTCCTTGGTCATAGGGGATGCACAAGGGAAACCTGGGAAATCAAGACAGTAAGCATACCCTAGGCCATTCCCCCAACTTGGCCAGTGCATGCATGAGAACCCCCAGACACTCAATCAAATTACAAAATTATTAGGCTAAGATGAACAGGATTTTTTAAAAAACATATACCAAAAGAATACCTCAAACCTACCCTATGCTAAACTAACCTATACTAACTACACTTCATTAACAACTCCACCTAAATAACCTATTCTACACTTATCTTACACATGTAACACCACACTCTAAACATTGGCCCCACCCTCTTAAAAGACAAAATACAAGTAGGATAACATAAACTACAACTACACATGTATTAACCTAATCTATGGCCTAAACAAATATATATTTGTTTGTTTTGTTGTTTTTACTTTTATAAATACATTTTTTATAAGCAAATACCCCAACGTGACCCCCCACACAACACAAACAATAAAATATTTAGAAAAACCCACCCCTCCACCATACTTAGCCTAACCCAGAGGTCTCCAAACTTTTTAATGCCACGCCCCCCCAGTTGAAAAATAAAAGTCATTGGGCCCCCCTCAGAATTTTTCACAATTATTTTATAAACATGGCAATGTTGAAATATGTCTAAACCTATTTAAACATTGCAGTTAAGTACTGTTACCTTTTTAAAACTGCAATAACATGCTTCTGCTTAAAACAAAGGCCTGTTATCTGTATAATATTTATTTTGGCCAGAGTCTGGGGCCCCCCCTGGGATCACTTGAGGCCCCCCTAGGGGGGCCCGCCCCCCCAGTTTGAAGACCTCTGGCCTAACCTATGCCTACCCTACTCTTACCTAAAACTACCCATCTGAAACCCAATATAAAACTATGTAAAACAGTAAAAGGGAGGGGAAGGAACTGGGAGGTTGTACGACACAAAAAGCTAATTTCCTGCTTTTCTTCATCTTCTTCTTGGTATATTCCAACATCCTCCGGTTCTCTGCTGATTCTTCCTTCAATTTTTTAAGTCTGGCTAAAATCTTGCCCATGTCCCTTTTCATGTATTGTTCAAAATGGCTCAGGACTACTGCAGCAGGTGGTTGAGCTGATGGCTGGGTTATGGCTGGTGCAGCTGATGTGGAGGGCCTTGGTCCAGCTGTAGCCCCCTGCACTCCTGATGACTTTGGTTCAGTGTCCTTGTGTAGCAGCTGTGGAGGTCCGCCATGTGCAAACGCACACCATCCCCCTGATGATTTTTCACTTCAGCACCTCCTTCCCATTCAGCGGTATCGGGTCTCAACCTCCATTATGTGGTTGTAGCATTCGGCCCTCTTGTGGAAGGCTCACCTCTGGTCTTGTGTCATGTTGGCAGCTGAAACATGAGGAGAAGCAAGCATCAGTATCAGCATTGAGTAGAGGTAGTAGAGACATATTATATACGCTGCAAATGCAGATAACACATTCAGTCCAACACACATTCCTCAACAATGACTTAATCCTCATCTATGACTATTTCTGACCAGCCATCAACAGTATTATTTACATGTCACTGGGATGACAACAATCCATTGTGAACCAACAGGGCTCAGAGCTGATTGGACAAAATTGTCCATGATCAACATTTGTGACATCTAGCTTGTGATGATCACGTGCCCCAACAAGTCTGGATTTCCTGTGTCCCTGCACCTAAGAGGGGCTGTGCATGCAATCCACCACCTCGACACCCCTGGTGAAACATCAAGGCTTTCTCAGTCATCACAGAGGGAAGGTGGGAGCCATGTGATAGGGGGTCTGGTAACTTCCCACCTGCTATTCTAAGGTTAGGTAAATCAACATTCAAGTGTCCTGGTGTAAGATCTGGCCTTAGCATATGGTACAAGGGGCTACAGCAATGCCCATGATGTGCCCCCATGTACAACTGATGCAATGTTCCATGAAAGTTTGGCCAAAACCTGAGTTGCACATCAAAGTTGTCAACACATTACAGAACTGAAGCCTGTACCATGTTGTGATTCATGTGTTAAACAGCACAAATATGCTGGCTGTATGGGTGCCCTTAGGCCCACATTGAGTTTGGCACTGCACTGGGTGCTGCAACAGTATCCTGATACATTGTACATCATTTGCACATGCATGTCAGACATCATCAAAGTACTAGGTACGCAGACAGCATTCACATCATATGCATATGTGACCTATATCACTCACGAATATCATGGTGGCAGGACCATGTTGTGAAAACTGCTGAGATCTGGCATGGGAAGAATCATAGACTTTTCCCACAACCATCTGGTGCTGAGTTGTGTACACTACTGACTGTTGTGCAGCACAATATGGCTCTTTGAAGTACTACAGACTCATTATATTTGAAGGGTACTGAGGCACCTGTGGTGTATGTTTCTCCTACATAAGCCCCCTAGAGACTTCTGCAGATATAACCCACATCTGTACCGTCTTGTCAGTAAGTGTAAGCTATGTGTGGCACATAGTGCTGACAATGGTGCTGTGACAAAGTGGTTGTCAGCAGGCATGCTATGTACATAAACAGCTGCCCTGGGACCTATCATGGTAGACATCCATGAATAAGTGGCCAGCCATGACAATTCCTATTTCACACAATTCCATACCAGCACATGTTGCCCCTTGAACTGCATGTAAGCCAATCTCATTGCACAACTTTCCAACATACATGATGTCACCATCCAATCCCCAATGATATTATATCATTAGTCAGGCAAAACAATCTTTCATAGCATTACACACTTCAGACTGACTCACACCAAACTTTGGATTAGCACACATGACACAAAAGATGATACTTACTCGATGCATCAGGGTCTTCAAATCCGGCAACCTCTCCTGTGGTGTATGGTGCGGGTCCACCTGCAAAACATGAATGGAAAACATTGCTTAGTGTAATTTGTCCATATCAGTTAATGAATGACATTGTTCACTGTCAACTTGTTAGGCTGAGTGAGCAAGTCATCCTAGTGGTAGATCAGAGCTACTGACAAACATCTATGATCAGTCAATCACACATAGGGGGTCATTTTAGCCCTGGCGGGCCGAGACCGCCAGGGCTAAAATGACGGAAGCACCGCCAACAGGCTGGCGGTGCTTCCTGGCCTATTATGACCGCGGCGGAAGTGCAGCGGTCGCACCGCCGGAGCCGGCGGTATTCCGCCACTTTTGCCCCAGCGGTGATAATCCGCCTGGGCAGCGCTGCTTGCAGCGCTTCCCAGGGGATTACGAGCCCCCGACCGCCAGCCTTTTTCTAGCGGTATGAACCGCCAGGAAAAGGCTGGCAGTACTGGGAGTTGTGGGGCCCCTGGGAGCCCCTGCACTGCCCATGCCATTGGCATGGGCAGTGCAGGGGCCCCCTGACAGGGCCCCATGCGGCTTTTCACTGTCTGCTATGCAGACAGTGAAAAGCGCGACGGGTGCAACTGCACCCGTCGCACGGCCGCAACACCGCCGGCTCCATTTGGAGCCGGCTCCCATGTCGCGGCCCACATCCCCGCTGGGCCGGCGGGCTGAAACTTTGTTTCCGCCCGCCGGCCCAGCGGGGATGTCCAAATGAGCACCGCAGGAGTGCGGCCGCATTGGCGGCCGCCCAGCGGTTACAGCTTGGCAGGCGGTGGTAGCCGCCCGCCAAAGTTGTAATGACCCCCAAAGTCTCAGATAATGTAGACCCACCCACCTACAAACCATCACTGTCCGTGACACTCCTGCGGTGCTTCTCACTGTACCATTTATACATGGAATGGTCATGCATGTGTTTGTTAGCTCTACACCTCCATGACCATATGGGACTGCTTGACACTGTATATTGCATCTGAGGGGCATGCATTGGTTATTGCAGTGGCTGTCCCATTGTGACACCAATAGCATTTGAGCCTGTCTTAGATGTTGTAGACATCTACCTCACTGTCACAGTAAACTGATAAACTACTGCCCAGGGTTTGTGTGGGTATTCCACGGTGTTAAGGAGTGCTGTGATACATCCTTAAGAGAAGTAAGTAATATGTGTCTGCCATCATAAGGCACACACATGATCAATAATGCTATCGGAGTTTACTCATGTGAAGATAGTTGTACCTACCTGCACATTGACTAATTGAAATCATGAATTTATTGCCAACAGTGTGTGGCCAGCCATTGTTGCCATGGTATACCATTATTTGTCCAGGGAGGGATAAGAACGTGGGCATAGAAATATGCCTCAACACAGTCACACTTGTTCTGTGGTCCAAGGAGGCACTTGTTGGTGCAGGTTACTGAGTGATGTGCCAGTGATGGAGCAGATGCAGGGCAGCCCCATACTGTCGGTGAGAAGCTGCAGGCCTGTGGAACTGACTCTGCACATGTGTGTGGTAATAGACATAGTATAGGGTGTATGTGATACACAATGAACTGGAATAGGGCAGTGCTAGTAGTCTGGACCCAGTGCATGGTTAATCTTCCTTACATGGCCTTGGCCAATGACACAAAGGGGCCGATAGAACAACAGTGGTGCAGCACCAATTGCATCTATACAGTCACTGTGGCCCTCAGTGCACCTCTTACCCCCACCATTTGTGCGTCTAATGAGAATTAAGGCACAGCATGTTGCAGGTAGGGTCCAACTGCATCTATTTATGTGTAGGTAAATTATGTCACAACTTCTGCTGAGTACATGGGGGCCAATCTCATACATTTGAATGCCTCAATATCACAACCTGCTTTCAGCAACCGTTCAGAGTGAATGAATAATTGAAATAAGGGATTTCTGATTTTCCACAGTGGCTTATACATTTGCCTCCTAAACAGGTTTTGGGCCCCCCTTCCATACATGATGCATGTTGCAGGCCTCAATTGGTGCTGCTAATTACTGAGTGGCCCTATGCATGCATCACAACACTTTATAATAGTTGTGCAGGGAAAATGGTACATCTGCCCTGCATCACCTTCATTATTGTACGTTTGAATTGCCGGCCTAAGGTGTCTCTGGGACTCTTCATAAAAGTAGGATTAAATATGTCCAGATCCATAACCATTACATACAGCACTCAACCGTATCTGTAACTGTCATGCACATGCAAAAAAAAGGACTTTGCATGGAAATGGGAGACTTACCAACTGCTCCGCCAATCTCTATGCCCATATGATCCAGCAGATCCTGTTCCCTTCTAACAATGTCTGCCCAACGATGCTTGAGTTGGTGATCGTTCCTTCCTGTCCCAAAGATCCGTGTTAGATGGTGGAGCACCTTGACCCAATGACACGGCCACCCAGTTGCAACATCATGGGGAGGTAGTGCTGAAAAAGCCATATAAACCCCCTCCAGTTCGTCGGCTGTAATCCGCGCCATCCTCCCTTTCCCAGACACACTGGACTGCAAATGCAGTGCACCCAAAACAAAAATAAATATACCGAACACCTAACCCAACTACCTCAACAACTATACTACCACAGATAAACACCCCACAATACAGAGACAAAAACAGTACACTTACAATACAAAAGACAAGTTTAAAGACAAATAAAACACAACACCTACAGGACACAGCACAATAAACACAACAACCACTCCAAACACTCAACAACTCCTACAGCACCAGCTCCACTCTACCATTTGGTTCCCCATGCATCTTAGTTGTAGGAGATGTTATGTACACATGTGTTAGTGAAGGATGGTATAACCTGTGTGTGTGTAAAGGCGTGCCTTGTGTAATTTCTCTAACATATGACGACAGTGGTGTGTTCATGGGATGTGAAACCTCATATTACTATCTTTCTGCATAGACACATGGTGGCATTTTACAAATGCATGTGTAGTCACATCAGTTCCACCTATGTTTCCGTATTTCGGAACACATGTGAAGGAAATTTCTTTCAGTCACTGATCTTGTGATACCTATGCCCTTATTTTTGCACTAGGTTTGCTTTTATTCAGAATCCATATATATTACCATGCCTGAGCCATCATAGTGGTACATGTGTGCTGAGATATGTGGTGTACGTGAGCATGCCTCCAACTGGGCATTCACATTTGTCGACATCATGTTTATTATGATTGTCACATACAATGGCATACCACTGTGTAGCAGTGTTGCACTCTGGCATAGATGCCAGCCTACCCATCATCACCACTGTGTGAGTTTGTATGGCAATACAAACCCATGGTTGCATATGAAGGGGCAGGTTAATGGTGCTCCAGTTTACTCAGCCCCCTGTGCACATGCATCAGGCCCTTGACAATGTCATATGCTAATATACCAAGAGAAGTGGTGTTGGGGTTTATTGAGCAGAGATCTAGACTCTTCGTGATTGCTACTCAGCAGGACTATGCACACTCACCAGCAGACAGACATGCACAATTGTAGTCATACAGACCAGGATATCACATTTTCCTCTGTAGTACTTGATGTCAACCTTCCCCTCTTATGTACAGAGCTTGGGTGCTTGCACACGCAGGACATGTCTCATTATATGATCTCCCCAGTTATTTCCATGGGCAGCTTGTATATCTGTTGTGACTTCAATATTGGAAATGTGCCAGGCTATAGATGTTGTTGTCTGTCACTGCCTCCTGTTATGGTGGCATGTGATGGGCAAATACCATGGTATGCTAGTAGCAAACATGACTGGGTTATGTACTGACCTGGCCACCCTCTCTGTACATATGTTAAATGTTGACATGTAGACATTGATGTATTGTATAGTCAGTATTGGTCTATGTGTGTCCCTTCTCCATGTTTTCCTGCATTACTGGTAAGGTATGTATTGTCTCCTACATTGCTCCCATTCTTTAGGCTGCTTGCACTTTGTACACATCTTCTACAGCAACATTGTCTGGTCATACATGCACATGATGCAACATGTGGCTTGTGTAATTTGTAGATGTAGACATCTCTTAGTACGGGCTACTTGATAGTTACAGTTTCATTGACGGTATTTGTGAGATGTAATGCTACAGCACTTGTGTTGTCTCCAATTGACCTCCTGTGTTGTACTTGCAATTATCTGTGGGTGCCTCAAAGCTGTCCATCCACCTTCTCCAATGAACATGGGTATGCATTTCTTCCAGCATGCCACAACCTAGGTAACTCTTACCCTGACTGAATGATGTTGAAGTGTAAATTCATCTCAGTGCTGTACTGTTCATTAGCCAAATACAACACATATGGCGAGGTCTACTCCTACTCAGTTTGATGTTGTGTCTCAGACATTATTTAACAATGCTGGACATAGTAGCACATCCCACACCTGATTGCAATGTTGGAGCCCAAGACATCTATGGGATAAATTGTTACTTTTGCTACCATGCACTTGTTCTGTCATGTGAGTGACAATGAGTGGTGTCTATTGCTATGTGCTGTGTGATGGTGTTATGCAGAGCATACTATGTAAACATGTTGACACATGTCAAGCATTGTTGATACTGGCAAGCTTGTTGCTACCTAGGACATACATGCGTACATCAGTTGTCACATGTGTATCTGGATTGGCTCGAAGGATGTGTCAAGACAGCAGATCTGTGTGACAAGTGTGCCCTTCATGTACATAGTGAGTGTAAGACACTCTGCCTACATTCGACCCATAGAAGTATTTGGTGGTGCTTCGTCCCAATAAATTCTTAGATCCTGACAATGTGTCATGTGTTGGATAGTGATTCTGCACTCATAGCTGCTTATTTTGTCTGCAACCCACTGCCCATTCCAGAGCCAACGTGTGTGTGCCATATGTGAATTACAGTCCATCATGTGTCAGGGTTGGGCCCAATGGCAGTGCCAGGACATTATCCCATGGATACACTGTGCAGGGTCAGCATCGGACATTGATTACAATCCCTGGACAATTACTGAAGGTCCATAGTTACTAATGATGTCTCACCCTTGTCACACATCTACCATGCAGGCAAAGCTACAATCACCATAAGTTGTGACAGTGGTCTGTTCCTACATTACTTAATATCCATTTGTTGACAGCCACTCCCTTATGTGTACCCCCCCTTGCATACATCCTCTTAGGCAGGGTGTTGTTGTGGTAAATGGGCTAGGTATTAGCACCTTGACCACTTGATGGCACAATATATCAGTGGTGCATGGATCTAGGCCTTCAGGAGTCACATGCCCATGAATTGCTTGTCACTGATATGTGAGATAGAGGCAGTAGACCCTCTTACATCAAAATGATGTTGCTACCATTTGTCACCTTTGTGTTTCTTATCTGATCACTGAGGTTTGAGTCACATTCCAATGATATATGTAGTGGAGAATGAGTAGGCCAAGGAGATTCAGGTGCAAAGTATTTTATTTGTGCTATTTAGTATTTGTGTATTTAGTATAGTGACTATGGGGGTCATTCTGACCCTGGAGGTAATTACCGCCAGGGCGGAGGTTGGCGGTAGCACCGCCAACAGGCTGGCGGTGCTCCGCCGGGCATTCTGACCACGTCGGTACAGCAGCGGCCAGAAGCGGAAAGCCGGCGCTGTACCGCCGACTTTCCGCTGCCCATGGGAATCCGCCATGGCGGCGCAGCTTGCTGCGCCGCCATGGGGATTCTGACACCCCATACCGCCATCCTGTTCCTGGCGGTTCGCCTGCCAGGAACAGGATGGCGGTATGGGGTGTCGAGGGGCCCCTGGGGGCCCCTGCAGTGCCCATGCCTTTTTTTTTTGAGGGCCCCACAAAGATTTTCACTGTCTGCTTTGTAGACAGTGAAAATCGCGACGGGTGCCACTGCACCCGTCGCACCCCTTCAACTCCGTCAATTCTGAGCCGGCTTCCTTGTTGACGGGGCTTTCCCGCTGGGCCGGTCTTCTGGCGGTCGCCCGCCGGCCCCGCGGGAAAGCCAGAATGACCGCTGCGGTCTTTCGGTGGGAACCGCTTGGCGGGCGGCGACCGCCGACCGCCGCGGTCAGAATCACCCCCTATGTGTAGAAATTCTCAACATTGTGGAGTCTCCTGCGAACTCCTTCAGCAGTGTTCTGTTGTTCCCCATTCAAATTATCTGCTCCATCATCATCCTCCTCCTCATTGGGGACATCAACCCGGTCATCCCAGGAGATAGTTGTTCCGACACAGATGTGGAGGATTGCACATGCCAGAATTATTTTGCAAACAAGTGGTGGAGCATACAAGAGCCTTCCTCCTGTAAGGGCCAGATACCTGAAGCTTGATTTCAGGATCCCAAATGTCCTCTGGACCACATTGCGTGTTTCCCTGTGCCCCTCGTTGTAGGCTCGCTCTTCCACCATTGTGGGATTTGCAAATGGAGCCATCACCCACAGCTGTATACCGTCCCCTTGAGCAGCTGCAAAGGAACGAGAGAAGATATGTTGGTAAAGCTTGATAGTGGTTTAGAACATACCATGGCAGTTGTTAGTTTTAGTTGGAGTGATGACACAGGCTTGCTTGTGGTATAGTGTATGTTCTTGTGAAATGGTTTCATTGGACTGTATTGATGGACATTACAATCTTGGGTAGTGGCTTAAGGGTCTGGGAATTTTAATGTTGATCCCAAAATGGTGGTTATAATTTAGGAAAATGTGTTGTGTAGTCTATATTTGAAGCAGTGATCTATTGTTAGATGGAACCTACCACCTCTTTGTACCACAATGGTGGCAGATGTTGAGACACCATAGATGCCCTACAAAGCCATACTGTGCCGTCCATGTTACCATGTGGCACTACGCATGCAGTGTGACACTTTGTGACCCTTTGTGGCAGATGATGCTTGTGGCAGCCATCAATACATGATTTCTCACAGACACTTTCTACACATGGGAGGGGGCACAGCTATTTTCCACATGGGTCCCTTAGTACAGTGCATGTTAGATCAGGTGTGTCCACTATGCTCCTACCGAGTCCTACTATGGTATCCATGATTGTTACAGTTTT
The DNA here is from genome assembly GCF_031143425.1 of Pleurodeles waltl. NCBI lineage: Eukaryota > Metazoa > Chordata > Amphibia > Caudata > Salamandridae > Pleurodeles > Pleurodeles waltl. Next base: position 497,654,121 of record NC_090440.1, read on the forward strand.
TTCACAAACTCTGCACCATAGATACGGAACAAACAATGTGCTGTTAGGAGGCACTAGGGGCACATGTGAGGTGGCACTGGAGCAGGTGCTGCCCCATTTCTCATGATTCTACCCCATGGTATTTAATGGCAGATAAGTTTGTATTCATATGTGTGCAACACAATGCAGTGGACAGGTGCATGTGCACACTACAGGTATGTCAGGAATGTGTAGATGATATGTAGTTGGTTATGGTACCACTTGGGTGCCATTTGATTTAGGTTCTGCCAGAGGCTTGCACACCATGATTTACGTGGGACTGTGCCTATGTGTGACTTTCTCAAAATGACCTTGGCATATGCTATTGACATGCCTGGGTCCTTCTTTGTTTGGTATAGTCTGTGTGTGTGTGTGATCTGTATTTAGTTGTCAACCTGTGGACACCTGTAGTGGTTTGTATGCAGTTTCTGTATGCAAAGGGGACTTGGATCCATGTGGGTGTATGTGTTTGTGAAGTGCAATGTATACAGTGTAGTGTGGCATGTTGCATATGTGTTGTTGCCTGTACATCTATGTAGCCTTGCCCATGTGTATTTAGTGTGGTGTTTGTCTTGTTTGTCCTAGATGGTTGGTGTGTTGTGTGTGTTACGATTGGTATGGTGGCTAACCTATGAGCAGACCATTGCCTTTTTGACCATCCTGGAACCCCTTATTGATGGTGCAATGGCAAAATATGTATGCATCCGGGACGCTTCCTTCCACAATGGCCTGCACATTGATTGAATGTATGTGTTTGTGGTTCCTATACAGGTGTTCCATTGCTGCAGGTGGCACCAGTTGCACATGGGTGCAATCCATTGCATCCAACACATGTGGAAACCCAGAATTTTGATAGAAACCTTGTTTGACCTCCTGCTGCAGATGCTGGGTATTTGGGAAACAGATGTGGTGGGGTATGAGGAGTATGATAGAGTCCAGGACCATAGGCAGAAGGACCGAGAAGGATGGCTGGGAGATACCAGCCACATGTGCACCCATTATCTGAAAAGATCCTGACGCCAGCAGATGGATGAGGTTCTAGCATCAATATATAAATATGGAGTTATGTTTGTGCCGATTTAAAAAGAAAGACACTAAGGCAGCACAAACATTTCATAAATATGGGCCAAAGTTTGGCCACTAAACAACAGCTGCTGAACGAAAGACATCGGCTGCATGCATGTGCGAAGACACATGCACTTTGAGGATTCTCCAGTTCCTCAAGTTACATGCATCTGGACGTGAATGCATTAGATGTCTTGCAAGTTCACAAAGGTGCATTCCTACATTCCTCTTCCTCAAGTCACACGCTGTTGGACTTGCATGTGCTTGATATCTCTCATCTGACATTGTGCATGAACAATCTGAAATGCTTTTCCTCCAAAAGACTAACGACACAGGTGTAGATCATAACAGTGAATACTTCTCTCCTCCAGCAGAAAGAACCTGCACAGTAATGCTCCTGAACAGTATTATGCTTGAATTACAAGTGGCAATCATTTTTTCTCTCTCATATCGCTTGGGGTTCTCTTCTAAGGGCAGGAATGTTGTTTGGTGACACCACTGTCACTTGACAGACCAAATCCATTGCCAGTGTTATGCTGCCAACTCCACAGAACAGAGGATACATGTTGTATGGAAATGTTGCACACCTTAATTGCAGATCCTTATCAACAACCAACATGCAGTGCAGCTCAGTTCAAACTGACACACTTAGGGACTCATTTACAAGAAAGTAACGCATCAGCCCGACACACCAGATTACTTGCGCTGCCCAACAATTCTCTAATGATGCCATGGATGCACTGTATTTACTATACAGAGCTCCATAGCACACGTTTTCACAGATATGTCCGAAATTCTGATGCATCTTTGTCAATAAACTCACGCATTGCTGGAATAGTGTCAAAAAAATGATGCTACTCCGGCAATGCAAGGAAGGCTCCCATAGACAAAACCCTTACTTCAGTTTAACGCCTGCCCTAGCCGGCATTAAAATTGTGATGCAATGAAGTCGTAGAATGATGCAGTGAAATGTTGTAAATATCACTGCGACAGTTCCCCTACACTATTTGTCCGGGAATGCCTTCATTGCATACATTATACCTGGCTCAGGTGTAATGTGATGCAAGGCTTTGCAAACTGATGCATTGGGTCCAATGCATCCATTTGTAAATCTTGAACAGTCTAAAGCACTGCTTAGAGTCACCGCTGCATAGAAAAAATGACGTCACAGTGGAACAAAGCCCTTGTAAATGAGGCCCCTAGAATACTCGACCCCTCTTGTTCTAGTCTCCACATTCTAAATGACTCAAATACATTCCAGAACTATCTAGAGAAAAAAATGCGGCTCCTCATAACCTCTTTCCAGGACTGAAAGGTAATGGGCACCTATTCATAATCAATCTAACAAAAGTCAGTATTCAACTACCAGAATCCAGTATTCACTATGTGACATACTAATGGCCCCAGCTGGTCCCCTGCACATTTAATCAGTTGTGTCACCCCGAATGAAGGGTGCCAGGATTGCAGCACCAGGGTTCCAAATCATAGTTCCAATTCATGTTTATCATCAATAGTTTTATCTTGTTTTGTTCAAATGAGTTTATCTGCTGTTCTGGGTGTCACTATGGCATTGGTTGTTTGCGTTCCGAGGAGGGAAATTTGTCAGTTGCTGCGCTAGTTTAATCTCCTGATGCTCCTATGAATTCTTCTGCTGCAGTTTTGTCTTGGAAGACTGCTGCTACTGCTACCTACCCTCACTCTCTTTCCTTGGGCTCCTACCCCAAGTCTATTCACTCTCTGTGATTTGCACTGATTATTAGAGTGTAGGCTGCCCATCCCAACTGCATATATAACCCCTGAGTCCTATACTTCTTAGGTTACAGTGAAAAAGCAAAATACATTGTCCACTATTAGAAACAAGATGTTGCACTCTTCAAAGTTCATCAGTCCTGCAACTACTGGTCTTGGGAATCTTCAGGGCTTCAGATTTCCTTGAATCCTGTGGGGGCCTTACCAGTAAATAGAAGGTGGATGATCACTCAGGAGCTACTTCTTGTGCTAGTCATGTATTGTTTCTCCTGTCCCGCCCTTTTTAAGTTATTAACGTTTTACTCACATTATCAGACACATTCAGTGAGGTCTAGTTTGTGTTTGTGGAAGTCATCAGTAATGGATTTTAGATCCGATAGAGCGACTTCTGTTCTGCTAACTCACTCTGAAATCTTCTCTGGTTATCTCAGAGTAGCCCCCAGTCAATTACCATGTTGTTTATTTCATGTTCCAGTGTGTCTTTGGTGGACATTAGGGCTGCAAGGATGACATTCACATTTTACATGTTCCCAGCAGCTGGCTCCGCTGGCTTGAGGTGAGCTCTAGAGGTTTTTTTTCTGATGCAGACTGTGCACTCCTTGGTGGTCAGTTGGGACAATATCTCTCCCCTTTGTGTGCCACCCTATTATGAATTTGATTTAGGTATTAACAGACCCAGACCCGCTCTGCTAGTTGCAAGCAATTTGTTTAAGCAGTCTTCTGCTGACGTGAGCGGTGTTTAAATACATCCGAGCTGCTTGATGTTAACCATGCTCAAGAGGGTGTTCCACCCAGACCTAATGAAAAGGAGGTAGTTAGTACTTAGCTCCCCTCCATGCCTTCATCAGAGCTGGTCTGGGGCACAACACCCTGCTGCGGAAATAATTCATGGCCAGTTTTACCCTTGCTATATTGTATCCTGCTCCTTTCCACCAGAGTCAGCTAGAACCATGGCGAGCATGATGCTGCTCTCAGTTTGTGCTTTCTGCCAGTTGTGTGAGTGTGGGAAAAGTACGCTGTTCCCGGCTCACCTGGTCAAGGCAGAGTGCCATCAATGTTGAACTTTTTCACCTAGATGGCTGTCAGTGATGTTGAGCCCCAATTAATTGCTAGAGAAGTACTGCTCAGGGCTTACATATGGTGTTATAATATTCAATTACACAGAGACCCTCTCTGCCATCAGGCCATCAGTGTCTCAGTACTCAGTAGGAGTTGTGTCTCCTCCAGGATTCTGTGAGGTCTATAGTGTGGACATGATAGTTGTCAGGTAGTCATCATGCTTTTCACCATGGTCAGGCCTGTTTTACTGCAGGGGTCCATGTAGCTGAGCCATCAGTCTCTATTCTATGCCCTCATCATAAATATGGCCTAGCTTTGCAATCTTGTCCTCTCTTCTAAATTCTCACAGTCTTCCATAGGGTATGTGCTATCTCCCACACACAGTAAGCTCTCTCACTTCTATCTCTCAGGCTCTGACAAAGCAGCAACCCCAACTAGTGCTCTTGACGTGATCTCACCTTGTTCATGAATGCAAATGGGGCAACCATTACTCATTCATCAAAAAGGAAGCCTACACGATTCTCCTCAAAGGACACAAGAAGCTCATTATGCAAGCTAAAGCTATCTTTTTCTCCAATAAAATACTAAACTCAGTGAATAAATCTAAGGAGATTTTAGAAATTGTTTCTGAACTGTCTAACAAAGACAGAGTGACCTTAGCTACACTACCTACTCAGAATCCATGTGACTCCCTCAACTCATTTTTTATTGACAAAAACAAGCTAATAAAAAACAGCATAGCATCCAGCACATCACTCAATGCACTCGATGCAAATGAACACCCCCTTGCATACATTATATCTGGCACAGGTATAATTTAGCGCAAGGGGTTTACAAAGTGGTGCAATGCTAGCAGTGCATCACTTTGTAAATATGGCACAGGGTTAGGGCCAGTTTAGTGCCACCGTGGCATAAAGAAAATGATGCTATTGGAGCGTTAAGGGGTGCAAGGAGCTTGTAAATATGCCCGACAGTACTTTGTAAAATACCCTTTTTTTAAACCTTCAAAGCAGAAGTGTGTATGTTTGTTTTTCTCTGAGTGAGTATTTACAAATCCCATACCCCTCTAAAAGCTCCTGTACCCAATTACCCAACTATTTAATAAATAATGTATTTATTAGGGGGTCTAACACCCCAAACCTCCCCCGAAGCTACATCCCTGGTCTCACAGCTCCTCCAGCAGCAGTGAAAATTGCCTCAGATGGGCTGCCATTTTCAGGGCAGCTCTTTCGGACAGCACCAGTGTTTTTTCCTCTCTATCTGTACCATATAAACCATTCTAGTCCAGGAAAGGATGTGTGCCCATATTTTCCACAATTGTTGCTTGAAATTTCCCTGTGTGTCAACTACATTTCTATTTTATTTATTGACAATTGTTTTCTTTTCTGAAAACATGGGCCTTGGATCAGTGGTGTGTCTTCTAGAAAAACATCCTGATATGTCCCCTATGAAACATGGCATGGTGTGCATACTGTGCGTATTTTCTTCCCAACCCCTCCCCAAGTTTCTTCTGCCATGGAATCTTAGTCTGCTTCAAAGAAGCAAGCATTGGCAAAGCCAATATATTTTGCGTATATAAGAGTTAATGTTTTTGGCATAGTTTTTTTGCCATGTTGTACAGCAGTGTGGCTGCTGTTCAGCATGGCTAAAACTTAGTGTTGTGGAGTGTTGTAGAGTGGATTGGGGGAATAGAGTATTGGAGAATGGATTCGTTGGAGTAGAGAGTCGAAGACTGGGGTAGAGTTAAGTAGAATTCAGTGATTCAGTGTTAGAGAGTGTCTTAGAGTGTGGTGTCGTAGAGAGGAGTAGAATAGGGTGAAGTGGATTGATGTACTGGGGTGGATTGGATTTGGTTAGAATGGGATGGATTAGGGTAATGTTGGGTGGATTGAGAGGAGTAGGGTGGATTGGATTGCATGGCCTGAGTGGAGTGCAGTGGGTTGGAGTGGAGTGGAGTTAACTGGAGTAGGGTGGAGTATGGTGGAGGGGGTGGGCTAGATTGGACTGGAATGGAGTGGGATGGATTGGCTTAGACTGGAGTGGGGTGGGGGTCAAATGGATTGGAGTGGGGTGGATTAGATTCACTGGAGTGTGGTGGATAGAACTGGAGTGGGGTGGATTGTGTGGCAGTGGGTTGGATCGAATTGGAGTGGGGTGGGCTGGACTGGAGTGCTGTGGGCAGGATTGATTGGATTACAGGTGGGTGGACCGGAGTAGATTGTATTAGATTGGAGTAGGGTGGATTAAAGTGGGATATGTTAAATTGGAGTGGGGTGGGCAAGATCAGAGTGGGATGGATTGGATGGGGTTGATTGGATTTGGGTGGGGTGGATTGGATTGAGTTGGGGTCAATTGTAGTAAAGTGGATTGGATTGGGGTGGCGTAGATTGCATTGGGTAGCACTGGATTGGATTGGGGTAGGTTAGATTGGATTGCAGTGGGGTGGGTTGGATTGGGGTGGGGTAGACTTGAGTGTGGTGGACTTGAGTAGAGTGGGGTGGACTGGACAGGAGTGGGGGTGATTGAACTGGAGTGGGGCGGATTGTATGGAAGTGGGGTGGATTTGAATGGGGTGGGGTGGATTGGAGTGGTATCAGCTGGATAGATTGGATTGGAGTGGGGTGGACTAAACTGGGGTGGGTTGGACTGGATTGGAGTAGAGTCAAGTGGATTGGAGTGGACTGGATTGGGGTAGAGTGGGGTAGATTGTAGTGGAGGGGTGAATTGGATGGGGTGGACAGCATTGGGGTGGCGTGGATCAGATTTGGATGGGGTCGATTGGATTGGGGTGGGTTGGATTGGATTTGGGTGGAGTAGGTTAGATTGGGGTTGGATTGATTGATGTGAGGTAGATTGACGTGGGGTAGATTGGAATATGGTGAATTGGAGCGGGGTAGATCTGAGTGGGGTGGATTGCATTGAGGTAGGTGGACTGGTGTGGGGTGAATTGGATTGAGTGGGATTAATTGGATGGGGATGGTTGGAGTGGAGTGGGGTAGACCAGTTTGGGTTGGGGTCGATTAGATTGGTTTAGATTGGATTGGAGTGGGTTGGATTGAGGTGGGGTCGATAGGTGTGTGGTAGATTGGCATGGGTTAGATTGGAGTGTGGTGGATTGTAGTGAGGTAGATTGGATTGGGGTGGATTACTTTGAGGTGGGTGGATTGGCATGAGGTAACTTGGATTGTGTGGGATGAACTGCATTGATTGGGGTGGATTAGATGAGGTGGATTGGACTGGACCAGGTGGACTAGAGCGGGGTGGTCTGAAATGGAGTGGGGTGGAATGGAATGGAATGGAATTTAGTTGGGTGGATTGGATTGGAGTGGATTGGGGTGAGGTAGATGGGACTGGAGTGGTGTGGATTGGATTAGGGTGGATTGGTGTGGGGTGGGGTTGATTGTGTTGGATTAGATTTAATTGAAATGGGGTGAAGTGGGATGAGTGGGGTGGACTGGATTGGGGTGAGGTGGACTGTGCTGGAGTGGGGCTAACCGGAGTGGTGCAGACTGTTTTGAATTGGAGTGAGGCAGATTGGAGTAAGGCAGGTTGTTGGATTGTAGGGGGGCGATTGGAGTGGGCAGATTGTTTTGGATTGGAGCAGATTGTTTTGGATTGGAGTGTGACAGATTGGTCTGGATTGCAGAGGGGCAGATTTGAGTGGGGCAGCTTGTTGTTGGCCATCTTATTTTGGACTGGAGTGGGGCAGATCGAGTGAGGCAGTTTTTTTTTTTATTGGAGTGTGGAAGGATGGAGTGGGGCAGATTATTTTGGAGTGGGGCTAAGGGTTTTGGATTGGAGTGGGGCACAATATATTGGATTGGAGTGTGGAAAATTCCTTTGGATTGGAGTTGGGCAGATTGGAATGGGACATATTGATGGAGGGCAAATTGTTTTGAATTGAAATGGGGAGGACTGTGGTGGATTGGGGTGGGTTGGGGTGGACTCCGTTGCATTGGATTGGAATGGAGTTGATTGGAGGTAGATTGGATTGGGTGGGCATGTTTGGGTTGGATAGGAATGGGATGAGGTGGATTGGACTGGACTGGGTTAGATTGGTGTGGGATGGTTTGGACTGGGGTGGGTTGGCTTGGAGTGGAGTGGGTTGGACAAGACTGGAATGGGGTGGATTGCACTGGAGTGGGGTGGATTGGTGTGGGATAGATTGTGGTGGATTTGAGTGGAGTGGATTGGATAGAAGTGCATAAAACTAAATTGGGGTGGATCGGATTAGTATGGGGTGGATTGGATTGGAGTGGGAAGGATTGAATTGGAGTAGAATGGATAGGACTGGAATGGGATGGGATGGATTATAGAGGGGTGAAATGAATTGGGTCGGACTGGAGTGGGGCACATTGGAGTGGAGTAAATTATTTTGGATCGGAGTGGGGTGAATTGTTTTGGATTATAGTGAAGCTAAATGGAGTGGGTCAGATTCTTTTGGATTGGAGTGGGGTATATTATTTTGGATTGGGGTGGGGCACATTGGAGTATTGTAAATTGTTCTGGATTGCAGTGGGGTGGATTGGGGTAGAATGAGGTGGACTGGATTGGAGTGAGATGAGATGGATTGGACTGGAGTGGGATAGACTTGATTGGGCTGGATTTGAGCTGAGATTGGTGGGGGTTGGATCTGATTGGTGTGGAGTGAATTGGATTGGAGTAGGGTTGAGTGTAGTGGATTAAAATGGGGTGAATTGGGATGGAATAGGCTTGATTGGGGTGAGGTGGATTGGATTAGAGTAGGGCAGATTGAAGTGGGGCAGCTTGAGTGGGGCAGATTGTTTTGGATTTGAGTGGGGTGATTGGAGTGTGGGTAATTGGAGTGGGGTAGAGTGGAGTGGGGTGGATTGCATGGAGGTGGGTGGATTGATGTGGGTGAATTGGATTGAGGTGGATTAATTGGATGGGGTGAATTGTAGTGGGGTGGATCAGTTTGGTGTGATGTCGATTAGATTGGATTGGGGTGAGTTGGGTTGGATTGAGGTGGTGTGGGTTGGATTGAAGTGGGGTTGATTGGTGTTTGGTGGATTGGAGTGGGATAGACTGGAGCGGGTGGATTGCATTGAGGTAGGGTGGATTTGTTTGAGGTGAATTGGATTGAGTGGGATGAATTGCATTGAGTGGGGTGGATTTGACTGGAGTGGGGTGGAATGGACTAGGGTGGGGTGGAATGGAGTTAGGTGGACAGGATTAGATTGGAGTAGGATGGATTGGAGTGGAGTGGATTGGGGTGAGATGGATTGGACTGGAGTGGTGTTGACTGGATTAAGGTGGATTGGTGTGGGGTGGATTGGAGTGGTGTTGATTGTGGCAGATTGGACTGAATTGGAATAGGGTGAATTGGGATACAGTGGGTTGGATTTGATTGGGGTAAGGTGAGTTGTGTTTTGCATGGGGATAATTGAATTGGTGCAGGCTGTTTTGAATTGGAGTGGGGCAGATTGGAGTGAAGCAGACCGGAAAAAGGCAGATTGTTTTGGATTGTAGGAGGGAAGATTGGAGTGGGCAGATTGTTTGGGATTGGAGCAGATTGTTTTGGATTCAAGCAGGTTGTTTTCGATTGGAGTGAGACAGATTATTTTGAATTGCATAGGCGCAGTTGTGAGTGGGGTAGATTGGAGTGTGGCCGTTTATTTTGGATTGGAGTGGGGCAGATAATTTTGGAGTGGGGCAGAGGGTTTTGGATTGGTGTGGGGCAGACTCTTTTGGATTGGAAAGGGGCACATTGTTTTGGATTGCAGTGAGGCAGATTGTGGTGGATTGGGGTGGGGTAGGTTGGGTTGCAGCGGATTGGAATGGAGTGCATTGGGGTGGATTGCATTGGAGTGTGCATGTTTGGGTTGGATTGGAATGGGTTGGGGTGGATTGGACTGGACTGTGTTGGATTGGTATGGGGTGGATTGGACTGGGGTGGGCTAGATTATACTGGAGATGGTTGGGTTGGAATAGAATTAAGTGGGGTGGATTGAACTGGAGTGGGGTAAATCAGATTGGATTGGAGTCAGATATATTGTGGTGGATCTGAGTGAAGTGGATTGGGGTGAGGTGGATTGGATTGGAGTGCAGAAGAGCAGAATGCTGATATGGGGTGGATTGAATTAGTGGGGTGTATTGGATCAGATTATTTTGGATTGGAGTGGGGCAGATTAGAGTGGAGTAAATTATTTTAGATTGGAGTGGGGTAGATTGTTTTGGATTAGAGTGACGCTAAATTAACTGGGGCAGATAGCTTTGGAGTGAATGGATTGTTTTGGATTAGAGTGGGGCAGATTAGTTTGGATTGGGGTGGGGCTGGTTGGAGTGTTGTAGATTGTTTTGGATTGGAGTGAGGTGGATTGGGGTGGAGTGAGGTGGACTGGATTGCTGTGAGATGAGGTGGATTGGATTGGAGAGGGATAGACTGGATTGAGCTGGATTTGTGCTGAAAGGGATTGGCATAGGTTGGATTTGATTGGTGTGGGGTGGATTGGATTGCAGTGGGTTGATTGTGGGGATTAAAGTGGGGTGAATTGGGATGGAATAGGGTGGATTGGGGTGAGGTGGATTGGATTAGAATGGGCAGATTGAAGCAGGGCAGTTTGAGTGGGACAGAATTGAGTAGGGTAGATTGTTTTGGATTGGAGTGGGGCAGATTGTTTTTGATTGGAGTGGGGCAGATTGGTGTTGGGCGGGTTGTGAGAAATGGAGATTGGAGGATTGGACAGGGGAGAGTGGTTTGGATGTACCTGGTTTGGATTTGAGTGGGGTGTTGGAGACTGGTTCAGTTTATGGTGTACACCTATGGTGTGGCACCCTATACGGAGACCAGGCAACCCTTAGTTATAGTGAATAGTTGTCCAGATAGCACAATCTCTCAAGGGGTAGCTGAGACGAGCAGCTAAAGCTTATCCAGTAGGAATGTAAAGCACTTGCAATACCAAAGTAGTTGGACAGTAACACACACACACACACACACACACAATGAAGAACCACATGTGTTGCAAAAATAAAATACTGTATTATAGCACTACTACTAAACTAGAATTGGTATATCTCCCTTTGGAGATATATACATTCAATATATACACAAAATAGCCAACAGAAAAAGCATAAAATATACAGGCCCATATGGGAGGGCAAAACCATATACTAAGAAAGTGGAATGTGAAATAGTGAGCCCAACCAAGGTAAGTGTGGTAAGTAGCTAGGGGCTGGGGACAGATAGAAAACCGTGAATGTCCCCGGCAACCAGGTGCAAGGTTGATACCCACACAGTCGTCCAGTAGGCTAACACAGAGAGTTGTGGATGGAGTTTGAGGGATTCATGACCCTTCTCAGTGAACCCCGAGAAAACCAGAAGACAAGTGGAAGGTTGGAGAGTGCCCCCACCCCAGGATACCCAGAAGACAGGAGTACCTACACTAGGGGACCAAGATGCAGAGGGGAGAAGGGACTCTCTCTGAAGCCGTTGGAGGCCTCAGATTGTCCAGCTGCTATCACATCCAGTGGACCAGGCCGGTGGAAACCAGGGATGGATTCCTGATGTGCTGAAAAGTAAGGGGACAAAGTCCAGCACCCTCGGAGGTGCCCAGGTGGGGCAGGTGACAATGCCCACCCTTCTAGAGGTGAAGTTCCTGCAAGTTGATGGAAGAAGAAGCCCAGCTGCGAGGTCTGGAGCTGCATAAGATCCCAGGCATCACCTACAAGCTGTCCCTCGATGGTTGGCAGATTGTAGGGGGGTCAATGACCAGCCAGGTCACAAACAAGCACTGGCAAATGCAGTTTGCCAGTGAAGATGTTTTTGTAAAGTTTTGGGGCTCAGCAAGGTCCAGGAGACTCTACCCTTGAGTATGAGTAAGGGCTGGCCCTCAGCATACAGCAAGGCCAGCAGAAGTAATTGGAGCCCCCACGAGTGACCCACAGACGTTGGACACATGGAGTCACGAGGAGGCCTAACCAACCCAGCAAAACAGAAGTCATATGTCTCGGGAGTTGCAGGACAGGGGTTGATCATGGAATTGCACAGTTTTGTAATCTGGGGCTTCTTTGCACCTGATGATCTCCTGGAGGAAAAGTCAACAAGCCTTGGCAAGTGCAACAGTCACGGTGCACAGGGGTTCCAGTCCCATCTATCAGAGGGAGGGTTAGGGACGTCATCTACCTGGCCTAACCAGTCAGATGCTACCAGGTGCCTCTGCCAATCTTGTTTTCAAGATGGCAGAATAAAGTGGCCACTTGGCAGAGCACTGTGCACCTCCCTAGGGGAGGAGCTGGACAGGGGGATGGTCACTCCCCTGCATTTTGTGCAGTTTCGCATCAGAGCGGAAACCGGGGGTTCCTGAACTGATGTAAACTGTATTATGCAAGGATGGCACCAAATGTGCCCTTCAAAGCAGGCTGGTGGTGCTCAAATGCCACCCCAGCCTTTACACACCTAATATACAGGGGGAGGAGGTCACACCTCTCCCTTGCAAGACATCCTTTGGTCTGCCTCTCTGGCCTGAGCCTGGCTTACCAGCAGGAGGGGAGAACAGTGTCTGGGATCATTGGCACTGCAAGCTGGCAGTTAGAACCCATATGGCTGCACAGGCAGAACTAGGGGACCCTCTAAGGAACCCCCAGAGAACATCGCATCATGCAACTATCACTGGAATCAGTGTAGTTGCATGATTCCAACATGTCTGATACAAAACATGCTTAGGTTTGGAGAAGCCATTATGTAGTCGGACCACTTGTGATGGCCAGTGTCCACTGCATACCTTAAGATGGCTTCCAAGCACTTACCGAGTCCAGGGATTGGCCTGTGGTCTATAGGGGCACCCTGCTCATGCAGGGGTACTCTCACACTTAGAGACATGCACCCTGCCCTTGGGCTGAAGGGCCTACCAGAGGGGTGACTTATAATTCCTAAAGGCAGTGATGAGGTTCAGTGGCGAAACGGTGCATGCACTAATTTACACAGGCTGCAATGGCTGGCCATGAAGACAGTTTGCATAGGCTCCCATGGATGGCTCAATACATGTTGCAGTCAATGGGGGACCTCAGATGTACTAATCTCCTGGGTACCTAGGTACCATTTTCCAGAGACTTACATAGGTGCACCAGTATGCTAATTGTGGGTGCAGAAAGTTTACTAGCAACCAAATTTAGAGGACAGAGCACAGTCACTGGGGTCCTGAATAGCAGGATCCCAGTGAACTACAGTTTGAACACACTGACATCAGGCAAAAAGTGGGGATAGCTATGCTAGAAAGATGGCACTTTCCTACATGGGGTGGATTGGATTTGTCTAGGGTGGATTGGAATGAGTGGGGTGGATTGGATTGTGTGCGCGGATTGGTGTAGGGTGAGATGGGCTAGATCGGAGTGGGGTGTGATGGATTAGAATGGGGGATTTGGGGTGTACTACACAATTATGTTTTAAAGTATAGTTTTGGAAATTACTATAGAAAATAAAACTTTGCAATTTTGTATGTCCTGCTGGGCATGTTTTCGCCAGTCACACACCTTCTGTTTATAGGACACTAGAAGTTAAAAAGAACAAAATAGTACCTCAATCACGTTGGGAACAGCGGACCGGCACTGATTATGTTGAATCAATCAGTGCTTGATCCCTGCTCCATGGAGAAGTACGTAAATGACCAGTTTCAAGGCTGTAAAGAAGAGTGCCCCACTAGGCAACAGATGGTAAGCAACAGGCATGCTCCAAGCACTTTTCTGTTTACAAAAGTGTCTCCCAAGCGAGGCACTTGTGGTAGCACAAGCTATCACAGGCTCGACCCTAAAAAGGCTGCCAGACAGTAAAAATGTCTAAATTTAAGGGACCATTGTAGCTTGGGAGTGTGAGGTGGTGCATCTGCCATTCATTTCACATGGTGGCTGCTGCCAACCTTACAATGATCATCTTAGTCATTTAATTCTGAAGATTTTTCGAGTACCTAAAATACTCTTCTATTCCTATACTTCCTATAATCCAACTGTCAGACTAGTCTGCGACTGTTAAATTAACCAAAATGGAGATTTTACCAGTTAGTGATAATAATTGATTTCCAGTAAATTCTACTTCTCATTTTGGAATTGCTTTTATCTCATTGCTTGCCTTATAAGATGATTTCAGTTTTCTAAACTCTGTTTTGCATATTCTGAAATATTTTTTAGGGTTAAGTTTATACTTAGCTGAGCTACCAACTCTGGTGTATTTTATGCAGACTGATCTATCCCTGTCTTTTAATAGCTGAGCTGTGGTGGTTTGGGTACATTGGAGCTCAGGCAAAAAGGTTGTACTCTTCTCTGCCACTTCCACCAGGCCAGTGACTTCCTCATTAAAAATTCTGAAAACATATGTAATTTCCACAGCTTTTCTAAGAGGATTGCAAAAAAGTACTATTTGAAGGCACAAAAATGTAAAGATTACAGAAAAGAAACAGCGTTTTAGAACAAGGACAAACTAAAGTTCTGACTGTTACAGGAAGTTTAGTAGCAGATAATTTAAATAGTAATATACATGATGGGGGATATAAAATGCCACATTGAGTTCACACAACTCCTGTGAATGCATCAGGTGAAGCATGGACTCTTACTTCAAAGAATCCCTTGTGAAGATTCAATCACTAGACACAAATTGATATTGTCTAGGCAGGTACTTGTATACTCAGTGTTGGACTTTTTTTTGCTTATGCAGGATCATCCTCAATCTTTTTGCCTCCTGCCTCCTATTTTTTCTGACCTGTTGCTGTTGGCTTTTTAACTCTGAGCTTTTACCACTACTAACCAGTGTTAAAGTGCATATGCTTTCAGTGTAAATTGTATGTAATTGGTTTATCTATGATTGGCATATTTGATTTACTAGTAAGTCCCTAGTAAAGTGCACTGAGGTGCCAGGGCCTGTAAATCAAATGCTACTAGTGGGCCTGCAGCACTGGTTGTGCCACCCACATAAGTAGCTCTGTAATCATGTCTCAGGCCGCCATTGCAGTGTGTGTGTGTGCAGTTTTAACTGTAAATTCGACTTGGCAAGTGTACCCACTTGCCAGGCTGAAACCTTCCCTTTTCTTACATGTAAGGGACCCCTAAGGTAGGCCCTAGGTAGCCCGAAGGGCAGGGTGCAGTGTATGGTTAAAGTAGGACATATAGTAATGTGTTTTATATGTCCTGACAGTGAAATATTGCTAAATTCGTTTTTCACTGTTGCAAGGCCTGTTCCTCTCATAGGTTAACATGGGAGCTACCTTTAAATCTGATTAAAGTGTAGATTCCCTTTGGGAGCAGATGGACATGTGGAGTTTGGGTCTGTGAGCTCACAATTTCAAAATACATCTTTTAGTAAAGTTGATTTTAAGATTGTGTGTTTGAAAATGCTACTTTTAGAAAGTGAGCATTTTCTTTCTTACACCATTTTTGTGACTCTGCCTGTTTGTGGATTCCCTGTCTGGGTCAGTTTGACAGTTGGGCTGGTTGCACCTCACACTAGACAGTGACACAAAGGGAGCTGGGGTGTAGCCTGCATATCCTGATGAGCCATCTGCGCTAGAAGGGAGGGGAGGAGTGGTCACTCACACCTGAAAGGGCTGTGCCTGCCCTCACACAATGCAGTCTCCAACCCCCTGGTGAGTGTCTGGGGCCTGGCCTGGGCAAGGCAGGATTTCACATTCAAAAGACACTTTACTTTGAAGTAGGCCTACTTCAAAGGAGAAACTGGGTATAAAAAGGGCACCTAAAACCACAGACTTGAAACACTTCTGTAAACAAGAGGAACCTCTACCTGGAGAAGAGCTGAAGAGCTGAGGAAGAAGAGCTGTCCTGCCTGTGACTTTGCTTTGTGGAGCTGTCCTGCAGTTGCTGCTTCTGCCAGAGTAAGAGGGCAAAGACTGGACTTTGTGTGCCTTCCATCTTGTGAAGAACTCTCCAAGGGCTTGATTTAGAGCTTGCATCTTTTGTTTGAAGTCTCAGGGACAGCAAAGACTTCTCTCTGCCAGCACCTGGAGTCTCTGTAGAAACTCCTACTCTGCCATGGGGTGCCCATCCAGTTCCTGGGGCCCTGAAAGGAGAAGCTGGCAGCCTAAGAAAAGGAAATCCACACACAGAGCGCCGTTCAGGGAAAAGATGGACGCGACTCAGATCTGCGGCTGAAGAAACGATGCGCTGCCGGCTCCGTGGCTGAAAATCGACGCTCGCCAGAAACGCGACCGAAGAATCGACGCACGGAGCAGGAGAAACTAAGCGCAGCATCTCTGACGGAGGCTGGGAGATCGCAACCCACCGTTCGTGGTTTTCGGATCATCGTGCGGCTGGATTTCCAATGCAACTACCTCTGGGCATGTAAAAACAAAGCAAGGCCTGCCTGGACCGGAGAGTGCTGACCGGATCGACGCATCGCTCTCCTGCGTAGAGAAGGAACGACACACCCCGACCCGCCGAAAGGAGAAACGGCGCAAGGTCCCGCTCGTGAGTGGAATTGATGCATCGCAAGCCCTTTTTGATGCAAACTCGCCCGTGCTGGGTTATTTTTGACACACCAAAGGTACATTTTCACGCTAACAGTGTTAGTGTATGTTTGAAACTACTTAAAGACTCTTTTTGATTTTTAATTGATGACTTGACTTGTGTATTGTGGATTTTTGTCGTTTTGGTCTTGTTTTGTTTAGATAAACATTTTCCATTTTTCTAAACTGGTGTTGTGTCATTTTGTAGTGCTTTCATTAAGTTACTGTGTGTGTTGGTACAAATACGTTACACCTAACACTCTGAAGTTAAGCCTATTGCTCTGCCAAGCTACCAAGGGGGTAAGCAGGGATTAGATGAGGGTGATTCTCTTTTACCCTGACTAGAGTGAGGGTCTTTGCTTGAACAGGGGGTAACCTGACTGTCAACCAAAGACCCCATTTCTAACACTCCCTCAAGTATAGAATGTTATTTTAGCTATGCTGTGCATACTATGTTTGTTTACTAAGCATATGTATGGTAGTAAATACCATTTGTATGGTCCTGCATCACATTCACAATATGGATGTGTTTACCATTTTGTGTTATTCATTCAAAGGGACTGTACAGTTTGTTCTTGGTTGGCCTTCATATTGTTTAAAGGTGAGTTATACTGAACGCTGACTGGCAAGGATAACATAGGTTAGTACATTGTTTCATGGCAACTTTAATTGGTTAACTGCCCGCTAGAGTCTATTACAGATCTTGGTGAAAAGATTGGTGTAAGTATGTGATAGTTAGTGCCTAACCGTCAAATACCCTTACAAGGATGCCTGCATATAGAGAGCTGGTGTCGATGGACCCCCTCTTACACTTGAAACCCTGAGGTTAAATAGACAAATACATAGAGCTTGTTAGGGGTGCGAGCTCACTATTGGACAACCGGGAAGACAAGAGATGACCCTGATGGTCCAGAAAAGGGAGACTCCGAAGCTCTTCGCAACATAGTTAGCAGAGTCCTGGAGGAGCAGGCATGTGGGACCCAACCCAAAGAGCCTGAAATACAACAATCTGAGGAGAGGGGACCACTGCTCGGCCACAAGGAGCTTGCTATCACAACTGCACATGGTCAGACCTGTCACTGGGAGACGTCTGGCCACAAGGTAATTATGATACGCAAGAAGGAACAGAGACCCCATTGCCAAGGAAAGCCGGACAAATATACCAGAATGGTCACCTTTTCTACAGATGACATCAGGCCACAACCCACACAGACTGGGTCTGATAATGCTGCACTGATGCAGGCCATACAGTCTTCTAGCGTGTCCCTAGAGGGAGGTTTGGGCAATGTCTGGTCCGAAATTTCCCTCCTACACCAAGACTTGAGGAATGTGGAGAAGAGGATCAAGTCAGCTGAAACACGAATAACAGACATGGAAGATACAGTACAGACCCTCAGAAAAGAAGTGATGGAAATCCATGATGTCAACAAAGATGTGGCGTAGAGACTGGAAGACCCTGAAAACAGGGCAAGGAGAAATAACCTGCACTTTCTGTGATTCCCAGAAGGTGTGGGAGGCCTGAACATGTGACGCATCTTGGAAGAGTGGCTCAAGTAAACCTTTCCCTAAGAGAGATTCTCACCCTGTTTCACAATCGAGCGAGCACACTAAGCACTGGAGCCCCACCAAGGCCAGTAATAGCTTGGTTTTTGAACTACCAAAGTAGAGACTTGATCCTTTCAGAAGCCAGGAAAATGAAGGAGGTACATCATAACAGTTCACAGATTAACATTTTCCCAGATTACACTTGCAGGATCCAATGCAGGAGATGTACCTTTGACGCCGTTAAAGCTAAGTTACGTACCCTCCAGATGCAATATATGTTACTCTTCCCGGTCAAGCTGAAAGTCCTCTTCCAAAGCAAGGCACATTTTTTCAAAACCCCTGAGGAGGCTTGGGAATGGCTAGAGGAATGGCTGTGACTAAGTACCACTGGGGAGAGGAAAGTCAAACAACCACAGTCACACGGGAAATGTGTCCACCCCAAGGAGAAGCACATGGATAAAAGAAGAGGACAGTCTTCCTTAAAACAAAGGGGAGCTTCAAGATGCAGCTGTCCTGATCAAGGACCCAGAATACCCCACAATCCCTCAGATTCGGAAGAAGACCAATTAGCCATCACATAGAAAAGTAAGGTGACCAATACGTTGAGTAATACACTTGGAATAATACGTGATGTCACACCTGACTCTTTGCACCCACTGGAGACAGCCATAGCCACCCTAGAGGGGGAATACACTGATCCTGAGACTCCTCCACCCACCGGAAGTACCTATGACTACTCAGAGATACTATAGATAACTGAATTGTAGACAATCCAGGGGCACCGAAGCATGGCCATGCCCCACCCAGTAGCACCGGCTCAACGTGCTGGAGGAAAACTAATTCCAGCTATAACAAACACTAAGCTGCCACTTTTTGGAGCATTTGACTCTAACTACGTTAAACAAAGTTACAGGTTCTGGTAATATTAAGTGGGGTAATGGAACTACAGACCTCTCCGACCTCTCTCCTGAGTAGTTGCAATGTTTGGGGATAACCATGAGATCAAGGAGGGAGGGGTGGGAGTGGGTGGAGTTGGAGGGTTGAGTTCTTCATACAGTTGAGGGGAAGTTGGGGGTTGCAACAGAGAGTGGAACACGGCACAATGACGGATTGACTGGGAGCCCATAGGATAGAGGTGCCTATACAGAGACACACAGGATTAGTGACCAAACAAATAATAGACAATAACCACAGATATACAGTGTTGTCTTGAAACGTAAACAGTTTAGGCTACAAGATCAAACAGGGACTGGTAGCGACATACATAAAGAGATACAACCCAGATGTAGTCCTGCTCCAGGAAACCCACCTGAGAGGCTCTTATTGGATTGAAACTTCCTAGCTAGGGGAGCATTTACCCTGCTAGCACATGGGGGTTTCACCTCTGGTTCCCGGGGGTGGGGGGTGGCTATATTGACCAGGAGGTCTCCCCGGTTACACATAGAAAAGATGTGGATGCCCCCCAATGGTACATACATGGTTGTCAAGGGAAGGTGAGGTAGGAAAGAGGTGAAGTTGGCAAGTGTCAATGCCCTGCCCCATCTTCAACAACCAACATGCAGCAAATTAGCGGAGATCATATTAGGGACAAGCTTGTCCCTTCACTTAATAGAGGGAGACTACAATGAAGTGATTAACCCAGAGAAAGACTGCTCAGGCCCCACACCAACATACACAAGGGAGTCTCCTTTAGCCGGCTTTGTAGGATCACTGGGGTCAACAGATCTCTGGTGATGTCATCACCGAGAGACTAGGCAACACTCTTACTTCTCTGGTGCGCACAAGCTTTTTTCCTGCCTGGACTACATCCTTGCACCAGTGGGTCAAGTGAGGGAGAGAGAAGAGGCGGAATACCTAGCAAGAGGGTTGTCAGATCAGTCACCCCTATGGCTAGCGATCAGGACTAGGCCATGCCACAGAAGGGATTGCTGGAGACATAATGCCTGAGAACTGATGGATGAAAGGACAGCCCACAAGATCACAGTGGAGACAGAACTGTACTTCAATGAAACTAAAGACTCAGTCACATCCACAATTACAAAAATTAGAAATAGAGTCTCTGGAGCAACAGCTGTTGGACCTGGAAAGGGAATCAGGGGTAAACGAAGACCTGTATACCCTGTGTAAGATCAAGCTCCTGCATAAGGAATATCACGCATTAGCACTTGATGAAGCAAAATCCCAGCCACTAGCGACACAACATCACCTGTGTGACGCGGGAGGTAAGGCAGGTAAACTATTAGGTTGGCGGGGAGGCATGAAATAGAGACACACTGGGTACACAAGATTCAATTGGCTAATGAAGAATACCGGATTCTATGATCATATATAGTATATATAGTATATATAGTATATAGTCATATGGTACCGACTAGTCAGATTGCAAGATTCATCAGGGTACTTTACCAAGCGCATACATCCCCAGACACGTCCCAAATAGAGGACTATTTGGAGAGGGTACAGGTCCTGCACTTATTGAATGAGGACTGTGAATCCCTTGAAAGGGAGCTGGACCTCTCAGAAGTTAAATAGGACATATTCAAACTGAGACAGGAAAGACACCCACTCCAAAGGTCTCCCCATAGAACTTCTTTAGAAAAACAGCCAGAGTCCATACCTTCTTAGAATGTTTAATGAGTGCAAAGAGACGGGTTCCTCCCATGGGACCTGCGCAGAGCCACAATAGTAGTGATTCCAAAGGCCCAAATCCCCCCCACAGAATGTAACTCCTATTGCCCGATATCCCGTCTCAATGTTTAGACAAAGATCCTAGCAACAATACTCACCATGAGAATGATAGCAGTCATAACATCTCCAATTCACCAAGATCTATTGGACTTTATGCCCAAGAGGTCAACGAGGATTAACCTCTGCAGCCTTCACAACTGGATGGATGCTCTGCGAATGAGAAAAGAGACCCAAATATTTTTGTCCCTGGACGCCCAGAAGGCATTCAACATGGTCCACTGGTCTGCCATGATACAAACGTTGATGAGTTTTGGGCTCAGGCCCAAATTCCTGAGATGTATAGTGTTAATATACACTAACCCGTTTGTCCAGTCTGAGTCAATGGGGAAACATTTGCAGACTTTCCCATCGAGAGTGGAACGAGACAGGGCTGTCCCCTCTCGCCACTGCTGTTTGCCCTCACATTAGAACCTCTGGCATGCGTAGTCCGCTCACACCTGGACATCAAGGGCTTTCACATACAGGAAGAAAAGGGAGAGGATGAAAAGATATAGCAATACGTGGACGATGTCCTATTATATATCACCCATCCAAGGAAAACATTGCCCCGGGTCCTTAGAACATTTGAAGACTGTGAGGCCCACTCTGGATACAGGATCAACTGGTCCCAATCGAGCCTCTATCAGGTGGGAGACACACCGGAGCAGCTAGAACCACCAGGAAACTTGCATATAGATAAGTAGGGATATAAATACTTAGATATATAGATGATGTTAGACCGGAAGCGATGCCTGGGCCAGAGCATTCTGAAGGCCCTGGTAGACTTCCACAAAGACCTGGAGCGATGGGGGAACCTACCATTAATGCTGTTTTGTAGGGCCACAATGTAGAAGATGATTACCCTACTGAAACTAAAACTATTTTACACTTTTCAAAACACATATTTTAGAGTACCAAACAAAATCTTTACTACAGTGAAAAGGGAAGTATGCAAGTCACTACAGAATGAGAAACACCCCTGAGTATCATTACTAGCGCTCCAAATCAACCCCTATAATGGGAGATTGCCCTCCCAGATGTACTGGCATACTACTGGGATACACACCTCATCGTCATTAACGGCTAGGAACATGCACCTGGAGACCATCACACATACGTACTGGAGAGAAACCAGTCTTTCAGTAAAACACACATACACTACCTTTACAGGAGAAAGAGACAAAGAGACTACTGATGCCCACACAATTGATGATAGAGGTCTGGATGAAAGCAGGGAGAAAGATGGGCTGGCATGCAAAACGCTCATGAGAAACCCCCTTATGGGAAGGCTCCTGACTGAGGAAGATTGGAAAACTGCTGGGATTTGTAACATGGGACATGACAGGGATCTCCGGACTAGGTGACCTGATCGAAGCCATTTGACACCCTACAGAGGGAATATCATCTGAGCTCCTCACAGTGTGACAAATATATTTATATATATAGGCAGAGAAATCGGACCTAAAAGAACTTCCCAAATAGGCACATCTGGAAGGGAGACTACTACAGAGACAACTGGAAGGGAAAGCAATCTCATGGATGTACAAAACATTAAATAATAATATGCCACATATGTTAAGAAATTTGAGACAGAAATAGGAAGGAGAGTTAGGGTTCATGGACATCATTGACTGGGAGGCAGCCCTAATGCATCTGCGTGAAGTGGCAAACAAAACCTGACTATGATTAATACAGTTCAAGATCCTACACAGTGTTTACTATGACAGGGCACGGCTCCACAGATTTGGGAGAACCTCATCACCAAACTGTGTAAGGTGTGATACACACAGAGGGACATGCTACATACTCTCTGGGACTGCTGCCACATCCAGACCGACTGGTCTATTATCCTGGGAAAACTAGGGGCAATACCAGGGATACAGATTTCTACAGATCCTAAATATGTGTTATTGGGAATACCTGCACACATAGACATACTGAGATCCAAGCTCCTCTTTAGTAACCTGGGTTTGGTGGTGGCCAAGAGAGATGTGGCAAAACACTGGGGATCCCCAGAGGCAAACACAATAAGGGAATGGAGGACAGGGATGGGCCACCATATGATGGCTGAAAACGTTACGCATAAATCTAGAAGCTGCCCAAAGAAGTTCTTTAAGATTTGAGTACCCTGGAAGGTATACTATAATAAACTTGATAAAGAGGAAAGGAGGGGAAGGCATACTTCGCAATGACTGCACTGCTGCCAAGGGAGCGGGCCACAGGTACAACCTTCCTAGAGGCAAGGGTCTCCATTCAATTTGTCATGGTAGATTGCTGTATAGTTATGATCAGAATATGTGACAGAATTCCACTCCGTTGCCATTGCTGTTACCTGGCCCATTCGGGCATGTTGCTATGTTTGACTAAAATGCAAATAAAAATATTTTTTTTTTAAAAAAAGAATGTGATGGTTGCCTCCATTCTGCTGATGTGTACAGTTGTGTTTGCTCAGCTTTGGGTGGCTGTTATATTTTATTGTATCATGGTAAGTTTAGCCCCTTCTGTGCAGCAAACAGCCGGGAACCATCCACTGTCATAGTGGGCATGTGGTTTGGATGGCTCACGGCTGTCCTGGCACCCACATATGGGGGAAGCGCTGGTGCTCTCATGTGTGATCTGCCCTTTTTCACCTCCCACCAGGGATGGCAGTGATAGTGCTTCCTTTGCCACTCCTGATCGCCCATGGCATCTGATGATGTCAGCGTGCATTGCGTGCCAACATCATTGGAAGTTGCTGGGGATGCGCTAGAAGCCATTTGCTCCTACCTTGTTGGAGGAGAAAGGTAAGGTTGTTCTTGGCGAGGGGGTTTTTGTGAACAAAGAGGCATCAGAGGAAAGGAAAGTGTTTTCTTGTTCTCCAATGTCTTTTTGGCTCATTCCTGCTGCACAATTGTGCATGGGGCCACGATTGTGCAGCAGGAATGTCCGCTAGACCCCAGGGATTTTGTGTTTTTGGTGTGTTTTGGCATTGTTGGGGAGCGGCCCCTCGAGGAAGGGTTGCTCCCCTTTGGGGAGCACATATTTTGGCAATTTCTGCACCCCTTGGTTGCAGATTGGCCTTTTTACTAGGTCCATCTGCCCCCGAGAGGGGCAGAAACCAATAGACACTAGGAATTTCAATATCAGCATTACTTTTGTGTTTGGGGAGTGGCCCTTTGAATAAGGGTCACTCTCCATTGGGAAGCACATATTTTGGGCATTTCTGCCCTGTTGGAGCAGACCATCCACTTTTTTTTAGGCCAATCTGCCCTCAAGGGATGCGGAAATGACTAGACACCAGGGATTTCTATATGAGCATGATTTTTGTGTTTGGGGAGAGGTCCTTTGGGCAAGGGTCGCTCCTCTTTTCGGTGAGAAAATTTTGGCCATTTCTGAACCCCCCTGGGGGGGGGCAGATGGGCTATTATGATTTAGGTCTATCTGCCCCTAAGGGGGGCAGAAGTCCTCTCAACACACTGGATTTCTTTATGCTGTTGATGTTTGTGTTTGAGGAGCGTACCCGTGGGCAAGGATCGCTCCCCTTTAGGGGGAAATTATTTTGGCAATTTTTGCCCCCCTGAGGGGCAGATCAGCCATTGTTTTAGGCTCATCTGCCCCCCAGAAGTGCAGAAAACCACTAGACACCAGGGAAAGATTCTGAATGTTTGGTGGTGGGGTGAGTATGGACTAGCACATATTTGCATTTGTGATCATAGTGATTTATTTTTCCTTTTTAGTCTTGTGCAAAGCTTTGGATTCCTTTGCTGTGACTTTGCTTGTAGTTCTGGCTCTGGTAGATCTGCAGTTTGTGTAGGTCCTTATGTTTGGTAAGTAAAACGTTTTTGTACTGTTTACTCCAAATGAGTAACAGTGCCATGCATGCATGAGTTGTTTGTAAATGGTGTAATAATAGAAGCATATTTAGCTTATATTTTAATATTTGTGAAATTCTTCTTGGATTTCTGCATGTGTATTGTGTTGTCTTATGTGTAAGTGGAGTGGGCGGGTCTAAAAAACCTGCATTAGCGCTGGATTTTAACGCCTGGGTCAGGGCAGGCGTTAA
The DNA here is from genome assembly GCF_031143425.1 of Pleurodeles waltl. Taxonomy (NCBI): domain Eukaryota; kingdom Metazoa; phylum Chordata; class Amphibia; order Caudata; family Salamandridae; genus Pleurodeles; species Pleurodeles waltl. The sequence continues at coordinate 497,678,790 of NC_090440.1, forward strand.
GGGACCTGTGGGCTCAGAATGAGCCCAGAGGTGCCCTCCCCTGCCCCCAGGGACACCCCCTGCCACCCTTGCCCACCCCAGAAGGACACCCAAGGATGGAGGGACCCACCCCAGGGACATTAAGGTAAGTTCAGGTAAGTATTTTTTTTTTATTTTTTTTGTGGCATAGGGGGGCCTGATTTGTGCCCCCCTACATGCCACTATGCCCAATGACCATGCCCAGGGGACAGAAGTCCCCTGGGCATGGCCATTGGGCAAGGGGGCATGACTCCTGTCTTTGCTAAGACAGGAGTCATTTCAATTGGGGTTAGGAGTGAGAAAAAAAATGGCGCAAATCGGGTTGAGGCGTTTTTTTTGCCTCAGCCTGACTTGCACCATTTTTGGACACCCATACTCCATTTTCCACCTACGCCGGCGCTGCCTGGTGTACGTCGTTTTTTTTAACGCACACCAGACGGCGCCGGCGGCTAACGCCGGCTAACGTCATTCAATAAATACGGCGCCCGCATGGCGCTTCAGAATGGCGTTAGCCGGCGCTAATTTTTTTGACGCAAATCGGCATTAGCGCAGTTTTGCGTCAGAAAGTATAAATATGGGCCTTAGTTTTTTAGTATATAGGTCTTTGTGATAAAGCCAAACTTTGTTTATTACATATTTTATAAAGTGCTGGTTGTTGTTGACTTATTTGTTAAGTTACTTTTATTAGTAAGGATTATGGCTAGCCACAGGATTACTGCTCAGGAGATTGTTGATATGGTTTTTGAATCTTCCTCTGACTATGATCATCAGACTGACTCTGCATCTGAGTTAGAGGAGGAAGTGCAAGATTCTGGCAGTGAATCTTCTGTCCAGGAGGAATCATCTGTTGATGAAGCCACTCTCAGTGTGAATGAAGTGCCTGTTTTAGAGGAGGACACTGATATGTTGCTAGTGAAGTGAAAGACATCTGGATTCCAGGCTAGGGCTGAAACGTTTCCCAGTGGAGGACCTGAAATCTGGGTTGCTCCAAACATGGTGCTGCCAGCATAGCCTGCCTTTAATGGTGTTGCAGAGTGTAGAGTGAATACTGAAAACTTTCTGCCTATAAATTTATTTCAGTTGTATATGGATGATGTATTTTTGGGTGAGATTGTTGAGCAGACTAATTTGTATGCTTAACAGTATTTGAGGGACAACAGTGCCAGACGTAAGCCCCGCTCTAGAGCTACCCAATGGACTCACAAAAATATGGATGAGTTATAGAAGTTCTTGGGTTTAACTTTTTTGATAGGCTTGATAAGGAAGTCATCACTGTCTTTATATTGGTCTACCAGTCCCTTGATGGCAACGACAATATTTCCTGCAATCATGAGTCATAATCAGTATTTGCTTCTGCTTCGGATGCTGCTTTTTGTTGATAATGCTTCAACATTGCCACAAGATCACCCTGATTGTGACTGTCTTTTTACGATTTGGCCTGCCCTTGACAACTTTGTAGATCAATTTTCAGAGATCTGTATTCTAGGGAATGAAAAAGCTGTGGATGTGTCTTTGGTCCTGTTCCAGGGCAGTTAGATTTTAAGGCAATACATTCCTAGCAAGTGTGCATGTTGTGTAATTAAGATGCATATTCTGTCTGGGAATAGTACCAGATATGTCTACAATTTCCCGGTGTACCTTGGTAGGGATTCCACTTTGACCTCCCCAGTAGTCCATCCATTTTCAGAGTAATTGAGAAAATTGTGTGGGAACTTGGTAGAGGACTTTATAACAAAGGTGACATTTATGCATAGATAACTTCATGGAATTGTTAAAAGTGGACACTGTTGCTTGTGACATAGTTCGCTCTACCCGTAAAGGTTATCCGAAGGATCTTGTTTCCAGAAAACTTGAAGGAGACAGTGCAGTAACTTGCGTAGTGATGAACTGCTAGCCATGAAATTTGCAGAGAGGAGGGATGTCTACATGCTGACTATCATCCATGATGAAAGTACTTCATCTGTGACTGTTTGGGGTCAGGTTGCTGAAGTGTGCAAACCTGTGTGTATTTTAGACTGCAATAAGTACATGGGTGTTGTAGATAGAATAGAGCTGTTCATAGTATAAGAAGTTTGCTATCCATCTGTTCCATTTAGCAACCTTTAATGCTTTTGTTGTGTTCAGGGGATTGTTTTCCAGAGTCAAAGATGGCATTTGTTCAGTTTCAGGAGTCTGTGATAGGCATTATTGTTGCAGTGAAATAGGTGAGTGTTCCTAAAGTTGGAGTGGTGGAAGATGTGGCTAAATTGAAAGATCGCCACTTTGCTGATTATGATTCTCCCACGCCCCCCAAAAAAACAATCCTTGTAAGAGATGCAGAGTCTGTATGAGAAGAAGCATGTGGAAGGAGAGTTGTATTCACTGTCCTGAGTGTCCTTATAAACTTGGGTTGTGTGTGCCTGAATGTTTTAGATTGTAGCACACGCAAAAGAGTTTTTGGGAACACCCGTGAGTGTTGCTTGGTCTGTATCATTTTATATTTTTAGTTCAGTTTCACGGTTGAAGTTAGTGCGATGTATTTAGTTAAAGTTGGAGTGTTTGTAGTTTTGTATTTACTTAGAATTGGTTTGTGTTTTCTTTTTTGTTAAAAAAATGTGATGGTGATGTGTGTGGACTGGCGCTTTGCTGGCTGTGTGTAGACTGCTGCTTGGCTAGCAGTGTGTGTGGACAGGTGCGTGGCTGGTGGTTTGTGTGGACTGGTTTTTGGCTGGTGGTGTGCATGGACTGGCTCTTGGCTGGCGGTGTGTGAATAGTGACTTTCTGCTAGTTACTGCACACACTGTTAGCCAAAACGCCAGTCCACACACTCTGTCAGCTGGTATGATTGCTGTGTCAGGCATAGGGCCATATAAAAGTGATGGCCCCTTACATGGCTCTGTCTGTTGATGTGAGTGTTGAAATGTGCTGGGCCCACAGCTGGCATCATGAATGGTCTTGTGTGTGTCACATAGTAAGGTGTCTGAATGGACTGTAAGGGCGGTTGATGCCTTGACGCAGATTTGCAGCTCACGAGCTGTGAGCCATTGGTTCAGTTTTTTGACCTTTCAGTTATTAACAGTGCATTTCATTTTTGTGAAATCTTGTGTTAATAAAATGTTATATATTGAACCATCACTCACCCTCATGCCAAATCCAACCAGTATGCATGTGTACCAATAAAGAAAGTGAGAAGAGAGAGATCGCTCACCTTCCCAAATTACTATCAACAACCAAAAAAAGCGAGCACACTACCAAGTCTCTGACTTCTGTGATGTCCCAAACAATCCAATTATGAAAATCAATGTTTTTAACCTTTGTCCAAGGTTACCATGATTAAAATCATGCCATGTTGGTGGGGAACCGCCAAACAATTTTAATGTTCTTCTCTCAGTTGGGAATTCAACTCACGAAAAAACCCTGCTCCATTGTAATGAGGCATCAACCACACCCCTGACACGCTAGGTGTCCCAGGTGGGGCCCCAGTGATGAAGCATGCCACCAACTAGGTTGGTGAGGGGTCTTTTTAACGGGGCATTTTTTTCGCAATTTGAGAGTTTGGGACATTATTGAAGTAAGAGACTTGGTAGCGTGCTCACTTCTTGTCAAGGGAAATCTACCAACTCTAGAAATGTTTGAAAACCAGAGACTCATGGGAGTGCAGGCTGGTGTGCATCTCATCGATCTCAACAGGTTTTCTTACCCACAATGCCCTGAAAACCTCACAATGTGACTAAAATCACATATTTCCTTGCATTTTTTTGCAATATTTTTCCACAAACAGAAATAAACCGCACATTTCCCACCACCCAGCATTCCCCTCTGTCTCCCAATAAAAACTGTACCTCACTTGTGTAGGTGAACTACAAACATATCAAAAACTGGTCTTTTGGACCCGCTTTAATTCCCCCTCAAACTCTACATGTTTTTGGCCTTTCCCTGTCGCAGGCACTCGGCACACCCAAACAAGTGAGGCATAATTTCTATCCATGGGGAATGCTAAGATGTAGAAAATTTGTGGCTCCCCTCAGATTCCATAACTTTCCATCAGATAATTTAGGCTCATTTTTAAGTTTGCAAGGGATTCTGGGTATCAGAACCAGGTGAGAGACACACAAGTGCTCCATCTTGGATTCCTCTGGGTGTATAGTTTCAAAATATGTACAGGTGTGCTAGGGTTTCATAGGTGCTGGCTGAGCTAGTGCCCAAAATCAACAGCTACACATGTTGCAAAAAGGGGTCAGTTTTCAATGGAAAAATGTGATGTGTCCATGTTATGTTTTTGTGAGTTTCTTGTCACAGGCACTAGACCTACCCACACAAATGAGGTAGCATTTTTATTGGGAAACTTGCTGGAGGGAATGACATTTGTGGCTCTCCTCAGATTCCAGAACTTTCCACCACAGAAATGTCAGGAAAATCAGTTTTTTGGAAACGTTTTGAGGTTTGCAAGGGATTCTGGGTGAAAGAATTGCATTGGAGCCACATAAGTCACCCAGTCCTGGATTCCCCTAAGTGTCAAGGTTTCAAAATTGTAAAGGTATGCTAGGTTTCCAAAGGTACCAGCTGAGCTAAGGCCCAAAATCCACAGCTAGGCATGTTGCGAAAAAAGGGTCAATTTTCTGAGGAAAAATGTAATGTGTCCATGTTGCGTTTTGGGCCATTTCCTGTTGCAGGCACTAGGCCGACTCACATAGGTGAGGTACCATTTTTATCCAGAGACTTGAGGGAATGCTGGGTGGAAGGAAGTATGTGGCTCCTTTCAGATTCGAGAGCTTTGCACTACAGAAATGCCAGACAAATGTGTTTTAGACAAATTTTGAGGTTTGCAAGGGATTCTGGGTAACAGAACCTGGTGATAGCCACACAAGTCACCTTATCCTGGATTCCCATAGGTGTCTAGTTTGCAAAAATGTAAAGGTTTCCTAGGTTTCCCTAGTTGCCAGCTGAATTATGGCCCTAAATCCACAGCTAGGCAAATTGCAAAGAAAGGGGCAGGTTTCAATGGAAAAATATGATGTGTCCCCATTGCGTTTTGGCCTGTTTCCTGTCACAGGTATTAGGCCTCCCCACACAAGTGAGGAGCCATGTTTATTGGGAGTGTTGCGGGCACACAGAATAGTAGAACAAGTGTTATTACCAATTGTCTTTCTCTGCACTTGCACCTTCAAATGTAATACACTGTGTAAGAAAGAAGTCATTTTGAGAAATGTCCTCTAATTCACATGCTAATATGGGTACTCACAAATTCAGGGATATGCAAATAACCACTGCTTCTACACTTCATATCTTGTGCCCTTTTTGGAAATACATAGATGTCCTTCATATCTATTGTTCTCTCTTTGTATTTCACCATATGAATTGCTGTATACCTGGTACACAATGAAAAACCATTGCAAGGTGAAGTTCAGTTATTGGCTCTTGGTACTTTGCATTCTTGGTGAACCTACAAGCCCTATATATCCCTGCAACCAGAAAGGTCCAACTGACGTAACGGTATATTGCTTTAGAAAAACTGTCCTAGTTAGAAAAAGTTACAAATGAAAATGTAGACAGAAATGGCTGTTTTTTCAACCCAATTTCAATATTTTTTATTTCAAGCATGTAATATTCTATTGAAACACCTTGAAGGATCTACACAAATGACACCTTCCTGAATTCAGAATTGTGTCTACTTTTCAGAAAAGTATAGCTTTCCAGGATTCTGGTTAAAATCTGCTTGCTTCTTACCAACCCTTTGTTGATATCATTTGCAGGGAAAAAACAGACAATATCTTCTGCATCACTTTTTCAAAAATTTTCCTAAAAAAAAAGTAATTTAGCTGTATTTTGGCTAACCTCTTGGTCTCCTCCAGGGGAATCCGCAAACCCTGGATATCTTTAGAAACCTAACAATGTTGGAAAAAATTTGGCATAGATACCTTATGTGGACAAAAAGTTACAGATCCCCAAGTGTGAACTACCCCAAATAGTCAAAAAAGTCTTAGTAGGAGGTTTGGGGAAGGTAACGGGGAGGCCTAGCAGCGAAGATGTTAAGCTGACTTCTTCACGATGGTTGGTTTTATACTGGTGCTAGGAAGTAAATATGTTGTTGAGATAGTCAATTATTAGCTAAATACATTACTTAATGCCTGGAGTTGTGACTAAAGTGTACTTTTTGTGCAGTGTGGAGCATGGCTATATACTGATATTTATGTGCTATTAAGGTGTCAAATTTTAGTATCACTTGGTATTACGTGGAGCCCTGCAGCGTATGAGAGCAATTCAGCCTTATAGTAACTTAAGAATAGGAACAGGAAACGATTTTTACAAAGAACATAGCATTAATCTACTTGTTACAGAAACTTTGATTTTTTTTCTTTTACATCACCAGACCACATTTCTCTGGAAACAAGCCATTCTCCTTGTTTTGAATAACAAGCAACAGTTTTAAGAAAAGGTGAAAACTCAGTTTTCTTGCAAAATGTGTTGATTAGCCTTGCGAACAGCCACAGTGCAAGAGAATTGTCAAGAAACATACCCGAAATCTTTAATTAGAACATCTACAGCTCTAGTAATTTCTTTTCCCGGTAAGGTGAAAATGGATTTTAAACATTAAGTCCATTTTTTTCTCACTTGCATTGTTTTTTTCCTATATTGAGAAAATAACCTGAATTCATCTGACCGGCCGCTAATTTGAAGCATGTTAAATTGATACCACGATTTTATATTTATGTTGAAATAAATTATAATCATTTGTCTTTCAACTTTCCTTGAACTTATAAAGCAATTATTATTGGTTTCATGAGCTGACGTTTACTTTTGTCTTAATGTAAAAAAAAATGAAAAAAATATCTTTAATACCATAAAATGAAATTCATATCGGTCATCAGGGCTTTTTGAATATTCTAACTTTTGGAAACTCAAGAGATGTTCACAAGTATCATTACATACATTCAGCAATGAATACCACTTGGTTGGTCTTAAAAAGAATAATACGTCCACCACGTAAATGCTATGCCAAGTGTTTGCTGTTATGTAGTAAAATACTATTCGTGTAAATAATAAATATTTATTGATGCGGGCGCCCCATAACTGAAAGCTCATGTATATAAATCCTTTTTCCAAGCACTCCTACTTCTACCATACTTTCCTTCCTGCCCCTTCATCATTACAGCTGTTCACTTTTAGAGGCTATGAATCTGGGCTCAGAAGTACTAACACTTTGCTCTGGACTTCCGTTACTTTTGCATTGCAAACCTGAGGCAAGGTCTAATGCTGGAATTTACTATCCGACAAATATGAATTGCCTTGGATAATTTCCTAAAATATCTCAAAGTTGTGCTACTTTGCATTACTTTGGGTCATGGATGTGTTCTGTGACTGGTACAATGGCATTTCCATGCAGCCATCCATCGATTTTGACGAACATGCCTATCTCCAAACATTTGTAGACAGGGATTTGTGCCAAAATCTTATGCTTCCTCAGGGCAAGTGTAACCGAGAATTGTTTTCATTTCTTCTATTTTTTCCTACTTTGCGTGTCTGCTGCATTGTATAGTACACACACAAAGCAAAGCAGCAAAAGTGTTAAAGGATTGTTTTTGAATTGGAAGTGTCCCCTTCCAGTACAAAATCTATTTCTTACAGAATGCACACAGCCTTGCGCTAGAAATTAAGGCGCATGGCAGCCTAAAGTGTGCCACCAAATGAGAGAGGAAACCAGCGCCATAGCTTAAAAGATGTGGTGCTGTTTTTGCTTTCTTCCTTTCATGCTTTAGTTCCTGTTCTGCGTTTCCTGAATTTTTCGCCAAATTTGGGCCTCATCTTCTTTGTATGGTTGTTAAATACACAAATATTGTGTCATATCATTTTAAGTATGATTAAATGGATTTACAAGTGCAAACTCATAATTGTTTAATCAAAAACTTGAATTTCCAACATAAATGATGCTGGGTGCACACTTCGTTACTGGTTTGGCCAATCACAGCTTTAGGAGCTAATGATCCTTCTTAGAAACATGAACCAATAGTTGGTTCTTGGAAGTAAATACAAAAATGAAATATTGCATAAAGAAAGTCATATGCTTATCACAAAAGATTTCACCATGCCTAAAGCTACCTTCCACATCATGATCCCCCACAGGACCTCTGGAAGAAACTCTTAGGGGTAGGGGCAGATTTAAGAAAAGTGGTGCTGCACCCAGTGCAGATCCACTTTTCTTGCACCCCTTATTGCCCCACTACTGCCACTATGTGTGTGCCGTATTTAAAATATGGCCCACCATGGCGCAGGGTAGGGGGTAATAACCTAAAAAATGTTGACACTGTTGATGTACTGTTCAGGGTTGGTGCCAAAATTTTAGCGCTGACCCTGAACAGTACCTAGGTGCCCATTGTAACCAATGGGGGTGGGGGCATTTTAACGCCTGCTCTGAGCAGGTGCTAAAAGTAGCCACTAAAAATGGCACAAAGAAATATTTTAGATTTCTTTGCGCCATTTTCTCAGCACCCCCTACTGGTGGAACGCCCCCTTTACATACATTATGCATGGCACATGCATATTGTGGCACAAAGGGTTACAAAGTGGCACAATGCATGCATTGCGCCACTTTGTATATATGGCATGGCGATTTTTGAAGCCTAACGCCACATGAGTGTAAAAAAAATTATGCTAATGTGGCAATAGAGCTTCTTAAATCTGGGCCTTAGAATTCTTATGCAAGACGATCTCCTCCATTTACCGCACTTCGACCAGAAATCAGACCCCATATTCATCACTACCCTACTTCCTTACTCGACTGAAAAATGGGTCCTAACCTTGGAGTCTGCCATCATCATGAACCAGAGCTGCCTCAACAGACCCCTGCCCCCACCACACCTTCCCTAAATGACTACAGCTCATTAGAGAAGCTCCCACGCCCATTTTCAGCTCCTCTATCACCTCAGTCTCTTCCTGGATGCCTGGAAACATCCAGCTCATTACCTGTGCAAGAAGTTCTCTATGGACTCTTCCACCCTTGATGACTGTAGACAGATCTCCCTGATCTCCCTGATAAGTTACCTATCCAAAGTTTTAGAAAAAGCTCATCAGCAAATGCCTTACAGACCAGCTCAGTAGCCACCAATTCCACAATGTAATGCAGTCTGGCTTCATCACTACCACAGGTGACATCCCCATGATTCTGGACAAAAGTGAAACAGCAATCTTCATCTACATGAACCTCACAGCAGCACTTGACACAGTCTTCCACCCCATTTTTTTCCATCACTTGCATGAGATGGGTATCTAAGGATCTGCTCTCTATTGGATCTGCTCCTTCTTTATGGATAGAACCAAAACTGTCAGGCTGGCCCTTATACCTCAGAATCCAGAGTCTTAGGCGATCATTATGAACATGGCGGGAAAGACCGCTGAAGAATCCTGCCGGTGGAGGCGAATGGAAACCTGCCATATAATGATTGAAAAACCCAATCCCGCCAAAAATTCCCAGACCACCACTCCCTGCCAGGACACTGTCGGCGGGAATCCCCTCCCACCCCACCCCGTCACCGCCAAGCACACCCACATCCCGCCCTCCAAATAATGATGCACAAATCACCTCAGCGGACAGTGGAGGCCGGACGACCATTGGCAGCTACGACCATCACGGGCGTCAAGTGGACTCAACAGCAACAAGTGCACACATTGGCTAGGCCTATCACCCACACACCTGATACACATCCAGAACCCCATAAAACACCCCCAGACACACCCCACAATCCCTTGCAACGAAACCAGGACCAGAAGATGGAGAGCACCAGAGCCAGACAGTGAACGCCAGCATACAGGACACACATATCAACCCACACAGGAGCACCCATACCCCGTCCCCTGTCCTGACGCCATCCACCACCATCACCATGTCCCCCCCAAAAATCCACACTTCACCGAAAGGGAGCTAAGGACCATAGTGGATGAGATCCTGAAGGTGGAGCCACAAATATTCGTGTCGAAGGTGCAACACACACCCATTGTGCGGAAATTGGAGCTGTGGCAGACTATTGTCAACAGGGTGAATGCAGTGGGACACCATCCATGCACCAGGCACAACATCCGCAAGAGATGGAACGACCTGTGGGGGAAGGTCCGTAGCGGGGCATCCAGGCACCACATCGCAGTGCAGAAGACTGGGGGAGGACCGCCACCAACACCACCGACTACACTGACTGGGAGGAGAAGGTACTTGCCATCCTGCACCCAGAGGGACTCACTGTACTCACTGGAGGAATGGACTCGGGCAAGTCATCTACAATTACCCCATATACAACACATCTGCAATGCATGCACCACCCCACCCTACCCACATCCACCTCGACCCACACCCCACCCAGCCATTACCCACCACATCCACCACCCTGCATTACCCACAACTCACTACCAGGCCCACATCACTCCCGCTGTACACAGCCACCCACCCCTCCACGTACCCACAATGGAATAATACCCCCCACCACAATGTAACCCCACCACTGCCACTAAATGCAATGCCCACCTCACAAAGGCACCCTGGAAGGCCACTGAAAGTCACACCAGAACAAAATTGCAAACCCTCAGGCATATGTAACAGACATGTCTATGTCCCCCAACAGGCACCACCACCCATGCAACCCCAATGGAGGGGACAAGGAGTGTCACAGCACTCCAGGGAGACAAAGGCACATCACAAGACCTTGGCAAAGGACCCCTGGACACTGATGAGCAGGCAGGCCCCTCACACAACCCTGGATGCTCACCATGCAGCAGCCCCACCCAGGAAACCAATGTCACCCCTAACATCCAGTCAAGACCAGCAGGCCATGGGAGGTGTACCCACACCAGTGTACCCAGGGCACAGACAGGTGGAACACAGCTACAAGGCCACAGTCTCCTACTCCCAACATGCAGGAAGGAGAGGGCCCCAGTACAAGTAGCACGTCAAGACCTGCGCAGGTGACACAGGCACAGGGGGCTAAGGCAAGTTCAAGTGCCCCAGTGGGTCAGGGGGAAGGGCACCGGATGGATGCAGCAGCCCAGGACTTCATTGCAGAGGTATTGGGGGCCTACCAACATACCCAAGACAAGTTGGCACAGACTGTGTCCACCCTGGAGCAAAGTCAGAGGATGCAGCAACAGCACCAACAGGCCATGGAGCAGTAGAAAGAACACAATGCCACAATGGCCACCATTGCTGGAGCACTGCTGCAGTTGGTCAACAAACAGTCAGGCACCCACACCGGTCAAGAGGCCCCCACAACAGCCCTGGACAACCAGCAACAGATGACCCAAGCAGCAGAAACAGCACAGGAAATACCCTCCCAGGAATTACAAGGGCCAACCATGCGACCCCAAGAAGCTCCACAGCAGGCACCCAAACGTAGTCTCAGGCCAAGATATGGCACTGGAAACCCAGCTAAGAACAAGCCCCACTCCAACAATTGACACTGCTACTACTGCAAAGCAACCATCCCACCCATTCACCAGCAACACTTAGATGAGGGCAAATTGAAGTACTATACTACAAATAGGACCCACCTATGACAACCAAAAGGGCTGCCCCCAAGTCGGTTTTGAGGACACCCAACCCTTACGACTTCCATCATTGAATATAGCACAATTCACTGTATTCAACCATTAAAACACATTTCTCACCTGTAACACTGTGCCCTGTCTTCAATGTTGCACAAAGTGGAGTATGGATGCAACTGGCAGAGAACAACTTTATTGTCAATGTGTGCTTGGTGGTGTTAATGTGTGTTTCAAATTAGGCAAGGAGGGAATGCCTATATTGTCTGTCAGTACCATGCAGAAGAGGTCCAGGTCTCGCCTATCATGATCAATCCCACCTATATGACATGGCACACTGACACTATCAGTCACTAACCACAATTACAGGCTTAAGGCCCACACTGTTATTGGAAGTAGAGTTGTATCAGTTGGTTCCTGGAATTGACATCTTCCCCTTCCTCATAACCACCATCACTCTCCTCACCTCTCTGAGGTAGCTGATCAGGACCTTTAGCACCCTCCACCTCCAAAAGGGGGATAGAATGTCTCACAGCCACGTTGTGCAGCATGCAGCAGGCCACCACTGTTCTACACAACATATCAGGCCCATAGGCCAAGGAACCCCCAGAGATATGTAGACACCGGAATCTAGCCTTCAGGAGACCTATAGTACGCTCTATCACCCTCCTAGTACGTCCATGGGCCTCATTGTATTTCATCTCTGCATCCGTCCTGGGATTCCTCACTGGTGTCAGGAGCCAACGCAGGTTTGGGTAGCCAGAATCACCTAGAAAAAGGGTCAATACAGAGTCGTCATTGTAATGTCCCTTAGTCAGACAGGCAGGTTTTCTGCAATGTGTCAGTTAGTGACAGGCAAATTTACCTATGATCCACCCTCTGTCCTCTTGTAGTTGTTCCATCTTCTGTGGCACACTACTGTTCCTCAAAAGAAATGAATCATGGACTGAACCCGGAAACATGACATTCACATGGGAAATGTACTGGTCTGCAGTAAATACCAATTGGATGTTCATGGAGTGAAAGTTCTTCCTGTTTCTGTACACCTGTTCACTCACTCTAGGGGGGATGATAGCTATGTGGGTGCCATCAATAGCACCTATGACATGGGGAATGTTTGCAAAGGCATAGAAGTCAGACTTGATGGCAGGGAGGTGAGCACTTTGGTGGAATCGCACATAGGATTGCAGATGTTGTACAAATGCATTCAGAAATCTTGTCAGTACCTAGCTGAACATTGGCTGTGAGAAACCAGCACCCATGCCCACTGTCACTTGAAATGAGCCTGAGGCCAGGAAATGGAGTGCGGAGAGCACCTGCACCTCAGTTGGAATGGCATACTGATTACGATTTCCGGGAGTCAGTTCAGGATCCAGTAATGCACATATGTCCTGAATAGTTGCATGTGTGATTCTGTAAGTGATAATGATCTGACACTCCACCATGGTTCCCATATCCACAAGTGGTCTGTACACCAATGGTGCCTTTCCTGGCCACAAGGGTCGGTACCTGTGAGGGGTTACAAAAAGGAGTGATGTGCACACATACATTGGCATATTTGCTAAATACATGCAGTGCATTGTTCATAGTAGTGTCTGTACAATAACTGCAACCTGACAGATGTACATGCACATCACTGGGAGGGAACAGAGTAAATCATGTGTGCTACTATACGCAATGGCTAGAGGACTAGGTGCTTCATGTGGCTAGTAGGCCCTGCATTGTGAGTAGTATGAATTTCAAGATGCGTCGGTGATGGAAAAATGTCTGCCCACTGTAGTTCTGCCCTTTTGTTGTGGAAGTTTCCTATTACCGCTAGCAGTTGACATCACAGCATATGGCGGTGTTGACCGCTGTTCGCACCCTCATTGGCTAACATGGATGCCAATGGGGAATCCTGGTGTATCATGATCGCCGCCGGCAGTGACGGTGCATACCGCAGCGGAACGTACGCGTGTTCGTCATCGTTTGATCACTTGATTCCCTGATCTCGTGCAGACAGGTACTCCACTCTGTGTACTGCTGTCGCCTGCCTCTGGCTATGGATGTTCCACGTGGTGCAGGGAAAAGGGCCCGGGCTTCACCCAGGAAGAACTGGAGAAGCTACGGACGGCTAGAGGTACAGGTGAGTCTGGGTTTGGGGGGCACTGTGTGAGTAATGGATGGAGTGGTTTGCACAGATGTGTGCTCCTGTGAGCCAGGATGGGCCATGGTGCATGGAATGCTGCGTGCCACTGTCCTGCATGTCTGAGAGTACTGACAGTCCTATGTTTGACATTCTGCCAGCTGTTCCCAACGTGCAAGTGCCTGACGTCTGTGTTCCATTTCTGTGTCATCCTTCTAGGTCAGTGCCCACCAGAAGAGGGCACTTTGGCATGCCATCACTAAGGAGGTACGGACCCTGGGGGTCTACAACCGGCGGAGCACCCACTGTCAAAAGAGGTAGGAGGACCTGCGGCGCTGGGCGCGAAAGATCAGTGAGGCCCAGCTGGGGAAATCCTCCCAACGTGGAAGGGGTGCCCGTCGGGCACTGACCCCCCTCATGCATCGGATCCTGGTGGTGGCGTACCCAGATCTGGATGGGCACTTGAAGGCTGCACAGCAGTCACAAGGGGGTGAGTACTCACAGACCAGACTTCAGTCTGGAAGGATGAGTGTGTGTGCGATAGGGCTCATGGTGCTTAGAGCAGGGAATTTGACTGGTGTCCATCTACTGTATGTTCCCCAAAGGGTGTAGGGGTGTCCCTGTCAGGTTTCACCTACCTCAGCTCCAATACTATTTCAGGGGATGGGTGTAGGTCAGTATTCTGCTCAGTAGTCAGGGGAATGGCCATGGGCATAGTGCTGCCTGTTGGGTGTGTTTGCTGGATGGGTGTATGTCTGGCCATTGTGTGTCAGCATTCAGCTATTTACAAGTGTCTCTCCTGTTTTTTCTCCCCATCCCTGTTCTCTTGTGTTGGTTTGGTACAGCATCAACATCAGGCGAGGGAGCTGAGGCATCGGCAAGTGGGGAGGCAGCGGCCCACGGATCCTCTGAGGCAGAGACAACAGATGCCCAGGGGACCAGTGGGTGGGAGGCGAGGGGGCTTCCACGGGGAGGCTACTACCACAGGAGGTAGTGACTCTGAGACCTCCTCCAATGAGGGTCCTCCAGCGGTGGCGGACCCTAGTGCACACACCACTACCATTACATATTCCGCCAGCACCCATACCATCACTGCCCTCCCTTCCGCTCCCCACCGAGTTGCCCCTGCACGCCCACCCAGAAAGGTGGGCGTCTCCTTCGCCCCAGGCACCTCATCCCCTGCCCCAGTCAGCTCTGCTGCCCTCACAGAGGAGGCTATTGACCTCCTGAGAACCATCTCTGTAGGGCAGACAACCATCGTCAATGCCATCCAGGGTCTGGCATCAGAGGCGCAGCAGACCAATGCCTATCTGGATGGCATTCAAGGTGCTGTGTCTGCCCTACAGAGACCTTTTCAGACTCTGGCCTCCTCTCGGATGGCAGCCAGTTTCCCCGGCCATTTCGTCCCCCCCAACCTCCTCTACCCCTTCCAGCACCCCACTCCCTTCACCCGTCCAAAGCACACAATCAGACCCGCTTACAGGCACATCAACACACAAGAAGCACACTTCAAAACACAAGCACCACACCTCCCACCACAAGCATTCACACAGCCAACAGACACCTGCACACACAACAACGTCCACTTAACCCAGTGTGTCCACCTCTTCCGCCTCCCTGTCTCTCCCCTCTACATCCACACCCTCATGCACTGCACCTTCACTCACTGTTACTGCTCCTCTTCCTGCACTCACCACGATAGCAGACAGCCATACATGCACCTCATACACCACACCTGCACTCACCACTTCTACTGTAGTTGACACATGCAGCACACTCACCAGACTTGCAGACACCCACCCAACATACATCCACACTAGCTGTCTGTCTTCTCCCACTGTGTCCACCCCCCCACCTCCCAAAACGCACCAAGGCACCCACCCATCAGACATCCACCACACCACAGCATACTGAGCAGTCACCTGCAACCACTACACGCACACCTACACCCACCTCATACATCAACTCCCTCTGCCTCCACTCCCACGCCCTCATCCACGCCCACCCCAATTGCTCCCAATAAACTTTTCCTCTCCTGTGCAGACCTGTTCCACCCCACGGGCCCACCCCGTCTTGTCCCCAAACAGGCCCACCTCCCTGCTCTTTCCGCTCCTTCCACATCACAGCCCACCCCGGTCCAGCCTTCCTATTCCCATGTCCCTTCCCCGGTGAAGAAGAAGGCCCGCTCAGAGCCTAGGCCATCCAGCTCCACCCAAGCCAAACAGCCCCCACCCCCTTCAAAAGAGAAGCCCACCCCCCCTCCAACCTCCTCACGCAAGTCAAAATCCCACCCACGTTGAAAATTCCCCACCCCCACCCCCTTCCGTGAGCTGCCTGGATCCCCATATGGTGCCCCATTCAGTGGAGTACCCAGCACTTGTGGGAGTCAGGTGTGGCCAGTTGTGGCCAAGGACAATGTGAATTTAATGGACTGGCCATTGGCCCTGTTGGCACTGTTTACCTCAGTGAGCTACTAATTAAAGTTTCTGTGTGGCCTGTGTTTGGGCTGCACGCAGTTCCACCCTGGTGTTTGTTTTCATTTTTTATGGGTGTGGGGCTATTGTATGTACTATGGACCTGTTGCAGTGGCCTTCGGTTGGGTATGTACCTCTTGGTGTGGGGTGTATGACTTGTGCTGCTGGAAAGGGTTGGGGGTGCGCTGCAGAGTGGGCAGAGTGGGTGGGTATGTAACTGTGCCCTTTCCTTCCTTCTGTCATAGGTTGCGGTACTTACCGTCGTCGTCTTCATCAGCGGTCTTGGTCGTGTAGGTATATGGCAAGGAGCAAGGCTAGCATGATCAGCAGCTCTGTCCATGGCTGCTGCTGCACGTTTTGTGGAACTCCGGTGAGTCTTTCCTTCTATTTCTTTCATTTCTGCCTGGCTTTGTGTGGTGGTGGTTCCTGCCCCGGAACTGGCGGCAGAATGGTGGTTCCTAATTTGATGGGCGGGTTGGGCCTTTCCGACGGCCTGTGGGCGGACTCTGCCATCCTCAGCGGGACTCCTTTCCTGGCGGTGGGTGGCGCATGGGATGCGTGCGTTTAGTTTGGTTCATTATTTGGCAGTCCGGCCCGCTCCTCTGTTGGCGGTTTCTACCTCCACCGACGGCGGAGCGGAATGGACGGCCATGTTCATAATGAGGGCCTTGGTCTATTGAGGGCCTCAAGGTTCATCCCACAGTCTATCCCTCTTCAATGCCTACAAGATTCCTCGTGCCAATGTTATCCACAGAAATAATATCAATATCCTCACTTATGCCAATGAAACACAACCCATACTGTCCCTCTCATAAAAGACCTCCAATGCCACAAAAACAAAGTCACCACTTGCATGACTGAATCTGCCTGCTGTATGAAGTCTAACTGCCTCAAGCTCAACACAAGGCAAAAGTAGTAATGTTCACAAGACAATCTCAATATGGAACTTCAATTGATGGCCATCTGAACGTAGACCCATACTCACCTCCATCACCTATGCCAGGAACTTTGGGATCATCATAGACAAAAGACTGGTCATGACCAGTCAAGTCAACAATGTCACAGCATCTTGCTTCCACACCCTGTAGATGCTGAGTAAAATCTTCAAATAGTTCCTAAGCAATACCTGAAAGACCATTATTCACTCCATTATTATGAGCAAGGTGTACCACAGAAATAACGGCTATGCTGATATCAATAAGCAGCTCACCAGTAGACTTCAAACCATCCACAACACAGCAGGCAGACTCACCCTTAACCTCCCAAGCAGAACGTACATCACACTACACTTCAGAGAGCTCCACTGGCTCCTGATACACAAAAGTGCACAGTTCAAATTTCTCGCTCATACCTTCAAGGCACTACACAACATTGGCCCCACCTTCCCAAAGAATTGCATCTTCATTCATCATCCACCCAGACATCTCCACTTTGCAGGACTCCTACTCATACACATCCCACAAAGACAGAGAAATATATCCGGAAGTGAAGAGTGGAACTGCCTCCCACTACACATCATGCCCTCCCCTTCTTTTCTTCATTTCCATAAGAAGCTGACGAACTGAATTTTAGAAACAAAATAAAAAAATTAAAAAAACACCCCATCCCTAGGCAGGTCCAAGGATTCATACTGCTCAGTGCCAGCAAACCCTCTCAACTGTTAGTGAACTATACAAATATACATACAATGAAAATAACATACCACAACATAACATAAAGTAATGTCAGTTTTCGGTATTGACATAACTACTGGAATGGCTTTATAAATGGTGGTATTTCTCATAATTGAAACATAAATGGATGCCTATAATTCTCAGTAAAATATAAAATGGTAACTTCGCAGATTCCTAAATTTATCATGTTAAGAAATTGCTAGCATTCTACCTTTTCTAGAAGATACAAAGTGGCAGTTCACAAAAGCATGTAAGGCTACGTAAAAGAGTACTTCTTAATTTCTATTTTACCCACTCTTACATAGCTCTGTGAGCTGGTCCCAAAACATCTAAAATGGTAGAAAAACTGGAAAAGTTAGTGAATGTTCTGTACAGTTAGTATAAGCTGGAAGGACAGTGCCCTCTTTTGACGTTTACCACTAGGAAGTTGGTCTTTCTGGGCTAATTAAAAAAAGCATGTAAAAATGCATGAAAGATTTTGCCCCGTAGTACGATTTCTAATACTCATAAATGCTGTGTGTAGGAACTCAACTGAAGTAAAACACGATGGAAGAATTGAAGGGGTGCACTCAAAAAGATAATGAACTTAGGCCCATATTTATACTTTTTTAGTGCCACATTTGCGCCGCTTTTTGACGCAAAATCGGCGCAAACTTACAAAATACAATTGAATTTTGTAAGTATGCGCCGATTTTGCGTCAAAAAGCGGCGCAAATGCGGCGCTAAAAAACTATAATTATGGGCCTTAAAGACCAGAAGGAGCTAAGATGTGAAATTATAATTTGACATGTTCAGGACTATAAGAAGCATAAGGACAGACAAAAGTACTAGTTGGAAAAAATAACAGAGAATCAAAAGGCAAAGAAAGAGCTTGCCTCTTAAGGAAACATGAGATTCGAGACACAGAGAGAAATGTCAATCCAAATTATTTCCACTCAATCTTGGCCAAAAGCAAAGGATATAGGGCCAGATGTACCAAAAGATGTTGCATTTGTAAACGGTGCAAATCAGTAAATTTCACCATTTGGGAATGCAAAATAGCATTCCACAATGTATGAAAGGCATTGCAGTCCCATTTTCGGGAATCACAAATTTTTGCGATTCCCTAAAATTGTGACTCCAAATAGTGAATCGCAATTTGTGATTCCCTAAATAGGAAATAGCAAATAGAGAATTCCTATTTGCGTTTCCCTATGCACATGTAACAAGCATTTCCCGAATGCGAACTGGGCATTCAGGAAATGCTATTACCATCAGCTCCAAGTTGATTGTAACCATGTGCACTTTTAAAAAATGCATTAAAAATGCATTTTGTAAAGTGCCATGTAGCGCACACATTCCCCTTGGGCATGTGTACCCTTTACATGTGCACAATTGTTTTTGGAGGGTGCATAAAAGAGGGCCTTAGGCCCTCTGCACCCTTGGTTTTGCATTTCCTAATTTGCGATTTCCAAGTAGGAAATCATAAATTAGGAAAATCAAAACCATTCACAACTATGGGCTTATGGGCCGTCAGGCCAATAGGAACGAATGGAGCCGAAATCCCTAATAGTGATTTACCATTAGCGATTGCTATTCTGTATGAATCACTATTAGGGATTCGCTATTTTATTACATAGCATTTTACAGTCCCTAATTAGCTATTTCTTAACATTTGCAATTTAGGGAATGCAAAATGTGATGTTGATACATCTGGCCCATAGCTCTTAAGTTCCAAACGTAAAAATATCTACCCTATTCCAAGAAATTACAACTGAAAACTTTTCACATGTTAAAGCAAGTGCCTGATTAATGTGTAGTGTTTGAATTTTCCATGATAGTGTTCCAAAAAGCAAAATGAGTTGCAGCCATTGCACTTAATGCCCCTCTCATACTGGGACAGACATACTAAGGGGCATAGTTATACTCTGTTTGTGCCGAATTTGCGTCATTTTTTTAATGCAAATTCATCACAAACTTAACTCCATATGTAAATTTTGATGGTAGACACGTCTACCGTCAAAATGTTGGAGTTTGCACATTTTTTTTATGCGTGAACCTACCTTGCAAGGTAGGCATTCCCATTCAAAAAAATTGTGCTATCCTCATAGCGCCATATATATCCCCCATGCACAAATGATGCAGGGGTGGGATGCGGCCCCAAATAATGATGCTAAGCTTGCTTAGTGCCATTATTTAACGCCTGGGTCAGACCAGGCGTTAGGGGACCTGTGGACCCATTCGATGGTCACACACCATAGAATGGGCCCACCGGTGCCCTTCCCAAGCCCCAGGAACACTCTCACTCACCCCAGAGGGACACCAGAGGATGGGGACACATCCAAGATAAGAAGCAATTTTTTTTGCCTCTAACCAGCCAAGCGTCATTTTTAGATGCAAAACCCCCTTCACCCCTACCACCACCCCTACTCGGCTAGCGTCTTTTTTTAGATGGTAACCAAAACTTAGTGCCGACTGGCCTCATTCTTTGAATACGCTGCCCGGCTCACGTTGTAAATTGATGCAAGCAGGTGCTAAACTTGCGTTAGCGCAGTTTTGCGGCAAAAAGTATAAATCTGGGCCTAAGTTTTGGAGCAATGCAAGCAGTAACCAAGTTTCTGTGCTGTGTTGCCTCAAAGGGTGAGAGGAAAACGGCACCATATCTAGTAATATATAGCGGTGTATTTCTCTTACCCAGTGCTAGTGCATTTTAGTCTGTGATGCACCGACATACACACCCTTACATAATAGTGAAAGGCTGACTCCATTCTGTCAAGCATAGGTGACCCTTCCAGTGCAAAAGGTATTCTTGAATGCCTCTTTGTGTATATTATGCAATGCAGAACACTTGCAAAGATGCAAAAATGTTGAGACTTTTAAAAACGTGTCTAATATTACACCTGCTTTGGCACAAATACTTGTCTACCAATGTTGCAGACAGGGATTTATGTAAAAATCCATGTTTGGTTGCAGAAGAACACTCATGTTTCACCCATTGTATGCCCCCCTAAAGCAAGTTAGGGCATAACACTATATTGTATTACTTTGGGCAAACTTTGAACGAAAATCCTGATTTACACTGGAAATTAAACCCACCACATCACTTCACTCTTGGTTTGTGCCCCATGTGTTTATGAAGGTATATGTTGAAGAGAAGAGTTTCTAAGATGTTTGTGAACTGAACAGTAGTAGAAGACACCATTGGTGATTCTCAAGATCAAAGTTGCATGAATACTATATGTAAACACTGAAGAAGTGGTTATTATAAAACTCACCTGACAACACGTTTCAGATATGTTTTTTTAAACAATTAAGCAGTTTTGAAGATAAATATGTCATGCAGAGAACAACTGCACTGAAATGAATTTTTACTTCTGGAAATATACTGGATAAAGAAAAATTGTTTGTACATAACAAAGTAACTGCAATGAATGATTATATGCTATCTGTTGCTTATAATTTTTGCAGAAATAAAACAATGAAAACTTACTTTTAAGCTTTTTTAAAAACATTTTACAGCTGATAATCTTTTTGCAGCAACAACAAAAATGTCTTTGGACCCAGATATGACACCATCAATAGGCCCAGGGGTTCAAAATGAAGGGGGAAAATGCACTTAGGGACCGCATATTATGCCAAGTTTTTTGGAATTTTATTTTGTGAAAATCCATCAAACAGTGCCAAAGTAAAGTTGGTAGCAACACAAAATATATACATATAATATATATATGTATTTTACCTACCTGTAATCACCAGCAGGTAGTTATAGTCAGGACCTTGCTTTCATAGGAAAAGCATTTTTTGTTTTGCCAATAACTTTGGGGCCGTTTGACAAATCTTCACAAAATTTTCACAACAAGTTTGCCATTCACTTCACCTGCTGTCTTGAAAGTTTTGCAGTGATTCATCAAGCAGGGGCCAAGAAAAATAGGGTCCCAAAATGCTTTTTCCCCATGCAAATTTCCAAAGGAATTTTAGACACGATTACAGCCCGAACCACTGGCTGAAATTACACCAAATTTTGCAGAAAGGTAGCTGTTGGTCCAGAAAGTGCCCTTTTTTATTTGGTGTAAATCTGTTCTGTAGTTTTTGGAGATATTAAAAGAAAACAAGATTTGTAGATCTAGAGGCGTGAAAGATTTGAAAATCTCCCAATCTCATGAAGAGATCTGATTGGCTTCCAAATCTTCAACCAGGAAGTGTGTTCAGCCATTTTGGGACTCGGATTTCAACTGAGTCCAAACAGAAATATAAAGAAAAGAAAAAGGGGCAGGGTAGGAATACCCTGACCCCCAAGCCATGGTACTGGGGTCCCCCGGGACGAAATTGCAGAAGATTCCTGAATCTGCATCAAAAATAAAAAAACAAAAACAAACAAGCGCAGTCTCCGTGCTTGTATACAGAAAAGCCCATTGGTGGGACAGCTCATGGGGCCACCCTCCAAAGGCTGTTTATACCCCCCGGGGACCACCATGTTCAAGGGGCTTTATTAATAAATGGGGGGAGGGTGCACGGGCCCTCCTCAATTGGGCTGACTACGCGCAAGGGACCACCACCACCTCCCTGTGGTTAAATTCACACTAATGAGGGGGGCCGCTCAGATCCCCCAGGTCCCAGGGACCATCACCTACATGGAGTCACGTGGCGCCACTCCCACTTTACAATATATACATCGTCCCAGGGAGCTGGTGGTCCCCGGGGCTCAGTGAGCCCAATGAAGGTAGGATCTGCATGCCCCTGCTCACATTTCTTAATAAAACTAAAAAGAGCCCTTCCAGCATGTTCAGTATTACCCTAATGCCCCAAGGACCTGTCCCACCCGGTGGCTTTTCCGTATAAAAGCACAGGAGTCTGCGCTTGTTTTCTTTCAATGTTTTCAGCAGATTAGTGAATCTGCCGCAAATTCTGGGACAATTTTTTTTAAAAATGCATTCTTACCCAAGCAGGGTCCCAGGGGGAACCGAGCACCAAGGCTAGGCAGACAGGTTATTCCTACCCTGCCCACTTTTCCTTTATTTCCCAGGCCATGCCTGGCACGGGGTTGACTACTTAATGGGGTTTTGAACATAGAGCCTGGCTGCAGGCCAGACCCTGCAGCAAACTCCCACCATGCATGGCTGAAGCCATACGTGGCACGGGTTGGGATAATATATGGGGTAGGTTAGGTTATGTGGCTAATTCCTGCAGCACACAGCCAAAGCTGTAGGCCGTGCATGGTGCGGGATTGGCTGGTTACAGGGGGTAGGCTGCTGGGCCTGGCCGCAGGCATGCCTAAGGTAACTAGAACTCGTACCCTCACCATGCACTGATTATAACCCCACATATTTCATCACTAATGACATCTTTGATAACATCATTGATGCCTTGGACAAAAAACAATGTATTTGAAGTTTCCTTTCTCCTGACTTCTAAACTTGAAGCCATCGCCCTTTGTAAAGCTATTGGTGTTCATTCGGATCCTGGTGGTTTTGTGACCGCCAGGGTTAATGTGGTGGTATCACTGCCAACAGGCTGGTGGTGAAGACTGCCACATCATGAGTGTGTTGGGATGGCTGCTGCCAACCCGCCACAATTCCACTCATACTGCCATGACGGTATGAACCGCTGAGCCGAAGATGTTCATCTCCGACCCGAGGGTCCACAGAGGACCCCCTGTGTTATTATGAGCCGGACTACTGCCTTGGTTTCAGCAACAGTAGCACTGCCACGAAAACCATGGCGGTAGGGCTACCGGTGCCAGGGAAATCATTACATGTCACCCGTAGACAGCTCTTCCATCCCCCCAGCAAGCACCTAACACCCAAACCCCCTGCAGTCACAGCACCCACCAACCCCCTACTCACATAGCACCCTCCACCCCCCACTTACATGATGCCCTCTACCCCCTACTCACATAGCGCCACACTACCTACATGACACCCATCCTACTCACATAGCACCTCCCCTACTTACATGACACCCCCTCCCCGCATCCATACACGCATTCACTCAAACTTACACACATTCAGGCATGCATACACACAAACATTCAAACATGCATACTCACATGCATACACACTGACATGCAGACATGCAATCACTTCAACATTCATACGCGCTTTCACTCACATGCATACAATAACGCATACACCACAACACTAGCAGTCACATTTACACATGCACACACACATTCATACACACATGCAGACACCATACACTCACACACAACACCGCTCAGTCTCCCACCCCACCTGACTTACCTTGTTCGGTGAGGAGGTCGACCATCAGGGAAGGGGCGCTGCCACCGCCGGCACTGCCCCACCATAAGGACACCGCCAGGCCATATTAATGGTCTTAATATGGCTGGCGGCGTCCTACTGGCGGGGCAGTGCAGGTGGAAGCAACTCCAGAACGCCACCGCCCTCCAGCATGGCTACTGCCGGATATCCACCTACAGTGTGGCAGAAATCCGGCAGTACCCATTATAGGGTGGGCAGAAGACCGGCAGCACTGGCAGTCTTCTGGCACCCGTGGCTTTGGCGGTTTCGCTAAGAGACCGCCAAAGTCCTAATGAGGGCCATTGTGCCTTGAATGTATTGGTGCATAGTTGCTGCTGGAAAGAGCGCACTAGATGCCAATTATCTGCAGCTCTGTTCCCACCACCATCACATAGTCCCCCCAGTCAACAGCAAAAACCCAAGCATCATTAGAGTGTTTACTGCGTACTCTGAAAGGCTGATGGTCAAGTCCTCCAATGTAAGTGCAGGCTAGCATTTCAGCGGGGTAACCCCTCTGTCCCCGTGTGCTCACCCCATACTCGGCCATCCATGCGAAATGCCAGTCTACTTCTGCACAGAACTGCAGATTCAATGTAAATGGGTGTGACTGGTTTCCAAACACCCCAAGCAAACAACATACAAGTAATATGTTTGTGTATATCGGCCAAAAACAGTTCTCACTCTGCTGTAGCGTGCCAAACCGCAAACATATAATGCACTCATGTATCTTGGGTCAAGCAAAGTTTTCACTCTACTGGTGTGGCTGTTCCAAAGACGATGTAGTCAGCCCCCGTACTTGCAAACAACAACACAGCCTTAAAGTATTAGAGACCCATAGCTGTGGTGCAAGAATCTAGGCTGGGCTCCGGTCTCATGCCTAACATTCCTCCAACTCATAAAGAATACTTGGACACCCTTTTGCTGCTAAATTATTCTTTATTGTGACAGCTTACCTTGATGCATTCGGTCAAAGCTTTGATCAAGGGTCCACCGGGACTGATGTATGGTAACAAGCTCTCTCATGGGTGCACCCAGTTCTTATTTTATTTTTGGTGCCAGTATGGTTATCATGCCAAATGTATCTCCACCAATATTCTTTGCTAAATATGCAGCTCCCTGCATACAGGAGCAATATTTCATTTGTTCCCCTGCCCACACAACAGCAGACAGGGGAAAGGATGAAAACTCTGCTCTAAGCAAGCAGAAGAAGTCTCATGCTCTCCCTTTCTGGGAGCAGAGTTAGTGTTTGCTTTTGCTTGGAGGGAGCTGCTGTCAGCTCCCTCCAAGCAAAAGCAAACAGCTATCTTCCGAGTGTTGGCAACTCAGGGGATAGCAGGAGTCAGCTCTAAGGGGGGGCGGTCCCCAGGAACATTAATGGCTCCAGGAGGAGGGGGCTGCATGGCACCCACTCTTTTAATTGGCACGGGCCGGCCCTGGGAGGGCATGGTCCCAGGGGCCATATATGGCCCGGATGGTGGGGTCATGCAACCCCTCCTTCTATATTAAAAAAAGTTATTGGTCCAGGGGAGGTGGTAGTCCCCAGGGCCTGGAGGGTCCACAGGGCCCACTCATTCCTTAACTAATATGTAGCCCTAGGGAAGTGGTGCCCCCCCCCGGCCCGGGGGTTCTGTTGAGCCCCCCTATTCATCTTATCTTTTAGCCCCGGGAGGTTGTGGTCCCTGGGACCTGGGGGGGGAGTCAGTGTGACCCCCTGCATATTTATGACATTTTGCCCCAGAGAGGTGGTGGTCCTCTGGATTTTTAGCGTCTTAGGAGGAGGGCCCCATGTGCCCAATCCTCATTTTCAGTAACTAACTATGCCCCCAGGACCAAGCCCCTCCGGGGGCAATATAAAAGCAAGCCTAGGTTGACGCTTCCCACCACCTCCTGGGTGGGGACTGGAATTTGGCCTGAGATGCTATATTTGATAATACAGGTAGAATAGATGTAGGCAACAACACTGACAGGGCTCTGTTGGGGGACATATTGTCAGACCATGGCCTATGAACATTGGCGTTTCTCACATCTGACTGTCTGAGAATACACCTTCATATCATCAGTCCATGGCACCCAGTCTAGCTTGGACTATTTTTTAACCACACACAGAACTATTGCCCTGGTCTGAGAGTCCCGGATACTAGAGGCTGCTTTATCGGACCACTCCCCTGTCCTACTTGCCTTGGACCTGGGACTTGCCATCCCATTTCGTAAACACGACGCCTGAACCCTCGCGGTACCGCACACCACAGGGCAAGGACCAGCTATGCTCCCACGTCTCTACCTACCTGAACACTACTAAAGGGTCAGTCTCCTTCCTCAAGGTCATGTGGGCCTCTGCAAAAGCAACTAAACAAGGCCAGATCAATACTGACGCTGCCGTCGTCAATGCCCAAAGACGCTCCAGACAAAAAGACCTTGAGGTCATGATAGCGGCACATACCCATGAATATACTATGACCACTTCCCACACGTTGGCCACCTTGAGCAGGCCCCACCAGAACTCACGTCCTTGTACACTTCCCAGGTGGAATATACTCTTCAGAAGATGAAAGGGAGACACTATGAACAAGGTGTAAAGGCCAACTCTGCCAGCAAGGAGCTTTACTTGCCATCCCGGCCATTGAGACCATGGACGGCACAAGCCTCATTTTGCCACAGGCCAGTGAATTTGGGAACTTCTATCAGGCTCTATACACCCCTGAAACTGAGGTGAATCTCACCCAACTTGTCAGGATTTTTGCAAAGGCCCATTTACCTGGCCTCATCGCCGATGGCTGAGGTCTACTAGAAGGGGAAATAAGCAAAGAGGAGATAGCTCTGGCAATCATCAAACTCCCTTACCACAAGCCCCCTGGGGAGGACTGATTCCTGGTGGAATTTTACAAATGGTCAGGAGAAGAAACTGTGAGTTAACTATACAAGGCCTTCCAAGGAGAGAAACATAAGGGTTCCCTGAGCCCCACCCCTAACCGGGCATCCATAACAGTCCTGCCAAAGCAGGGAAAAGACCCTTTACTTTGTGGTAGCTATAGGCCCATCTCTCTCCTCAACAGGTAGATTAAGATTATGTCAGGAGTCCTGGAGGCTCACCTCAGAAGGTGAAACCATCCCTCATACATCATACTCAGGTGGGCTTTGTGCCTG
Organism: Pleurodeles waltl; assembly: GCF_031143425.1. Classification (NCBI taxonomy): domain Eukaryota; kingdom Metazoa; phylum Chordata; class Amphibia; order Caudata; family Salamandridae; genus Pleurodeles; species Pleurodeles waltl. Next base: position 497,705,959 of record NC_090440.1, read on the forward strand.
GATGGTTATCCAGAACCCATCTCCGTACCCTAGCGCACATCCTCTGGTCCACCAAAGACCTGCAAGAAGAAGCCCTAACCCTCTGCCTGGATCATCAGGATTGAGTGATGGTACCTGTTTGGGACCTTGCAATGCTTCGGCCTGGGGGATGACTTCATAAACAAAGTCCGCTGGCTTTATGATTCACTCACAGAGCACGTAAACTGTGGGGGACACCTCTCTGACCCATTTCCCATAAAACGTAGAACCCGACAAGGCTGCTCATTATCACCCTTGCTTTTCCTATTGGTTGTTGAACCACTGGCAACTTCCATGTGGCAGTCCCCACTCATTTCTGGAATCCTCATCCCAGGCGGCCAGTCCACAATCGATCTCTATGCTGACGATATATTGCTCACCCTCACAGTCCTCACCCATTCCCTCCCAGCGCTACGAACCATCCTTATCGATTTTGAGACACTGTCGGGCTACAAAATAAATTAGGACAAAAGCGATGTGCTACCTTTGTCCCATGTGACCACATGTACGGCTATAGTGAATTTCCCAATACACTGGAAACAGTCATCCTTGAATATCTAGGGCTCCATATTAATAGAGGCCTGGAACACATGCTGGCAGACAACCTTGACCCTTTGCTTATCCGTACAAAATGGGACTTCGAGAAGTGGTCCCGCCTGGGTTGATCCCTGTGGGGGAGAGTACAGGCTGTACGCATGGCAACCTTGACCTGATATACCTATATCCTTGGTATGCTGACCCTACTGTTCCCACTCCCCAAGTTACAAGAAGTGGGCAAATGCATGTTTTCCTTTGTATGTGGGTCATTACAGCCACGCATATCCATTGCAAAACTCATAGCTCATCACACATGTGGTGGCCTGGGCTTACCCTCACTGGAACACTATGCAATGGCCCTTCATTTCTCCCAGCTTACCTACATGCTCCCTGGGATCCTAGACCCCAGATGTGGGTATTGACAGAACGCACCCTGTTACGGGGTCCCCAAGGACTCAACCTACTCTATGGTGCCAGGGACGCTATGGTACGCCCGGCCAATCCAATGATACAAGCCACGTTGAAATCTTGGCGCTGAGCTCACCATCTCCTCAGGGTGGATCATCGTATTTATAGCCATGCACCAATCTGGGGTAATGCCAGTTTGCAAATCAGGGGTGAGGCAGTTGACTGGGACAGTTGGAGATCGGTGGCCATTTTGCATCTGGATCAGCTTTGGATAATAGGGGTCTTAAGTCCTTTGCAGCCCTCCATGATGAGTTTCGTCTCTCAAGACAACAATCGTGGCGGTATCTACAACTTCAACATTGCCTCAATTGTCATATGGGTGCTCGCCCGTGGACTCTTTCAGTCCTCTCCTGTGCTCTCCTACCTCAAGACCTGGGGTATCTTCGGGGAGTAATGTCTGGCATTTACAACCTGATCACTCGTCATTTATTCTTCCTGCCTTTTTTAACCATCCTCCATAAGCGATGGCAGAGGTGACTGCAGGTGGCCTATGAAATGGAGGAGTTGGCTGATCTACTGGAGGCAAGTAACCGTTTTGTGCAAAAGGCTCGGATGAAATCTTGCCTTTCCAAAACCCTACATGACTGGTATTGGATACCCCTGAAACGTAGAGCTGCAGGACTTCTACCTCAGGTGAACTGCTGGTGTTGTGCTCATTCCCATTGTGACTTGCTCCACATCTTTTGCTATTGTCCATCCATTCAAACCTCTTGGGACACAATGGGAAACACGATCAGAGAAACCATTCCAATCCCGTCCCCTCTCTCCCAGATGCTGATCATTCGACATGACATGACATGAGTGAGGTCCAAAACCTCTCTCGTCCACAAACCCATCTACTGCACACGGCACTAGCCACAGCCAAGACATGCATCCTCCGACACTGGCTCAACAATGCCCCCTCCTATTACGAATTGCTCACGGCGATGTATCAAACGGCCTCCCATGAACAAATCATATATAACCTACAAGACAGAATGGAGGTCTTTCTTCAAACCTGGGCCCTTTTCCTTAATGATAAAGAGCAATAATCACAATCTGCCCATCCCCTATGCTTTTTCTTATCTACCTGAATGTCCTCCCCTCCAAGCCTTAATCGCTTCTCTTAAAGACCATGTCCATGTGCAACGGTGTACTCGAGTATCTCCCCTTTCCACCCCCCTTGTACATCCCCCCACCACATACCAGACTACCCCACACCTATTCCTATCCAGCATTCTCTGTACCCCCTCCCTCCTTCCTTCCCCCTTTGCCCCCCACCCCCTCCGGTTGCCCTTCGTCCCTTTTCCCTCTTCGCCTTCTTCACATTCTCCCCCCCATGGCACTAGACACAAGCACCTCGCAAATGATCATGCCTTACTCCCCCCAGCATCAATGCAGCTCCTTAACTGTCTTTTGATGTGCTCTGCTGTTCTCCCCAGGGAGGTACCTTTGCCTCATCTGCTCTGTATTGTGATACATGTGTTGACCATTAAAGAATTGGAAAACAAAATCACTTTGAAATTGGCAAATATTCACAAATTGTTCTGTGAATTTTACAAAAATGCATATTTGCCCTGGTGGGGTCCTAGGAGGACCCCTGGACCAAGGCCAGTGGGTGAAAGTATGCCTGCCCTGCCCCTTTTATTTTTTTGTGTTATTTTTGGGACTCAGCTGAAGCTTAGCCCCAACATGGCTTCCAACACTTCCTGGTAGAAGTGTTGGCAGCCAATCAGATCTCTGCACATTATTGGGACTATTAGCAAATTATTTGTGCTTCTTGATACAGAGACCTAACAAAAAGCTACATATCTGCCAAATTTGGTGTAATTTCGGCCAGCGGTTTGGGCTGCAGACGTGTCTAAATAGTCTGCAGGAATAAACATAGGAATTGCATTTTTTAGACCCCTTACCTTTTTCTCGGTGGACTAAGTCCCGGAGGCATTTTAAAATAAAGGGGTGGGAGTGCATGGTGTCACCCATCATGGGGCATTTTGATGATATTGGTGCGAGGTTACCTTAGGGCACGAGTTATAGTTACTTGAGATAACTATAACTATAACAGGTGAATTTCTATGGTTTTGTACGTTTAACTATAACGTCCCTGAAACCTTTATTTTTTTCAGTGAATTTCTATGTTTTTTTTTAAATTCTATTTCCTATCTATAACGTCCCTATAACCTTTAATTTTCACAGTGTGTTTCTTAGGGCTAGATGTAGCAAAGGGGTTTACCCATTCTATGTCTATGGGAAAATGTGTTCGTACATATGGCCCATAGTTTTTTAGTTTGTTTAATGCATAGTAATTTTTATTACTACACATTAATACAACCATTGCCATGCACAGCCTTAGGCCATGCACAACAGGGGTTGTCCACAGGGCCTTTGGCCAACCTCCAATAAGCACCCAACCTTACACCTATGCATAGCAGGGGTTGCCCGCAAGGCCTGGCCTCCAGCCATTCCCAACAGCCATCCCTCCTAACCACTCAACCCTATTCTGCACTCAGCCCTTTGGCCAAGTGCGGCAGGAGTTGGCCACAGCCTATCTCTCTGAGAATAGGTGTAAGATGATGAATCTGGGGTGAGAGTGGTTGTGAGTATCTCTGTCTGGGTGTAAGTGTGCATCAGTGTTTTAGTGGGGGTGTGTGTCTGTGCAGGTCTGTGAGTGGCTGCATAGGGTGTCAGTGGGTCTGTGAGTGGGTATGTGTTTATTTGGCTCTGTGAGAGGGTACCTGAGTGGGTCTGTGACTTTGTGCACAAGGGTCTGACTGGGGCTGTGAGTGGGTGAATGAGGGTCTGAGTGGGTCTGTGAATGGGTGCGTGAGTGTCTGAGTGGGTCTGTGAGTGGGTGTGTAAGGGTCTGAGTGGGTGTGTGAGTGGGAGAAAGAAATTGAAAAAGAGAGAGAGAGAGAGGGAGGGAGAGAGAGAGAGAAAGGAAGGGAGAGAGATAGTTTTTAGGCTTTGAAGGATGATGTACTTAGAATGAGATATTTCTGCACAAATAGAAAAGAAAAATGTATTTGTCAATTAAAAAGAGTAAGATCACCTTTCAGTATTAGCCTTAAAGATTTGCAGTTGAAAATAAATTAAAGGAGGGAACTGACTACACCTGGAGTCAAACCCTCAACTCTCAGTGTGAAGGTCTGTGACCTTCACCAATAGGCAATATGTGTTTTGTTTTACAATTGTTTTGCCCTTTACAGGCTACCTGGGACCGCAGGCCGCCCCTGCGGTCCCACCCAATTGTTTTTTGTTCATTTTTACCTTTTACAAGCTTTCTGGGAACTCGGGGAACTTTAAGGCTTCTCTTGTGGTCCCAGCTGGCTCCCGCATCCTGTGTGAGCGGGTATAGCTCCAGCAAGCAAGGAGCTGCTTTTAGTAGCAGCTCCCTTCTTGCTGGAGCAATGTTGTCATCATTTGTCACTGCATGAATATCTGCATGTAGGGAAGACAGATGAAAACGCTGCTTTCTGACAGCAGAACCTGTTTGACAGATCCAGCTGTCAGAAAGCAGAGTTATGTTTGCTTGTTGGGAGCAGTCAGTTCCCATCAAGCAAAAGCAAACAGCTATGTCTCGGGGGAGGGCACCCCAGGACTTATCAGGAGTCAGCACTGGGGGGTGGTGGTCCCCAGGCCTATAAGTGGCTCCTCAAGGGGGGCCCTCTCCAATGTGGAAAAAGCCCCAGGGAGGTGGTGGTCCCCGGGTCTTGGGGGTCCGAAACAGACCTCCTTTAAATTTTTTACTATTTGGCCCGGGGATTTGGTGGCCCTGTGGCTGCAGGGGGCTGCACGGCCCACCGCACCATATTACTTAAAAGCCCTGGAGCGGTGGAAGTCCCCGAGGCTCTGAGGGAGGCCGTCGGACTTCTACCACATCTGAAAATCATTTTGCCCCGAGGAGGAGGTGGTCCCCAGAGTGCTGGGGGCCGTGCACCACCCCACACCAAATTTTGTAAATGCCCTGGGAAGGTGGTGGTCCCTGGGGCGGTGGGGGGCCAGGAGGCCCTCCTATTTAGAAAAAAACAATGCCCCCGGGACCTGGCCCACCCGGGTGCCTATTAAAAAACAAGAGCAGGAGTCCATGCTTGTTTGTTTGAAAAACTTTTCCCACAAATTTGCAATGTTGTTGCGATTTTGCAGTATAAATTGAAAGAAAAAAATGCTTTTCTGCCCTGGTAGTGGGGGGGGGGATCTCTTTGGTACTCCAGCAACAGAGCTAGGGGGTCAGGGTGTCCCTGCTTTGGCCCACTGATTTTGTTACACTTTTTTGTGGGACTCAGCTCAAGCTGACTCCAAAGGTGGCTGCTAACACTTCCTGATTTGAAGTGTTGGTAGCCAACCAGAGATGTACATTTCCAAGCACAAGCTCGTCATTGTTTGTGAAGTCTTCTAATATATACAAATTTGGGTATCCTTAAATTTTTCAAAAACTACTGAATGGATTTACACCAAATAAGTCAAAGAACAATCTGCATACCGAAAGCAAGCTTTCTGCAAAATTTGGTGTGATTGCACCCAGTGGTTCGGGCTGTAGTCGTGTTCAACGGCCCTTTGGGAATTAACAAACACCCTTATTTCTTCACCCCAGCTTGACAGATCACTTCAAAACTTTGCATGCACAACGAAAATCACCAGGGTACTTTCTTTGGAAAAATTTGTGAAGATTTTCAAAAGGTGCCAAATATATGGGCACGTCAAAAAATGGAGAAAAAAAAGGACCTAGTTTCCATAGGAAGAACTTTTTTTTTGTTTTGCAAATAACTTTGGCGCAGCTTGACAAATCTTTACAAAATGTTCAAACCTTATACTTTGGTCAGTTCATCTGCTGCCCTGAAAGATTTGGGGTGATCTGCCAAGTGCGGGCTGAGGAAAAAGGGGGTCCAAAAACTATTTTCCGCATTAATTTTCCCACAGGGTTTTTAGACACGCCTACATTCCAAACTGCTGATCATAATTACTCCAAATTTGGCAGGAAGCTAGATCTTGGTACGCAGATTGTCGTTTTTGTGATTTATTGTAAATCTGTTAAGTAGTTTCTGAGATATTTGAATTAAAAAATATAGATATATAGTGATGCGGATCCTCTGAGGTTCTGTACCCGCAGATCCGGGAGAAAGCAAGGCCCTGTTTGGCTGGAAGCAAACGGATAGAAAAATTGTGACCACCATTTTGAATGAAAACACACTTAAAGGGCCAGTATACAGGTATCCTGACCCCAAAGGACACACAAAGGGGTCTCTTAGGGACCCTATCATGGGCAATACATGGCCCATTTATTTTGCCTGATCCGTGGATCCAGGGATCCACGGCTGGATCTGTGGATCCACAGATCTGCAAATTAACAGGTGTTAAAAAACACGGATCCACAGATCTGCAAATTAACAGTTGGAAAAACACACCCACTGCGTCCAAGCTTATGCTGCACACGGCTGAAGGCGGTGTGCAGCTTAGGTTTGGGTGCATGCAGGAGGGATGGCCATCAGGCCTGGCCATAGGTAAGGCCCTGCAGCCAAACCGCCACTGTGTATGTCCAAAGGCAGTGGGGAGCAGGGGGTTGGGTTGTTATAGGTGTTGGCTGCAGGCCAGGCCATGTGCTTAACCCCCACTGTGCACAGCTGTAGGTCGTGAGCGGTGGTGATTGGAATAACGTATAGTAATGAAAATTACTTTACTGTAAAAAAAAAAGCAAATCACTGAAAAAACAAAGGTTACAGTTGCTTGAAATAACTCTAATAGGTGAATTTCTATGGTTTTGAACCTGTAAAATGTGAGCCTAACTATAACGTACCTGTAAACTTTGGTTTTCCATGTTTTTTAAATTCTATTTCCTAACTGAAATGTCCCTGTAACCTTTGTTTTTTTCAGTGAATATATATCACTGCAGTTAACTATAACTGCAGAATTCTAATGTTTTTTTTGTTTAAAACAGTATGTTTTAAGTGACAATTTCATCTAACTATGTCACTTTAAAATGTGTGTTATTTTTCAATGAATTTCTGAGTTTTTTTTTAAAAGCAACGTTTGATATTATTACTATATTTAATTATAGCATCACTTTAACCTTGTTTTTCTCAGTGAATTTCTGAGGTTTTCTTTTTAAAGTAAAGTAGTAAAGTATTACCATACCTAACAATAATGTTTTTTTACCTTTGGTGTTTTAGTGAATTTCTGAGCTTTTTTAACCCAAACTAATGATAGAAATGTTTTCATTTTAAGTAAGTAGATCTAATGGCCTTGCCAAAGGGTCAGAAATCCAAAATCTTAAAGATTGGTCTGTTGGCTTTATTGTGAGTCAGCAGTTCAACATGCAGAAACCAGACGTATTGCCTTTTTCATTAAATCATCAAAATATTATATCAACAGTTATAATCTAATACATTCCTGTGTACATACATATTGTTACAAAAATAATTTAAATAAAGCATTTGAACTAGAAAAAGCCCAAAACATGTCTTAGAGGCATTCTTTAACCTTTTTCAGGCCACCAAATTTAGCCATACACCCAACACAAGGGGTCCCTGGACCCCAGCTAAAGAGCATACAGCTCCAGCTTGAAGTGCTTTAATGAAAATCCATCAAGTTCTCCTGGAGTTGTGTATTAAATGACAGATGAGTTTTACTGCAACGTTTTTAAATATTCTTAGGTGAGCTGCTGCACTACTGTGTGAATCGAATTTTTCAAATATATAGCCCTCGCATTGCATTATGGGGCACTCTCTAATGGAAGCAGGTGAATGTAAATGAGCAGCTACTTTGCATATTTCACAACGTTTCTGCTTCTTCCTTTGAATACAATTTTATTTTGCATTTGGGTGCCCCAGTCCCACCTGGTACAACCAACAACCTAAAAATGGTGGGGTGCACAGGGGAGCATGGTCCTTGTGACCTCATTGACTCCCATTCCAGCACCCATTTTGGGCACCGGTGGGAGCTGACAATTTTCTTTTTGTTTTTGGTGGGTGCCCCAGTTCCACCCAGGGCACCCTTAACATTGCCAGCCATGGTCCTGTGGGGGAAGACCCATGGGCCCTGACACTCATCTTGGGTGACATGGCAGCCAGCTTTACTTATTTGTTTCCACTTGGGAGCAGTTTTTCATTTGCTTCCGGTGGGAGAGAGAAATGTATAGTGTCCTGGGAGATCAGGTTCCCAGGACACTGTTCCCCATCCATCTACATGGATGGGGCTCCTGGGGCTGTTGTATGGCTCAACATCCCAATCACCAAACACCTCTTCCAGCCCCTGGGGATGTGGTTCCCTAAGCCATTCTATGCTTGGAGGGGGGGAAATTGTCCCTTTGACAAAAAAATACTTCTGCCCCAGGACTTAGAAATTACATCAGCCACAGTGGATGGAGGCCCTGGACCTACAAAAAGGATCAGGGAGGGGGGCTCACTCCCACTAACAAAAAAAAAAAATGCACCAATTCGCCCTGGCCCACCCAAGGGTATTTTATTTGAAAGTACTACTGGATGAGAAAAAGAAAAAAGAGAAAAATAAGAATATGGTAATTAAATTCACATTGTAGCTGGATGGTAACTAATTTCTATAATAGTTAATGAGTTCATTAGTTACAACCACTAACAAAATTACTCAGCCAGTGTATACAGCCAGCTCCTCATCTCTTTAAACTATTCTGATATTTTGTGTCCAATTCCAAAATCAAAGATGATTCCAAGATCCATAGTTTCTTTTGGTGATCTCCTCCCAATACCATTGGCGGAATCATATCAAAAGCAAACAATTGAAGAAGGTCAAGTTTACTAATGTGATTATCTGCAAAATGTTTTGCCAGTTGATATGTTATGTCCTGATTTTCTATGGTGCATAGATGCTGCAGCACCTTTTTGCATAGTAGGAACAATGTGAAATAATGACTTTCTGCTTATTTTCTCTTTCTTTTTCCCCTTATTACTATGTTGTCTGTTCTACTTATTTGATAGTGATATTCTCATGATTCAATGTGTACCATGAATCGTGTAAGGTGAGTTAAAGGATCTTGGGGATTGTGTTGCCCAAACCTGAACAAGTAAGTTGATGAAGCCAATGACAGAGAGGTTACAAGCTACCACTAATATCCCTATATAAATACATAGTTGTGCCAAAATATTACAGGTGGTTCATGTAATTGATGGACAAGACTTGCAGTCTGACACAGTGGGCAGTACTTAACAGCATCATGCCCAAATGGACAGTATGAAAAATATAACACCCTAGGGCATACTATATGGGGATGGATGCAGTTTATAAACTCTATATACTACTTAGCTCATCTCCTTTGAATATGATGTATTTGGGTACTTATTATTTGATGTCCATGGTAGTATGCTTAAAGGGACTCTCCTTAGGGGCAGTTGTTCAGATATAAGCCCAAGGCTGTCACCACAATCAGTATGGATAAAGTGTGCCCACACAACTGTTAGGATATACTGCCTCATATTATTCAGATACAACATTCGTTATTGGTAATTCTATTTTAGAAATAACCTACCAGATTGTGACTGTATATCTTGGAAGGTCAGCCATGGATAATTTGAAATAGAAGCACAATGGATTGTTATAAACATGCTGATAAAACATACCAGTGTTAAAAGATGTAATTATAATGAAGCATGTTTACAAATTAATTTTATTGTTTACTTGCCATCTTTTCCAGCAGATAGAAATTTCCATTTTCCACATGAATATGCAATAAAATTTGTTGAAATATATTAGAATATATTGATGACTATTGGCCAGTTAAGGTTTGTGCTGGAGGCAATCTTACCTAGACTGCTATTGACATAGATTCTTTGTGAGGTGAAACATGTTACAACATTTAGTTTCTCAAATCGATGCCTGACAAAAGGACAATTGACACATTTGCCCCTATAAGCGTATTGGTAAATGTAGTTCTATAGCTGCTGTTCATCTTGAGATCATTAGTTCTGCTATTTCGATGTTTGACTTCATTCATTACCTCCTGGGAGAGAAATATGGCAAGATTCTATCTTGTGTTATTTTGCCAACACCAGGGTAGTGTGAGATGAATTCAGGGCAACATTTTGTTTCTACCAACTATTCTTGTTAGGTGAGAATTAATATACTTTCCACTAAATAGTTTATGAGAAATGCAGTTTCAAAAGCCTCACCATTAGGAAACTGCCAAATTATGAGTAGGGGTGTGCGGGGAGCTCCGCTCGACTGGCAGACCTAATGGAGTTTTTGGAACTTTGCACTCCGCTTGGAGCACAAAGTGAGTAAAAAAACTCCGCAAGCCCTGCCAGTGGAGCAGAGCTCACCCGGTGCATGCTGCAGCCCATTATGGGCTGCACAGCACAAACTCAGACTGTCTGAGCTCGTGCTGTGCAGGCCACAACTGGGTTGCAGCATGCAGCAGAGCACAGGGGGAGACAGCTGCTGCAGGGAGAGGCTCATCACCGTTGGATGGCGAGGAGAGGAGAACCCCGGGAAGATCCAGGTAAGTCCTTGTCTCTTTTATCGTTGCTTGTGCACACTGGTGCACAAACAAGGACTGAAATGGCAGCTTTCGCTTCTTATGGCCTTGGTCTAAATTCAGGGCCATAGGCAGTCAAAGCTGATGTTTCAGTCCTCTTGTGCACTGGCCTGTCCTGTGTGCAGTGCAGGCCGGTGCACAACAGGCCTGGTAACTTTTACTGCCTAGGCCACTGCAGTAGGCAGTGAAAGAAAGTTGCCATTTCAGGCCTCTTGCACACTGGCCTGGCCCCTGTGCACTGCACACGGGCCAGGCCAGTGTGCAAGAGTTGTGCAAGATGCCTGAAATGCCATCCTTCGCTGCCTGCGGCCCTCTCCTGAATGTGCCTGATCTCAAAAGCGCTAAGCAGGGTCGGGTCTGGCTGACCAGGCCCGACCCTGCTCAGCACTTCCAAGTTCGGGCACATTCAGAACTCTGTGGGTCACTGAACTCCGCCTCCGCGGAATTCCACAGAGTTTTTTCAACTCCACAGAATTCTGCTGAGTCAGACTCCGTGAACTCCCCCCAGGCATAATAATGAGTTGCATTCTAATGTTTTTTTTTTATCACAAATATTAAGGTAGTTCCTTGAATCGGTGGTCTCAAATTAAAGTTTGTGGAATATTGACTCAATTAGGCACCACTTGAAATTAAACAAAAATAGTGAAGCCAGATCCTAATTTTTTTTTAAGATAATAAATTTGAAAAAACAACAAATAATGTTGGAGAAAGGAGCATTTTCCATTTATCTAATATGGGATTCTCAGACCAGAGCAACAGAAGATTTTTGTTGCAGAGAGCATTGCACAATAAAGCCTGTGTCCTGATGGTGGTAGGAGGGGAGTCCACAGGAGCAGATTTTTCCCCCAATGGTAGGTGTCCAGGATGATGGTCAGGTGTCTGGGGTGGCTGGAGAGTGGGCCTAGACCTGTGGGCAACCAGGGAAAGTACCTGTTGCAGAATATCCTCACTGACATCTAGGGAGTTTCAGTATGACACATTAATCTCATATACAGGTAGGCATGCCGGGCAATAACATAATGCAACTATTGTTGGTGGTGTTAATGTATGATCTGGGTGTCATTATTGTGTGAGATTAAGTGAAGTCCCTGGGTCTGAATGATGATTGCCTGAGGAGCCATGTACAAGTACAACTGAGTATGGCTGAGTGAAGATGTTAGCAGATCTATCTGCAGAGAAGTGTCTTGGGATCTGAGGGAATGGAGTGAGCTTGAGATGTTGCATATTTTCAATTGTGATGGTGGCTATCCCCTTCAGAGACAGCTGTCAGTACCTACTGTTCCGGACTCTGTAGATGAATGTGTGCTAGGAAGCTACTGGATTTCACACAAAAATTAGAGTATGGTGTATACATGTCTTTGCCCATTCCTGCAGTGTAGTAAGGTTGTTTGCTCTGCAGAGTTATGTAGATGTGTGGCTACTATGACCTCAAGGCTACATATTTTGGTACAATTGCATGCAAGACAGTACAGCAAGGCATAATGGTGTGTTTTACTGAGTGAAGGCATAGTGCAGGATAATTTGTAAAACAAAAAACATAACATGAATTGGACACTGCTGTGGTGTAATTGGTGGCTGGAGAAAATGCTAGCATCCTGGTGACATGGTGCAATGGTCTGAGCAGTGGTGTAAAGAAGCAAATGTAACATCTGTTTAGGCACAAGCCAGAAAACTGGGTAAAATGTAAAATGGGCAGTTTACGTGCATTCACTCTTTCATGCAGGGCAGGTCAGCAAGCTGCTGAGCTGTGTTGCATGTGTGTCCTTAATCAAATAGCCCCTCTTGTTCATACTGAGGTTGTGTGAACAATGTTAAGTTATTGCCATGTGACAGGCAATAATAGTCTAACATGGCCTCATCCACGTCTAGTACCATATGTTCCACATATCCGTTTGTACTTTAAATTGTAAACATTATGTCAGAATGTCACAAAAAATCACATATGGCTACATCTATCAAGGACTATAATTGACATATTCCTATCTCATTCCAGACAGACAGACATCACCTCCTGTACAGCCGGTACTTGATGAACAACCTGTTGAGGACACCATCTTGTCCCCCATGAATGATGACACCTTTCAGTAACTCCTTGACTATTTTCACCTCCTCCGGTCTTGGCAAGTGAAGACGATGTTGCAGGGTCGCAACAAAAGAAAAGGGATGAACAGAGGGAGATTTGTAAGGTCCAGTGCATCAGTCTCCCTAGATATATATAAAGCAACAAGACACCATGGTCCATTTGACCTACCCAGTCACCGGTTGGGGAGCATGTGTTCTGCTGTGCATACAATCTGTCCAAATAATGACAAATTGTGTTCAAATGAGGCCCACTTATAGTGGCTAAAGAATGGCAAATGGTCAATTCTTGACTCAAATGTGAGGTAGATTAACACTTGACCATAGGCCTCAGACAAAACAACATACACCTTCTAAGACTGCAGGTGAATAGCTACATCACGTACTGAACTCATCTTATTCAATGGTACCAACTGGTAGTTATGAAATAATGACAAACCTGTGAAAGTAGAAAAGCTGTCTAAACAACCTATACCTACCTCGCCTACACTAACCTAACACAAGAATACTTTAAAAAAAGCACATTTATGCCATTTCCCTATCATGCAGTGCAGCACAGCAAGGTGACTTGCAGAACTGCATTTCAATACTTACTGATCTACACCAGAGTTTACTTTGACACTACCTTTCAAACAGTTTTAGAGTGTACCACGTAGAACACAAAGTATCAGCAGACACACATTACCAAAGTGCACACTGTTTTACGTTTTAAACTATGTGTTGTGTATGTCTTGCACAGGTGCATGCATTCTGCGCATTTTTGTCATGCTCACATTTCCTGAACAACTTGCTATTGTTCTGGAGTGAGTATAACACACAGCATCAAACCTTTTGAGGAGGTGTGTGATCCAGTAGGCCTCACTGCAGGGATGAATGCTACTTTACATTACTACTGATCACTACACAAGATGCTGCCATCCCCACTCTATTCCCTGTCTAAATCCTGGCAAAGGCCGTACTGTACATCTATTATGAATGCAGGTATTTTTGTGGCCATCTTGGTCCACGCAGATTGCAATCCTTAAAACAGGCCTATGTCATGAGACTCAAGGATATTCCCTCTTCCCATTTGAAGCTATACCACAGTTGGTGAGCCACACAACTATGTAGTTCTATACTCATGGCAGGAGTACAGTACTTTCAACATGCATGGGTAATTTCCAACCTTACATCTCCATTGCACCATATTCATCGTGATTGTATAGGTACACATACATTTGTACTTGCCTTTTGACATGAATGCTTCACACATTTACCATCTCTGTATTCTTGAGGGGATGTGATATTTGGCAAACTTCTCTCTTGTCGTATTTCTCTGCTTACTGCGACACGCTCCTAATTCATCTAGATATTGTGTTCTGTTACAAGCCATTGAGTCTGCTTGCATAGTTGGGCAAAACATTGTAAATGTGTATTTTGTCAACTGTGGCCAGATGTGGAATTTACATCAGTCTGCCCCAGAAAGGTGTTGCATGTATAATGTATAGTGTTTAGTGGATCTCATTTATGCATTTATGCCTTCTTTACATATGACATTCTACATCTGGGACTAGGCCTTTGCCCATGACAGGTATCTCCCACGATCTGTGATGGTTTCTGGTGCAACATGGGTACCAGCACATCACACACTTTGATACAGCAAAACACAGCTAGATTGTTGACTTGCTTTGTGAATTTGTTCGGAGCTTGAAATATGGCCCTATGTTTCTATATAGCTAAGGAATTAAACTTACACGTGTTGAGGCCTACATCTAGTTGACAAGATGAGAATGACTATATTGTACATACATCACACAATTGTTGAGTTGAATAGTAAAGGTTTATTGGATTTGAATTTAACATGGTTTCAGAAATTCAGGACATCTTTTTAATTTGAGCCTTTAAAACAAAGTTGGCAACAATTTGGTCCCTTCTCTGTCGACCAGCCATTGTGTGTACAATGTCTCCCTCACAGTCTTTTGCCTCTTCAACCTTGTTTGGGATTGACCCCTCATAGTCACATGGGGCATTGGTCCATACAGCTATATTGTGCAATATGGCACAAACTAAACTCATTTTACACACCATGGCAGGTGAAAGGAGCAGTCGTCCTCCAGATTTGTCCCCGCACTGGAAGCGTGACTTCATTACCCCAAACATGTGCTCCACCATAGTGCTGGTTTTGGATAGTGTTGCATTAAACATCTTCTATCCATCAGTCTGTGGATTTGTGTACAGTGTCATCAGCCATGGCTGCAAACCATATCCCTGGTCACCTCAAAATAGACAAAATCATAAAATAATGAATGTGTTCTTTGTATTTCAACACAACTACCTTTGTAACATGTGTCTGCAGGCATTATGATACACGTTATAATTTCATTGATATTTTTAAGTTACTGTTATATATTGCTTTACACAAGCTTGTTGCTATATGTTGGATTACTTTAACATGTTGTGCAGCATGTAGGAGATTCAACACATCAACATGAGAGTTCATGTGTTTAGACATAAGACTGGCTAGGTAAGTTAATTTCAAAGGAGGTCATTTGCAACCATATTGAGATCTATGGGTTGAAATAGTGACAGTAAGGAGCAGATTTAAGAGCCACATTAGTGTAATTTTTTTACGCTAATGTGGCTCAACGAGGCCAAAATCGGCGCGCTAAATTTACCAAGTGGTGCAATGCATGCATTGTGCAGTTTTATAACACTTTGCGCTACATTTTGCCTGCATCAGGCATAATGTATGCAAAGGGGGCATTCCCCCATTAGGGGGGCCGTAACAATGGCGCAAAGAAATCCAAGAGATTTCTTTGCGCTATTTGTTGAGATTGCAAACGCCTGCTCAGAGCAGGCATTGAAATGAGGCACACCATTGTTTACAATGGGTCTCAGTGGGCTTTGAAGGATTGGTCTAAAAAAATTGTATGCTAATCCTGCCAAGCTTCGAACTAGTGTCAAACCCTTTAGATACAGCGCCCACATGGTGGTGTTAGGGGGCGCTAAGGGGTGCAACAATAGTGGCACTGCACCTAGTGCAGCGCCACTTTTCTTAAATCTGGCTCCACATTTGCCAGTCACTATTTCATTTGACATGATTTCAACTATGATGTGCTTGATTCCATATATGGTATGCCAGACCCTTATATTGGTTGTTTTAAATTTGCATGCGCAGTTGCTTATTAAAAGTTTCCATGGTTTGTCATCTGAAATTGATATTTTAGTTTAAAATATTTGTCTTTCAGTGATTATATTTACCATGGCAAGTTGTTCACATGTACTTAGACTTACATAGAGGATGGAAAAGTGGGATTATTCAGTTTGAGCCCTTATTATGTTTTGAAAACTGACATTGTGCAACCGAACTGCTCAGTAACACTGAAAAGTATGTATGTGTAATATTGTTAGAAATGGGGTTTTTGGTTGGCAGTCAGGTTACCCTCTGTCCAAGCAAAAGCCCTCACTCTAGTCAGGGTAAGTCACACACTATCCAAGATTATCCTGTGCCCACCCTCTGGTAGCTTGGCACGAGCAGTCAGGCTTAACTTAGAAGGCAATGTGTAAAGTATTTGTGCAATAAATCATACAATACCACCATATAGCACCACAAAAATACACCACACAGTGTTTAGAAAAATATAGAATATTTATCAGGATAATTGTAGGTCAAAAAGAATAAAGTTGCAATGGAAAATTGTAGAAATATCACCGGGAAGTGATATACAGTGTCTTAAGTCTTTAGAATGCAATACAGTGTCTTTCAAGCACAAAGTACCTGGTTTCTGGTGGAAAATCTCCTCAGAGGGCCACAGGAAAAGGGATGCGTGGAAAAAGGGTGTGTGCGTCGATTTCTCCTCAGCACACAAAGACTTGCGTCGTTCTTTTCCACGTGGGGAAGTCGGGCGTTGTTTTCCGGCGCGCAGACAGTCTCTTTTCGTGGATCGCGGGGATTACCAGATGTCCCGGGTCAGTGCGTGGATTCTCCTACTTGTTTTCCGGCTGCGCGTCGTTCTGCGGGACTGCGCGTCGAAGTTTCGATCTCACGGCAGGCGTCGCGTCGATTTCTCCTTGGAAGTCGGGCGGCGTTATCCTTGCGAGGCCGTGCGTCGAAATTTTGGTCTCACGGCAGGCGTCGCGTCGATTTCTCCTCGGAAGTCGGGCGGCGTTGTCCTTGCGAGGCCGTGCGTCAAAGTTTCGCGTTCACGGTAGGCGTCGCGTCGATTTCTCCTGGAAAGTCGGGCGGCGTTGTCCTTGCGAGGTTGTGCGTCGAAGTCTCGATCGTCCCGAGAGCGTCGCGTTGATCAGCGTCGGTGTGCGGCGTTTTTCTCGCCGCGAAACAAGCTGTGCGTCGAAATTTTCGGCGCACGGAGCGTCCAAGTGAAAGGAAGAAGTCTTTTTGGTCCTGAGACTTCAAGGAACAGGAGGCAAGCTCTATCCAAGCCCTTGGAGAGCACTTTCACAGCCAGACAAGAGTTCAGCAAGGCAGCAGGGCAACAGCAAGACAGCAGTCCTTTGTAGAAAGCAGACAGGTGAGTCCTTTGAGCAGCCAGGCAGTTCTTCTTGGCAGGATGTAGTTTCTGGTTCAGGTTTCTTCTCCAGCAAGTGTCTGATGAGGTAGGGCAGAGGCCCTGTTTTATACCCAAATGTGCCTTTGAAGTGGGGGAGACTTCAAAGAGTGGCTAAGAAGTGCACCAGGTCCCCTTTCAGTTTACTCCTGTCTGCCAGGGTCCCAGTAGGGGGTGTGGCAGTCCTTTGTGTGAGAGCAGACCCTCCACCCTCCCAGCCCAGGAAGACCCATTCAAAATGCAGATGTATGCAAGTGAGGCTGAGTACCCTGTGTTTGGGGTGTGTCTGAGTGAATGCACAAGGAGCTGTCAACCAAGCCCAGCCAGACGTGGATTGTAAGGCACAGAATGATTTAAGTGCAAAGAAATGCTCACTTTCTAAAAGTGGCATTTCTAGAATAGTAATATTAAATCCGACTTCACCAGTCAGTAGGACTTTGTATTACCATTCTGGCCATACTAAATATGACCTCCCTGCTCCTTTCAGATCAGCAGCTGCCACTTCAACAGTGTATGGGGGCAGCCCTAATGTTAGCCTATGAAGGGAGCAGGCCTCTCAGTAGTGTGAAAACGAATTTAGGAGTTTTACACTACCAGGACATATAACTACACAGGTACATGTCCTGCCTTTTACCTACACAGCACCCTGCCCTAAGGGTTACCTTAGGGCACACCTTAAGGGTGACTTATATGTAGAAAAAGGGGAGTTTTAGGCTTGGCAAGTACTTTTAAATGCCAAGTCGAGGTGGCAGTGAAACTGCACACACAGGCCTTGCAATGGCAGGCCTGAGACAAGGAAAAAGGGGCTACTTAAGTGGGTGGCACAACCAGTGCTGCAGGCCCACTAGTAGCATTTAATTTACCAGCCCTATGCACATGAAGTGCACCTTACTAGGGACTTATAAGTAAATTAATAGTCCAATCAGGTAGGATTCTAGGTTACCATGTTTTAAGGGAGAGAGCATATGCACTTTAGCACTTGTTAGCAGTGGTAAAGTGCGCAGAGTCTATAAACCAGCAAAAACAGTGTCCAAAAAAATGGAGGGAGGCAGGCAAAAAGTTAGGGGTGACTACCCTAAGGCTGTCAGGTCTAACATGTGTCCCCCCCAGCTGAAAGTGGGGAGAGCTACCCGACCTCCTGGGAGCTCTCATCGCTAAGGCGGAAGTACCTGGAGAGACCATCAGCATTGGCGTGGTCAACCCCTGGGCGATGTTCCACCGTAAAGTCCATCCCCTGTAGGGAAATGGACCACCTCAAGAGTTTTGGATTCTCACCCCTCATCTGCATGAGCCATCTGAGGGGCCTGTGGTCTGTCTGAACCCGGAAGTGAGTCCCAAACAGGTAGGGTCTTAGCTTCTTCAGTGCCCAGACCACAGCAAAAGCTTCTCGTTCAATAGCACTCCACCTCTGTTCCCGTGGTAATAGCCTTCTGCTAATAAAGACTACCGGTTGATCTCTGCCCTCCTCATTCAGCTGTGCTAGGACTGCCCCTATGCCATGCTCTGAAGCGTCTGTCTGCACGATAAATTCCTGGGAGTAGTCAGGGGCCATGAGTACGGGGGCCGTGCACATGGCTTCCTTCAGGGCGTCAAAGGCTTTCTGACAAGCCTCTGTCCAATTCACCAACTTAGGTTGCTTCTTGGAAGTGAGTTCTGTCAAGGGTGTTACAATGGTACCATAGCCCTTGACAAATCGGCGGTAGTATCTTGTGAGGCCTAGAAAGGCTCTCACCTCCGTCTGTGTTCGGGGTGGTTGCCAGGCCTTGATAGTTTCAATCTTGGCCTGGAGTGGCTGCACCTTGCCACCACCCACTAGGTGTCCTAAGTACACCACGGAACCCTGCCCAATCTGGCACTTACTGGCCTTGATGGTCAGGCCTGCCTGTTGCAGGGCCTGAAGCACCTCCTTGAGGTGAAGCAGGTGTTCCTCCCAGCTGGAACTGTAGACAGCTATGTCATCCAGGTAGGCTGCACAGAAGGCATCCTTGCCAGCTAGGACCCCGTTAACCAACCGTTGGAAGGTAGCGGGGCATTTTTCAACCCAAACGGCATCACCCGGAACTGGTAATGGCCATCCGGGGTTGAAAATGCGGATCTTTCCTTGGCCCCCTCAGTTAGGCCGATCTGCCAGTACCCTGAAGTAAGATCAAACGTACTCAGGAACTTGGCAGCGCCTAGCCTGTCCACGAGCTCATCAGCTCGGGGGATGGGGTGAGCATCAGTCCGTGTGACTGAGTTGAGACCCCGGTAGTCCACACAGAACCGGAGTTCTGGCTTCGCACCTGGGGCAGTAGCCTTAGGGACCAATACCACTGGGCTGGCCCAGGGACTACTGGATTTCTCAATGACCCCTAGAGTCAACATCTTGGAGACCTCCTCCTTGATGCTGGCCTTCACCTTATCCGACAACCTGTAAATTTTGTTTTTCACAGGGAGACTGTCACCGGTGTCAATATCATGAACACAGAGGTGGGTCAGCCCAGGAGTAAGGGAGAACAGGGGGGAGAACTGCTCCAACAGCTCATAACAGTCTCCTTTCTGATTTAGAGTCAGGGAGTCAGACAGAATGACTCCGCTTACTGACCCATCACCTTCTTGGGCAGAGAGGAGGTCGGGGAGAGGTTCACTCTCCTCTTCCGTTCCTTCATCTGTGACCAGAAGCATGTTGATCTCCGACCTCTCAAAATGAGCTTTTAGTCGGTTCACATGGAGCACCCTTAGGGGATTCCTAGGGGTTTTGAGGTCCACTAGGTAAGTGGCCTCCCCTTTCCGCTCCTTTATTTCAAATGGGCCAGACCAGCGGTCCTGGAGAGCTCTGGGCTCTACTGGCTCCATTACCCACACTTTGTCTCCAGGTTGAAACTCTACCAGGGTGGCCTTCTGGTCATACCATTGTTTCATCACCTCTTGACTGGCCTCAAGGTTATCTTGGGCTTCTTTCCAGAAGCGGGTCATCTGGTTGCGGAGGGCCAACATATAGCTGACCACATCCTGAGGGGGTGTCTTTGGAGCTTTCTCCAATCCCTCCTGGACAATGCTTAAGGGTCCCCTGACAGGGTACCCATAGAGAAGTTCAAAGGGACTGAACCCTACCCCTCTCTGGGGGACCTCTCTGTAAGCAAAGAGAAGGCATGGTAAGAGGACGTCCCACTTACGCCGCATGGCCTCAGGGAGGCCACCAATCATGCCTTTCAGGGTCTTGTTGAATCTCTCCACAAGACCATTCGTCTGGGGGTGATAGGGTGTGGTGAACTTGTAAGTTACACCACACGCATCCCACAGAGACTTAATGTATGCAGACATGAAGTTAGTGCCTCTGTCAGACACTATTTCCTTGGGGAATCCCACACGGGTAAATATCCCCATCAGGGTTCTGGCCACCACCGGTGCAGTTACTGTCCTTAGAGGGATTGCCTCTGGGTAACGGGTGGCATGGTCCACCAAAACCAGGATGAACCTGTTGCCTAAGGCAGTTTTGGGGTCCATGGGACCAACAATGTCGATGCCCACCCTTTCAAAGGGGGTGCCAACGACAGGAAGTGGAATCAGGGGGGTTTTAACCCTTTTTCCTGCTTTACCACTGGCCTGGCAGGTAGGACAGGATCTGCAGAACTTGTCTGAGTGTGTCCTCATTTTGGGCCAATAAAAGTGGGTGACAAGCCTGTTAAAGGTCTTGCCCTGCCCCAAATGTCCTGCCAGGGGAATGTCGTGAGCCAGACCCAGTAGGAAGGTTCGGTAACATTGGGGGACCACCAGCACACGTGCTGCCCCAAAGCCCGGAACCTTAGGCTCACTGTAGAGAAGATCATTCTCCCAATATAGGTGGTGATCGCCAGAGGCGTCGCCGGCTGCCTGGTTTGAGGCTTGTTTCCTCAAACCTTCTAGAGTGGGACATTCTTTCTGCGCCTTGCAGAATTCCTCCCTGGTGGGTCCCCCCTCAACTTGCCAGCCAGCAAGCTCAGGTAAGTCACCTAGGGCGGCAATGTCTTCCCCAGTTGGCTCGGAAGCCTCCTCCTCAGGAGCCCCGTCAGCCACTGTGGGAACAGCTGGGGCCGGTTTCCCGCACCCCTGGTCCCTCCTCCTGGCAGCTCTCTGGGCCATCGTTCCAGGCTCCAGATGCCCTTGACTTCCCTCTCGGTCAGCCATGGACCGTGTGGTCATGCAGACCCACTCAGGTAACCCTAACATCTCCAGGTGAGACCTGAGCTCCACTTCTTTCCAAGCAGTGTGCTCAAGGTCATTGCCTAACAGACAATCTACAGGCATGGCAGGACTCACAGCTACTTTCAGAGTACCAGAGACGCCCCCCCACTCAAAGGGAACCAGAGCCACCGGTAGGTGACTCTCGCGATTGTCAGCTACTCTGACCTGGTGGAATGTATTAGGTATTATCTGCTCTGCTGACACCAGCTGACTCTTGATAGTAGTCATACTGGCTCCTGTGTCACGCAGAGCCTCCACCCTCTGCCCATCAATGGTGACCCACTGCCGGTACTTGGAAGTATTTCTAGGCATGTGGGCCTTGGGCACCATTTCTCCTTCTCCCAGGGACACTAGGGAAATCTCTACCTGCTCCCCAAAGCTAGTTGGGTCCATCTCCCCCGAGTGCTACACTAGTCAACCCAGGTGCCTGTCCGGTAGTGGACGGTGCCCTCTTGGGGCACTGTGGATCGCCTTTGTAGTGACCATATTGGCAACACTCCATGCATTTGGGGCTAGATTTTCCTGAATTGTCAAATGTCCCTGGCTTTTTCCCAAATTTGGAAAAGGAAGGGTTGCCACCCCCTCCCTGGGAATTCTTTTGGGGGCCTTTAGAGAGTTCCTTATCTGTAAGTTTATCTCCCCCCTCTTTCTTCTGTTGGGAACCCTGACCACCTTTGTGGGAGTCCCCCCCAGGTACCTTTTTGGACACTCTGGTGCTAACCCAGAGGTCCGCCTCCTCAGCAAGCTTCCTGGGATCAATCAGCTTACTATCCACTAGGTGCTGGCGCAAATCTGTATAAGTAACATTAAGCATATGCTCTCTCAGGATCAAGTCATATAAACCTTTATAATCTGCTACTTTGTTGCCCCGCACCCATCCATTCAGTGCCTTACTAGAGAAATCAAAGAAATCTACCCATGTTTGTGTGGTTTGTTTGGTGCTGTCCCTGAACCTCTGACGGTATCCCTCAGGGGTCAGCCCAAACTTGGCAAGTAAAGTGGCTTTCTGGAGTGGGTATGTGTTTTGATCCGGTGGATCCAATGTGAGAAGTGTGTCCCTCCCCAATGGCGGCACATAACCCCACATAGCTACCCCCCATTGCCCTTCAGGAACCTCATGAGCCCTTAGTGCAACTTCATAAGCAGCTAACCATTTATCTATGTCATCTCCCACCACAAAACTGGGCACCACATTTTTGGGTATACGAACCTTCTTTTCTCCAGCAGGTCCTGTCTGTATGCTGCCACCATTATTGCTGGATTCAGACTGTCTTGCCTTGATCTCCAGCTCCTTGAGACTCAGTTCATGAGCCAACAATAGTTTCTTTTCAGCCAAAGCTCTTTCAGCTTCCACTTGTTTGGCTGCTCTTTCAGCTTCTGCTTGTTTGGCTGCCCTTTCAGCTTCTGCTTGAATCTGTTTGGCTGTCCTTTCAGCTTCAATCTGTTTGGCTGCTCTTTCAGCCTCAGCTTGTTTGGCTTCTCTTTCTGCCCTCCTCTCCTCCTGTTGCGCCTCAATTTTCAGTTTTGCCATTTGCAATTGGAACTCCCTTTCCTCTCTCCTTTCCTCTGCGGTCAGGCTTTGCATGGAGACACTGCTCCCTGGTCTGGAAGGGTGCACAATTGCAGTGGTAACACCATCCATAGATAGTGAAAATCCTTCAGAGGGGCCATTTTCTGGCTCCCCTTCCTCATCATCCTCTAAATGGGCTTCTGCCCAGGCCCTCAGCGCCACTTGAAAGTCCTCCTTTCTGGAGGCCCCTTGGGTGGGTACCCTTAATGCCCTGCAGAATCCTCTTAGTTGTTTGACCGTGTATGTGTCCAACTGGACTAGGTCAAAGTCCCCTGTCTGAGACCCAGTCAGAGACATGTTGAGTGAGGATTTAGTTTTTGAAAATTGTCAGGAAAAAACGGATTTTCAAAAAGAGATAAAAACCAAGTTGACCTTCAACTGTGGGTAGGTAGTGAGATACTTAGCTACTGTATGTCACTGCACAAATACAAGTCCTATCCTCACTGCTGATCACCAATGTTAGAAATGGGGTTTTTGGTTGGCAGTCAGGTTACCCTCTGTCCAAGCAAAAGCCCTCACTCTAGTCAGGGTAAGTCACACACTATCCAAGATTATCCTGTGCCCACCCTCTGGAAGCATGGCACGAGCAGTCAGGCTTAACTTAGAAGGCAATGTGTAAAGTATTTGTGCAATAAATCATACAATACCACCATATAGCACCACAAAAATACACCACACAGTGTTTAGAAAAATATAGAATATTTATCAGGATAATTGTAGGTCAAAAAGAATAAAGTTGCAATGGAAAATTGTAGAAATATCACCGGGAAGTGATATACAGTGTCTTAAGTCTTTAGAATGCAATACAGTGTCTTTCAAGCACAAAGTACCTGGTTTCTGGTGGAAAATCTCCTCAGAGGGCCACAGGAAAAGGGATGCGTGGAAAAAGGGTGTGTGCGTCGATTTCTCCTCAGCACACAAAGACTTGCGTCGTTCTTTTCCACGCGGGGAAGTCGGGCGTCGTTTTCCGGCGCGCAGACAGTCTCTTTTCGTGGATCGCGGGGATTACCAGATGTCCCGGGTCAGTGCGTGGATTCTCCTACTTGTTTTCCGGCTGCGCGTCGTTCTGCGGGACTGCGCGTCGAAGTTTCGATCTCACGGCAGGCGTCGCGTCGATTTCTCCTTGGAAGTCGGGCGGCGTTATCCTTGCGAGGCCGTGCGTCGAAATTTTGGTCTCACGGCAGGCGTCGCGTCGATTTCTCCTCAGAAGTCGGGCGGCGTTGTCCTTGCGAGGCCGTGCGTCAAAGTTTCGCGTTCACGGTAGGCGTCGCGTCGATTTCTCCTGGAAAGTCGGGCGGCGTTGTCCTTGCGAGGTTGTGCGTCGAAGTCTCGATCGTCCCGAGAGCGTCGCGTTGATCAGCGTCGGTGTGCGGCGTTTTTCTCGCCGCGAAACAAGCTGTGCGTCGAAATTTTCGGCGCACGGAGCGTCCAAGTGAAAGGAAGAAGTCTTTTTGGTCCTGAGACTTCAAGGAACAGGAGGCAAGCTCTATCCAAGCCCTTGGAGAGCACTTTCACAGCCAGACAAGAGTTCAGCAAGGCAGCAGGGCAACAGCAAGACAGCAGTCCTTTGTAGAAAGCAGACAGGTGAGTCCTTTGAGCAGCCAGGCAGTTCTTCTTGGCAGGATGTAGTTTCTGGTTCAGGTTTCTTCTCCAGCAAGTGTCTGATGAGGTAGGGCAGAGGCCCTGTTTTATACCCAAATGTGCCTTTGAAGTGGGGGAGACTTCAAAGAGTGGCTAAGAAGTGCACCAGGTCCCCTTTCAGTTTACTCCTGTCTGCCAGGGTCCCAGTAGGGGGTGTGGCAGTCCTTTGTGTGAGAGCAGACCCTCCACCCTCCCAGCCCAGGAAGACCCATTCAAAATGCAGATGTATGCAAGTGAGGCTGAGTACCCTGTGTTTGGGGTGTGTCTGAGTGAATGCACAAGGAGCTGTCAACCAAGCCCAGCCAGACGTGGATTGTAAGGCACAGAAGGATTTAAGTGCAAAGAAATGCTCACTTTCTAAAAGTGGCATTTCTAGAATAGTAATATTAAATCCGACTTCACCAGTCAGTAGGACTTTGTATTACCATTCTGGCCATACTAAATATGACCTCCCTGCTCCTTTCAGATCAGCAGCTGCCACTTCAACAGTGTATGGGGGCAGCCCTAATGTTAGCCTATGAAGGGAGCAGGCCTCTCAGTAGTGTGAAAACGAATTTAGGAGTTTTACACTACCAGGACATATAACTACACAGGTACATGTCCTGCCTTTTACCTACACAGCACCCTGCCCTAAGGGTTACCTTAGGGCACACCTTAAGGGTGACTTATATGTAGAAAAAGGGGAGTTTTAGGCTTGGCAAGTACTTTTAAATGCCAAGTCGAGGTGGCAGTGAAACTGCACACACAGGCCTTGCAATGGCAGGCCTGAGACAAGGAAAAAGGGGTTACTTAAGTGGGTGGCACAACCAGTGCTGCAGGCCCACTAGTAGCATTTAATTTACCAGCCCTATGCACATAAAGTGCACCTTACTAGGGACTTATAAGTAAATTAATAGTCCAATCAGGTAGGATTCTAGGTTACCATGTTTTAAGGGAGAGAGCATATGCACTTTAGCACTGGTTAGCAGTGGTAAAGTGCGCAGAGTCTATAAACCAGCAAAAACAGTGTCCAAAAAAATGGAGGGAGGCAGGCAAAAAGTTAGGGGTGACTACCCTAAGGCTGTCAGGTCTAACAAATATCTATTTTAAAGAGTCTGTCCTTATTGGCCTTGGCTAATTTAGCATTTCATGATCATTTGTATGTAGATTTGTTTGTGGTTATCACACTGTGATACCCTTTCATCATCTTTATGCAACATAGGTTTGTTCCTGCTGTATAACTTATATATCAACCTGTGTGAGCGATTTGTGTCAATGTTTTTGATTAGGTGAGATGCTGACAACGTAGGCAACTTGTGGCATGTATGTACTCATCTATAAAATTTAAGGAGAATGTTAATGTACCCTATTATGAATGAGGATAATGTGACTTTCAGTATTGTAATGACTGGTGTATACCTGCCATTTTAGTGTGACTCATGTACCTAGATTACACACAGTTTCTTTTTTGGATCCAATACTTTCAGTACAAGACAGTCATTGATATTTGAGAGTCAACTCACATTTGTGGTCTGAACAAAATCATCAGGCAACAGACATACTGCCATTTGTGAAACAGATAATTTGGATGTCAACATTTAGTTAAAACAATGTTGGTATCCAAAGTTTTAAATATAATCCCATGCTTGATACACCATTGCGCACACACTCAAACCCCACAAAATGTAGTGGTTGTTCCTTTTATGTTGGCTTCTAAAGAGTTGTGGGGCCCATGTGTGCACATCACTCACAATGCAAACACAAACAGGCAGATGGGTGTTCAGTCATTCAGTTAAATTTAGGTGAACTACTGATTAATTTGCTTTCCTTAAAATGATTAGTCTATTCCTATAATGGCCATTCTCAGACCGCTAATTTATGAGACTGTGGTGGAATATATATAGGCAACATGGACACTTCCATGGTATTTTGCCAGAATGTTGATCAAGAGTCTCCAATGGCCCAATATTGCCTGGACATTGATCAAATACTGATGTTTGTGGTTCCTGTAGAGGTGTACTGTGTGTGCAGGGGGAAACAAATTGCACATGTGTGCAATTTATGGCACACAAGCACATGGAGGAATCCTGTTATTTTGTAAAACCATTGCTTGATCTCTAGTTGCTGTTCATTCATTTTGGGGAAGTGTAGGTACTGAGACACCATTTTGATTATGGCATCTAAAACAGATAAGATAAAGTCAGATAATTATCCCTGTGATATACCTGCCAATCTTGCGGCTGTAATTGGAATGATCCAGAGGCCAAGACGTGTGGCACAGTGATCAATTTGACATGTGCAGAAATTGTATGCCTCCTTGTAATTCCTCTCTGAAGGCTTGGCCCTATCTTCTACAGCAAGACCATGATGGACTCCTTCTTCAACCTGGTAAACTGGATGACCTCTTCTCCCAGAGGTCAATGAGGAATATGGAGGAACACACACTCTCTCCCCCTTCACTATCTCCCTCCCACAAGGGTTTTGTGATGTTGATGTTTTTATACCACAGCCACTTCATCATTTTCTATGCCTGGTTTGGCAATGTGCAGCAATTCTGGCTTTGCATTGAGGCTCCAGGAGATGCGTGATTCAGTGGTAAACCCATAAATACCACTGCATTACGGTTGTGTCAGATTTTGCAGGGGAACACCTACATTGCATGTATTAACTGTTGTGTGACACAGCTGCCTTCGGCACAGCTTTTGTCCCATGCAACACTAGAAAATGCCTAATTTTTGCTAATGCTTCATTTTATAATTATGACTCAAGGCTTGCACTGCCGTTGCATCACAATTTCGGCCCAATACGAGTGCAAGCCTCTCATAAATATGTCCCTTAGTTTATCTTGTCAGATTTGTTGATCTAGTTTCAGGACTGTAAATACACAATTATACAAGTAGACCTACTAGTTTTGGGATACATTTGACATCCTGTTGCAGTCACATCTTGAATTAAGTAGAAGAACTTTGCAGTGCAAAGATACATTGCAAAGACTGTTGAGAGAGTACATTATAAGCCCCAGGGTTAGTTTAGGGCCTGGTCATAGGAGAGTTTTTTTTGCCAGATTGGATTTGGAGTCAAGCCCACTGTGAATGGCCTTTGGCCCCAGCATGGAAGGTTGAGCCCTGGGTCTGGTAAAAAGTCCAGGCCCTATGGTCAATCCCCTGTGCACTGCTAAAGGTCATAGTTAGTGGGGGCTGCTTTCATGGAAAATGTGCATGCTATACCATCAAAATTCCAGAAATTCACAAAAACATTTTCAAAGGTAATGTATGGTTTCTGTTAACACCTTCAAGTATTTTTTTTTTTAACAAACTCAGAAATTACATCAAAAACATAATTAGAATGCAATTATGGTTATAAAATAAATATAAAGGACCCTGAAATTAGAACGTTACGGATACACAATCCATGCCTTGTGCCTTCACATGGAAATCGTTTCGCTCCCACCACTGTTTACCACCTCACTATAGCTATGCCAATAAATAACAGAAACGTACAACCTAATATAAAAATCTGATAACTCCCTAAAGAACTGATACTCTATTCTGAGTAACATAAGCCATAATGTAAATTCTAAAGTGATATTTGATGTCACTAGCGAATGTGTAGCTGTCTTGTGTGAGAGACTGAACTGTGAATTTGGTGGGTGAGTGATAATTTGTATTGCAGAGACGTGAGTTATGGGTTGTGAACTTATTTGAGAAGTTTTTCAGAGTTAGGTTTTATTTCATAATCATAAGTGCCCTTCAAATGTGTTTTAAAGGAATATATCTATATCTATATATATCTATATACACACACACATATATATATATACACATTTATATATATATATATATATATACACACACACATATATATATATATATATATATATATATATATATATATATATATATATACCTGATAGATAAATCGATATAGATATACATATACTCACTTACAAATCCAAAGGTTACAGGGATTTTATAGTTAGGCTCATATTTAAAACGTACCAAAGCATAGAAATACAGCTATTAGAGTTATCTCAAGTAACTATAACCTGTGTCCTTCGGTAACTATAACTTGCTCCCCCACCATGCACAGTTTTTTTGACTGCATATATTACATTGATATTATCAATGATGTTATCAAAGATGTCCTGAGTGCTGGAATTTGTGGACTAATTTGCAGTACATGGTGAGGGCGCGAGATGTAGTTACCTTAGGGTATGAGGTAATTTACCGTGCCATGTGGCCTCCATGAAGACCCATGGACCACCATCTTACCTGAGCTCTATTCTAATACATTGCAGGGGGCCATCTGGACCCTCCACCACCCCAAGGGACCACCATCGCCCTGGGTGTCCATTCAAATACACTGGGGAGCGTCCATCCCCTCTGCAGCGCCGGGGACCACCACCTCCCTGGGGTTCAAAAGAAATACAGTGTGGGGGGGTGTGTTGGCCCCTTGCAGCCCCAGGAACCACCCCCTCCCCGGGGCTCAATTCAAATACAATGCAGGGTTGCCCGGCCCACCCATAGCTCCAAGGACCACCACCTCTCCAGGGCACTTTTCAAATACATTGTGGGAGAGCCACCCAGCCCCCCGGCTCCCCGCAGCCCCAAGGACCACCATCTCCCCAGCGCTCCAACGAAACACAGTGCCACTTCTGTGCTGCCCCCCAAACAGCCCCATAGAACACCACCTCCCCAGGCCAATTTTAAGAAGCGATAGGGGGTTCATTGTGCACCCCTGGGACAATAACCTCCAAGGGGTTATTTTTGTTGATGGGGGGCCATGCATGGCCAGGACCCAGAGGAAGGGGTCCCAGGGACTGAGATCAGCCTAGGGAGAGGGGCCTTGCAGCCCCCTCCCCTCAAATAATTTATATTTAGGATGGGCCTGGGTGTGCGGGGTCAAAGGGCCAACATCAGCCTGGGTGGGGGGCATGTGCCCCCCAAAAAAAAAAATATTTAGGCCACCCCCTGGAGATGGGGCCCCTGGGGCTACTGCTGGCCCAGGGAGGGGGATCCCCCCCAAAAAAAACATTGACACTGGTCCCTGGGGGATGGGATCCCAAAGGCTGAAATCAAGCAGGGAAGAGGACTCGCAAAGACCTGCAGCCAGTTCTTTCTGCACATGGCCAAAGGCTGTGTGCAGTGTGGGGTTGGATGGTTAGTGGGGTTGGCCACAGGCCAGGCCCTGCTTAACCACACGGCGCACAGGCTTCGCCTGTGAATGGCACAAGGTTTGGTGGTTATATGGGGGTTGGCTGGCCAGGCCTTGCAGCACTGTACATTCAAACAAACTGAAAAATTCACTGAAATAAACAAAGGATACAGGGTCTTTATAATTAGGCTCACATTTTATATGTACAAAACCATAGAAATTCACCTGTTATAGTTAGAGTTATCTCAAGTAACTATTACTTGTGCCCTAAGGTAACTGTAACTCACTCCCTCAACATGCATTGCTAATTAACCCACAAATTACGGCACTCATGACATCTTTGATAACATCATTAATAATATCAATGTAATATTTGCAGCAAACTTTCTGACGAAAAAACTGCATGGTGGGGATGCGAGTTACATTTACCTTAGGGCACAAGTTACTTGAGATAACTGGTGAATTTCTATGGTTTGGTACATTTAAAATGTGAGCCTAACTATAACTTTCTTGTAACCTTTGGTTTCTTAAGTGAATTTCTATGTTTTTTTAAATTCTATTTCTTAAGTATAACGTCCCTGTAACCTTAGTTTTTTTTCAGTTAACGTCTATGTTTTTTTTGTACATTAATTGTCATTACTGTATGTTAATCCAACCAACCTGCAGCCAGCCCCTGTAACCAACCAAACCTGCATGGCCCCCACTCCTAAGGCCAATATCGGGCCCAGTGACCCCATCCCTCAGGGCCCAGCATAAATTTTGAATTTGAATTTTTGGGGGGAGCATGCCCCCCGGGCTGATTTCAGCCCCAGGAATCAAATCTCCCTGGGCCTGGCCTAAACATTTAATTTTTGTTTGGAGAGGGGGGCCACCTTCCCCAGGCCGATCTTATTTTGAGGAACCCCATCCCCCAGAGCCCAACATAAACATTTATTTTTTTGTGGGGAGGGAGGCCGCACTGCCCCCCTCTCCAGACCTATCTCAGCCCCGGGGACCTCATACCCCGAGGCCAGGGGTATTTTTTGAGGGTGTTCTGGGGCCATGTTGGCCCCCTAAGACAGTCTTGGCCCCAGGAACCTCATCCCCCAAAGCATGGCCTAATACATTTTTTGGGGAGGAGTGGGGACACGTGGCCCCACCAAACAGCCGATCTCAGCGGTGGGGAACCCATCCCTCAGGGCCCAGCCATGTGACCTGGGTGCCCTACACAGCACCCAGTCATAATGTTCATCAAACGGTGACAAAGTTATTAGCAAAACTAAAAATACTTTTTCTATACAAACTAAGTCCTAACTACTATACAGTAATATACAGTAAAAGCACAGGAATGTGCCATATCCTAGTTACTATGATGCATTCCGGCCCTCACCATTTGATGCAGCTCAGCAAAGCAAGTTGTCTTGCTGCGTTGAGCTGTGCAAAGTATTAGCAAATCTGCCTTGAATTTCCAGCCATTTTGGAATCTGCCTTTACTGTTCTAGAACTTCAGATTTTACCGCACAGGGACTTTTTGACTTATGCACCTGAGGAAATAGTTACATCCAACTTCTCGTTGTAAGCATGCATGTGTGTGAGTATTTGTGTTTGGTGAGAGAAAGTTGGAGTGGGCAAAGGCCAGAACATCAGATTTTTTGACAATGTGCATTATCAACAAAGTTGCGAAGACCACATGGCTATCAGAAGGGAGCCAGAAACATTTCTCCTTGGACGATACAATAATATTATTTAATTTAACTTGTAACAACATTATAATTCTGCGGCTTTGCATTCTGTACTTAGAATCCAGTGGTAAATCACTGCACTAACATTTGTCACAGTAGCTATGTAGTCATGCGTTAGCCCTTTCTTCAAAGACACCAAATAACGTTTTAAAGTTTGGTACATCTTACATACCAAGAAATGATTTAACTCTGCATCATGTAGTGGTTTACTTGTATGACTGTGTTGCTTTACTCCTTTTCTAGCTTGTGACTAATGCTAGGCTCCACTCAGGTGGGAGGGCAAGGGATTGATAAAGTTTCAGCAGAACTAAAAATAAAAATACAATTTGTAGAGTCAATACAGAAAAATTAAAAACGAAACAAATGTCATAAAGTAATGTACTGTTGGATACACAAATGACAAGGTGATGCTTTGTTTAAGACAGCCAAATGGGGTATCGGAGTAAGGCAGTGAAACAGGGACCTAGCACATAAAAATTATAGTTAATACTACTTTAATGTTTTAGGGGTTTTGCTCTCTGCTTGCTTACACACCTAGGTTTCTTGCAAGTCATTGCAGTGGAAATAAATGCAAGGGAGGGGCAAAACACGTTCCTGTTTTAGCTCCCTGGGGAATGTGTTCGACTACTGCAAAACCAACTAAACGGATTTACAAGAAACTTGGCATAAAAGCAGAGCTTCACATGGGACGTGTGCTTTTTGTGGTTAGGTGAAAATCACGTATGTAGCTTCCTTGAAATGTGATTAGTGGATACAAAACGTACATTCTTTTTGTCTGCATTTTACAAATTGGATTAATTTATGATTTCCACACCATGTGAACATAGATTACAGGCATGATAGCTTGTTCAAAGTAACAAAGAAGGCTATCATCGAGCTCTGAAACAATTAAAAACACAAAAAATCCATTTAGAATACTATAGGACACGGTAACGTCGTGAATTTCCAAAAATGTAGCCCATACCGATGTCCTTTTGTATTCCTAAATTGAATTATTGTTCTGAGTTTTCGTGTTTTAGGGAATTTCTGATGTTTATGTATTTACAAAGAGTAAATACACATAAGATATAACTGTAAGCAAGTTTGGGCACTAGAGATAGTGAAGGTACATGACAAAAACACAGGGTAATCATTGATGCTAAAAGGACTAGTTGATAGAGAACAAGCTTAGGTATAACTGAAATTCTGAAACCTTACTATTGAGAATTTGAGGAAAATCACTAATAGAATGAAAATGGAAAAACAATGGTTAAGTAATTAGGCATGTGGTCCAGTGCAGGTCCTGGTGGGATACATGGATAGTGGCCCTTAGTGTCAGACCACAAACTAAGCCCAGTGTCCTACCCGCACAATTAATGCATGGGTGGGCTTCCACCTTTGCTTCTTTGCAGGGCATGACAAATGTTTGTGCAAACAGTGGTAGGACACATAGGTTGTAGGTGCCCGAGACTGGTCGCATGGCAGGCCCAATATCCGTCTGCTGGGAAACTATGACAGGTTGGTGCAGAGCTTTTTCATCTGTGCATAGTCAAATGCTGTCAACATCAGGGCAGTGCGCGCTCTACGGGCGACTAGAATGCAAAAACCCAGCACTTTCAAGATAACGTAATTTATGCATTGTGCTGATATGCTGTTGTTTAACCTTTTGCATTGCAGAGTTTAATCCTGAAGACTTATTTTTAAGGTGCTTATAAATACTGTTCATTTGCAATGTATTGCTGCAGGCTTTCAGAGTGTGTCAGGGTGTGGTCCCTTTCCAGGGCCCTCTAAAAGCTTTCCCTGCAGCATGCCTGGGTGTGGTTTGTGGGCTGGGCCAAGACTCTATATAAGGGAGCCAGCCCAGCTCCACGTGCTCACTATTCAGAGGGCCCGGTGCAGAGCAGCAGCACCTTCCTGACCTCCTGTCCCAGAGGCCTACTTTGATCCTCCAGGCCTTGCCCTTTCACTTTGTTGGTGATTCTTGATCAGGGCGGTAAGACGGAGGTCAGGCAGGGGCCCCGATCCCGTTTTCGAAGGCTTTCGAGTTCTTGGGCCTAATTTGCATGATAAAACATTTTGGCTCTTGTGCGTGTGAATTTGCGCTTGGTTTTTCATGGCATTTACATGCTGACATTCGAATCGGCAAGACGCGCGGTTCATGCTCGTGTACGACTCTTGATATTCATTGTGCGCTACCATTTTATGGCATTTACAGGGTGGCCTTCGAATTGGCAAGACGCGCGACTCATTTCTTGTGCTTAATTCATGTTATTCATTGTGCGCTAGCATTTCACGCCATTCACATGGTGGCATTCGAATCGGCAAGATGCGCAATTCATTTCTTGTGTTTAATTCATGTTATTCATTGTGCGCTACCATTTCACGCCATTCACATGGTGGCATTCGAATCGGCAAGACGCGCAATTCATTTCTTGTGCTGAATTCATGTTATTCATTGTGCGTTACCATTTCATGGCATTCACATGGTGGCCTTCGAATCGGCAAGACGCCCGATTCATTCCTTGTGCTTAATTCATGAATATTCAGTGTGTGCTACCATTTCATGCCATTCGCAAGGTAGCATTCGAATCGGCAAAATGCGGGATTCATTTCTTGTGCTTAATTCATGATATTCATTGTGCGCTACCATTTCACGCCATTCACATGGTGGCATTCGAATCAGCAAGACGCGCGATTCATTTCTTGTGCTGAATTCATGTTATTCATTGTGCGCTACCATTTCATGGCATTCACATGGTGGCCTTCGAATCGGCAAGACGCGCGATTCATTCCTTGTGCTTAATTCATGAATATTCAGTGTGCGCTACCACTTCCTGGCATTCGCAAGGTAGCATTAGAATCGGCAAAACGCGCGATTCATTTCTTGTGCTTAATTCATGACATTCATGGTGTGTTACCATTTCCTGGCATTTACGTGGTGACATTCGAATCGGCAAGACGCGCTATTCATTTCTTATGCTGAACTCATGTTACTCATAATGCGCTACCATTTCATGGCATTCACATGGTGGCATTCGAATCGTTAAGACGCGTGATTAATTTCTTGTGCTTAATTTATGTTATTCATTGTGTGCTATCATTTCACGACATTCACATGGTGGCATTCAAATCGGCAAGACGCGCAATTCATTTCTTGTGCTTAATTCATGTTATTCATTGGGGGCAACCATTTCATGGCATTTACAAACTCTTGTGGAAATCCGTAATGTGCGCAATTCATGTTCCTGCATTCTAACAAACTAAAGTGCTAGAATTCTAGATGTTATATTCTGAGTGCATAATAAGTTCCTTAAGTACAATTCCTATGGTGTTATAGAATTCATTCAGATTATTTTCTTGTCCTCATGCAAAAGACTATGCTTGAATTTGAAAACGTAATTCTAGAAGGTTCTGATGTTTTCTAATCCATGTGTAACATTTCATTGAGAGGTTCATTGAACAGTTATATTAATTCTTCTTAATTCCTTCACAGGTAACCAGACAAATTGAGGCCTAGCTATTTAGTCCATGCTTAAGTTATCCATGTTTCTAGTATGACAATGCTTAGAATCATAGTCTAGTAATGATTAATATGATATAATCTTGATATTGTGTGTTTTAACCTTTTTGCTTCCTATAGGTCTCCTTCCCAGCTGTTCCCTACCTAATCCCCTTTTCCCCACTTGGACTCTCTTAGACTCTGTGACATTAGAATCAGAGCACTGGAGCTGTCTTGTGATGGACGTGTTGGGAACGTGCGCAGACCCCGAGGATCTGGTGACTCTGACAAAATAGTGAGCCAACAAATTAATAATCCTCCTGGTGTGCGTATGTTCTCAGCATGGCCACATTGGACGAGCTAGTCAAGGCTATCACGCAGCTCCAAGCAGAGGTGGTGTCATCAAGAGATTTGGCAGCTAGCCTAGCTGAGAGAGTGAGTCAGTTACAGGATAAGGTAGAGAAGAAGGAACAAAATCCCACAGGTGTGTCTTGGCCAGGTCCTTCTTCTCAGACTTCTGGAGGTAATCCAACAAACATTTCCCTCAATGTTCCTTCAGCCATTCCTTTAGCTCCCCCAGAACGTTTCTCAGGTGACCCCTTGAAAGCGCAATCATTCCTGGTTCAAGTGGAATTACACTTCATCTGCCAACCACATACTTTTCCCGATGCCCAGTCCAAAGTGTCTTTCTTGTTATCATACCTGACTGGGGATGCAGCTACCTGGGCTATCCCTCTTGTGCGTAAAGACAGTCCCCTGCTTTACAACTGGAGAAATTTTGTTTGTGAGTTTGAACGAGTATTTGATCGTAGAACTGTAACATTGTCAGCAGATCATGGATTATTAGACTTACGACAAGGTAACCAGGACCTAGTGTCATATTTAGCCAACTTTAATCGGCTGGTAGCCGAGACATCCTGGCCTGAAGAAAAGCAAGCGGCCTTGTTCTACAAGGGACTCAGAGAGGAGTTAAAAGATATTCTAGGTCAAATAGACCCGCAGCCTACAGACTGTCGGGACCTGATAATAGAAAATCAAGAACTCAGAAAGAAAGAACGCCAGAACTGGAAATTGGAACAATCAGGAGACCTTTGACCAAAGACAAAAAGGACCTATGTAGAAAGAATGGACAATGTCTTTATTGTGGGCGCAAGGGTCATTTCGCCAAAGAATGTCCAATCAAACCAAAGAGCAAACGAGGTCCTATCCAGAAAGTTGCAGCCAATGCACAAGTAGAGTCGAAAAAATAAAATACCCAAGATGTAAAGAAGGGTTGCTCTTGGGTGTTACCGTGGATCCTTCACAAGCTAGACATCTCAAGCTGGGCATAAAAGTTCAAGTAAAGAAAAAGACCTATTTCAAGAAGGCCCTAGTAGATTCTGGGGCTACTGGGAACTCTGTTGATGCCCAATTGGTTCGTGCATGGGGGATCCCATGTATTGAGAAGAAGAATCCAGAAATAATACAGGCAGTAGATGGAAAACTCTTGACTGGAGGTCCGGTAACTCTTCAGACTGTCCCCTTGTCGGTGATCTGTGAGGGTAAGAACCAAAGAAATAAACATAAAGAGAAACTCGTCCGTGACTTGATCCATGCTCCCCAGTATGGAATTATCCTTGGCTTACCCTGGTTAACTCATCACAATCCTGAGATTAATTGGGCAGAACAAAAGGTCGTGTTCTCATCAGCACTATGTAAAGAACAATGCCTCCAAAAGTCTCAAGTACCAAAAGTTTGCAACTCTTACATAGCCACTGCCGTGGAGAAAGAAGTTAAATTGCCCAAACAGTATTCATCCTATGAAGATGTTTTTGATGAGAAAGAAGCAGAAAACTTGCCTCCTCATAGACCTTATGGCTGTCAAATTGATCTAATCCCAGGTGCGATACTCCCCAACTGTCGTGTATATGCCCTGTCAGAACATAAAAATCAACATTTACAAAAGTATCTAGATCAATTCTTGGAGAATGGTTTTATCCACCCTTCTAAGTCTCCTGTAGTCTCTCCATTGTTTTTTGTTCCGAAGGCGAATGGAGATCTTTGAACTTGTATCGACTATAGGGGTTTGAACAATGTCACCATAAATATCCCTTGCCCCTGATTCCGGTCTTACTGGAACAAGTAAAGAAAGCTAAAATCTACACAAAGCTCTATCTACGAGGTTCTTATCATTTGGTCAGAATGAGAGAGGGCAACGAATGGAAAACAGCGTTCAAGACAAGATATGGCCTCTTTGAATACACAGTCATGCCTTTTGGTCTGTGTAATGCTCCAGCAGCATTTCAATTGTTCTTGAATGACGTTCATAGAGAGTATCTCGACATATTTGCCACAGTATACATCGATGACATTTTGATCTACTCTGACAATGAAAATGAACATGTACAACATGTCAAGAAAATTCCTGCAGCCCTTCGAAAACACCATTTAAATTGCAAATTAACCAAGTGTGAGTTTCATGTTACCACAGTTGAGTTTTTAGGAGTTATCCTTACCCCTCAAGGTAAGGTGATGGCAGAAAAGAAAGTAAAAGCAGTATCTGATTGGCCAACCCCAAAAACTGTTCGTGATGTACAATGTTTCCTGGGGTTTGCAACTTTTTACTGGAGGTTCATAAATCATTTTTCCTAGACAGTGGCCCCAATCACTAAGCAATTAAGAAAGAAATAAAAATGTGCATGGTCCCCAGAAGATGATCACGCCTTTTCAACTTTGAAGGAAGGTTTTTCCACAGCCCCAGTCTTGACTCACCCTGATGCGGACCGTCCCTTCAGAGGGGAAGCTGATGCTTCAGATGTGGCAATAGGTGCAGTCTTGTGACAACAAAGTAAAGACACTGGCCAACTTAATCCTGTAGCTTACATGTCTCGGAAACTGAACGAAGCCGAACAAAACTATGTCATTGCTGAAAAAGAGCTTCTGGCGATTCGTGATGCCTTTACAGAATGGAAACATCATTTGTTGGGTGCCAAAAATACTGTCACAGTATATCCTGATCATCGCAATCTCCAGTTCATGAGTTCCGACAGACTTTTGACTCCTTGGCAATTACGCTGGATGCTGTT
The DNA here is from genome assembly GCF_031143425.1 of Pleurodeles waltl. Classification (NCBI taxonomy): domain Eukaryota; kingdom Metazoa; phylum Chordata; class Amphibia; order Caudata; family Salamandridae; genus Pleurodeles; species Pleurodeles waltl. The sequence goes on from NC_090440.1 coordinate 497,743,897, forward strand.
TTTTGCCGAATTTGATTTTGTGGTAACTTTCCGTCCTGGTAAAGACAATCGCAAAGCTGACGCCTTGTCCCACCAAGAGTCTACCACGTTGTCTGCAGTTCAAACCTCCACAGCTATCATTGCTCCAGACAAAGTCCTATGCATCATAAAAACTGAAGATTTCTTAGAAGACATTTGTAATTCTTTCACCAATGAGAAATGGCAGGCATGGGCTCAAGCAAATCCCAAAAGGGCAATCGAGCAAGGATTACCTTTCCATGACGCTTGTTTGTTCGTGCCCACTACCAAACTTCGCAAGATAGTATTTCATTGGTTGCATGTTATACCTACGACAGGTCATCCAGGTACTCCTAAAACTTTTGAATTAATCCAACGCTACTTTTGGTGGCCTACCTTGACAAAAGACGTAAAAGCAAAGGTAAACAACTGCGAAGTCTGTGCTCGCATTAAAACAAGTGATTCAAAACCGAACAGGTAGTTGCATCCACTCCCAACTCCAAGTCGTCCTTTGGAGCACATTTCTTTAGGCTTTATTACAGGACTACCAGTAGTTCAACAACATTCAGTAATCCTTGTGGTAGTAGATAGTCTCATGAAATATGGACATTTCATTGCCTGTAAGAAATTGCCCATCTCCAGTGAACTGGCAACTATTTTACTGAATAGAGTGGTCTGTTATCATGGGCTGCCAAAAATTATCCTCTCCGATCGAGGGTCACAATTTGCCTCCAATTACTGGAAGACATGGTGCAAAACACTTCAAGTCACATCCACACTATCTACAAGCCACCATCCTCAAACAGATGGTCAAACTGAGAGGCTAAATCAGATTTTGAAGCAATACCTGCATGCTTACACTGAAAAAGCACTTCATTCTTGGACATCAATGCTCTGGTTAGCTGAGTTAGCCTATAATAACTCATTCCACACTTCCACTGGTGTTACACCGTTTTTTGGCTTGTTTGGCTATCATCCTGACAGCTTGCCCATCACGATCCCTCAAGAAAGTTCTCTTACACCAGCTGTGTCAGAAACCATCCAACATCTTCATCAAACTCAGAAATTGATTCAACAACATTTAGAAAAGGCCAAACAAAAATACAAAAAGCATTATGACAAGAAACATTGTGAGGGACCGCAGTATCAACCAGGTGATAAAGTGAGGCTTTCTACAAGACATATAGACTTAAAAAAGAAGCACATGTTTAACCCCAAATTCATAGGTCCCTACACTGTCCTTCAGCAAATCAATCCTGTGACCTATAAACTGCAATTGCCAAGATCATTACGGATTCATCCAGTGTTCCACACTTCCCTTTTGAAAAAGGCAGTTCAGAAGGTCCGCCCTCATCCAGCTCCAGTTCTAGTATGGGGGAAGTAGAATACGAAGTCAAGAAGGTGTTGGATTCCAAACTGAGAGGGCGAAACCTATGGTACTTAATCTCATGGAAGGGTTATGGCCCTGAAAGTAACTCATGGGTTTCCACATCTGATATTCATGCTCCAGTTCTTGTGAGGCGCTTTCATCGTCTCAATCCAGACAAACCAGGCCCTAGAACGTGTCTGGGAGAGGGGAGTAATGTCAACATCAGGGCAGTGCGCGCTCTACGGGCGACTAGAATGCAAAAACCCAGCACTTTCAAGATAACGTAATTTATGCATTGTGCTGATATGCTGTTGTTTAACCTTTTGCATTGCAGAGTTTAATCCTGAAGACTTATTTTCAAGGTGCTCATAAGTACTGTTCATTTGCAATGTATTGCTGCAAGCTTTCAGAGTGTGTCATGGTGTGGTCCCTTTCCAGGGCCTTCAAGAAGCTTTCCCTGCAGCATGCCTGGGTGTGGTTTGCGGGCTGGGCTAAGACTCTATGTAAGGGAGCCAGCCCAGCTCCACGTGCTCACTATTCAGAGGTCCCAGTGCAGAGCAGCAGCAACTTCCTGAGCTCCTGTCCCAGAGTCCTACTTTGATCCTCCAGGCCATGCCCTTTCACTTTGTTGGTGATTCTTGATCAGGGCGGTAAGACGGAGGTCGGGCTGGGCCCCCAATCCCGTTTTCGAAGGCTTTCGAGTTCTTGGGCCTAATTTGCGTGATAAAACATTTTGGCTCTTGCGCGTGTGAATGTGTGCTTGGTGTTTCATGGCATTTACATGCTGACATTCGAATCGGCAAGACGCGCGATTCATTGCTCGTGTACAACTCTTGATATTCATTGTGCGCCACCATTTTATGGCATTTGCAGGGTGGCATTCGAATCGGCAAGACGCGTGACTCATTTCTTGTGCTTAATTCTAGTTGTTCATTGTGCGCTACCATTTCATGGCATTCACATGGTGGCATTCGAATCGGCAAGACGCGTGATTCATTTCTTGTGCTTAATTCATGTTATTCATTGTGCGCTACCATTTAACGGCATTCACATGGTGGCATTCGAATCGGAAAGACGCGTGATTCATTCCTTGTCCTGAATTCATGTTATTCATTGTACGCTACCATTTCATGGCATTCACATGGTGGCCTTCGAATTGGCAAGAGGCGCGATTCATTCCTTGTGCTTAATTCATGAATATTCCGTGTGCGCTGCCACTTCATGGTATTCGCAAGGTTGCATTTGAATCGGCAAACGCGCAATTCATTTCTTGAGCTTAATTCATGATATTCATTGTGTGTTACCATTTCCTGGCATTTACCTGGTGCCATTTGAATCAGCAAGACACGCGATTCATTTCTTATGCTGAACTCATGTTACTCATAATGCGCTACCATTTCATGGCATTCACATGGTGGCATTCGAATCGGCAAGACACGCGATTCATTTCTTGTGCTTAATTTATGTTATTCATTGTGTGCTATCATTTCACAACATTTACATGGTGGCATTCGAATCGGCAAGACGCGCAATTCATTTCTTGTGCTTAATTCATGTTATTCATTGGGCGCAACCATTTCATGGCATTTACAAACTCTTGTGGAAATCCACAATGTGCACAATTCATGTTCCTGCATTATAAGAAACTAAAGTGCTATAATTCTAGATGTTATATTGTGAGTGCATAATAAGTTCCTTATGTACTATTCCTATGGTGTTATAGAATTCATTCAGATTATTTTCTTGTCCTCATGCAAAAGACTATGCTTGAATTTGAAAACGTAATTCTAGAAGGTTCTGATGTTTTCTAATCCATGTGTAACATTTCATTGAGAGGTTCATTGAACAGTTATATTAATTCTTCTTAATTCCTTCACAGGTAACCAGACATCTTGAGGCCCAGCTATTTAGTCCATGCTTAAGTTGTCCATGTTTCTAGTATGACAGTGCTTAGAATCATAGTCTAGTAATGATTAATATGATATAATCTTGATATTGTGTGTTTTAACCTTTTTGCTTCCTACAGGTCTCCTTCCCAGCTGTTCCCTACCTAATCCCCTTTTCCCCCACTTGGACTCTCTTAGACTCTGTGACATTCTAATCAGAGTATTGGAGCTGTCTTGTGGTGGACGTGTTGGGAACGTGCGCAGACCCTGAGGATCTGGTGACTCTGACAAATGCTGTGCACATCAGAGCCTGTATGCAGAGGCAATAAATTGCAGAATCTTGTCTTAGGACCTGGCCCTACACCCCAGACCTGCACCCGTGATAGCTGATTTTGGGCTCAGGTCCTGGCCTCAGGTCAGGCCCTGCCTCCAAATATATTGAAGACAAATGGTGTTAGATACATAGAGATTCACAAGGCTTGGCTGCAGAACCAGCCTCTGAGTCCAATTGTCCTGATGCAAAGGTGATTTGGTACAAGAATTAGCCTTTAAAAAAACTCAGAAATTTCCTGAAACCAACCAGTTAAAGTATGGTTCTAGTTTAGGCAGTACAAACACTTTCCCAAGGGAAAATAATTAAGAAATTCACTGATAAAACCACAGTAAAATTGATGGTACAGTTTCAAAGAAAAATCGAGGAGTTATCTCTGGACATCACCACTCAGTCTGGGATCCCAATCTTCATACAATGTTCCATTGCCTTGCAACTAGATGCAACCTATCCCTACTTTTATACATATAAACCACTAATCTTCAGGAAACTATAACACCCCTATGCATTGTTCAGAAACTTTCATGGAATTTCACACTTGATTTTACAAGTAACATCAAAGATGACATAACCTATATCACCATTGCAATGGACATAACCTTTAAGGAGTCCGCTTCGTCAATTGCGAGCAGGCTCAGAGACCAGGGTGGGGTGATTCCACTTTGTGCTTAACACTGCTACTCATCACTTTTGGGAAACACTCATCCTCTGCGTCTAGAGAACCAGAAGCACACCTATGTAGCATGTTTGTGTCAAGATCACTGACCTGTTGTCCAGAATTTCTTGCTGTGGAAGAGAGATGATGTCCTCATAACCCTGCTTAGTGGACAGCAAAGGATGTCAAAGGTGGGCACCCTGGTCCAAAGACGTCACAGAAAAAAGAAATTAGAAAAAGCAACAAACAACCATGAAGGTAACGTAGTCTCTAATCTTAATATGTTCACATAATCACACACAAAAATTATTGGATTGAAAATCATCCCAAAATGAACTGAACGAATTTAAGCAACTTAAGTCACAAGATCATAAACCTATACATTATTACATCATAACCTGTGGAATAAAGTTCTGTGTAAGAACACATGTAATAGATCATTGCCATCCAATTGAAAGATACATGTCTTTTACATTCCCTTCCAAAATGCTTTTATTCCATCCTACTTACAAATAGTAAGTCATAAATAGGACATATTTGTAGCATTTATCCAGAAACGAGCTTGATACGTTTTGGGTATGAACCATAAACTTCACAGGTGTTGTCTGAAATGTAAATGCCTCATTCGGGAACATTCAAATGTACACTAAATTGAACTGGCCTTGTCTTTTATGTGTTATCTTCCAGATTACACACAATCAAATCAGGACAGCAGAATCCATCCAGAAATGAGTAAGACACTGAAATCCTCTAGACAAAAATAAAAAAAAAACACACATCTTTTACCTCTGTAAGAGAGAGCGAGATGCCAAAAACAAAGTACCAAAGTCCACAGAAATGCCCAATTACTTACCAGTAATCTTCATTATTCCTGATCCTGTTGTTCTCATCCCATTCATCACAAAGTGGAGATTATTTATCTTCACAACAGAAAAAAGAACCTACGGAATGCTGGATCCCCTGACCCTAGCCCCCGTCCAGGTAGTACTTAAGTGTACTTACCCAGCATTCCTCCTGTACTACCAAGCCACCACAGAAGGCCAGACATCCAGGAGGGAGGGCAGGGCGTGATGAATGGGATAACGACAACAGGACCAGGAGTTATGAAGATGACCGGTAAGCAATAGAGCATTACCTCCAGGTCTCTCTAGTCTTCATCCCATTCATCACAAATGGGATACCCCATACCATCCAAACCAGCCTTCTGAAACACAGAGACAATCCAGAACCAAACCACAAAAAGGTAGCGCACAACAACCATGAAGTAACCCAATAGTAATATATGTAGCCGAGGAAACAAGAAACCAAAACACACAACAGGACAAGAACAGAACGCCCTCATAATTCCCTTGGCCAAAACTAGACTCATCACTCAAGACATGTTGCAACACAATCATGCCTGACAAAAGAGGGAACAGACACCCAGGAAGCCGCCTGGCAAAGCACCTGAATGGACATCCTCCAAAACACAGCCCAGGAGGCCCACACACCCAGACTACAAAGAAGCAAGCGTAACAGTCCACTTGAAACACCTGCTGAGACAAACCCCAGAGGCCCGCTCCTCTTTAGAGGTAGCCCCAAAGGATAAAAGAGAGACTCTGATGTCCGAAAAGACTGGGTACGGACCAAAGGCAACTGCATGGCCCATTTCACTTCAAACAAAGACCAATCTATTCCTGAGGCAATCCCCCCATCCACCACCAAAGCGGGCAAAATCACCTCCTGAGAGGAATTAACCGGGAAGGACCTGCGAAAAAAAGGAAGAGTCCAACCACAACACTACCTCATCCACCATAAAAGACAGAAAGGCTTCCCAGTCCATGAGGGCACTCAACTCTCCCACCAGAAACACCACTCCGAAGGTGACAAATTCAATATCAGCAACTACCAAAGGCACAAATAGAGCCAAGACCAAGGCCCTCCACATGAAAAGAAATTCCCAGAAAGGAAAACAAGACTAACTTACTGGCTACTGCAAGGAAAGTGTTGCAGCAACCAAACTACCAATCAACTACATCCTGCCGATTCCCCCAAAGAGAACAGAAGGCCACAATTGCATCCCACTCAGAGTGAAAAGTAGATACAGGCAGACTTTCAACAAACCCCCCACACAAAAACTGAATAACCACGGGAAGAGAGCACTCTAGCAGAGAGACCCTAACTGGCGCCCACCATTTCTCAAAAGCACCCCATTGGCAAGTACAAGACAGAAGCGTAGCAGGCTATCAAAAAACTTGAATCACCACTGCTAAATGTCTGTGTAGACCCTTAAGTGGCAGCCCCCACCTCACAACTCCCACACAGACAGGCAGAGATGCCTGATATCCAGAGAGGGAAATGTTCGGGGAGGAAATGGAGAAGAAGGGAGCAATCAAGGACCCACGACTGCCATTCCCTTGAGGGTGGGAAATCACGACCTGCGAGGCCAAAAAGAAACTACCACAAACACCAACCGGGCTTTCCACCACAGATTGGTGAGAGACTGTGCAATCAAAGGCACTGGAGGCAGAGCAAACATCAGGAGATTGGGCCATGGAACCCCAATATATCCACCTGCCAAACCCTCACCTTAGGAAATCAACACTAAACCCGGGAACCACAGGATTTAGCGGGAAGCAAAGAGATCCAGAAAGGGAATCAAAACTCCCTGCACACCTTCAGAAAAACAACCCCTGAGTGAGACAGCTCCTGAAAAAAGAGGAAAAAAACACAGCAGAGGGCATCCGTAACCCCAATGCCAACCCCCGTACATAGACCGCTCTCAGAGAAAGAAGATGGAACTCACCTTACTGAAATAACTGCATAGCCAACATTTAGGGATTGGGAATGAATAGCCCCATGGCTGTTGAGAGAAATCACCTCCATCTGGAGCCTGACCAAACCACCAAAAGACGACTTTCCAGAAGCTGAGAACCCAACAGAAAGCCATCCAATCACTCCAAGTGAAGAACCTGTGGTTCCTGTGAAAAGAACACCTCGCCTGGAAAGAAAGGTTCCCCAGAGCAGTCCCCTACCCCAGGGAACAAGTGTATGTGGATAAAAATAAGAGAGGGGCAAACCACAAAGGAAACCCTCTCAGTAGAATGGTCACACAGTCCACCATCTAAGGCCCCTCAACAATGTCAGGGACACCGGCAGAAGTAAATCGAAGCCCTCAGACTGGGGATTCCAGAAGGCCAAGAGACAGATCCACAACAGCCTGAGGAAGAACCGAGGCAAGGCCACCGTAAGCACTGCTGCCGCCATGAGGCCCAAAATACGAAGCCCAAGGTGGACCAGAACAGCAGAGCTAGTCATCAAGTTTAGAGCAAGGGACCCCAAGGTGTCTGCCCCAAGAGGGGTCAAGAACACCCATGTAATATTTGTGCGAAAACAAGCCCCTCTGAAGGCAAGTCTAAAGAAGGAACCATACGACACAGGACCAAATCGATCAAGAACCCAACGGAAGAGCAGCACATACCCTCTGCAGGTCCACCAGAAGGTCCTTCCTAAAGATTGAATGCATAACCACACGACCATGCATGGATAGAGATGACAACCTTGGAGAGGAAGGGATACCACCAGCGGTGCCACCACTTTGGTGAACACCCATGGAGCAGAGCGGAGATTGAAAGGCAACACTGTAAACTGGTAAGAGGTGTGTCAGAGACAGAAACACAGAAACCACTGTGATGTTGGTTGGACTGATACATAATAACAGGTGTCCTGGAAATCAAAAGTACACTTGTAATGGTCTTGCACCACCAGATGAACTATCCGCTGCAATGGTCCCATCTCGGAAGACACAAGGCGGACAAACTTGTTCAACGTCTACAAATACAACACCAGGGGAAAGAACCCTATCACCATTGCCACCCTAAAAAATGCAAGTATAACCCCTGTCCGAGCCCCAAAGGGGGCACCACCTGAACCGCCTGCTACTAAAAAAAGAGAAAGAAGGCCTTGATGAGGGGCCTTCTGCTATGCCACAAGAGTCAAACATACCCCAGAGGATGGATGAATCTCCCCAAACTTTATCCTGTAGCCGGACTGAACAATGTCCAACAACCAAGCATGAGAAGTAGACACCAGCCAGGCCTGAAAATACACAGCTGAAGGCGACTGCTCACCACCAGAACCTGCACCACCATCCCATAGACAGGAGCACGGCTAGAGAGGCGGGGACTAGGCTTCCTCTGCTGACCCCTCTGAGCTGAAATTCTTCCCTGAGACCTCTAAAACTGCCTCCCAGTGAGCTGACACAGGGGAGACATTTTCTGAGAGAAAGGTCTCTCCACAGCACAGGAACTCAGAGAAGAAGAAAGTTTCCATCACCTAGAAAAGCTTATACAGACGTTCGCCAGGGCAAAACTGAACAACACAGAACCCAAGATGGCAACCACAACACCAAATCCTTCTGAGCAACAGCTGTCCTTCAATCCTGCAAGACCAGAATGCAACAGGCCACAATCCAAGCCCCTTTTACCAGAGCAGAGGCTCAAACTACATCCAAGAAATAGCAGAGAGAAATTACATTTGCCGCATCCTGAAACATGATGACCCAGCCTCGTCACTCACTAATTAGTAACACACATTTCAGTGAAGTCCTCTTAAAGGAGATTAATTTTGCCAGATACTCCTGGAATAGAACCCACACCTCTCAGTTTGAGGATCTGCAACCATGACCATTACTGCACGGGAAATCCTACAGCCCCTCCATTTCCAGTAAGATTTTCACTAATGAGGCTGTAGAGGCGAGCCATCTCCTGCCCCTTCCTACAGTGCCTCGAAGGAGACCTAAAATATGGGGGGAAGATGAGGTGGAAGAAGAGGAAGACACCCCCAAGTGCCATCGTGAATGGGAGTGCTGCCTCATAACAGCCCACTCCACAAGCAAAACATGGAGCCAAGTCATCCAGAAAACATAATCAGAAAAAGAAGACAAAGCTGCCGCCAAGCGGTACTTACCCCCAGGGTCCCCGCATCTGTTGAAAAGGAGAGAAATATCCACTGACACACCTGGAGTGGAACCCTTGTCTCCCGGCATGTAAGTCTGCGATATCGACCATTAGCCTACAGGTGACTCTGCAGAAGACGCTATGCGTCAGGGCGTCCTGAAGGCCAGGCATTGTGCCCCACGCAGATGCTCATAAACGCCATAACCCAGCAGAAGTCAGGTAAGCCCCAGGCTTCCTGCCTTCTACGCGCATCATACGGCCCACCCAGCAGGACCACAGAGACGCACGCTCGCATCCAACAACCAGAACAGTCTGGGCAGAAAAAACAGCAACCCCAGCAACCGAACCTGGGTCACAAACAAGCATCCCCCAGCAAGCCCAGCAGGCTGAGGCACTCCCAACCAGGAACATAATTGATCCAGGAATCAGCAACCACCCGAGGCAGCAAGAGCAGCTCCCTCTATTCCTTGGTCCATTCTGTTGCAAGACATAAAAAAGAACAGGAGGAATGCTGGATAAGTACAATTAAGTGCTACCTTGGCCAGGATGGGGGCAGCTGATCCAGCATTCCTTGGGTTCTCTTTCCTGTTATGGAGATAGATAATATCCACTTTGCGATGACTGGGACAAGGACTAGAGGGACCTGTAGGTAACGAGAATCTACGCAGGTGAGTTAAAGAAAAGATTAGTCGGAGCATACTCACATCAAAATAAGAGAAATACAAACAACTATCCAATTGTTGCAAATGATTCCGCGTCACAGTTAGCCGTCCTTTCTTGCTAGTCTTGCAAGGTCTCAGGTGTGTGAGTGATGACACCAAACAATGAGATGTCCAAAATCCTCCCACTCTGAGTTCAAGGTAGTGACTTCAGTGTCCACACACAGAAATTCGTCCGGCCTCTCAGACTGGCCTAAAGACTAAATGCAAACAGGTGAAGACTTGTTAGAGATACATGCTGAAATTGAATTGTTTACAACTGAGGCATGCCTGGTGCTCATGAAAGAGGCCTGGACTGCTTGTTCTGGCCTTACCATGTATTCCATGTTCCAAGAAGCTGATGTGCACCATCATCAGCCATGCACAATAGACACTGGACAAAGCAAATGTCCCACAGGCCCACCATGTAGAGAGATGCCATTTACCAAAACTCGTAGCACCTAGTCTCGAGTCATGTCCCACAGGGTAAGACCACAATGACTTGGTTACACCCTCTCACATATTGTAATTGACACCGTTTAGGACAGTAATTGCTTGTATCCGCAGATTAGTTGTGGATCCACAGATATCGAAATAGTTATTGGCATAAAATGCTTCCTTTGCCAGCTGAGAATATTTTCTCAAGATCTGTAAGTAATTTAGAAATTGGTAGTCTAAACATACAATAGTAGTCTACCCAACACCTCTTGGGAACACCAGTATCTTGAAAGCTATTGAACATTTTACATCAAACCACAAAAATATCAATTTCCGGGTAAACTATTCTTAATTACCAAATTTGGTTTAATGACTTTTAGCATTTTTTGTAGCAAGAGGCAAAATTTCGAGTGGGACATAGCATGGGAAAAGCTACTTGTGGATCAACCCACGTATCTTTGTTGCCCTTGACTAATCTGCATGCAATTTGAAAGGAAGACTCTCTGCTGGCGAACTAAGGGTCTGTTACAGTTTGGGCAGATATAACGAAAAAAGACAAAGGGCCTGATTTAGAATTTGATGGAAAGAATACTCCGCTGAAAACATGACATATATCCCCTCCGCCATGCTACATGTGCATTGGGTGTAATGCACTTGCAATATGGCGGATGATTGTGATCGCACTTTCAATCCCCCAAACTCTAAATCAGGTACAAAGTTACTACCAAATCAAAAATGTATTTTTTATCCATGCCACAACTTAACCACATCAACACAGAGCTGCTACCTCTGATTATTTAATATACAGCTGTAGCTGGCCAGTTGCGCTGAATAATACAGTAAGATCAATATTTATACTTTTTTTAGCGCCGCATGTGCGTCGTTTTTTGACGCAAAATCGGCGCAAACTTCCAAAATGCTGTATTTTGTAAGTTTGCGCCAATTTTGCGTCAAGAAACGACGCAAATGCGGCGCTAAAAAAGTATAAATATGAGTCCAAATGTTTTATAGGAGAAGCGAAACGGGATGATTTAATCTCTGGATACTATTTTCATAGTTAATAATCAGTCTCGGCGGAGGAATCATTCTCCTTTGTTGAATCGTGAACCTGTTGCTGCTTGTAATCTGATCCTTGTAACTCCTTTTCCAAATGGGAGGAGTGATGTCTTTTGATTGATTTTGAAAAATAACTTCATTGCCTATGCAAGCCTACTTTCTCCTGTGATATGCAGCTTGGGGTCTAGTGAACCCTTGACCCTCATCTTTGCCATCCCCATGTTTTCACAGCCAGATACGCCACCTGTACTCTTCCTATTATAAAACTTTTAGCACCGGGGTAATGAAATGCAAAGCTTCCTATAAGGCAGGCGCGAGCCTCCCTATCAAATCATCTGAAATATTTATTTGCCCTCTTGAATAATTAATAGGGGCATCAGCTCTCGCGGTCAATTGATTTATTAAGGGCCTGTTTGGAATTAAACAGCTTAAAGATATTAGATTTAGCAGCGACCTTACTTGTTAGCATATTCATTTACCTACGGGAGCTCCCATTAGATATTGTTAATACATGACGTTCCCAGTCACGGCCTAGATCTCCTCAAATTGCATTAATGCCGGGCTGTTTAGCCACAGAATAACAGGTTTGATTGAGTGCCTAGGCCTGGTGTAATTAGATTTTCTCAGAAAAGGGGGAGACTGTTTTAATGCTATGTGTGTTAAGCTAGATATGTCATCAGCATTACTGTAATTGGCGAAGGGGGCTTTGGAGAGCTGGCTCTACATGTACATTAGTGGTTGTGGCTGGAGTCCTGTGCTACAGAATGGCAAATAACTGCCCAATTATTTTCATGTGCACGAAAGCGCAGCCTATGCATTGTGTCTGGGCCACTCTGAAAGCACATCCTTTATATTGGTGCAATGTCCTCATGGTGCCTGTGTGGTAAGCAGAAATCTACAGAAGGTTATTTAACATACAACAGTGGGGCTATGAAAAAGACACCCTACAGATATTATAGTTAAGTGTTTCTTTTTCTGCTGTTCACTGCCCATAAGCATGGAAGTGTGGTTTTTCGACTGCTCTATATCCTGTAACTTGAATGTTGAAATGTGCAAAAAATTGGGAAACCTAACTTTGCAAATCAAGAGCCCAAAGCGATTGGTGGATTGCATGCATCCACGTCATAAAATCAAAAGTGCTAACTTTGAAAGGCCTTACAGCCCACTGACGACTCTGTATGAACATGTTAACATCCACTATGCCTACTGTCTAGTCTAATCATCTTGGTCACTGTGAAAACTGTGAGGGAGATTCTGTCTGGAAGAGGAACTGGAGGTAAGGCTTACCTCTTAATGTGGCTCGTGTGCAGGGAAGCAAAACTCCAAACCCACTCGCACTAGACACCTTTTTGCAAAGGAAAGGCTGGCGGTCATCAAGTGCTTGCCCTGTCTGAACTGAGGCTGCACCAAGGCAGAGAACATGCTATGTGGCAACATGATGTCAATGAACTACGATCTGCAGCAGGCCACACCCTTTCAGGTGTTTTAGGGACAGCCTTCATCCTGGATTAATAGGTCTAACTTCCTTTATGGCTCATGGCGTCCTTTGCAAGGCAATCTTGAAATTTTGCTGAAACTATGGCCTCAGTACATTTAGAATAGCCCTTATCAAGACATATTGCTCTCTAAAGCATCGGTTAATGGACAGTTCAATTATAAAACGTATCCTGAAACTCGAGTTGCTGAAAATAAAATGTAAATAATTTTCTTGAAAGTTTATGTGAACACTTAAGACTGGGGTTGTGTATTCTACTGAGTTTGCTCTGTGAAAAAGACCTATACAGGCTCAGTGTGTCTGGCGTTGTGTTTTGTGCAGTTTGCTTGATGTCACTTCCTTGCTTTGACGCATATCACACATTGTTATTTGTATTCGCCTCAGACTTGCAGCTTGTGAAAGAACAGTTTTAGCGATTTCAAAATATAGAACGACCCGGCCAAACATTACAACTCTTTATCAGCAGCGGCTTGTATCTTTTTAAAGTGGTGGGGCGAGTGAAGTGCCCCACCACTACTCAAAAAAAAAAACACAAAAAAAAACACCCCCTCCCTCAAAAACCCTAACATAAACCACGCCTCTGCCCTAAACCTCAAACAGCACTATAACACAAACACTACACGTACATGCACTACACACTTACATGAAATACACATGTACATAACATTACACACATGCATTACACAAACATTTCATATTAAAAAAAGGCACTCACACATCCTCCTCCGTGTGCTTCTGCTGTCCGATGCTAGAAGAGCTCCCCTAACCTATGCAGGTGCTGCTATCATGCTATTAACCAGCATGAAAGATGTTCCTGGATTGTATGGAGTGTCCTGGCTGGGCGCTCCTTCAGGCCCTGAAGGCTTGTGTCTGGTCTCCGCCCAGCTGTCTTAGATAGCTGAGTGGAGAGCTTCAAAGTGCACAGGTCACCTTGGCCAGAGCAAAGCAGCCGGCCAAAATGACATGCGCTCTTAGGAGCATCCCTGCCAAGGACTGCTCCAGTCCTCTGCTTCCAGAAACAGTCAGTCCTCTGTTGCCAGCAGCAGAGAACACGCCTAGCATGTTACTGGGCTGGTGCGCACTGGGGGAAAAATAAAATGCCAATCAGATCTTTTCAGTGCCATTCTATTTTTTCCTACGCAGCTCGCAGTGGGCTGGGGGTGACGCTCCCCCTGTCCTCGAGAAGAAACCACCACTGCTCTTTAGATAGCTTTGGATTAAGGTTTGTTGAAAAGTCATAGGTGGAATAACAAAAGAAGTGAAACGGGCGAAAAAATTTGCAAGGCTTAAAACAAACAAGTCACAAGTTCTAATATAGGTTATACTGACTTCATACATAGCATACAAAGCAAAGGTAGGTGGTACATATGCGCAAAGAGAGAAAGGTGGATAGAACACATGAACAACTGTGATGAAAATAAATATATTTCTTTTTCTTATGTACATGTAAATCTATGGGCCAAATGGTACTTACCCTCGCTCTGGACAATCTCCTATGTAGTTCTATTGTTGGCAAATTTAGGAAATGCTTGTGCGTTTTCTGACACACCTTTCTTTCCCCCGTGAAATTCAAGCAGGTAGAAAAATGCTCTTGAGCTCTGCTTTCCTAATTTACTTCAGCAGCACATTCTGCTTTTATTCTTTTAAAAAACATTGCACCTCTTGGAAAAACAGACATAGGAATCTACTTATTACAGAGTACTACGAAAGGCAGGGAAATCTGTGAAACAGGCCAAGTCAAACACCTTTTTAAATGTAATTCTTTATCTGCGCTGGACAGCATTGGGAGTGCTGTGCAGCATGTCTAAGCAACGTTGGCAGGATGAATAAGTCCTAAAAGTGCACCCCACTGGCTTTGTCAATGCTTGTTTGGAAGGTAACAGGATATTGTGAGGCCTTTTCTCTTCGTTGTGAGGCAATAAATGTGTGCTTGCTGATGGATACCACTGGCGCCCCAGAAATATTTAAAATCCATTTGGATAACCAAGTGGCTCCATGGGATTTCTTCATACAGGCATACCAATATCAAAACTAATCATTCAATCTACCTGTACACAACAGATGCACCTGAAAGCCATTCTGTATGAAAAGGGGGTATTAAATTGTTTATATCATCATGGTTCAGTGCTTATTAAACAGTGCAGACGGCATAGTGCATGAAAATAATGATTGTGTGACTCACATACATAGATTCACATATGAAAACAGGGTTGTCAGAACAAACAGCACTATGTGAGTAGCTGCATCGTCAAAGTCAAACGTACATATATGAGCCTCAAAATCATAGTATTAATGTATAGAACAACCAAGGGTGAATCAAAATGTTGCTCATTATGAAACTTAACCAGCATATAAAAGACCACTAATTCAGTAGTGATAATTCAGAAAAAGAAGAAAAACTATTGATGCATACAGTTTGGATCCATGTTTTCCTGTACAACAATTTAATCTAAAATCCTAACTATGCCCATATTCTACACGTCCAAAAAAATAGTCAGCATGACAGAACTTCTGGAGAAGATTCCATCAAGAGAGGCCTGGTGGCATGAAGCCACAAAAAAATTAAAGCTCGAAAGAAGTCTTTTACTAAGGTCCGCTCTTTTGGGTTTTTGGTGTTGACCTTGGTACACCTTGGTACACACTTGCGCTTGAGAATTTCACAATAGTTACAGCTGCCAGCTCAGGATACTTCTCACACCTTGGATAAGCATTCTGCTGGGCTTTTTTTTATCATCTCAAACAATGAGCTCTCACTTAACTCAGTCTGGATCCTGACACCTGCAGCTTTAGAAAAACATTCAAAAAGCAGACTGCACATTGAAAGTTAAAACACAGAAAAATATGTGGGCCCTCACTCCGGATGAATACACTTTCAGGTGATATAAATTCTATACATCTCTTTTCAAATATGTGATTATGAAAATAATATTTTTAAAATGCTGTAATGTAAACATTCATTAGACAATGATAAAATCTGGTGTACATGAAATATTCCATTCATCTCTGCTCTTAGCTCATATATTTTACCGTGCACCACGATAAAAGAAACATTTCTTGTAGTTAAGCAGAAAAACAACTACCCTTTCAATTCACATTTAAGAGGTGTAATGGCACAGCAAAGCTATGCTCTCTCAACTCTCCCTCTGATGACTTTTAGAGTCATCATAAATCCCTTTTCAGTCTTGAATGGGACGCTCTAAAACCTTGTTGTTTTGAACAGTTCCCGCCTTGGCTTTTCCAAATATTTCATATCTTCATAATATTTACACTGACTATCATCCAATTCAACTTCTGCTTCCTTTCTCTTCTGAACCCTCTGAAACGTCCTTCTTTGAAAGATTGTATATCCAACAAACAAAACTATTCCCACTATTGAAATACTCAACAATGGTCTGAACATAAAACCTACAATGCTGCTTCCCAAACTCCCAAGCCACCTGCCTTTAGCAGAGAATTCATCTCCAATTGCTTCCCTTGCACCAGTCGCTTCCAACTCCTTCAGATCCTTTGTCAGCCCTGAAATATTCTGGACATACTTCTCTAAATCTTTACTTTTATCTGGAATAAAGGTACAACACTGTTGAATCTTCAGCATCTGTGTCATGGTCCCAATTGTGAGCAAGGCTACTCATGCCTTAGTCATGCCTTTTTTCTCCCTTATGGTTTAAGATCTCTTTTATTGATTTTAAAATGTTACCTCACCCACCTGCAACCACAGGCCAGTGGGGAAGAGACAGTAGGATTGAAGAAGAGTAGGAGGCAGAGGGGGGGGGAGACAGGACACCCTGAACAATGAGCCGATGTCTTTGACCAAAAGGGATCACCAGAGTAGCAGTGATCTGCACATATGGGAAGCAGCGGTGGGTCCACCATTCAGTTCTATGGGTCAGCCGTACTGGTCAGCCGCAGTATACGGAGGTAGGAGGGGCAGGACAGCTCCTGGAAGTCCACTGGCAAGTGTCTAATAGCCGGGGTCCATGTTTCATCAAAGAGGGGCAGTGTGCCAGTCGCCGCTGCTGTCAGCTTTTCCATACCCATCAAAGCCCACAATTTGTGTAGCCAGTCCGTGTGAGTAGGGGCACTGTCCGAGCCCCAGCGGGTCAGCAAAAGCTGCTTTGCCGCCCCTAAGGCCAAAGCAATAGCCCGGCCTCTAGGAGAATGGAGCGGATACGTCAGGGGGTTAGGGAAGCCTAGCAAAATGTAGCTAGGAAATTGTGGTACGCTGGTGTCGTAGATATTGTCTATTGCCCGCAGGATAAGGTCCCAAAAGGAAGAGATCTTCAGACAGAACCACATCAAGTGCATGAGGGTGCCCTCTCCCCCTCAATTATGCCAATATCTACTATTGAGCCAGTCTGGCAGGTGTGTAATACATGTAGTGGGCTATTTTCAGAAACATTTCTTTGGTGTTCATAGCTCGAGCCATCACCCGCGCTCTATGAAGGATAGGCCTCCATTAGTGGTCAGTAAAGGCGCGTCCACATTCGGACTCCCATCTACATTTAGCTAGGGTGTCAAGAAGTTGAGGCGGTGTAATCAAGAACGCGTAGATATCAGACAATAGGCGCTTGTCCGTGTCCCTTGTTAGGAGCCACTGCTCAAATCGGGTGAGGGTTCTACTCGCATGGTATCACATTGCAAGGGAGGTTACCCAATGATGGACGGCCCGGTATTGCCCTGAAGCACTATCTGGTAGACCATATACCGCCTGCAGCCTAATAAAAGTCATGATCCCATTCTCATCAAAGAGATCTCCTATTCTCTTGCACTGTGCCTCCTGCCACGGTAGGTACGCTGGGTCTCTAATCGCAGGAGGGAGGTCAGAGTTACCAATGAGCGGCGTCTGGGGGAAAATAGGGGTAGACAGCTCTTTTGCCATCTGCACTCTGTCCCAGGCCCCCAGTGTGGCCCGCAAGACCGGGGATACATACACCCCAGGCGGGCAGCATCCCCTAGCGAGCCATGACACTTTCCATATGTGTACACCGCGACGGCCTGATCAATAAAGCAACAATATTTTTCCGTTTGCAGCTGGGTCCACTCCACCATGTACCGCAGCTGGGCAGCATAGTAATAGCTCAACAAGTGTGGAATACCAAGGCCGTCCTCTACCTGCAGTAGATAGGCCTGGGCCTTGGATATTCTGGCCCTCTTTCCGTTCCAGTTAAATTCCCACAGAAGTGCCTGCAATTTGTCAAGGAGATGGGGTGGCGGTCGCAGGAAAGTTTGCATAAGATAAAGTATTCTAGGCAAGAGAGTCAATTTAACCACCGCAACCCGCTCCAACCACGAGAAGCTGAAAGCCCTCCACCTCGCCAATGCGGTACGAGCGGAGTCCAGCATCCTTGTATAGTTACTTGCTACTGTTGCGTTGAGTGTGGGGTGGATTCTCAAGCCAAGGTATGTAATGTCCTGAGTGGCCCAAGAGAACAGAAGGCCGGCCTCCAGGGCGCCCCTCTCCACCTCTAGGATGGACAAGTTCAGAACCGATGATTTAGCGAGGTTCATTTTAAAGCCTGATACTGCTCCGAATGCCGTCAGCTCCGACATAATCCCCACCAAGGAGGACTGAGGCTGTGAAAGCTGGAGCAGAACGTCATCTACATACAGAGCCAATTTATGGGACCTGCCTCCCATCGGGATACTTGCCATGTCAGGGTTGCTACGTATCCGTTCAGCAAAAGGCTCTGTATAGAGAGCAAATATTAGGGGTGAGAGGGGGCAACCCTGCTGCATGCCTCTAGAAATAGGAAACTGCTGCAACAGCCTGCCATTCACAGACACCATACCTCTCGGTTTATCATATGAGCAAGGTACCCAGTCACGGAATCTAGGGCCAAGCCCGGCATGCCGCAGAACCTCGAGAAGGTATCGCCAATGGACCCTACTGAAAGCCTTTTCGGCGTTGATAGAGAGAAGCAGCGCCGGGATGTGAGCTCGCTGAACTTTGTCCAGTAGATGACATAACCTTTTGGTGTTATCACTACACGAGCGCTCGGGAATAAAGCCAGTTTGGTCCCGGTCGATCAAGCCCCGCATGTACGGTTTCAGTCTGTGGGCCAAGATATCCGTAAAGAAGCACAAAGGGTGGGGTCCTTTCCCGGTTTAGGGATTACCATAACAATCCCAGCTGCTTCGAGTGGGGAAGATGGACGGCAGGCCCCAATTCATTATACAATCGGACCAGGACTGGCGCCAACAAGGAACCAAAGGATTTGTAGAACTCTGCACTAAAGCCATCAGCCCCAGGTGCCTTCCCAGCCGGCAGCTGCTGTATAGCCGCCAAGACTTCCGCTATAGTGATGTCACCATCCAGTGCCTCACCTTTGGTCAGGGGGAGTCGAGGCAGGGGGACCGAGGCAGATAGCCCTCCACCACCCCCCGTTGAGCCCCTGCTCTGCACGTCCAAGCAACGCCGCTCTCTCTTTTTGGCTCTCAGCTGTGGAGGGTTTTTTCTGTTTGAAACGTCTGGCCCATTTTTTCGGTCAGCCCCTGCCAGCCCGCGGGTGTCCCTCCCGGTCCCCCGGCGATGAAGGCCCATCCCCGAAGTGGGGCGGCATACCTTCCAGCCCTTGAGCCTCCTCCACCGTATGAACAATGCGGGTCTCGTTCTGCAAGACAAATTGGAGACGGAAAGGATGGCCCCATTTGTACTTGATACCACTGTCTCTCAGGAGGTCCGTCACAGGCCTAAATGCTCTCTGGCGCTGCAGCATCTGCATTGACAAATCTTGGAATAGACCAACATGAAAACCCTCAAAGTCAATGACCGGGTGGTCCCGGGCCGACATCATTATGATCTTCCATTGCTTTTAGTGGTGCAAGCAAGTCAGTATGTCCTGTGCCTGACCTGGCGAGGAGGCCCGATGGCCCACCCTGTATGTCCCATCAAGCACCAGGGTCTGGTCCTTAAGGTCCGGGCATACATGTCTGAACAGACGTTCCACAAAGTCCTCCAATTTCCCTGTCACTGCCTGTGACGGGACACCCTTAATTCGAATGTTGGAACGCCTCGATCTGTTTTCCAAGTCCTCATGCTGGTATTGCTGTTCTAGGTTCTTATCATGCAAGATGAGAAGCTCCCTCCTATGGCAGTCCAATTCTTCCTCCTGTGTGTCTCGAGTCTGCTCCAGCGTGTCCACTCGTTGCCCCAACTCGACGACTTCGCGTTTCAGTTCTTTGACCTCCACCGGTATTTCTTGCTTCGGGTAGGAAAGTCCCCGCGCAAGGTTCCGAATAACGGCTCCATGAAGGACCTGGTCAAGGGCGCCTCACCTTCCACACGTTCTCCCTGTTCTCCGCTGCCCCCACCCGCTTCCACAGGGGGCTCGCCCAATGGCGTCTTTTTGGTGGGGGTTTGGGCGAAGAGGTCCCTCAGAGAGCCCTCTTTCTTGCTGTGCCTCTGGGATGCCATCACCAGTTTCCAGCAGGTGGAGAGTGGCCCCCTCAGTGCCTCCAATCCACAGCTCCTACAGCACCACCACCTTGTCACAGCTGCACTGCTTCGAAGGAGCCTGCAGGGCCTGAGGCGCCCAGGCCCTCAAACGGCCAATAACCTGGGGATTCTCCGCCTGCCACTCAGCACCCCCAGTGGCCCAGGAGGTCCAAAAGCACAGCCGTAGAAAACCGGTCCTCCGGCACCACCCTACAGTCAGATGCGTGGCCCCTCAGTCAAAGGGAAGCACTTTTGTTCTCCCTTATTAGGGATATCAGAGTTGTTGTTATTTTCTTTTCATCACAGTACTAGTATGAATCATATTATGCCTTTGAAACCTTATGTAACTTTTCAACTCAGTTTTTAATATAATGGCAATGTTTAAAGCAGATCGAGACCAATGCTTGCAATTTATCTCATGCATCACATTTTCTTACGCTGGAAAAAAGACACAAGTAATCTCAAATAAGGCAACAAAGTTTTTCTGTTTAATTTAGGATCTTGATCAGTGCTGATTAGTCAAACTTATCTAAAGACAGCAATAATATTTGGATCAACCTTTTGAGTGAAAAAAACATTAGAAAAAAGTAATATTTCTTGTAATAGCTGCACCTTCCTGGATCTTGTTCTCATAGTGGGTTTTCCATTGGTGTTTTCTCGTACAGAATCTGATGTTGATGTTCTAAAGATTTTTGGGACAATTGATCGCCATTGCATATTTGCATATGAAACTTTAACTCTTGAGACTCTTGAACTACTGAAGTATTTGAAATAGTTTTGGTGTGATTAACCTAGTTATTTTCTCTCAGTGAAGTCCTTGTACATGATGATTCTAGTTCATGATAATTCCTGGATAATTCTTGAATCACACTGGGTAATGTTTCTTATGAGAATTATTGGTGTGTTGATTTGACGTTATGTAATTTCAAAGATCTGTTTAGTTTTTCCTGTTGAAAAGTGTGGTTTCATTACAGGGAAATGCGAGCCCAAACCCTTGTATCTGAATAATCCTGATTGTCAGTATCCTGAATCCAGAACCTGAATCCAGATATCCTTGAGCCCAGCAGTGCCCTGAGTAGAGATATCCAAATATGCAGAAGTCCTGGTATTTCTCTCTTTCTCTCTCATCCCATCACCCTTCCCCTTGGAAACTGCTAGTGTTGCAGTTTGTCTTTCATTGCTGTCCTGTCATTTCTCATTGGGATTCGGGGATTATCATTGCCCCATTGGAATGACCTGGAGTTCAGGTGAGTGGCTCACAACAATCCAACACACTCTACCCTCTTTTGCGAGCAACAAACCTAGCGTAAAACCATTGATCTTATTGCAACTATCTCAGTACTTACTAACAGCAACAAGTTTGCTGTGTTAGTAGCCAGCTAATCTACTATTATATACAGTTTACTAATCTTCAGATCATTCCAAATCACTCAAATGGATGGTATCAATGCACTTTAAATAGCTCCCACTATTTCTGCAGCACTAACTCCTCGTCTAGTTTTAGGTTTCACATTCCACATAGGATCTTCAAGATGTTCCACATAATAGATCTTTGGAAATACTATCGCTAAATAGCATGTACCATGCCATCCTTTCAGCAGCTTAAAATATGCTTTTAAGCATAGAGGCCCATGATCATGGAGCCAGGGAAGCATGCATGAAATTCTGCCTCTTCAAAACACTCCATGATTGGTATTGGACTCCGGCCAAAATGACAGCAGCAGGCCTTTTGCCCTATGCCTAGTATTGGTGCTGTCCTTATGCCCACTGCAACTTTGTACATATCGTTTGTGACTTCCCCTCAATCAGTCCCTAGTGGGAAGTGGTGGCCTTCCTATATGACTCAGTGTAACTGCAGTTCTTTTCCCAACATTGTTCAGTTGACACACAATACATTTATGACACAGTGCCTCAGCCATCAGCCTGTTGGCGGTGTTACCGCCAGTGTACCGCCAGGGTCGTAATAAGGCTCTAAGTGCTCTTGTAAGAGCAATCAATTCAGCTATTTGGGCAGAGACTATTCCATTAAGTCAAGATGCTTCAACAACTTCAGAAAGAATACAAACAACAAAAGCTGCTCTTAGACTTCCTTCACTGTCTCTTAAGCATGAACCATCAAAGTAGAGGACATAATGAGATTCAGGCAATGACTCATATCGAATGTCACTGTTAGTAAGATGATGCATTCTACTTCTAGTTCTAGTCAACAAAGGTTCTACAGAATGTGAGACATACACAATCAATGAGTGACTTATAACAATATTTTCTCAGTTCTCCATACTTGTGCTGACTGCTGCTGCTACAGATTTAAGACAGCTAAGCAATGTAGAAGCAAGGATCCAGTGTGGTAGAAAAATAGGCCTCCTGTCCCTTAGCATTTACATGCATTTGAGTTAGCACTGAAAGAGCACAGCCCTATCTCTTACTGCAGAACAATGCAAAAGATATGTTATAACTGGGCATCCCTAGAGCTGGGACATAACAGAGGCATTCTCTCAACTCTAGAAACATGACAAGACAGTTGTTTTCCCATGGTAGCAGATTGAACACATCCTTGTGTGTCAGCCTCTGCAAAGGCTTGGCCATCAGGGAAAAGTTGGGTATCCACTGTCTACAATACCCCACAATTCACAAAAACATCCTGACTTTCCTCTGTGTGGTTGGTGGACTCAGTTTCAGTATGGCTGAACTCCTCTCTTGTGACACTTTCCTCACTCCCTTTACAATGTGGCATTGAAGCTATTGGACTCCTTTTTGACAGTATTGTAACTTTCCTGGTGTTACCATATGTCCATTCTGAAACAGATGGTTCAATACACAATGGTGTATTTTTTACAAGCTCCTTGAATATTCAATGCTACGATTAGGTAGTTGATATATTGGATCAAGACTGAGCTGCAAGGCATGACTAAAGATTCCAGGTTTTTCTTTAAAATCAGATAAAAAATACATTGAGATTCAGTATGCCCTTGTGGGACACACCACCAAGTTAAGACCCTGTTTCTGAGTCGGAATTCAAAAAGAAACTGACTGTCCTCATGCAGCAATATTGAAAAGAAGGCTTGACACAAATCAAAAACAGTGAACCATTCAGCCTCACATGAAATCTGGAAAAGTATTACAACTGGATTTAGTACCACAGGGCAACAAGGAACAACAACATTATTTATCTTCCCCAGGTCCTGCACAATCCTACATTTGCCACTTGGTTTCTAAAGACCTCTGATGGGAGAGTTACAAGGACTATCCATTATCTCCTTCAGAATTCCCGGTATATCATGGATTCAATCACAGGGGTTATCCCAGCAACAGCCTCCAGTGTCAAATTATATTGCAAAGTTCTCAGGAATTCAGCATTAGGCTTGACAGGGATCCGGACAAGCTCTATACCTTTCATCAGTTTGATATCCCTCCCCCTAAAATCCGACACCTCATGTTTGACAGTTTCTTTTAAAACTGGAGGCAAATCATCAAATGTTACCAATGTCAACACCAAGCAACATGGTTCATTTTTCATCAACTTAAAGACAGCATCCTCATCATGGGTTTGCAGTTATATTTCTGTAGAAGTGCAAAAGATAACACAATTTAGTTTTGTAAGCAAATCTCTTAAGAGATTTACTGGACTGCAATCACATATGATAAACGTGTGCTTATCCTCAAAAGATCCTATTTTCACTTTAACTGGGGCAGTTTCACGAGCAGTCACTTGTTTTTTCTCTACACCAACAACTTGGATTGTTTTTCCCAAAAGGGTTAGGTTTAGGACATCTATGGCTCTCAAAGTAAAATGGGTAGCACCAGTATCGACCAGAAATGACACACGACAGCCACCTACTTCACTGTCTATAAATGGTCCACTCTGGTCCACTTCTAAGGCTGAATAAAGTATGCTGTCTTCCTCTCACCTCAGACACTGTCGGAGCCATTTCCATCATTCGACTTGAACAGGGGAAATTGTTGAAATGGTTTATTATACTGCATCAAATTCACTTTCATTCTCAAACCCTGATTCATAATCTGACGTTACCCAACATCATTTTGTTGTGCCATCGGAGGTTGAGGAACAGCATTATTCAAGCTTGGGGCACACTGAAATTTTAGTTTCTATAGTCTGCATGAATTGACTCCTTTGGTTCTTGAGTCGTTATGTCAATTGTAACCTAATCAATATCGTGAGGAGGCACTTTCCCTTTCAGGAATGTCATGACCCCCTGATATTTCTTCATTATCAACAGAAGGACCCTTTGTCAATGTATTTCTAGTCGGTTCCACTTAGGCCATCGAACTGCTATCTTACATTCCATCCACAGGAAACTTGGAAAAACAATGTCGAACGATGTATTCAGATCCATCCACAAAAAAAACTTTCAACTTATAGATACCATTACACTGGATTTTTCGCAATTTGGAGAAATCATTGGTATTGGTGCAAGATCACTCCTTCCCCATGGCACATGTACATATCCTCCACCAGGCACTTCTCTCAAAGGGAAGGTTGTAACACCTCCCTCAGCTCCAACTGGAGGCTGTTCACCTGAAGGATTCTTTACATCCTTCATCTTCACCCATTTAGTCTCCCATTTATCTAATTCATTTGATTTCCTGATATTCTGAATTAATTCTTTAATTTGAGTTTTCAGTCCTGGAGTTCTCATCTCAGCAACGTCTTGTTCACTAAAGCACACTCAATAAGCTACTTTGCAGAGCATTTGTTTTATTTAAATCAACCTCTTATTTCTGAACCAGTTCTGCCTTTTATCATGAACTTGACATTCCCACATAGTAATGTCCTACACATAAATGTGAGCTCATCCTCTTGATAAATTTCCAATTGTTCTAACACAAGATTTCCAACAACCATTGTGTCTAATTCTACTGGCAACTTTGCTACATCAAAAGCTCTTTTTCTCTGTGTAGATGGAATTGTTCCCTGACTCACTTCTGAGCGCATACTCACCTTAGAAGGAGTGCTCCCATTAAAGAATTGTACCCATTTGTCTATCTCCTTTGCAGTAATAGCTCAAGTTTCTACAAGAATCTTAGGTGTGGAATAATTTCCCTGAGCACCATTTTCCAAATTCAAAGGTGGTTCCCATAGAGCAGTAGTATGAGTGGGCATCTTCTAATATGAACCTATTGAAGTGCATCCTGACATATTCAGAGTCATGTCTGCACTTGCTGCACATGTAGTGCTTGTATGTGTAGGAATCAAAGGAACAAGCCCTATACCTGAATTATTTGGACCATTTATTTATCCAGCAGCACTACTAGGCACTGCTAAATTGTATGTATTTCTTTTAGAACCTTCCAATTTATACATAGGAACTACCTGACCAATAGTGACATGTACTGTAAGATCACCAACTATACTCACTGTGGGGTCAACTGGGACACATTGTCTCAGATCCTCACTGCTGAGTTTGCAAGGAGCACTAGTAGGAACAGGTCCTATAGGACTAAAAGCCTTCTTATTCAGGGCAGTAGGAAAGGTAGTTACACCACTGCCTCTAATAGCATTGTTCCCACCCTCACCTCTAAGTTCATTACATGGGGGTGGACATTCAGGCAATAGCACATCCAAAAGACTGTCCCCAGAATCGTCATCATCTATGCTAATTTTATCACCCTCTTTTTGCTTTTTCTCCTTTTGCAATGCTCATGGTATTGTGCTCTTTTTGCTTTTTCACCTTTTGGTTTCTGATCATCTTTCTTTCCCCTTCTCCCTCAGCCACATCTGTGGTCAAAGCCGGATACAGCTCAAACCCCTCTATCATATTGGTACTCTGCCTTTTTTGCACAGCATCCCATCTAGCATCTGCGTAAGAACGTATAGCTTTCTTCATTCTACCTTGATATCTCTTTCTTTTCTTTGCATGAGCAGCACATTCCCAAGCATTAATTGCTTCATATTTGGCAGGCCTGGAAGGTGGGTTTATTTCATACAGCATCCTTCTCAAACTTTCAATAATTCTCAAATTAAATGTGCCATATTGTGGCACTCTCAGTGAGCCAACATTTTCTGTGATCTAGTACCACTGACCAAGGCAAACACATATGAAACCTTGCATTAATCATCACATAATGACCAGGAGTGCCTTCCAAAGGGGCCACTTCTCCCTTCCTACCAGGAATATGAATTTCACATCTGAACAGGTCTGGCAAAAAACTTTAAAACATTTAGGGGCTCATTATGAACACGGCGGGATTCCCCGCCATGCTTATGCTGATGGTCTAAACATAGACCGCCAGCCCCCTTGAGACCCCGCCGGCCGTAAAATCAACATTCCACTGGGCCGGCGGGCAGAAACAGTGTTTCTCGATAATCATATATTCAATCTCAGAGACCAAATTATAGTTTAAAGGACGTTATTCAGACTCAAGGTCAAACCTACATATATGAGTCTCAAAATTAAATTATGAATGTACAGAACAACAAAGAGTGAATCAAAACGTTGCACAATATGAAACTTAACTTGCATATAAAAGACCACTAATTCAATAGCAGTAATTCTGAAAATGAGGAAAAACAACCACGTTTTCCTGTCCAACCATTTAATCGAAAATCCTAACTATGCTAACATTCTACAAGTTCAAGAAAAGTCAACATAACAGAACTTCTGGAGAAGATTCCATCAAAGAGAGGAATGGCAGCATGACGTCACGTAAAAATTCAAGTTCCAGAGAAGTACCTAAGTAGGGTTCGCTCTCAGCTAAGAGCAGAGGAAATCCGAAACTTACCACTAACTAAACCACACTTAATTCTTATTTCTCCCAAAGATGATCTCATAGGCAACTATAGGTCATCAGGCATCCCATCCTCTTCATGTATTGGTGCCTCCCCTGGAGCTCGGGTGCATTGCTTGTGTCCTTCCACTGTCCGTTTTTAGGTGCTTCTATTTTTCTTTGGGCTTAAGCACTCTACCAGCATGCAGTGTTTTCAGCAGGCCACCTTGTGTACTTCTCTTCCCACCCGGCCCTTGTTCATGTTACTTGCTTTCACAAACCAGCCCGTAATTTAATTTATTTTTGTATATGTGTGCATCCCCCATGCCATCTCTCCCACCTACAGATGGCTGTGTTATCCCCAGTCCCTCCTCAAATTCTCTGTTGCCCGGGGGAGCCCCCCACCTCTATGTTGCCTACTGAGCAGTCCTCCCTTCATAATAAATAGAAAAATCTCTGTGACTTGCCACATCATAGCGCTATTTTCCCCATGTTTTATCTACTTGGGTTAACAGCCATGACTTAGAATGTTTCATTATTCAGGCATTGATGCCCTTGATAACTGATAGAGATCAAATTTACTAATACATTGGTGGCAAAGAAGTTAGCATATGGTGACTTACAAACCATCATTTAAAACCTTAACAGAGAATTAACGTGAAAATGTAGAATGTGCATGTTGGAAATATGGTGGACAATGTAGCCTCCATTTGTATTTGGCATCACGTTTTAACATGAAGATATTGTGCATTTATATTTCAGTGAATTACCAACATGAAATGATGTTCAAAGTATTATCTTCAAGAAGAAACAGTAGAATTTAAGCATATTATGAGTATTAAATGATCACGAGTTAATCATACTTATTTTGAAAGAATGAATTTTAGTAACATGAATTACATGTGTGCAGAAAAGTAAATGCATGTTTAAAACTTTTTTTGTGGTAAAATCATTTACTTTGCATATATGATTAAATTGTAAGGTGCGCAAAAGGATTTATGTTTATTAATCGTATTAATGTGCATTTAGGCCTTCTAGGCTGGACTAGACTTAAAGATTAATTCTTACAGCAGTAGAGGGAAATGACTTGCTTACTCTGTTCCATCTGACCTGAATTTTTCCCTCGGTTGCTGACAGGATATTGATTGTCCTTTTGTATTTAAGATGGAGAATGTGTTTCAGTGTTAACTATCTAACAATACTTGTTCTAGCTGTTAAACAAGACAGGGAGCTTTAATAAACTCTATGTGAAAATTGCGTAGTTCATCCTGTATATAATGAGAAAGAATTCGGAAGTGAACTAGAAAATATAATATTTTGGCAGAACAATTTGAAATCAGTGAAATTAATAAATGCTTTTTCTCAGAAAATCCGGAATAGTTGCAAACTTGATGGTGTCAGCGGCTACCACTGGATGCTGAATCCTATGCGTCAGATGAGCCCACATGAAGGACCAATCAGAAGGTCATTGACAGTTCTAATTAGTGAGAGGCTTTTAAACTTTAAGTCAGTTCTTCGAGTTAGTCAGCCGGAGTTAGTCTACATAGTAGTTTGTCGAGTTAGTTTGTCTAGTAGTCTGCCAGAGTCAGTCTAGTCTAACACTGTCTTGAGTCTGCTGCTGTCATCTCCTGTTCCTCTCCCAGTCTTCTGATGAGTTTGCTCTTAGTCCTAATTGCTCAACTTGCTTATGCTTTTTAGGTCTCAATATGCCCAATCAATTCTGAACTGCTGACATGTCCTATGTGCAGTCTGTGTTCTGCACTGTCCTGAGGCTGCTGTCTACTGACGTTGTGAGAAGGTGAATGGTCCACTCGATGAAACTTTGCTGTCTGCTGTTCCATGGGGAGAGATATAACTAAATATGGTTTCTTGTTTCTTTTTCAGCCTAGATAGTTACACCAGCATATATTTGTATGGAGAGATGCCCAAGTTAGTTGATTTTCCAAGATATTTTTGTCTTTCCCTTTTTGTTTTTGCCCGTATGTGTTAGCCCGTTCCCACACATGCAAGTCCAAATTTGTGTTAGAGATAACGAAGGCCAAGCTCTGGAACTGATTGCTAAAATTGTATTTTGATGATTTACTGATGTTACCATTATCTGCTTTGAAGTCTGAAATGAATGTGTATATTATCGTTTTGCTGATTTATGTTATCCTTTTGGAGTGTTCAACAGTATTGATGTTTTCAGGTCAAATCTTTCTAGATGTTTTGTTCAACCTATGGTTTTCATGTATGTTTATAATTTTGTTTTGTGCACCATATATGTTACATTGATTTTGGGATTGTAATAAAGGTTTCAAACTGTATTCAGTTTGGAGTTTGATTTAGAGTTTAAATTGTTCATAGTGTCTAGAATTGTTTATAGTTCATGTTATTGATCTGTGTTGATCCAGTTGACTTCTAGTGGTGGGATAAGGTATGGCGCCTCACCAGAGCGTTTGTGGTTTCTGAACCCGAAGCATGAAGAAGACCTCTGCGAGCATGCCAACATACCCTTACAACATACACAGGGGTTCATTAAGTCAATCAGGTATTGTAATTATGAATTCTGAGGTCAAAAGCAGAGAGCAGCAGCAGGCCTGTCCTCAGCACATTATCTTCTTAAGCAGCACAGCAGCTCTAACACTGCCTAATATCTAACACTTGTGGATGATGTTTGCTGGTAACTGATGGTGTAAAATGAAATTTAACCTTAAACAGTGTACCAGAGCCCTCCACCATGTTGCTTGCTCTCACCCGCCCTCTGCTGATGTACTTGCTATTGCTTCTCACAACTCCTCCCTCATATCCTCCATTTGTCTATGTGCCTACTCTAAGATCTCCTTCCCACTCTTCTTTGTCTGTGTTGCTCCCAGGTCCTACTTCCCTCACCCATTTTCCATTGTCCTGCCCCGAACACCCTTTCTCCCTCCGTGCTGTCAACTATTACGAAGGCCGAAACAAACAAAAAAAGAACGCTATGTTATTCCCACTGCTGGCTGTGCCATTGCGCTTTTTTCCCAACTTTTATCTACTAGACTCTATTACTTCAGCATGTGAAGTGATCTTTGCTACATAGCAACGACTGTCTGCAAGTTTAGTGCTTCACACGCTGTGATCCCCAGCCCAACCAACAGTTCAGAGGTTGAGGGTCATAAATGTGATAAAGTTCTTTTTTTTTATTTGCAAGTCAAGTAAGACACAACAGTGGTTATTACAACTATGCACAATGTGAACTCTGAGCATATGATCCAAGAGGTGATTTGATTCCCTCTTAAGCACATAAAAAAACAACTGCACACTAAAAGATTCAAATCCAGATAAATGATGAGTGGCTGTCAAATGTTCCAGGCCAGCGCAGTTTCCACAAGATCAAAGAGAAGATGTGATGAAAAATAATTTAGCACCTTTGCAACATATGCTCAACTGACTTGTTTGCCTTTAGTGATTTATAATTGGAATCATCAACAACTCTTTAACTTCAGGAACTTTTCCTGCAGACCTGAAAAAGGCATACATACGACCTTTATTAAAGAAAACAAACCTAGACCTGCAAGACCCCAACAACTACAGACCAATCACAAATGGACCTTTCCTGGGCAAATTGATAAAAAAGAGCAGCATTCACCCAGATGTCACAATTCATTGAAGACAATTCTATACTTTCAGACTTCCAAACTGGATTCCGCCCAGGAAGAAGCACTGAATCAGCACTCATAGCAATCTGGGATGATCTTAAAAACACAGTCGACCGAAATGGAGTTGCTGCAATACTTCTCTTGGACCTCTCAGCTGACTTTGATACGGTTGACCATGACACCTTAACTCAAAGACTCCACAAAGCTGGCATACAAGGGATTGCTCTCGACTGGAATACTTCCTATCTTCAAAAAAGATCTACTATCATCCACTCGCCCCCCTTCTCGTCTGAACCCTACCTCACAAAAGCAGGGGTCCCCCAAGGGTCAATCATCTCACCTTTGCTTTTCAACATCTACATGATATCTTTACCAGAACTGATCAATGATTTCCATCTCACATGCTACAACTATGCAGATGACACACAAATACTACTTAAATTAGAATGCCCCAAAAACATTGAAAACTCACAAATCTTCAGTTACCTCAGAGCCGTTGATCAGTGGATGACCTGGAGCCATCTCAAACTAAATACCTCCAAAACAGAAATACTCATATGTGGTGACTGGAATAATTATGACCCTCTGGGCATCTGGCCTGACGATCTCGGACCACCTCCTCAATTATCCAAGGAAGTTAAAAACCTAGGAATTACCATGGATTCCAAGTTAACTATGAATGCCCAAGTGGACAAATTAGCACGAACAAGCTTCATCACCTTGAAGACTTTACGACGCATCTTCCCCCACCTCGGATATCCACACAAGGTGCAAGCTACTATCTCGCTTGTACTACACAAACTGGATTATGCCAATGGCCTCTACCATGGATCATCTCTATCTGTTATGAAAAAACTACAACGTATCCAGAATTCTGCAGCCAGGCTACTATTACATGTAAAGCCACAAGCCCACATCTCCCCTGCCTTGAGAGTACTACACTGGTTACCCGTTGCCAGAAGATGCACTTTCAAGCTGCTTTGTATCACCCACAAAGCTATACATGGAACAGGACCGCTTTTTATCAGAAAGAAAATTACCAAATACATCCAACAAAGAAACCTCCGCTCAAGATTGGCTCCCCGCCTTAGAACACCACCATACAAGAAAAAGACTATAGGTGGGACATCCTTCTCCGTCCAAGCAGCCAAACTATGGAATTCATTACCCCCAACTATAAGAGCCACAGACAACTTTCTTGTCTTCAGAAAACTACTCAAGAGTTGGCTCTTTCCTTCATAACCACCATATTCAAACAACTATGAACTGTATATGCCTATGATGAGAAATATTTTTTCAGATTATGTGTATATTTCTATTTATTTATAGTTTCTTTAGAAAATATGTATCGCTACTATGTCATAACAATTAAATACACACACGCTCTTTAAACCTGTTTGACTAAGTATTTTTACCCATGGTTCTAATTATGTGTTGTATGTGCATATGTGTGTGTATTCTTGTGTGTGTCTGTGTATATATATATATATGTATGTATGTGTATATGTTGTTTCTGTGCTTGGCATGTTTCGTGGATCGTTGCATGGCTCCTGGGTGGGTTGTTATACTAGATATCTATGAATTCCTGCTCTCATCTTATCACACTTATCTACTCATCATCATATGTCATGTCTCTATCAAACTATCCTCCATTCTCACTCATCCCAAATCCCTTCTACTACTTTAATCTCCTAAATAACTCTGCCTAAGCTCTTACCTCCGCTTCCACATTTAACTCACCAAACCTCACTCTACTACTGTGACCTCCCACACAACCCTACTAAATTCTCCCGCATTTATCTCGCCCTGCTACTATGCTCTCCCTAACCCCTCCACATACTCTTCCCTCCTCCACCCCCCTTTACTCATCCCAAGCCTTTGGGTTCAGTAAGTGAAGGATATACTCCCAATTAACACTTCTGGATTTCTTTCCTCCTCCACCCCTCCATTACTCCAGTCAATCTAACTAACAAACTCTCATATCCGCGGATCAAATTAACTCATAATAATACTAAAACTGTACTCATTATTTCCCGATACTAATCCATCACTAATTCTTGTTGGGTTCCAGAGTAGCGTGCTACTCATCGAAAAGTGCTTCGATGCCTCGTCAGGGGTAGTAAGCGCTATATAAATACGATTACAATACAATACAATAATTAATATAGATGGCATGTGAATACAGAATGCATAGATCTAACAACAAAATATTTCCATTGTCTACTTACTGAACTTCATTTGGCAGTTCCACCAGCTCCGTTGTCCTGCTGTCCCCTCAAGCACCTTTCCTCCCTCCATGTTGCCAACCACCCTCCACCCTCTCTCCCACCTCGACAGCAATAAAAACCTACTCTGGCAAAGCTAATATGTCTCGTCTGCCTGTTTGAGCAATTAGCTTTGTCAATGTATTTTAGGCATTTTGTACAGCAGCATGGCTGCTGTGCAACATATCTGAAAGAACAAAACATTCCCAGTGCTGGCCGCGTCATAACACTTTTTTCTTAGTGCTTTAATGCAGCACAGCACAATTTTTTCATAACTTTAAGTCATTCTGCACAGCCGAGGTGCTGCTGTACAAAGTGGCTAAAAGATATTGACTAAACCAATAGCTCTTATATAAGAAAGACTATTGGCTTTATAAATTTTTTTATTTTTTTTATTATTGTTATTACATCTACCATTAGCATTTGTTCTCTGTACTACAAACTATTCTTGCATGTAACATTTCTGATCAAAATAATTTGGCCTGTAACATAAGTAGTATTTTCTATAAATTATTTCTTACTCAAGAAATAAATGGTAAATACAAATCCTGGAAATACTGGGGTTATTACTTCCAATACGAGAAAGCTTACACTGCCCTTAACGCAAAATGAGCTAGACGATCACAATAACTCTTAAAGGTGACCGTGTTTGTTAGCCTGAGGCGAACGAAAGACTGTTGGGATTCACTAAGACACGAACATTTGACCATAGGGTCAAACACAATTCTCTACAATGTCTGCATTAGTCAATTGAGCTACCAGACACATGTACTCTTTTATGAACATTTTTATCTTGACTACCCCGTTGTCCACGCAGGCCTCTCACTTCTATATTACATTCACTTCACATATGTAAATGACCTCTGGTGTGTAATTCTCCTTGTAAATGCCCAGCAATGAAGTAAATATAAGAAACATAAATGCTGCTCAAGGCGAAAGAAGCCTCTTTTCCAATTTTACCCTCCCACTGATGTGCAAAGTCAGACTATTTAGAAAAGTTGAATCAGAGCTTTAGATTCTTGGAGGGTATGTGGAAATACCACAGCTGCAGAGGAGGGGCATGTTTCTGGAAATGTTGTGGCTTCATGTGGGGGAATACTGAAGCCCCGGAAGTGGTTTTGTAAAATAGTCAGCACATAGCTATGGAACAGTATCTGTAAATGAACCCTGGTAGCATTCTAAGTTAAAATAATGGGGTGGGAGACCTTTCCTAAGAGATAACGGTGTCATCCGCCTTGTCTTGGAGTGAATAGTTACCACAGCTGACGTTTTAGACATTCGGAACGGGCTACAGGTGGGCAGGTTTGGTTTCCTCCTATTTTATTCAATATAAGTGTTGCAAGTGAGCGTTACACACTGTGTAACAACAAGGATACGACCAAGTTCATCGAGGGTACAGGTTGTTATTCAATTTAAGTGTACTTGTGAGTGAAAGAGAACTTTAAAGTGTTAGTACTTTCTGGTAGTCTGCCATCCATGCAAGTTAGTGTGGGAAATCTCATGTTTATTTGACGGAAATATTCCAAAAACTATCTCTAACATCAAACAGTGCAGATTATCAGGATCGATTGTCTCACACTATGCAACATTCTTGTGTTTTAAGGAGTCAGGATGAAGGGTGACCACCTGTTCCAGGTCATTAGGAACACTGTCACCAGTTCTAATGTTTTCCAGCTAAGAATTATTGTGGGCAAATGGGTTAGCTAATTAGTCCGATGGAAGAAAAACAAAACTACAACCTCCAGAATGCATTTGGTTACAAAACGAAAGTACAGGATTGGAAACAGTGTCTGTAATGGCTTGGAGGGAGGTTCCTTCCCTCCACTCATATTGCCTTATTTAATATTGTCCCAAAGTAATCTGTAGAATTAATGTTATAGCAATTATCCAAATGCAAAACCTGTTTTATAGCAAAAGAGAGATACCTGGTAGTCCATTCTCTGTAAAAGAGCCAGGAGATTGTTTGTATGGTATAACGTACCACATTGTGCTTACACTTCCTGTCCCATTTCAAATGCTCAGCACTTTAGCTGATATGGACTTGACACAGTTTTCATTCAACTCCTTCAAATCACCTAATTTTTGAGAATTCATACCTCAGGTGAAAAGAGCAAATCCATTTATGCATGGAGCAGCCTAGTTAGTCAGGCTCACTCATTGTGCCCCATTCCTTTTCCCAAAAATCTCCATTGGCCATGGAGGACTCCCTTCTTTCAACTGTGCTAGCTCAATAGAAGATTTCTGGATTGATATTTATTTAAATGTACTCATACACAGCAGTAATACCACTGATTTCAACAGTTTCTTCCTGTTTCTGATGTTAGTCATCTCCACTCTCACCATTTAAGAACCGATCTCCCAATCAATTATAGTGCTGTACATGGTATGAAAAGCCTGCTTGCAGGAGTATTGAGTTGATAAAACTTTACATTAAGTACTTTCATTGACTCAACCCAGTTATTTTGGGGCAATAGGTTTAGTCAAAACCGGAATCACTCCAGTCCCAATACAGTACTCAGTCCATGTGACTCATAAAGCCAGAGACAGGTATTTTTCCCGAGATGTTCCTACTGTTCCTGAGGCTGGTCAGATCTCAAACATACTCTCTAAAAGCTTCATTTCAA
This sequence comes from Pleurodeles waltl, assembly GCF_031143425.1. Classification (NCBI taxonomy): domain Eukaryota; kingdom Metazoa; phylum Chordata; class Amphibia; order Caudata; family Salamandridae; genus Pleurodeles; species Pleurodeles waltl. Next base: position 497,779,425 of record NC_090440.1, read on the forward strand.
CAGCAAAGTCTGTAGGAATTGAGAATTAGCTCCATGTCTCTGTTTCACTTGCCTTTTGTGTGTTCGACTTTAGTGCATGCAAGGTTACCATTACTGGATTTTAGTGATATTGGCTTTTTCGGTAAGACATTGCCACCAGGCATATTAAGAATATTTCAGGTACTTTTCTCAAGTAACAGATAATAGGGTAGTGACTTGGTAATTCATTTTGCTTTCAAGGGTTGTTAATATTACTTGGATAAGACATATGCCAAATCAAACTCTGTTTGAAATTAGCTATGCAAAACTAAATATTGCTACCATAATTGGTGTTTGCCTGGAGCCCTTAGAACTTTATGTGGGGTGTTAATAGCTATGGCAAACTATCAATGTTACTTAATATTGAAGTCATTGTGGGTATGTATTGTGGGAGATTTGTGGGCATGGTGTGTGGGAGGATATTTGTGGCTCCCCACAGATACCAAACGTTTTCCTCACATTCCTATGAGGAACATTTATATTTTCAGTCAATGTTTGAGGTTTGCAGGTCATTGTGGGGAAGAACATGGTGTGCGATTCATATGAAACACACTACCCTGAACTCCCTTGATGTCTACTTTTCAGAACTTTCTGCATTTCGTCGGTTTTTCCTGGTGGTGGGCTACCTAAGGCCAAAACATGCAGCCATTCACCATTGTAAGTGGGATGATACTGGCCCATGTGTAAAATCCACAGCCAAAAGAATCAAATGTCCTCTTGTTTGCTACTGGGATGGGATGCTTTAGTCTGCAGGGGAGCAGAAAGACTGTTGAGGTTTTTGGAGTGATGGTCGGCCCTGATGTTAGGCTGTGAAAACCCCACCCCATTTCAGGCCACCACATAAGAAGGCTGCAAGTGTCATCAAACTCATTTTTTGGCTATCTAGGCAGGGAACCAAGGCCTTTAGACATGTGCATGAACTCAATGTCAATAGAGCATACACTATATTAAATACAATGCAAGCATCAGGTTTCCTAGGACACACGTGTTGTCGCAGAATGGTCACGTGGTTATCCTCATGGTGGAAGATGAGACTAATGTAATGGGGTACTTGTGTACACTGTATTTTTCACCATAGGTTGTTATTTTTGTAAGCGTCACATTAACAGGTGGATTATGAGTGTAAGAACAATGTATATAATGAGTGGTACTCACTAAGTAATGAAACTCTAAGTCCCATGATGCCACTGAGTTGGATTTCCGCTGTGTCAGCATGGTGGCACTAATGGGAGAGGCCACAGTAAAAAACCAGACCCATCTTGAAATCAACAGTCGCTATTGCTGCACGTCAACGAAGGAGCAGCAGCAGAACAGAGAGTCTGAAAGTAGAGAGTAGAGTTTGCAGATAGCGGTGGGGGTAAGGGTGAACCTGCATCATAACAAGCTTCGGAGACAGATGCATGCATGCCCCGAGTGGTAGCAACTTGTTTTCCATAGAAAAGTCTCATTGTCATCACTCTGAAGATCTTCTTAGTTTCTTGTCAGATTTGGTTGGTTGAGAAACTTATTGAGAGCGATGAGGTAATCGCACTTTGGACATGTGAAAGTCAAGTACAGAGGGCTCTGCAGTTGAAAATAATTGTACTCTTAACGATTTGCATATTACTAAGTGAATATCCTACAATGTTTCAACATAAAGCCTGTGGTTTTGGTTATGAAAAGAATGGACAATAAGAGAAACATAAACAGTGATGTGAAACACTGATATCCCATTGAATGCAATAGAATCCACAATTAATACTTTAATCGATATCGCTTAACAGGGGTAGTGTGAGGAATCACTTGAAGTTGAAAAATACTCTTGTGAAGTATAAGCGAGACTTGTTTCTAATATGTGTTATACAAAGCATATGGAAGTATATTGTGTACAAAGTCAATATGTTCACAAAAAATGAGGATCATTATTGCATTATTTTGTATTTGTATTTGTTCATGTAAACACTCCTTCTCAGAGAAACCGCATGTTAATGGAAAACCTAAAGAATTTTTGGGATGAATACTGATTTCCTTACAGGTATTACATAATAGTAAAAAGAGAGATATGTTACAGGAAGATTAGGAGGTGATCACTTACATTGTCCTTTGTTCTTTTAAGTCTCCCTCCTCTGTGTTCTCTTCTCGTTCTCCCCTTACCTCGCTCAGCATGCAAATGTTGGCACTAGTGGACCATTCTGAGCATTCAACTGACTCCACTGAATTTGTCTGGCTGACACTCCATTTTTTTCAGCCACCACTCCTATATTTTGTTTTTAAAAATCCCTGGAATCTAGTGGGCTTTTTTCCCTCCTGGGGCTGATCGGGGTGATTACCCCACTGCCCCTGGGGACCAAAAGACTGCATACCCATTTACTTGGGATGGGAGCATTGCCATGCACATTTGGGAAGCCCTCACCACTGTATTTAAAAAAAAAAAAAAACTCACTGGCTTCTAGCGGGCTTTCTGTCCTCTGGCAGGGCAGATCTAGGGTGATTACTCCAATCTGCCCCCCCACAGGGAACACAAAGGCTGTCATCCGATTTAACTGGGGTGAAGACATTGCCATGCCCATGTTGGGCAGTGCCCCTACTATAAAATCCTGGTATCTAGTGGGCATTCTACCCCTCCCCCACATGGGGGGCAGATCAGGGTTATAACCCTCATCTCCTCCCATGGGGCAAAAAGACTGTTTTCAAATTTTTCTGGGGTGGGGCAAGACCATGCCACTGCTGGACAGCACCCCCCCACAATACCAAAAAAAAGAATAATTCCTGTTCTCTAGTGGGCTTTCTGCCTCCCCAGTGGTTATTGCCCCATCTGCCCACAGGGTTGGCAGAAACATTGTTTATCCATTTTTGGGGATGGGGGCATGATCATGTCCATGCTCTGCAGCCCTCACCCCAACAATACTAAATAATAGCTATCTTCGGTGTCTAGTGCACTTTCTGCCCCCCTCCCTCCATGGAGTGAGATTGGGGGCTATCACCCCTATCTGACCTCGGGGGCAGGAAGACTGTTCCCTCATTATTTGGGGGTGGGGACTTGGCCATTCCCATGCTGGACAGCCCCCACCCCTACAATACTAAAACAACAGTAATCCCTGGTATCTAATGGGCTTTCTGCCCCCAGCCTCCAGGGGTGCAGATCAGGGGATATTAAACCATCTCAGAAAGTCTGTCTCTCTAAAGTTTGGGCATCTCCCACCCATACAATATAAAAAACAGTAATCCCTACTGTCTAGTCGCTTTCTGCACTCCCCCCCCCCCCAACAGACCAGGGGCAGATTGGAAGATATTGCCCCCATCTGCCCCGAGGGGAGGCAGAATGATTGAATATATAAAAATTAACAAAGGAGAGCATATGCCCTTGCCCCTGGGCTGCTCCCCCATCCCTGGTGTCTAGTGGTTGGATCACTGCTTGGGGATCGCTCTTCTGTGATTCCCAAGCAGGGATCCACTGGGAAGAGGTACCATTCTCCTTTTTCCAATGATTCCTCCCCCATTAGAATCAGTGCTCGGGGCTGAGATATCATTCCAAGCACTGTTTCAGTGAAAGTGACACTCACTCTTCAGCTTGTTTTACTTTCACTTTTGTACATAATGAGTTCTGTGAGCTAATCATCATTACATACAAAAAATTATCCCAAATGGTTAGACTGCTCTGGAAGCTCTTCACAAAGGACCTGAGCCTTACTAAAAAAAGGAAAGCTTTTGGTGCAAAGCGCCAGAGGCCCCTTTTTAACCATCCGCAGTGTTGGCCAACGGCCGATAGATACCTGTACTGGGGAGGGTGTGCAGGTGTTGCCCATTAGCTGACATGTGCCTACAGGGTTAATTAAAATATATATTTTTACGTTGATTAAGTTTTGGCTTGCTTGAGTTTTAATGTTATTGGGCGAATATTGTTTTCAAATTTGTGCCTCAAAAATGTGTGTATTTTTTGTTGCTTAGTTTTTAAGAATAATGTTATTATTATGTTTAAACAATGAATACTTTTTTTGTTTCAGGAATCATTTTCTGGCTTTCTTCGAAATTTGTGATAAATGTGCATATTTGCACCACCTACCATGAGCTTTCCCTAAACTGCTTGGTCAAGCAATCACAGGGCGTTAGGTTAGCTTGGAGATTTAGCATTCCATCTGAGACTACCCAGTATTCTTGTCACGGGAGAGCACATTAAGGGCATTATTATGATTTGGTCAGTGTATTCAAACCCATGTGTAAACCCCTGCTTGCGCACTGATCTGAATTATAATTATGATTTGGGAGGTGTTTATTACATCTGATAATTATTGGATGCATTAAATATCTCAACTTTAGTTCAATTTCCGCAGGTCAAGCATTTAAAAATTTAACAGTGAAATGTGTGCAGTATTTACAGCACCATGTGGATTTTAGTGTGTTAAACATCAAAATCTGCATATTATGTCCCAAAAACTTGTAATAGGTGCTATTTATCGCACTAGTTCAATAACGTGCCCTGAAGTATCGTTATTTATGAGGTGCAATAAATAGCTCTTTGTTTCCCGACCCACTTGTAATCAGGCCCTCAGTCTAATTTTTAGGTCGAGCGTCAGCGTTCAGCCTGCTGTATACTTTTAAGTATACTATAGAGTGAGGTCCGGCATTTACATTGGTTAGTTGCAGTGTCCTTCAAAAATCCTTGCTTGCTAGTGGTCAGTTCTGCCTCTTTGTCCTGCCTTTTTTTCACTTTAGGAGCAGCACAAAGTACTGTGTAATTTTGCTATGTCCTGTTTATCTCTTCTGTAAGGGACTTTTTTTTGGCATTTGCCTGTTTCACCTCAACAGTGTGGGTGCTTGTTCAGTTACTCCTCCTCACCAGCTCCCTCTGTAAACAAAAGCAACAGCAGAGGGGGGCTTTTCCAGAGCCAGCTCACCCTCGCTCTCTTCATTTTGATATTTTCAGTCTGTGTGGCAATAAAAGTCGAGTCAGTAATTTACAATGCTTTGAGCTCTAACTCGAGCAAACACAAGACTGTTGCATTCCAAATGCTTGTTTTCGGAAGTTTCCACCCATTGTGAGAAGCGGTTCAATGCTGTTTGGGACCGGTGGTTGGTGTTGAGGAAGGGAGGTGGGGGCTGTTGAGCCTCTGCCATCAAGTCCTGCTGTGCTTGCCAGGAGTGTTCTATAAGACGTTGAAATACATACATCTTATGTTGTATTTATTGACTCCATACTAATGAAAGGTACAATGCCCACTCGATGCATGTTTGCGAGGAATGATGACTCCCATTACTATTTGATGTTAGGAACAGAACTTGATTTTATTTTCTTGCGTGGTTTCAAAGTAATTTAGCTTGTTTACTGAAAGTGGGCCTATGTCACAGTATCCTTTCCTCAGGATCTGCACGTCGCTGAACAAAAGGCCCACCTTCCGGCGTCACCAACTCAGAAATCTATTATAGCACAGAGTTATGGTGAAGCCAGTCGGGGGTAAGGGAATAAGGGTAGGGGACAGCAGGGAGAGAGATCTGAAAAGAAAAGGTTAGAACAATATGCATTAATTCATTCAAAGAAATGCAACTTATCAATAGACTCTTGACTAAATGCGTCTCCAAGATATCAGATGGAGACCCCTTTTGAAATGAGGGCAAAGCCCCTTCTTTGTAACATGGAACAAGAATAAACTATGACCTCAGAAACAAGAGGTGGCAAGAGCTTTGGACTATGATTAAACTCAGAATATCAATTCTGTAACATCTCTTCATTCTCAACATAAACCTTTGACCATGACCTAGAAAATCTCAAAGAATTAAATATGCTTTTCACATCTTAAGCTTCTCAAAGAACAATGAAAACTATGATTTGCTTATCTCCAAAAAATACTTTCACATTCACAACTATAAAGACTGAAAAGTTTTTACTCATTGAACTTGAAGCGCTTTACTTATAATACCAGGAAGCGCTTTTACTTGTCTTGCCTTAAAGCGCTATGCTCATTATACTAAGGGGGCACTTTTACTCAGGTGGCCTAAATCACTTTGATTGTTTGTGCCAAGAACCTTTTACTCCTGTGAATTGAAGCACTTTGATTGTCGTGCCAAGAGCACTTTACACCTGTGAATTGAAGCTCTTGAATTGTTGTGCCTAGAGCGCTTTACACCTGTGAACTGAAGCGCTTGAATTGCCGTGCCAAGAACGTTTTACATCTATGAACTGAAGCACTTGAATTGTTGTGCCAAGAGCACTTTACATCTGTGAATTGAAGCACTTGAATTGCCGTGCCAAGAGTGCTTTACATCTTTGAACTAAAGCGTTTGAATTGCTGTGCCAAGAGCGCTTTACATCTGTGAACTGAAGCGCTTGAATTGTCGTGCCAAGAGCGCTTTACATCTGTGAACTGAAGCGCTTGAATTGTCGTGCCAAATGCGCTTTACATCTGTGAACTGAAATGCCTTTGATCGTTGCCCTAAGGCCGCAGTACTCTAGAAACTGAAAATGCTTTGCTCGTTATGCTAAGGGGCGCTTTACCTTATGGAAGTAACGACTTCCTTCAAACTTGGATTCAGCAAGGCCTTACCGCTACAAATACGACCTACTCATTTTTGGATGCACCATGGAAACAAGGATACTTCGGTTGGATGACACTCTGCCATTCAGGAACTCTGCTCTTCTCCAGAGAAACCCCCACGAGGTCTGGCTGCATCGAAGTCTTCAAAATTGTGAGCAACGTGCTTGGGTGTGGCTGGGCTTTATAGGCCTGCCACACCCCAAGATGGTTGCTGCCTCTAAAAATATGGGAATTGTAGTCCCTTCATAGAATAGCACTGATAAGTGCATCTTGTCCATCAATGTCCTGAACCTGCAGCTCTATGAGCTTTGCCACAGGGCAGACAACGCTGATGGTCACCTTTGGAACAAGAGGGGATGACAAGTGGTGCGCATAAAGTGCCACAGAGTCACGCAGCGGAGTTTCGGGCGAGACTTGGACCGCGCCTGGCCTTATTCCTGACAGCATATGTCGTTTGTACTTTATGGGGTGGCGTTCATACGGGCTCTGGTTTGATATCTTGTGCCAGCTAGACCCTCTTGAACACTACAGCCCTCGTGTAGTTACAATCCACTTTTTAAGCTGGCACTGCAGGGTCGGGCCACCGCAACGCAGGGTTTTATTTCACCGTCACTACTTCTCACACTGTCTTGTCCCTGCTCTCACCACTCGTTCTCCGCCCCTTTCTTCCTGTGGATTGGTTGAGCACATTTGTTATGTGCGTTGCCAAGGCGACATTGACATTTTGTCATTGGCTGATGCTGTTGCCAAGCCCGTGGTGAACAGGTTTTCTTAATCGACTCTTCAGAAGAATGAGCGCATAGCCACTATTAATAGAATCGCCATTGCCCACGTTGTGTCTGTTTAGGCGGCTCCTGAAATGTTTTGATTCTCAGTGACCTATGGAGTCACATTAACCAAATTTTCCATTAAACTCTAAACAGATGCAATCACAAGAAGTGGAATGTCTTAACGTTTCCCATTCTTACGCTTATTGTTCAGTAATATTCATTAAGATATTCTTCCATTAATAATCCATAACCTAATATGGTTTTGCCTAATTTCAAGTCATGGGTTTTCAAGTTGATCTATGTTTATTCACACCTCTCAACTATGAAACGCTGATTCTTTTAACGGCATCAGCTAGTTTGTGATGTTATATATGCCTGGTCCTACTTATGTGAGTGGGAGCCTTGAGATTCCCAGAGAGAACTTTAAGTTAATGTTTTCAATGGCAGTCACGTTTAACAGCTTTAAAGTGAAGCAAGCACAAAACGAAGTGAGGTCCTTTAGTTTTCCATTGTCAGAGTGATTTGTTGTATGGTTGATGGCTATCATGTGAGCGTTATATTTGTACTTTGGAGTATGGTGATAGGTGCTGTGCTTTACTTTCTTAGCACTTTTTGGCCAGATGTATGAAACTTTTTTTGCATTCGCAAACGGTGCGAATCGCAAAAATCGCCCATTTGCGGATGCAAAAACGTGGTCTGCGATGCATGAAAGGCATTCGCAGACCAAAAATAAGAAATCGCAAAAATTTCGATTTTTAGCGTAGCAACCTGGTTTTGCAAGTCGCATTTTGCGATTCGGTACTGCCAGGGGGAAATTGCGAGGCACAAAATGCGATTCGCAAAATCCAAGTCGCAAATTGATGCATCAAAAAATCGCAAATTGCGATTTTTCGCAGAATGGCATTTTGCGCATGCAAAATACCACTAAGTGAAACCAGGTGGTAACCAGGTGCAACCTATATAAAGAGGCCCAGAATGCCTCAGACTCTTTTCCACAATGGCTGCACTCTATGTCATGGCAAGGAGGATGAGGATCTTGGCAGGTTTGAGGAGAGGGAGGAGACAGGAGCACATTTTCAGAGTGCGCATTACACTTTTTGACCAGACTGAGGAGGAAATATTTGAGAGGTATAGGTTGAACTCAGCCATGATACTTGATCTGATAGCTGAGCTACAACCCATACTGCAACGCAGAACACGTAGGACTCATAGTATCCCTACCCGTGTGCAGGTATTATGTTCCCTCCACCTACTTGCCTCATGGAGCTATCAAGGGGTCATAGCAGCAGCTGGAGGGGTCTCACAGAGTACCCTCTCTAGATTTTTCAATGCATTTATTAATGCCATGCTGAGCAGGATACACCCGTACATCAGATTCCCCCACACCCCACAGGATATACAGCAGACAAAAATAGATTTTTACCAGATAGCACAGTTCCCCCACGTCCTAGGTGCCATAGATGGTAGACATGTAGCACTCTGCCCACCATCAGCCACAGAGTATGTGTACCGCAACCGTAAATACCAACATTCAATGAATATAGAGGTGATATGCAATGCCTCCTACATCGTTAGTGATCTTGTGGCCAGGTACCCAGGGAGCACACATGATTCGTACATCTTTCGCCATAGCGGCATTCACACAAGACTGCTAGCTGGGGAGTTTGGAGAAGGATATCTACTAGGTATTGGACCGCTGTACAGTGGCGCATTGATGGCGTGCTGATGTCAGATGGCTCACTTACTCATCATACCCTCTGTCCCTTCCAGGAGACAGTGCCTACGCAGTGTGCACCTAAATGATGACGCCCTATCTAAATCCTGCTACACCAGCAGAACGGAGATACAATGCAGCACACAGGGCAACCCGCAACGTGGTGGAGCGCACCTTTGGACTGCTGAAGAGTCGCTTCCGGTGCCTCTACAAAAGTGGAGGGGCACTACAGTACAGCCCAGAGTCGACATGTAGAATGGTGGCTACTTGTGCAATCTTGCACAATATAGCTACCACCAGCGGCATACCTGTAGAAATATGTGACACTGAATCTGATGAGGATGATGATCCCATACCACCTCTACAGCCAGCAGATAGGACCAGTGCAGAAGAGGGAAGGCAAAGGCGTGCTGACATCACACATAACCATTTCAGATGTAAGTATGAATAAGACAAATGCACTGACAAATGTATCTATAGTGGAATACATTTATTACCTTAATGTTAGGTAATGTTAGTCCAACGAATACCAAAAAAAGTGAGTTAAAAAATAGAAACAATAGAAGTTCAGAGTAAAGCACTATTACTTCATAGTGTACTCATTACCCCTCTGGCTGCAACAGTTACTTCTTCCGGCCACGCACACCATTCGGGTGCCCAGTTGCCTCACTGGCACCTCGATTGTCTGCCTCAGTGGCAGTGCTGTGCCTGGCACTGTGCCGTCTGGTGTCCATTGCGTGCACAGCTAGGCTGCTGAGACTGGAAGTGTCCTCCGTGTCCCCCAGTCCAAGCTCGCTAGGTGTGGCTGACCTCTGTCCCATGATGTTGTCAATCACATTTGTGATTTGGACTAGTCCGTGAGCCACATCCCTGCTGCTGTGTGCTGCCTCCACCTGTGCAGCCACTGCACGACGTGAAATCTGTGAGGTTGAATTAGCTAGCCTAGTGACAGAGCGACAAAATCCCCCGAACATGTTCATGAAGCGTCGCTCCTGCCTGCGGTGGCTCACCCTGTCATGGCGCAGCTCCTGGCATAGTTCCCGCACAGCAGAAGTGAGCTCCCTTGTGTCCTGCGATGCCTGGACCTGTCCCTCACGCAGCTGTTCTATATTTGCATTCAGGCACTCCAGCTGGCGATGCAGGCCCCCCATGTTGGCATTATGTCGCTGCATCTGTTTTTGTAAAGAAGTGATCTTTTTATTCTGCAGGCGCTGCTGCTGCAACATAGCCGCTTCCAGGCCACCGAAGAACGAGGTTCCCTCACCTGCCTCATACGCCTGTGCACCTGCATTTGCAGCAATCCTGCGGTGTCCTGTGGTCTGCGGCTAACTGGCCTCCTGCATCTGGGTGCATCTGCCAGTTGGGGATGGTGTATGTGGGCCTTCCTGCTGCTCATCGGAGTCCTGACTGAGCTCTGGCAGTGGTGCAATGGTCAGAGACCCACTCGTGTTGGAGTCTGAGGCTGGATGGGTGTCAGTCTCCCCTAAGCTGGCACATGCTGTGGCTGCTAGGCCTGGCTCACCTGCAACGACAATATGCAGCATGTCAGTTGTGTTTGTTACAAGTAAGGGCACACAATGGTAATAAAGGTACAGGTACTTCTCTTCACTGTGTTGTGTTCTTCAGGATGTCGCACTACTTAATTACATTGTATGTGCTACTTTCAGCTCTGGGTTTTGGACTGCCACTCCCATAATGCATTGTTGTGCTGCTTCTAAGATGTGGAATGGACTACTTCTCACACTGTTTTACATTACTTGATAATTCCTAAGGGGCTTTTGTGCATACACATATGGGGTTACAATTCAATATTGCACTTACCTTTGCTGGTACTTGGTGTGCCGGTGGTGTCTATCTCTGTGACCCCACTCACTGCTTCAGGGAGGAGTGTGGACCTCACTAGGTCCTCTAATGGGATGGATGGTGACTCTGTGGGTGGACCGCCTCCTGTGCTCCTGGCCTCCTGCAGTCTTCTTGCCACCCTCTCCTTGGCACGGGACCGCAGGTCGTACCATCTCTTCTTAATTTCTTCGACCGAGCGATGTGCCACTCCAATAGCGCAGATCTTTGTTTGTATGTCTGCCCAGAGACTCCTTTTCTCACTCTCCGGCACCTGGAGTGAGCTTTTGCCAAAAAGCCGGTCATGGCTCCTGACCACCTCCTCTGTCAGCACCTCCAGCTCTTGCTCGCTAAATTTGAACTTCTGCTTTCTTTCTCCCTTCTCCTTTCCTTGGGCTGAGGTGTCCATGGTTGTTCAGGTGTGCTGCCTCCTTCAGAGTGTTGCTCAGTGTGGCTGGGCTGACTCTCTCTGGATGCTGGTTTGGGTGTGGCACCTGAAACTGCCTGGGATGACTCACTTCCTGCTTGTGATGTCATCAGGCTCCTCCAGGTGTGCTTTCTCGCAATTTCTTGCAATTTGTGTTTTTCAATTACCGAATCACAATTTGCGAAAATGCAAATTGCAATTTGGTAATTGGGCCTCGCAAATCACAAATAGCGATTTTTAAGAAATCGCTAATTACGAATCGCAATTATGGTACATGGCCTATTGCGACTCGGAAATAGCGATTTCTTAAAAATCGCTATTTGCGATTCGCAATGCCATTCCTTCATACATCTGGCCCTTTATGTTTTATTTTTGCCAACAGTGTTAGGGTCAATGTAATTCACAGCATTGTTGGTTTAAGTATCGTTTTAGTGCCCTTTTCACGGACTACAAACACAGCCATTGTGGTTTACTTAGCTCACTCAGTTCAGCTAATTTTGGCCTTTCCTTAGCTTTGTTCCCAGAAATGCTTATATTTGTCATTAATGATCATATTTTCTTCATAGCTTTTCTCCGTGATGAAGGGCACTGTCACCCAAAATGCATTGGAGGTCTGGGGTACTGTGGAATACATTGAGTTAATATGGATCTATTTGGTGAATTTACATTTCTGTCCCTCTTCTCCTCCCCTGTATCGTCTTTCATTACAGATTGCATCTTCTCTTCTTCTCCTTCTTTCATTACATGCTCACTGTCTCTCCTATACTCCCCTTTCAGCACATGATTCAAGTCTGCCTTCTCATCCACCAGCTTTTCCTTTCATCAAGGGGGTTCGGCCTGCTCTCCACCCTGCTCCTCCTCTGTCTGCTCTCCAGCCTGCTCCTCCTTTCGTTAAGTCTTCCTGTCGCTCCACTTTACTACCGCCTGGCAAACACACACGTTCATGGGCCTGGAAGGCTATTGAAGTTTAGGGTTGAGCGCTCAAGCACTCTGGGCCCTGTTGTAATCTCTCTGTGGGCTTTTAAGCATGCCCATGTCACACCCATCAGTTTTGTTGGTTCGTGGGCTTGCCTTTTAAAATTTGCTTGATTTCATTAGTGAAAGGCATGAGTACATCATGAATTTTCGGGTGTTTAGCCCTTCTCGAGAGCACCAGTAAACTACTGAAAACATACGAGGCTCCATGTTTTCCTCATTGCTTCTGGACTACTTTTTATTTTTATTTCCTTTGCAGTGTGATCTCGCTCAGCAGTAGTCGAGCGCTTTGCATGAAATCAACCCTGTTACATAAATAATTGCATAGCTGCCGATACCTTTGACTACGAACGAACTTCTGTTTCCTTTTGTGTGCTCCTTCACGCTCAAGTTCATGGCGTGGCTCTTTAAATCGGCTTGCTTATGTAAAACTGTAGTACTTTTCATTTTCAATTTATGTGGCAAGAAAAGTCCAGTTAGGACTTTACAACGCTAATAGCTGTCTGTTGAACAAATTTGAGACCCATTGCATTGCAAATGCTTGTTAATGTTGCTAAGCTGCTCCTACAACTTCCTGGATATTGGGAAATGCCTCACAAACCTGTAAACTCATTAGACCTTCCCACTCAAGTTTCTGGTTCTGTAGGGTCCAATTACCCACCCGGAATTAGAAGAACTTACTTTGCTGACTTTTTTCATATTTACTAATGATATAGGCTCCTCTCTGTTGCACTTCTGTTTTGCTACTGATCTTAAATATATAAAACCTAAGTGCACCACCTCTGACGCATCATACCTACACTTAATACCACATAGAAGTTTAAGTGAGCTCCATGCCTCTTTGAAGTACAAACCACACCCACAATCCTTCGTTTTCCCACATCTGCTGCTTAACACAAATGTATATTTCTTACTTACCGTACAATTGTATTGCAGTTCTCTATGTGTTTAGTAACATCTGGCTATAAATGTACATATCTTTTAATAGTTGTAGCTTTATTCTGATGCCTACCACAAATGTATATGTATATAAGTATGTATTACGTAATTTCTAAACTTGATCACCTGTAGTTGAGGAAATTCTTAAATATTAAACTGCTCTACAATTAAAAGTGGTCACCCTGGAAGAGCATCAGATTCCTGCTACTTTCTCTTTTTTACATGTAAACAATACATAGCACTTTAAGTAACATACATAAAGATTTTTTCACAGTCCATATATGATTATCCCGAAGTTAATGTTGCCAGCCATTAGGCAGATTAGCCTGTAAATAGGCATATTGTTTTATTTTCATTTGTCAATCGATCGATATCATGAGAATTTGTGGTTGAAAATTGAACTGAACTCGAAGCTATTGTTCCATTTAAACATGAGTCGCTTAAACAGAAAGGCAGGTGCTAGTTGTACTGAATAGACTAATCTCTTCATCTTCATTCACACAGATTCACATAACCTAGAGGAAGAGTTAGGACTGCTCTACCAGCTAGCTTCCCTTTAATTCGAAGAATGTGTTTAAAATAATGAATGCTGCTGGAAATGCCAACGGTGGGCACAGAAAGTAGTGCCGTTCTTAATCACCGCTTACTGATGTATTCATCTTTACTAGTGGTCTCAAATTGCAGTTTTTCCAGGCGGGGTGCAAGGAAAGGCACAGTTGCTCTCCACAGTGACAGTTTCTGGGGGCACGGAAGCATGTCTGGCTGGCTGTGGAGCAGGCCTTTTTTGGCATGCATACTGCTAGGAGGCAGAGTGTTTTAGTGTCGAGTTTCTGCTGTAGGTAACCATTAGATATGTGCTAATGAGTGCCAGATAAGAGCACAAGACCTGGCAGAGCATAAAAAAAACCATGCAGCCAGCGCAGATAGCTATGTCAGGCTGGGCGGCCTCTCACAGTGTGAAAAGTAATTGAAAACGACAGTCGGGGCATTCTGCGCTTCATGTTGTGAGGCTTCCTATGTCAGAATTGTTTAGAAGCCTTTTTTGAGGAATAAAAGAAGCCATTTGAAAACTTTACAACAATTCATGGACATTCTCTACTCTTTTGAAACCTTTTTGGGGTTCAGTTGTTTGCCCTCCTATGAGATATTTGTTTGTGCTTTATAAATATCTATAGTTGTCTGGAGGGATGTGCGCGTGTGTGTATACTCAGTCAAAACCATACACAGCTGGTTGCCTTATTAAACAAGCATTTGCAATACAATAGGTCTCGCATATTTAGAACAAGCTAATTGTCATCTTTTGATGACAGCGCCTACGAGCAAAAACAAAAGAAAACATGCATGGAAACTGAGAAAAGACGACCAGGCAAAATAAAAAAGAAAGATTTAAAAATAAAACTTTTCAATTGTGTTTGTCCTGCTACACACTTTTTTGACAATCACAAGCCTTTTGTTTGCAGGGCACTAGCAGTTAAAAGGACAAATAGTACCTCGATCACGTCGGATGCAGCGGATTGGCACTAATTAAATTGAATCAATTAGTGTTTGATTCCTGCTCCACACAGAGAAATGAAAATTACGCGAAGCGTGCCTTGACGAATTACGAGGCTGCAAAGAAGAGTGCCTCGCAAACCAACAAATGGTTAACAACAGGCGGGCTTCAAGCCCTTTACTGAACACAACAGAGTCTCGCAAGCAAGATGCATGTGCTAGCACATGCACTCGCAGGCTCGACCCTAAAAAGATATAAAACCTAAAAGCCTGTCAGTACCTTCAGTTTTATAACATGAAATAATATTGTGCTCTCCAAACTAGAGGTTGTAAAACACACAAGCGACAACCCAGAGGTACTAAGGGACCAGGGGCAAATATTTTATAAAGGAACAAGAAAAGAAATATAGATTTTAATACCACACAGAATCACAATGAAGTCTATGGAAAACATACAATAAACCAGTATATTTATTCCAAACAAAAGTAAGAAAACAGTGTAGTGGGAAAACAAAAATGTCTTGGAAACCATAAATCATAATTTCTCAGGCATACCCCATGTGTCAGAAAGCACAGTTAAAGTCACACTTTTACAGTATTATTGCTCATGTCACAACATATTGTTGTACAGAGTCCAAGTACTAAATGTCGACGATGTTTTGATCCTTTATTTGATTGCTGGGATCATCAGGGCATACAAATTATGCCTGAGATGCACATAAGTAGTCACTGAGTATATAACCAAGACCAGAATAAACCTTTGTAGGGACAGCTGTCAATTAAGAAGTGCTTAATAAATCGACCTTAGTTATGATTCTCAATCAATGCACTCAATGGGCAATTAGCAGTAATTACTTAGAGCAAAACATGAGTGACTGCTTTTGGCTCCAGGCTTCCTTTGCCAATAATTTGCTTGCATGCAGGCACATGTGTACACCTTATGCTGTTTAGAGTCTGTTGGTTATGATGGGGACATCTGGTAACTTGTTCTGGTCTTGCAAGTTAGCAGCAGGGAACACCTCTGAGGGTTCCTCCGGAGGAGTGGGGCACCAGTGTATGGATGCGGGAGAATAACCTTGCCCTCAGCTCCTTAAACCCTGCTGCCAACAATTGCATGCAGCAGCTGCAGGGATTCAGTGTCTTTCCTGCGGTGGCTCACCTGCTCTTGGGGAGAGCCTCTTGCCTCCCCTGGTCCTTGGAGACCTTAATAGAATGCAGCCCAGCCGCCCACAGTGCAAAGAAAGAAAAAAGACTTAGGGTGAGCCTGCGGCCCATCTGGGTCTCTTGAGCTTGCCAGGCACTCTGTTTACCCTCCACAACATTTGTTTCCCAAGTGGTGCACTCACAACTCATAGCGGCGATCAGGATGGAGTAGCTGGTTGGAGATTCAAATTAAGCAGAAAAGTGGACGCTGGTGTCTGCGTACATCAGCTCTCCTCGTGCAACAGCACCGTTACTCAAAGCACCAGGTGGGCAAACCTGGGGATGCCGTTTGCTACAACCCGAGGTGACAGATAAACAAATGCAGCCACTAATTCCGGCTGGAGTGTAGCACCTGAGTACCACAAGATCTCTTAGGGCCCTGAGACCTTAACAACATAGGGACAAGCAACCTAATCCTTGGAGAGTACTGAGGGGGCAAGAAACAGGAAGCAGGCAGCAGGCCAGCTCCTCCAGCATTAATGGCAAAGTGGCAGTCCTTCCCTCCGCCCAACAAATAGGCAGCCAGTCAGCCCAACATTGCAATTAGTAGGGATGGCGGTTTCTCCTGGCAGCACCCCAGTGAATATGTAGGACAGGATCAGGGAGCAGCTAGCAACAGGGCAACAAACAGAAAAGCAATCCATTGAGTCCTTTAGGCCACAGCAGGGCAACAGCAGAAGCGCAGTCCAGATGAGTCCTTTGTGAAGTGCAGTAGTCCTTCAGTACCAGTCCCAAAAGTGCTCTAAAAATCACTGGGTCAGAGCCCCTGTACTTATGCTCAAAACATCTTTGTTTAAGCAATGACCTCAAAGTAACTTTTTGATGTGTAACAAAACCCTTCCTTTCAACCCAGCCCTGAATTCAGACATCAGTAGGGACTAAATCAGCCCTTTGAGTGAGGGCAGGACACATCCTATTGAAATGTAAGGTGTGAACAACCTCTTCCTCTCCCAGCCCAGGAAGATTATCAGTATACAGATGAATGTAGATGCCTCCCCAGTCATACCCAGCCCCTACTGTGTTGTGGCTGTCTGGAAAATATGCACAAAGTTTAGCTGTCACTCTGCCCTAGATATGGATTGGAGTCAGGCTGCAAAGCATGCAGAGCTATGAGCATAGAGAAATGTCAACCTTTTAAAAGTGGCATTTCTAGAATAGTAGGGTACAATCCAACTACACCAGTAAGGAGGATTTCTCACTACCATTCCAAACATACCAAACATGCCCACACTACCACATTTAGATCAGAAATTACCACTTAAAAATACAAGGGAATACCCAAAGCTAACCTATGAGAGGAGGAGCCCTCACAGTAGTAAAAAACAAAATAGGCTGTTTATCACTTCTAGGGCATGTAAAACATAAAAGTACGTGTCCTACCTTTAATATGCACAGCACCCTGCCCAGTTACCTAGGGCCTACCTTAGGGGTGGATTAGGTGTAGTAAAAGGGGAGCTTAGGCCTTGGCAAGTAGTTTCAAATGCCAAGTTAATGTGACAGTAAACTGTGCATGTAGGCACTGAAGTGGCGGGCCTGAGACAGGTTTGAAAGGCTACTTCTGAGGGTGGCACAATCTGCACTGCAGGCCCACTAGCAGCATTTAATTTACAGGCCCTAGGTATATGGTACATCACTTTAGAAGGGACCTACAGGTATATTAAGTATGCTAAACAGGTGTAAGCCAATCATGCAACGTTTTAGGGGAAGGAGTACATGAACTTTAGCACTGTTTAGCAGTGGTAAAGTGCCTAGAGCCCTAAACCTGACAAAAAGAAGGTCAGAAAAACAGGAGAAGAAAGGCAAATAGTTTGGGGATAACCCTGCAGAAAGGGCCATTTCCAACAATTATATATAAATAGTAAATCATTATAATAATTAATATTATCATTACTATATATTATATATTACTATACAATGAATATTATATCAATTATGAAAAATAAAAAAAACAATTCAAACTTTAAACATTTGCTATAAAAATTAAAAATAGTTTAGAATAATTGTACACATATTATTAAAAATATATACATATTGTATAAAAATGTTGCCATGGTTTTCCATCATCCATCTGCACAGGAAGTCACCACTGGGTTCCCGTTATCCATCTATACAGGAAGTGACATCACTCCTCCCCTCTACTTAATGGTGGCTGCAGTATAGACATGCAGTGGGTGCGGCAGCCACATTTCGGGCTCACCAAAGGTATGCCTGTCTTCATCTGTCTGTGCCTGGACCACTCCTAATGCCATGAACCTTTGTCCTTCTCCCCACCACTAACCTATTGCAATTCTTCACATGCTGCTGCCTCGCTGCACAACACAATACCAAGGGATATTTTTCCGGTGCTTCTAGCAAGTTTTAAAGCTCTTGCCCACACCCAGTTC
Organism: Pleurodeles waltl; assembly: GCF_031143425.1. NCBI lineage: Eukaryota > Metazoa > Chordata > Amphibia > Caudata > Salamandridae > Pleurodeles > Pleurodeles waltl. Next base: position 497,797,694 of record NC_090440.1, read on the forward strand.
TCACCACACACACACTGATGGCACCCAACACTCCACTCTCTCACACTCACACAGTCCTATAATCAACCACACAACACTTCACACTCACATGCATTTTCTCCAACATCCATTCACTCATAAAACATGCCACAGAGATCTGGGATCTGTTGCATGACAATATCCCAGACCTACTTTTCCTCACAGAAACCTAGCTGAAATGTGCATCAGCACCTGATATCTCCACAATCATCCCCCTGGCTACAAGATCACCAGGTAAAACAGACTTCAGATACGGAAAGGCAGAATCACAATCATTGAAAAGAATGTCGTCAGCTGCCCTACCTCCACTGACATGTCATCCTCCAATATTGCACACCTGTCGTTCAAGGACAAGGACAACTTCACTCCAAGCAGCACTCTCATTTATAGAACACCAGGATCGTGCACCAACACTTCATCGCACCACTCACCCTCGATGCTTGCATTAAGATCGTACTTGTAGACATGAACTCCTACCTGAAAGCCCACACCTACCCTAATTCTAAAGCACTTATAGAAGGACATGGAAGCCTGGACCTCGCCTAACAAGTAAAAGGACCTGCCCACTTCACCAGACACCTCCTGGACCTTATTTTCACAGCATTTGCCAACATCGAAGTCGACGAGCCAACACCAGTCTCTTAGAAAGACAATGCCCTCTTCAATGTGCTGCATCCCTATCCCAGTTCAATGCACATGAACAACTGCCAGACCATCCTTTCAAAACCGGAACAGCATCACTGAAAAGGACTGTTACACCGCTTGTAACATCAACCTACCAGAACACAGCATAGCCTCCCAAAATCCACTAAGAATGTCAACAATTGCATCACCTCCTGCCCTGACTTCCTTGTCCCCCCCAAGCACAGCAATACAACAAGATCTGCACCCCAGGTACAAGAAGGAACTCAGACTGATGAAACACCACTGCAAATAACTTGGGTGAACTGGAGAATGAGCCAGGACAATACAGACTGACCATCATCGCCCCATAAGAAACTGCCACCATCATGAAGCTCATCTACTCAGGCACCATCAGATGCCTGCCCCCACCATGTCTACTCCAAATTACTGCTACCTATGTGCACTATTCCCACACCATTCTGAAAGCCTCAATCTTTTTTGCAACCTTCCTGGAAGCATGCAACTGTCTTCCCATTGCTGAAGCGATCCTTGATGGACCCTTCTATGTTCAGAAACTACAGACCTATCTTCCAGCTACCATTGCCAGTCTTTGAGAAAAACAAGAGACACCGCACCAAAAACCTTAATGGCCACTTATTCCTTGTCATCACTCAGTCTGGTTTCAGACCCAACTACAGCATGGAAACTGCCATCATCACAACCACAGATGACGTCCACATGACTCTGGAAAGAAAAGACACAGAGGCCCTCATCTTCTTTGGACCTCTTTGTATCGTTTGATGCCATCTCGCCCCACCCTCATCCAAAGCCTACACAACATCACAATTCAAGGACATGCACTCCACTGGATCTGATTCTTACTCACTGGAAGGACTAAGTCTATCAGCTGGCTCTGAACAGCTTGATTGCCCGCAATTTTATCTGCAGTTTTCTGCAAGGATCCTCCTTGAACCCGACCTTCCTCAATTCATACACGATTCCTCTAGCCAGCATCATCCACTCTCATGACATCGACGTCCTCTACTATGCTGATGACATGCAACTCATTCTCTCCCTCATGCCCAGCACCTGGATCAAGTTCAATCTCTGCATAACTGAAATTGCCCACTGAATGAAAACTAATTCTCTGAATTTTAACACCAAGACCAAAATCGTGATCTTTGGGAAGAGAAGTTCATTGTGGGACTCCCCCTGGTAGTTGGCAGGCCTTGGACTGACACCAACTCCCACAACCCATTCCAAAAAGCCTTGGATCCTCATGGACAGCAAACTCAAAATGACTACCCAAGTTAACGCCATCACAGCCTCATGCTTCCATACCATGGAGACACTCAGGATGATTTTCAAATAGTGTCCAATTAGCACCTGGAGAACCATCATGCATGCCCTTGTTACAAGTAAGTTGGACTACAGTAACAACCTCTATGCGGCAATCAACAAAAAACTTAGCAGAAGGCTGCAGACTATTCAGCAGCCAGAATCACTTTCAACTTCTCATGCCACACCTGAAGGAGCTTCACTGGCTCCACATTCACAAACAAGCACAATTGAAACTCTTAACCCACACTTTCCAGACATCACATAAAACAGGCTCAACAATTGCATTCACAATTCTTCCGGACACCTCCACTCGTCCTAACTCCTACTTGCACACATCCCACGCATATGAAAAACCAGATCCGGTGGTCAAGCCTTCACCTACATAAAGCCTAATGAGTGGATTGACTTGCCACTACACATAAGAGCCTCCTCCTCATTTCTTGAATTCCACAAGAAGTTGAAGACTTGGCTTTTTGAGTACTGCCATGCTGGAACCCCTTTCAAAGGGCATGTAGCAAGTTGGAACTACTGGGCCCAATCATGGAGGTTGAGGCCTTCTACTCCCGATGCCCCCTGGCTGGACTTACTATTGGTCCTGAGAAACTGGGCCAAGTACCCCTTCAGCACTTGATTCTCAGTAGTAGCATACATCAAGGTCTTTCAGCAATTAGGTAGATGTAGGGACAGGACCACAGGCTCAGAACTCAAATATGCTCAACAGCTGCAATAAATGATTGTCTAGTCGAAAACTTGCTTTAATGCGAAAAGGAGTATTTATCTATGACACAAACTAAAATACGGTATTCACAAATAAGCCCCTGAGGTTGGGGCTCTATTGTTCGATAGACAGGCCCCTGAGTCCCACTTCCCCCTCACTACTGCAAGTGGTTATTCCCCATTCACTGTAGGTGACATTCAGATGAGGTCCCACTAGTAGTCTGAGTCTCACGAGTTTCACTCCAACTCTTCTGAAATTCAAATGTGTTCCAGCGCAGGAAGTGCTATGCAGCAGAACAAGTTCCCCGGGGCCTTCCAAATCCTGCAGTCAGTCTTAACCACTCTTTCAGGGGTTGTGCTACCGGAGTTCCTGGCAGCATTTCAAACTCAGGCATTGTAGAGGGCTTCAGCAGTGGCTGCAATGAGCAACACTTGCTGTTCTATAAGGGCAGTGGCTGTGCGTCCTTGATTCTTCCTCGGTGAGACTATGGGCATGGACAGTGCAGGGGCACCCCTGTGTCCCTGGATTTCCACCAGTCTTTTCATGGCTGGGTCCCTGTCATGAAAAGGCTGGCGGAAAGCGGGATTGTAATCAGCCAGGCGGCGCTGAGTTCAGTGCCACCATGGCTGGTTGCAAGACAGACTGCCATCACCCCGTCAGGATCTGTGATCCTGGCAGGAATGGCGGTCTTAAGGTGGCAAGGGATGATTGCTTTAATTCTGATCCTCAGTCGTAGCTCAGGTATGCACAGGTCACCACAGTGTCCTCTGCAGGCAACGTTCCTCATTCTTCACGGTGCCCTCTCTGGCATACGAAGTCACCAACTTCACTATGCACACAAGCTATGACCAGATCTGCACAGCAGTCATGCAATCTTCAGGGCAGCCCCCTCTTGCATATAAGGTCACACAGACCTCTGGCATACGGGCCACTGACATGAATCTGCACATGGGTAATGACCTGATCAGTGAAGCAGCTGTCTCCCCACACATCACTAAAAGGATCCACTTGCTAGGATCCCCCACTGGACCTTGCTCCCTACAAGTGCTCTTCCTCACCGGGCACACTTGTCTTGGGAAGCAGGCAGGCACGGGAAACATCCTTTTTTATGACTTTTTTATTACGAAAGTCGTGGTTAACGAAAGCGTAACAACGCTTTTTTTAACCACAACTTCGTATTTTTGTGCCTTAACTACGTATGTTCTGAACAACGAACATGCGTGGTTAAGGTACAAAGAAGGGAGTTGGCGAAGGTAAGTGGTGGGTTTAGGTTTTGGGGTGGGGTTGGGGGGGTGGGGCGTTTTTGGTTTTGGGGAGGGGGTGGGGGGTTAGGGGACTTTAGGTTTTGGGGTGGGGTTGGGGGGTGGGGCGTTTTTGGTTTTGGGGAGGGGTTGGGGGGTCAGAGGGTTTTAGGTTTTGGGGTGGGGTTGGGGGTGGGGCATTTTTGGTTTTGGGGAGTGGGTGGGGGATCAGGTGGTTTTAGGTTTTAGGGTGGGGTTGGGGGGTGGGGCGTTTTTGGTTTTGGGGAGGGGGTGGGGGGTCAGGAGGTTTTAGGTTTTGGGGTGGGGTTGGGGGGGTGGGGCGTTTTTGGTTTTGGGGAGTGGGTGGAGGGTCAGGGGTTTTAGGTTTTAGGGTGGGGTTGGGGGGTGGGGCGTTTTTGGTTTTGGGGAGTGGTTGGGGGGTCAGGGGGTTTTAGGTTTTAGGGTGGGGTTGGGGCGTTTTTGGTTTTGGGGAGTGGGTGGGGGGTCAGGGGTGGGGCATTTTTGGTTTTGGGGAGTGGGTGGGGGTCAGGGCGTTTTAGGTTTTAGGGTGGGGTTGGGGGTGGGGCGTTTTTGGTTTTGGGGAGTGGGTGGGGGGTCAGGGGGTTCTAGGTTTTGGGGTGGGGTTGGGGGGGTGGGGTGAGGGATGTAGGGTGAATGGTGCCTATTGCTAATGATTTTATCGGGAATGCCTTTACAACGAAATATCATTGTTAAGGCATTCGTGGTAAAATCATTAGTAGTAAGGACGAGGTCGGTGTTCCGACCTCGTTGTTAAGGTTAGTAGTTGTTTTTAATTCGGTGTTCCGTCATATAATCGGCAGGCACTGGTGCTCTAGGGTGTGGTGGTCTTCGATTTCCCTGGTGATGTCCCCTCACCCAGTTGGGACTCTGGCAGGCTTTAGCCCCTAGTCCTGGTCACAGGCAGATTGCTTGCAGAGCTTCTCGTCTTTGACATACACCTAAATGGCTGATTGACAGTTAACAATTTGGGGGGCTTCAAGCTCCCCTTCTTATAGTCCATTTCCACAAACCAAATGGGATTTAGGTCATTAACGTTTGTGTTGGAGGTCTGCATCATTCTGAAGTGCCCTCTTCTCTGTCCTGCCCTTCCTCCACACAGCAATCTGTCACAGCTGGAGTGACTCCAAAACTGAAAGTCTCATAGCACAGGCTCACCTAAACAAAAACATAATATTATGGGTGGAGATTTATATCTCCACCACCTCCTTACTTTTTTTGCTATTCACAAACTTTCCTGTAAGTGCACTTCAAAACTTATGCAAGGCATACATTACCATACCCACTTCTGGGAATGCCATGCAATTACTTCATAGTAGACCTCTTGGCACTAGGGGGATGGAACCTCCTGTAATGATTTTTTCATTCGTAGGGAAACATTTTTCTCCATGAAAAAAAGAGCCTCCCTACAACCTTACTAAATATAGGTGTGAACTGTTTCCCTTTTTCATTCTGAAAAGGGAGGTTGGAGTAAATCGCCAATCATTTCCAAAGCAGAAATGGGCCAAAGAAGAGCTTGGGAATGTTCAAAACATACATGTTTATGGTTATTCCTAAATTTCCACTGCAAAACAAGCCTTGGATTGCCCACTTCCCACCATTTCAGTGGCATTTATTGGTGTGCATTTCTTCACATTCATAGCAGAGAAATCCATAGTAGTAAATGCATTTACGCCTACAAGGAGTCCTTTTGTGCAATCCTGACAGGTGTAAAAAAGGTTAATTTGATTATAAACATAGGTTTATGATTGAATTTACCTTTGTGTATAGGAACATTTAGCATTCTAAAGGCTTACCACAATAACACATTCCCAATATCAAGAAACAAAATATTGCCAGGTTTACTAAACATAACTCCACGTACATTATACCTTGACAATATATCTTCAAGCTGTGTAGACATGGAGTTAAAAATAGTAAATTTAAACTTACTTATGTATACTTCTTTCCTTTAAATTTTGGTCCTGATATTTTGGGTATGATATTCTGGTAATTCGATAAATCCTACTAGATATTCGAGACTACTACCATTTACAAATCAACTGCCATTCAATTGCCTACAAATGTTCTGATGTACAATACTATTAGGGCGTAAATTGTGAGACATATTTTCATCTAAGCAGACAAAAGGTGCAGATATCAGCACTGCCCCACGTTGACAAAGAAAGATCAGATTCTGCATTAACTAATTGTTTGATTACAGCGTTACCAGATAAAAGACAAAAAGGGTAAAAGCAACAGATTCACCTGCAGAACGGCAGAGTAAAAATATAGTATAGGTTATCGCTGAACAAATCTCTGAAAGATGTTTTGACTGAAATGTAATCACTGCTTAAATTAATGAAAAGAAGAAAAAAAACATTGAAAGTCATCTGAACTTCTATTACATTTTTATTAAACATTGGTGACCTCCAAGGTGTGAGTTAATCACCAGTTTTATCCTACTTGACAAGGTTTTAATTGAATAAGAATTGGCAGGAAACCTTCAGCTGCCTACATGGGAGGAGGGGAGGGGTTATCTCTTGGAGCAGATGGTCCTTCAAAGTGTTGGCAGGCTTCCGACTCTCTCCCTTTAAATCAGGAAAAAAAATCACCTGGGCACCCACTGATGACATCACGCTGGAGAAGAGACCAACCCCCATAGGGCCCAAAGGTTCTCTGGCGCTACCATTAAACTCAGACAGTCAGCGTTTTTCAATCACAAGGTACCGCAAAGAGAACATCTTTCCTCCCCTTGCGACTCTGCTCGCTGGCTAACACAGATTCCTACACGAATGAAGCGGGTAAAAGGCACAAGAGGGAGATCACCTTTAAAAGCTTTTCTGTATAAATGACACTGTAGATGTCTCTCTTCCTAAAGTTGTATTAGGGATTCACTTAAGCAGAAATGAACTGTAATATGCAAATAGTTCTAATTGGACCGCTAATAGAGCGTGTCTCTGTTGTTTTTTTAGGGATTTTTATGCCTATGTAATCAGTGCAGACAGCCGTTAAGTAAATGAAGAGGCAACTTACAATGTCAGGGAAGAGACCGGGCGGTTCCAGCTGACACTACCCTAATCTTCCAGGACCCATTAAATGGCAGTTTCAACGCATTACCTACCATAACATCCTTGAATATCACCGATTTTATTTGCAGTATCAAACATTCCATTTCATGGCCCATTAACAGTGGGAGCCTGAGCTTTTTGACGCAGCTAAACATTTTACTAACTACCTGGACTAAGTAACCAATTAACTTTTGGAGACAATACGGCCAATTAACCGCGGAAAGGTAAGACCGTCATCCCCCACTAAAATTGAATTTCCTCTTCCTGGCGGCAGTTATTGTCTCAGTTCAATTGTTCGCGGAAATACAGGCCGATTAAGGAGGGGGAGTGGGAGCGAGGGGGGCGAACGGATGGAGGATGGGAAAAGTTCAAAGGACTCCTGTTCACAGACAGCATGACAAGGTGTGTCCAATGGCCACTAATTTGGAGAGCTTTCCACACGCCACTTACTGGTGTGATTGGCAGCGGAACCTGAAGATTGTGGAATACGCCCGTTTTGATGCTAATGCAGCAGGCTTTTTATTGCATTGCAATAAAATGTATTACTTGATGATGTTGGGCTATATTTTCATATTTCTAATTAAATGTATCTATATCCACTCATACGAATGTTTATATGCCCATATTTGTATAGATATATACACTAAACATATATATGTTTGTATTCAAATCTTCACAAACCTTTATGCTTCAGTAGGCCAGTAAAGGAACAATGTAGCACAAACAGCATATGCTACAGTAGACAATGGGGACATGCTCCTAATTCTTTCATTAATTAGTTAAATAAATGTGATATTACGCTGCCTAGTAGTGCATGCTTTACGTATACTAGACTTTGGAAATAAACATACTGTTATGCGAATTAACTGACGTATGTCCAATGTATTTATGTACATAAGGGGTAGGTAACAGCTATCGTATAGCTTTCTGTTTTGGCCTATGAAACATTTGTAAGTGGTGTAATGACTTGTGTGGCCATTCAATGTGTTTATGAATGCCTCGTACCATATAGATAACAGCTGTGGGCAATGTTTGCTACAACTGCAGAAAGTTGATCCACGGAATTAAGACCTGAGGATTTAGCTACGGACTCTGGTTAGATCATGTCAGAGGTACATAAAGTGCATGGCCACAGAGTATGTATTGAGTACTCTACACCATAGGTGGTCACAGCTTCCGGCTGTCTAACACATTTTGTGCCATGAGGGGCAACACATCTTTCAGCCTATGGATGTGTACCATTCTAATGCACCCAATTTAACCCCTCTTCGATGGATGCAATTTGGTTTAGTGCATGTTTGTTGGGCACACAGTGCATGTGGTGAAGGGACCGTGACACAAATGTAAAACACATTTCTCATGTGCATTGCATGTAGGCGAATTCTAAGAATTTACATTTGCTTTTCAATACTACTAAAAATAATGATCTGCCCGTTTTAGAAACAGTAGCAGGACTTCTTACCCATGGGAGAATGCAGCCTGGCTGCTTACCCCTTGCCTGATGTGTCAATGAGATGGCTCAATCTTATAAGATTTGAGTTCCAAATTATTTTTATCTTTATTCATTTTATAAACAATTCACGAGGCCAAAAGAGATGTCTGAAACATTGGCACTTTTCTGTTCAGAAGCACATTCAAATGACAGAATATCAAGAAATGGATCATATCGGTCCCTTAAATGAAACATACATTTCTGTGACCGGACTTTTTTTCGAGTATATCTTAATGGTATTTACCTTCTATAAGAGATTCTTATAAAAGAGTTTGCAGCATTCATAGATAAATTAGGATTTGAAGTATGTGAAGTAATCTCTTTTGGAAGATTCTTAATTTATACCTGTCCTCGTTTAAGAGTTATAATGTTAATGCAGTCATTCCATTGCTTAATTTGAGCCGTTGGTTTCCAGTGGTCCAGGCCGGCACTTAATTTTCAACACAAGCATTTATTAAAATCTGTCACATGATGGTGCTGTTTGTCCAATTTGCATGACAATGAGCTGAGCACAACAACAGTTGTTGATTAAATCAATGTACATTAAAAATGACTAATACCTGCTGCCCACACCAATCATATAGCTTTGGGGGCCTGGAATAACCTGAATTGCCACACTTGTAGGTGTGTGATGGATAGTAGTATGTCGGTTGTATCATTGGCAGTGCTGGCAGGGTCAATGGGTGATGCAAGGTGAAGTGGCCTCCTGATGAGCACCCTGGTACTTATGCCTGCTTTTTTAATATACAAATTACTCAATAAGTCCTTCACACTGAATAATCACATTGACATACCTGCTTGTTTAATGTGGTGAGGCTAGTTAGCCACAGCATAAAGAACTTACGCTTGGAGCCTTTCTGAAGTTTATTTGATATTTTAATACTGAAGACTACAACTTTGACATTTCAGTTTGTGCACTGTATTGAATCTATTCGAGTTGTAAGCATGGTGCCTCTGCCATTCCCCTTGCAACTACTCTGTGTGGCTGCTAAACACAACCTACTATATACAGTACAAAATGTAGCAGTAGTTATATCTGTTTTTTCAAGTAACAATTGTTCATTTTCAAATCTTTTTTCAATAGGGTCGGCTTTACTAAGCGCCTTTTACAGCATCATGTCTCCATGAACCTGTTGACAGCACCATTGATTAGGTGTTTGATAAGAATTTTACATTTTCTGTTGTTTTGGTGTAGATGATGTGATTAAAAATGACTGTATTATTACTGTGTGCATAGAGGGTTGACCAGTTCCCTTCAACTAAAAGTAACATCATGTTTTATACAATGTCATGTTAGGTTAGCTTTTTTACATAGTACACCACAGACCATTTCCAAGGGCCCCTTGATGCTGCTTTGATAGTTTTCATTGTGCAGGGTTGCCCGGGCTTGGGAAGTTCTCATGTAGAGATTTAGTACAAGATTTAGAGTTTGGCATATGGGTTACTCTTCAGAACCTTGATGGATATCCCGTCCACAGTATTACGATCTCTATAGACTTTATATGGGATCGTAATATGGAGGACATAATATCCATCATGTTTGTGAGGGACTAATCTCCTCCGCAAAACTCTAAATCAGGCCCTTAGTTCTTGCAAGCATCAGCTTTAACCAGTGGTTGAAGCATGCTGTAATTGTGCTGTCGTTTAAACTCTCATTTACCATGTGCTACATCTCTGCCTGACTGCTCTCTTTAGCTGTGGATTGTCAAAGAGTTGCTGAAATGGAAGTCTAGGTGTAAAGACCGGTTTTATGATTATTTGAAACACCAATTGTGCAAAGATAAGGATTAATGTTCTAATTTCCATTGGCTAAGTCGTTATCTGGGCAAATAAGATGTGTGTGAGAGCCAGTCAGACTGGCAACTAGACCATGGTTAGGCCACAGCAGCCCATTCTCCTGTGGCAGCAGCCCCCTAACCAGGAGCCCACATAGTATCATGTCTACTTCCTTTTCAGGTTGTTGTATGATGCCAGAGCTCTGCCGAGGAATGTTTTAAGAACAAACACCCATTTGTGGATTATCCGTTGTTTGATTGATTAATTAATTTCCTACTGAGTCCAGAGTTGGATATATCATTGAAAGGAGGGATGATTGGGAGCAGTCAGTTGGAAAGATGATAGTATTAATGAGCACAGGTTTTTCAGAGGACATGCCTGTAATGGTACAGCCAGGATTTGCTTGTCAGGGTTCTATACACTTTGACATTCTCTAATCTCAGGGTAGCCTATTGCCTTTATTGAGGCCCCAGTTGTCTTTGCCTGCTGACAAAGCCTCTGGACTCACTAGGAGCACAAAACGGACATGGGATAAGATGCAAGTTACAGAAGTGTGTCCTTTTGAACTAGAATTTCTAGGAGTACAGGATCTAATAAAGCCAATCTACTAAAAAAAAAGACTTACAATGCATACAATCAAACACACACACCTGCCTAAACTGATGCCATGGTTGCTCCTCGCTGAAGTATGCACAAAAGTTGGCATGCTTGAATTATTCTCAGTCACTAGCAATTACTGGGGCTGCATCCCGGTCCACACTTATTTTGCACTCCATGCCACCTCAGTTTGGACCCAGCCAACCAAATCAGTCTTGACCATTTTCCAATAGGAACAGTCCTGCCGGGACTGCAATGCCAGGCCCTCTCTGAATTGGAACATAAGCAGCTCAAGACAAGTTTCACTCCGATCGGGGCTTGTCAGTTGGGTGCAGCTTGTTCCAATGGATATGTTATATGTTTTGTGTTACGTTATATTCAGTGAACGCAAGACCCAAGTATACATAAAAGTGATGGATGGAACAGTTGAATTAACATCGACCACTGGGGATTACTCAAGCCGCCTCCCAGTCCATTGTTATTTTGCACAATATGCCACCTGAGTGTGGACTGGCCATAGGCAAATCAATCCTGACCCTGCTCCAGTGTAACAGCCTAGCCTGACCTGCTAGGCCAAGCACTCCCTGAACCACAACACAAGCAATTGAAGCTGGATTAACCCTAACTGTGGCTTGACAGTGGGGTGCAGCTTGGTCCCAGTGGCACAGTGAGCCTAGTACCGATGTCTGGGTGGCACAGCTGTGTAGATATAGTCATGTCAGATTTTCCATAGGAAGAGCATCGTTTGGTTTGCTAACAAGTTTGGCGTCATTAGACAAATCTTCATGAAACTTTCCAATAAAAAGGTAATTCACCTAGGCTTTCTGAAAATATTTGCCATGCTCCATTAAGCAGGGGCCAAGATAAAGGCTGGGATGACAAATAGCCAAATAGAATTAAACCAGATTTGGCAGAAAGCTAGTTCTTAACCCAGAAAACTTCATTTTTTATGATTTGGTGTAAATTCGTTCAGAAGGTTTGAAGAAATTACAGTTAAAAAAAAGAGAGAAATATTGACAAGTTTGTTCCTCGAGAGTATCACAGGACCAAGAGTTTAAAAAATAAAGTGTTGTGACTGGCTGAGCAAGATTTATCTTCCATTGGCCATTTCGCTCCTACTGGATCAAAATCAACTCCTCAGGAGCAAGCTCTCTGATTGGCAGGCTACAACAACTGACAAAAGGGATCGTTACAACCCCGGCGGTAAAAAACACCTACCGCTGCAGCGACGGCCACTAAAAGACCGTCACCGTGGCTACCAGCCATCAGCCAGTTTTTGACCACAGCCAGATTTCTGCCATAAGGATTGCAGAAATCCGGCTGTGGCCATGCCGACGGATGGCTGTAAGGTTGAGCTGCTGCCAGCAGCAGCGCCACGCCAGTAGACCACTGTTGACCATATCATGACCCATGATATGGCCTGGCGGTGTTCTGCTGGCGGACTCTGCTGCTGGCAGCAGCGCCTGTCCCGTCTCCTGCCGGAGGACCTCCTGACGTCAGGTAAGTAGGTGCTCCGACAGGGGAGGGGGTTGGGTGGTGTTGTGTGTGTGTGTATGTCTGTGCATGAATTCGGGTGTGTGATGTGTGTTGTATGTGTGTGCATGTATGGATGTGTGAGGGTATGTATGTTGTGTTTTGTGAATGTGTGTTTGTATGTATGTCAGTGTGTGTGTGGATGTGTTTGTGCATGGATGTATGCATGCGTGGATGAATGAGGGTATGAGTGTGTGTGTACATGTGTTCGTGTGTGCATGAAGGTGCATGTATGTCGTGGGTGGGTCTGGGGAGGAGGAGAAGGTGGGGGGTATCTGGGGAGGGGGGGCGGGGAAGACCTCTATCAGTGACAGGGAAGGGATTTCCTGGCACTGATAGTGCCTACCACCATGGTTTTTGTGGCGGTAAGGTTGCCACGAAAACCATGGTGGTGGGCGGGTCACAATCCCACAGACGGGCAAGTGACAGCCGCTGGGCTGGAGGCTGAAGTCTGCAGCCCGGCAGTCATTACCGCCATGCCGGTCGGTGTGGTACATTGGCAGTTTGGCTTTAGCCAAACCGCCAATGTCTTAATATGGAGAAAAGTACTGCCAGCCTGTTGGCAGTACTTTTCTCCATATTAACGCCATCCGCCGGGGTCATAAGGCCCCCCAAAATGTTGAGGCTGTCATTACAGGACACTGGGACTCAGTCCCTATATGTTCAAAGAGTCTAAAAAAAAATCCATACCTGACCTCCTGGTCCTCATTTGGGATGCCAGATTCTGCCACCCCCCCCTCACCAGTTGGTCACTCATCGGAAGTTGGACCCAGGACTTGGCCAGAGGCTAGGCCCTGTTCTCAACCCCACACCACAAACAGCTGAAGGCAGTGTGAGGTGGGGAATTGGCTGCCCTCAAGAGGTTGGAATGGAAGTAAGAATCTACTTTGTTTAAAAAAAAATATTTAAAAAAATAGAAAATTCACTGACAAAAACAACGATTAAAGTGACTCTAATAGTTAAGTATGGTAAAAACATCTTAGTTTAGTTTAGAAAAGCCTCAGAATTTCAAGGAAAAAACAAAAGGTTAAAGTGATGTTATAGTTAGGTGAAAATGTCAGTTAAAACATAACATCTTAAACTAAAAATAACATTGAAATTCACCATTTATAGTTTACGGATTTAGCTAAAACGCAGTTTGGTGCTCAGTGATAAGCAACTAGCAAGGGAGCTGCAGGCCAGACTAGCAGCCAGAGTTCTCAAATATAAGAAATGGTCAGAAGGAAATGGTGGCAGCAATAGTGAGTTGTCACCATGGGAACCACACACCCCTCTCTTGCCCTTGTTCCTCACTTTGTAGTGGGGATTGGCACTGATAAATTGTTCGCTTCCTATGAAAGAGCATTGTGGATGCACAGGGTGGGCCAATAACCTTGGGGATCCTTTCTGTGGGAGTTAGTACCAAACTGGGGAGGATACACTCCTGAATCTCGAAGACGAGGTAGCTGACTCTGACACTCATATGAAGGAAGCCCTTGTGAAGAAGTTTGGACTTACCCCTGAAGAGTACCAGAAGATGCTTCAGGACATACACAAAGAGACACAACAATTGTGGGATGACTTTATAGATATCTCATTCAAATCACTAGGATAAGAGGCAATACAGTCACTACCTATGAAGGCAGATTGGTAAGGCCTCTGAAGTGTGGGTGCACTCTAGGGTGTCTAAAAAAGTCCCAAGGGATCCCAAAAAAGGAGTTTGAGCCCCCCCCTATATCCCCTCCAGGAAAAGAGGACAGCAACAAGGATTAGGTTCTCACAAGGACTCCAAAAGTCTACTCAAATGGGGAGTCCCATGCTGGACATAAGAAGGGAAATGCCACCTGTTCCAAGAAGCCCTGTACAGGTGGGTTATTGCAAGGGATTGCATGTGAAGGATTTGGAATGGGAGTTTTCCCATGGGAAACTAGGGGTTGGACTGAAGTCCTCTTACTCTACATGGGTGAGTATATAGTGAATTCCTAGCCACCATACCTCCCAGCATGGTGAAGTACAGGCAGTGGGTAATCATCAGTAGGTCCAAAGTAGAAACTCTGAGGGATACAGGAGCCATCATGTGGAGCCACAGTGGTGAACCATCTGGTTTCTTCAGAGCAGAGTATACCAGCTGTTGCCCATAATGTAGTCAATGCTAACAATTTGGTAAAATCACATCCCATAGTAATAGTTATCCTTCAGTGGGGAGGGGTTACAGGCCTGAGGAACGTAGCTGTGGGCCCTGCCATTTCAGTGGAGTGTCTGTTGGAAATTGACATTGAAACCTCTGCTTTGCATACAACCAAGATGAAGGACATCGAGGCTTGGGAAACCACCCTCAATACCTCCCATGCCCCAGAAGGAACTTTACCCTGGGAAGGAGGATCTGGTCCCTAAAGGAAGAGAAAAGCCTAACCTGGGATTCCTGTCAGAGCTCTCTGACTTTAATGGGGCAGGATAACCCTCCAGGGAGGAATGTTTATTAGAATTAAGTAACTGTGCAAATGGAGCAGCATTTTTGTCACTATGTAATCCACTGTGGCTTGACGACAGCTGAAGTAGACAGAGTTAAAGCAATACCAAATGCCACTACTCCTAGAAGGGCTGCTGCTCTGCTGTGTATTTGGATGCACTGCCAAGTGTATATTGACATAAATAAATTGAAGAAACTGTTTATCACCTCCAAGCCTCAAGGTCTTTATGTCAAACTAGGGGAAGGAGCAGACAATGAGCAAATAGCTGGAAGTACATTGACTGAGGAGGAGATCCTGTTGTTAATTGAGGAAGAAAGGAAAAGACAAATTTGTTGCAAATAGTGAATTTAATTACTGGATCACAGGTAGAGGCAACAGTGAGAGCAGACATCCGACATTGGAACAAAGCATCCATTCTGCAGGGCCTGTTCTACCTGCACCTCATTTCTCAGCCCCTCCTCAAACAACTTTAATTTACCCATCACTTTCATGCCCCTACATACACTGTGAAAAAAATCACACACAAGCAGCCACTGAGTCCAAAAAACAGGCTTACCACGTGTCCCTTATTTCCTATCCCTGGAAGGTGATTTAGCTATGGTGTCTGACATGCCAACAAGCCCCAGAGAAGGTGATGCCACAACACCTGTCCTGAATAGACACCTATCATTTGGAGGGGGCATACCACTTGCTTTTGAAACTCCTACCCCAACTTCAACTTGGGTCTAAGAAAGGATTTAGGGCTGAGTGCAGAAGAGAAAAACAATGAGGAGGAACGCAAGCAGTTAGTTCACCTCAGGAGGAAGGCAGATAAGTTCCAGGAGGAGGTGAACACTGAAAGGGAGAAAAACCAATGCTCCACTAATAAACTTCAAGATACACTAGATAACAGAGAACGGCTGGCACAGTCACACACATGGGCACTAAAGGGAAAGGGTGAGAACTCATATAATGATGATATATTATTGAACACTAAAAGTGACTGCACCAAAATGAGTGCTAAGGGAGACAGCAAGGGAGAGAGCAATGTTAAAACAATGGACCCCCTTATAAGTAGATCAGATGACTAAGGATGCCCCAGGCCAGTTCACAGCCAGTGTGAAGTATTATGAATGGCTTCATAAAATATGCATTACCTATTCCCCCTAACCAAGAGATGTAGAAATGTTACTAAAAATAGGATATGGTAGCAGTTGGTCTTTGGTAAAGAGTGTGTTCCAGATTCCATAGGAAAGAGATTGGACACCACTAACTTAAAACATGGATGTCACAGAGAATAGATTGAATTGGTTAGAGTTTGTCAGGAACACAATTAATGGCTTAGCAGTGAAACATGGTGATTCATTTCAAGTCACATCCATGTTGCAGAAGTCAGACGAGTCAGTGGCTGATTACATCCTAAAGTTCAATCAAGCAAGGGATAATAGTGCAGTGGTAGTGTGCACGACAGAGGCATACAAAGTATTAGCTACTCAGACACTTATGAATTAATTGTTAGCATCTGTGCTCCATATTTGTAAACTTTGCCACCCTGATTGGTCTACTAAAGGATATCATTGTGCATGCTTCTGATAAGTATTGAAGGAAGTGATATTTTTGAGGTAAACAATAATTTGCAATGCACTGATGGAGCTGCTCCCCAGGTCCCAGTACTGGAACAGTAGAGTATACTGGCTATGAAAACTGAGGTGCTCTGGCAGACGGCTTATGTGGGGTTGTGGCACAGGCATGGCGGAAGGGCTTGGAGTGTGTGAACTGAGGTGTACTGATGGAGCTGCGTCCGAAGTCCCAGTACTGGAGTAGCAGAGTGTATTGACTTGCGAGAACTGAGGTGCTCCGGCAGATAGCGTGTATGGGGTTCCTGGCACCGGCATGTATGAAGGCTTGAAGTGTGTGAACTGTGGTGCACTGATGGAGCTGTGCCCGAGCTCCCAGTGCTGGAACAGCAGAGTGTACTGACTGCGAGAACTGAGGAGCTCTGGCAGACAGCGTGTCTGGGGGCTTGAAGTGTGTGAAATGAGGTGCACTGAAGGAGTTGCGAGTAGAATCCCAGTATAGAGCAGAAGTGGGCACTGTCTCTAAGGATTGCGGAGCTCTGGTAGAGCTGGGTGCCTAGGCTATAAGCATTTACAAGTGATCCTCCGCCCTTGCTCTCAGCACACAAGCAGACAAGCTTGGTAAAGAAAATCCAAGCCAAGGGAGGACTGGAGCCAGGCAGCTGAGAAAGGGTGCAGAGAGCCCCCAAGGACCAAATGTGACCAAGATAAAAGTCTGAATTATAGCCTCGTTTACAGCTAAGCTCAGAGGAAGAATGCTATGGAAATGAAAAGGGAAGCTTCCCGGGACAGGTGCAGGGAACAAAGTAAAAAAAAAAGTAACCTACAAGCCAGATAAACAGGACAAAGTGTCATTATACAGTAGTTGGTCCCGGCTCCCACAAAGAAAAAAGACATGACGGACTACTAGCATGCAAAGATTTTTAAATGACACTGGAACTAACAAATGAAATAGTTCGAAGCCCACAGAAGAAGTATACTTAAAAGTATACAAGAGGTTGTATGCTCACTCTCAACGTGAAAATGAAACAGCTAAACATGATGCTGATGATGTTGCAGCAAGTACAAAGAAAGGATTAGCCAGAGGGAATGTACTATCAGGGGGCACAGCATACACAGGATGAAGGACAACGATACCAGAGGAGACCAGAGTAGGGATCAGTATTATGTTTGCCAGAGGTATGGGCACTGGAGCTGAAATTACAGATATGAGAGAAATGATAGAAACAAAAGGAATGACAGGTTTGACAGGGATGAGGTCCAGCCATCAGCACCACCCATGCCTAGAGACATCAAGCAAATTCAGCACTCCCTGAGGAGTCCATGCCAGGAACCACATGGACCAGCATAGGACCACGGGGAGAGAAAGAAGCCCCAAACTGCAGAAAACCGAGCCCGTTGTTTTACGATGAAGGTATCAGACACACCTGAGGAGAATCCCATGTTCCCAATTAAGGTAGGATGTAAGGAAATTGATTTCCTAATAGGCAGAGGCGCAACCCTATCAGCAGTAAGAAACAAGTTGGGTTGCAGTAGTGGCGAAACAGTCACTACTGTAGCTGTAAATAGGATGCTGATGTGTGAAGAGGTATCAGAACCCCTAACAGTCTCTGTTGATGATTAAACAACAACCTATCAGTTTCTCCTGTCACCAGGTACACCCATAATCTTTCTGGGAACAGACCTCCCCTGTAAATTGCATGCAGCATTATATTGTTCTTAAAATGGGGTTTACTTACAAGTACCTGAGGACAGGTTAGAATTGGCTAATAGAGTGTTTACTGCTTGCAAATTAAATGAGGATTCTGTGTTTTGTACAAACCCTGTCTTGTCTCTCTCTCCAACATGCTGCCAATGGACTCGGTTACAGGGAGATTTCTACAATGACATGTTTCAAGAGCTGTTTGAATATAGCCCTGATATTAAGGGTGACTTGGCGACTAATTGAGTGCAGTTCGCATTAGTACCTGGGCATGTACAATGTACTGCAGCATTTTTTACAGGGCCAGTGCCTGAATGGTACACATACATGGCAGACAAATATTTGTACTGGACAATGGAGTTGCTCTAAGGCACATTGTATGTAGGCAAAGAAGGGTGTGTCATGAGCATTGAGCTAGGACCAAAAAGAGAGAGGTTATTTCAAGTGTCAGCTTCAGGACCACATGTGTCTATAGCTGTAGCTCCAGGATTGTACCCTAAGGAATTGGGCCCCTTGGTCAATGCCTTGAGGGTTTATTAACAACTAAGGATTTTACATTTCCTTTGGGAGTTATGTCTGTGTTGGGAGATGGAGAAGGATGGGGTAGGATGTTGTGTGTGCTCAGAAATAACAGGGCTGCAGTTTTTGACAAGCTTGAAGGGAATATGGCTTTACAGCTGACTAAAAACAAGGTTCTAGAACAAGTGAACTCACAGGTTTGGGCAAAAGACAAAAATGCCAGGATTGTTAAAAACATGCCCTCCCTATAAAGTGACACTTAAGGAAAATGCAGAACTACCTTATGTGCATCACTATAGACTGTCATCTCAGGCAGAGAAGGGAATAAAACCTGTGACTGAGTCTCACAGGGTATCATTAAAAGACCACCAACCAGGCCTCTAATTTTGACATATGCTCGAGACCCCGAACTACTCAACTTAATAATGCACGTCGCTCCCTAACACAAACAAGGACGGAGAAATCAACTCGTATAAGACGTAGTCACTCTTTAACCGACCTCACCATATCTAACATACACACTATCTACCCCTAGATAGTAACTTGTTACAGACGGAGAAGTACAGAACGATTTACTCTTCAGCCTGAACAAACTAGTTTCAGGATACAAAGACCCCCTGCCTACCCCTAGTCTCTTCATCTTACATCCCCCCGACTACCCTTTCTCTTTCTTCCCCTCCCCTCCCCCATTTCATATGACAATTTCATCTCATCTTTTCCCTATACCAAGATCAACTCCCCCACACTACCCTATCCTCGCTCCTCTTTCCCTTACCCTCCCCCACCTGTCTTCCTCTTTTCTTCAAAAATAAGGGTACAAAACTCAACTATGCAACTAGGAATTTTTATTTGCCTGACAGTACATGCATATATGTCCATAATGGGAATAATTATGGTAAAAGAACGAAAACAATGTTTTGAAAGCTAAACAGTTTATTTATATGCTGTATGTACCGCCTTATATATTCTTAATAAAACTTTTGAAACTTTAAAAAAAAAAAAGACCACTAACCCCTATAATAGTCCAATAATTCCATTGTCCAAGGGCAATACAGGACAGTATAGATTCATACAGGCTTTACGCCAGATAAACAACATTGTGGTTCCCTTAGCAAATGTTGTGCTTGACACTAGTACTATATTATCTTCTGCACCTGTAGTGGCAGAGTACTTTTCGGCCATAGATTTCTCCTCTGCGTTTTTCAGTATTAGGGTCCATCCAGAGAGTGAGTACCTCTTTGCCTTCACAATAAAAGGTACCAAGTACACTTTCACAAGACTCGCCCAAGGCTTCACAGAGAGTCTCATGGTCTATGCACAGGCAGTAAAGAGAGACCTGGACAGCCTACAACTAGGAGGCGTTGGTGTTATTTGTAGTATGCTGATGATCTCCTCGTGGCATCACCATCACTTGAGGCATGTGAAAAAGACACTGTAGCTCTGCTGAACCACCTCCAGGAGAGAGAACACAAAGCATCATTGTCAAAATCTCAGTGCTGCCAAAACGAGGGGACTTATCTGGGCTATGCGGTATTCAGAGGTACACGCCGCATACCACCTGACAGAATAAAACTTATTCGAAGCATGCAGCCCCCATCCACCAAGATAGAAATGATATCCTACCTTAGGATGATGAATTACTGCCACCAGTGGAGTACAGATCGTATGATGCTATCTTGAGGGAATGCATGCTACACGATGCACCTAACAGCATGGTATGGACTAATAAACGTGCAGAATGTTTCAAGAAACTGAAAGGGGCATTGTGTACTGTGCCAGAATTGTGGCTGTCTGATTACAAACTGCCTTTCCTATGTGTCAGAGCAAAATGGCATTGCAAAGGGTGTGCTGACACAGCAGCATGGCTCTGGAAAAAAACCTGTGGCATATTATTCTGTGACTTTGCCTTCAGCACTGACTGGCCATCTGGCTTGTTTGAAAGCAGTGATCCCAGCGGATGTTATGGTAGAGAGGACAGCTCCCATTGTGTTGGACTACCTTTGTATTGTATATGTGCCCCATTTGGTACAGTTGTTGTCATCTGCAGCAACAGAATATTTTTGGGCGTCCAGGCACACAGGATATGAGGTCACATTGTTCTCTAACTCTAATAATACCATTAAAAGATGCCCACCTGTTAATTTGGCAATATTATTACCTGCAAAAGGTGATTCTGATGAGACCCCTGACTATGATTGAGTTGAGGTTGTAGAACCATGAATCACAATTAGACCAGATTTACATCAGACACCGTTAGAAAAGGCACACTATGATACACTGATGGTTCATCCAGAAGATTAACAGACACGGATTACAGAGCAAGGTATATCATAACAACAGTAGACACATAATTGAAAGTGCAGCTCTGCCACCTGGCACATCTGCCCAGCAAGCTGAGCTGTATGCTGTAACAAGAGCATGCATCCTAGCTGAGGGGAAAACATTTAACATTTACACTGACTCAAATTATGCGTTTTGAATCATCCATGATTTTTGCCAGCTGTGGCAGCATTGTGGTTTCATAACAGCAGAGGAACACCCCACTCAAAATGGCCCTTTAGTAAAGAACTTGTTAAATGCAATACTACTACCCAACAGCAAACAATTGCGCTTGGAGACAATTGTTGCTAGCAGATGTAAAGGAAACACAAGGGTCTGCAACACCAGATGAGGAGATAGTGTGTATTGATGCTGGATGTGAACATACTGATGAGGGATTGTTGGTTCTTACAGGATAGGAGGCCTGTGGCTCCACGCAGTATGTTCCTTCCCCTTATAAGGCTTGTTTATGGACCCACTCACATGACACAAGAAGGGATGAATGGGCTAATTAGACAGGAAGAGATTGCACCAGGGATAGCAACTTTCACTGCACAGTTCTGCTCCCAATGTCTTATCTGTGCCCAACATGCTAAAGGTCGGTTCCCTGCTAGACATGATCACTTACCAGTACCACAGGCTCCCTTTACCAATGTCCAAATAGATTTTGCCTATATGCCCCCCAGTGAATGGATTCAAATACTTGCTGGGGTGTGTGATTCAATTTTAAAAATGGGTGAAGGTGTTGTTCACAAGGAAGAATGATGTGGCAACTGTTGTGCAAAGCTTGATAAAACATGATATACCCTGATTTGGGATCCTCAAGGACATAATTATTGACAGAGGGTGAATTTGTGGCTGCTGTTGTGCAAATGATTTGTGACTGTTTGGGAATAGAGTGGACACTGCATGCCCCTTGCCACCCCCAAAGTTAAGGACAGATGGAGAGGATGAACACAATAAAGAATAGATTAGCAATGACAACTGATGCAACAGGCCTGAAATTGCCTGATGCTCTGCCTTTAGTGCTGCATGCCATAAGGGCAACACCATTTAGAACAACTCTTTTGCCCCCCATGAGGTACTGATGGGGTGGCGTGTGTCCATGGGGTTGAGATTTCCTCTCCCAGCATCCCAAGCAGCACTGCTGTGGACAAATGAAAACATTTCTGACTATGCTGTAAAGTTGTCAACAGGCTTGCGATATCACCATCTCCAGATGGAAGAAGCTTTGCTCCATCCCTCCTCGGAGCCCACACACCCTTTTAAAGCTAGACACATGTTCATGGTGGGAAAAATAAAAGATGTTTCTCTTAGTTCTAGGTGGACTGGACCACTCATCGTGCTTCTGGTGACGTGGATGGCAGTGAAGGTGCAGGGACGTCCTGAGTGGATGCATGGCACTAGGTTCTGATCTGCACCAACAACGAATGAGACAGAGGTACCTGTAACAGATGAGCAACTGCCACCCATGCAGAAGTGCAACATACCAGAAAAGGGGGAGACAGACAAGACCATTTCTAAGAGCCACACTGAGGGCCCCTCAAGTGTCACAGGGATGGTGACACCAACTGATTCTATTGAGTGAAGAACACCGCGTGGTCTTGAAGAAAGGTCATGGTCACACCTGAAGAAAAATAGACTGAAGAGGACACCACAGGCTAAGTCCATGAAACTGCCCATGAACAAGATGACTGCAGACCAGGAGGAGAAGCAGAGGACAGCATACTCCATGCCGTTGCCTTATTGACACTTAGAGAAAGTGTTTTAGAACTGAGTAACAGAAATACACTTCATATCTATATGTATAATTTTGGGGAAAAATGTATAGCATAGTTTAAACAATATTTTTAGTACCTTAATTTTGTGTGTGCTACCTGTATTTCGACCAAGCTGTTTGCTCATGTGCTCTATGCTTCCCCCTCCTCCACAAAGTGGTTCCCCCTCCTTCACATTACTATTTCAGCTCTGCAACAAGGCTTCCACAGTGACCTGACATCTGAAACCTATGCCATCTGTGCAAAGAACCCTCTCCAAGCAACATTAAGTTTCGCTCTGTCTCACACATTAAGTTCAAGTTCGTCCGGCCAACCCAAAAGCAATGTCATAGCTTCCTTTTGCCTACAAACAGTCCACCGGTCTTCTGTTCTCTTGTTTTTGCCCACACTGCATTGTGTATACTTTTACACTGTGGTCTTGTAATTTGTGTATATGCTGCATTTCTATTTTTTATATGCTTTCTCATTTTTTGGCTATGTCTCCTTTAGGGATTTTGCTGTGACAGCACTTTCTAAAATATATATAGGCCCAACAAGAGTGACTCCGGGCAGAAGAAGCTTGTTTCAAAAAGCATAACACTGGGATGGGTGGCTGCCTTCTGTCTTGGCCTACCAATAAACATTGGTACCTCAACAAACATTTTGGCCCATAATTATACTTTTTGTGCACCACATTTGTGTTATTTTTTGACGTAAAAGCGGTGTAAACTTACAAAATACAATTATATTTTGTAAGTTTGCACCGCTTTTATGTCAAAAAATGGCTCAAAAGTGGCACAAAACAGTATAAATATGGGCCTTCATCTGTTCTGGAGCCTTGCCTGGTGCTTGAGTTTTCTTTGTGTCCAGGGCTTACTTTAGGGGTGACTTACATGTATTAAAAAGGAAGGTTTGAGCCTAGCAAAGGGTATACTTTTCCAGCTCAAAATTGCAGGTTCAACCTGCACATACAGGCTGAAATGGCAGGCCAGGGACATGTTTAAGGGCTACCTAAGTGGGTGGCACAATTTGTGCTCCAAGCCCACTAGCAGCATTTAATTGACAGGCCCTGGTTATGTGTAGTACTATCTTGCTAGGGACTTATAAGTCAACTAAAGTTGCCAATTGGGGATAACTGAATGTTACCATGTTTTTAGGTGTGAGTACACTATTTTTAGCACTGGTTAGCCGTTGTAGAGTGCACAGACTGCTAAAGCAAACAAAAACAGCAAAACTATGGCGGAGTAAGGCCAACCATTTAAGGGAAGGCCATTCTTAGGCTGACAGGTCTAATATGATGCATGCACTAATATACTTCTTTTTTTATTGCAGGTAAAGCACATCATGCGACAACTCAGACAACAGAGTCTAAGTGAAAGCACAAGGTGACCAACATTATTTTTCTTCTAAATAGTAGCTTATCCAGAAGCAGCATTTCTTTGTAACGATCAAAGAATGTGGAATACATCAAGTTGAAAACCAAATATGTTTGTAAAATGTGACATCAGTTAATTTGTTGAGGTTCATGACTTAGCTTTAAATTAGTTTTATCAGTTGATAAGTATTTGTTGGAAATGGCTCTTTCTGCAGGGTTTCCTCTTTCTTTTTGCTTTTAATCTCTTGTATTTGATCCTGTGCTGAATTTAGTTTTTGCTGGATTTAGGACTCTGGGTACCTTACCACTGCTGACCAGTGCTAAAGTGCAAGTGCTCTCTGACTAAATTGTATTGGTGATTGGTTTTTCAATTATTGACTTTTATTTGATTTACGGGGGCAAGTCCCTAGTATAGAGCACCAGGTGTGCCCAGGACCTGTGAATCAATTGCTACTAGTGGGCCTGCAGCACTGATTGTGCCACCCACAAGAGTATCCATGTAAACAAGTCTCAGACCTGCCACTGCCATGTCTGCATGGTCCGTTTTAAACTGCCATTTCGAACTGGCAAGTGCACCCACTTGCCAGGCCCAAACCTTCCCTTTTATTACATGTAAGGCACCCATAAGGTAAGCTCAAGGAAGCAGACGTGTACTGGTGTGTTTTACTTGTCCTCACATTAAAATACTACTAAATTTGGTTTCATGGTTGCAAGGCATATCTCTCCCATTGAGTAACATGGGGATTACCTTGAAATATCTTTTAAGCACAATTTCCCATTGGGAGCAGATCGAGATATGGAGTTTGGGGTCTCTGAAATCACTATTTAAAAATACATCCTTTTGTGAAGTTGGTTTTTTAACTGTAAGTTTGAAAATGCCACATTTAGAAAGTGGACATTTACTTTCTTAACCATTCTGTGCCTCTGTCTCTTTGTGGAATACATGTCTGGTCAGGATGACAGTTGGGCTGTTTGTGAATTCACTCTAGACAGTCACACCAAGAGATCTGAGGTGTGCTCTGCATATCCTGATGGGTCTTCATGCGCTAGAGTGGTGGGAGGAGCTGAAACTTGCACCTGAATAGGGCTGTGCCTGCCCTTACAGAAAGCTGTCTTCAATCCCATGGAGTATGTCTGGGCTCAGGGCGGGTTTGGCAGGGTCTTGTGTGCTACAAAGACTTCTCCTTGAAGTTTGCCTACTTCAAAGACAGAAATAGGTATAAGTACTGGACCTCTGACACCAGAAAGTTAGAACACTTCTAGACTGAGCACATTCTGCCAGGATGAAGAGTTAGATGCTGTAGGAGGGACTGCCACTCTGCCTGTTGCTTTGTTATGCTGGCCTGATGCTTGCTACATCTGTCCTGGGAGTGAAAGGACATCCTGCTTCCTAAGGTTCTCCAAGGGCTTGGACTGAGCTTGCCTTCTGTTAGAAGTCTCCGGGGGAATCAAAGACTTCATCTGACAGCACCTGGGCTTTCTTGCTGAGAGTCCTGACTCGCCAAGTGGTGCCAAATCCAGTTCCTGGGCTGTTGGGTGTGAGTTCTGGTGCAACGAAGAAGAAACAAAGTACCTTGACTCCAGAGCAACTTCAGAACGGGCACCGCTGTCTGACTTTGCTGCACTGCCTGCACCGGAGCCATGGGCCCAGTTGAGTCCAACGACTACGACTGATACCACATGCCCGACGCCGCCGCAGTGCCTCCAATGTCCCACCACAGCATGAGTCTTGAGTGCTGTGTCCCCGATGTCCGACACACCCATCTCTGCTGCAGCACCTGTGGCTCTGTAGTGATTGCGACGCCACAAAGTCGATGCTTCAGGTCTTGACATACTAGATTCATCGACCCCACAGGATCGCAACGACCTCACCGCCGATGCTGCATCACCTCCCCTGCAACCATAGGGAACAGATGCCTCACCTCCCCGGTAGCAGTAAGTAACCGACACCACAGCAACTCCAGTGATGCCTCACCTCCTCAAATCCGTGCTACATCTGTGTTTCTCGTTTTCCAAAGGTGCTGTACTTGGTGTCTGTGTGACTCCATGACTGGCCCACACTCCCTCATGAGTGGCATCAGACTGTTGGGATAGACACCAACAAGCCGTCATGATAGCCCCAGTTGGAGCTATTGTGTTTCTAAGCGTTTTAATGACATTATAGGCCTGATTACGACTTTGGTGGAGAGGGTTAACCCGTCCCAAATGTGACGGATATCCCGCCTACCGAATTAATAGTCCATTATATCCTATGGAACTCGTAATAGGGCGAGCGGGATATCCGTCTCATTTGGGACGGATTAACCCTCTACGCCGAAGTCATAATCAGGCCCTTAGTCTTTAAGAAGTTGTATCCTTACTTGTATATGTTAGAGTTTTGTCATGTTGGTCTTGTTTTACTCAGATAAATATTGGCTATTTTTCTGAACTGGTGTAGAGAACTGTTGTGGTGTTCTCACTGTGTAACAGTGTGTGTGTAGAATTACTTTACACTTTACACTTTGCCTCTGAGGCAAGCCTGAATGCTTAAGCCAAGCTACCAAGGGGGTGAGCATGGGTTATCTTAGCTGGGGTACTCCCTTACCCTGACCAGAGTGAAGGCTCCTACTTGTGTGCAAACAACTGCCAACTAGAGACCCCATTTCTAGCAATATTTATTACAAATTAAGGCCTAAATAATCTGGAAAGATATACAGAGGAAGGGAGTCCCACAGTCTAGAGCACTGTATAGGAAAGGATCTCATTTTGGGCTCCTTGCCAAGGCACCAAAGAAATTTAAAAGAGCCAGCGCTATGTTGCTGTACTCATTTTTGGGCAGAGATGCTGTTAACATGATACCACACCCTTTACTTCACTAGCTAGGCATGAAAACCCTCTGTATAGTAAACATAGACATTTGACATTTCATAGATAACTCATCTGCGTGTTTGTTCCATACTAGTGGACAAGGCACCCAATGTCAACCCTCCATAAAAATCTGTTACTCTTTAACGTGTTCCTTGCTTTGGTTTGCTAGGAGCTGTCATACACCTCGATGTTCGTGTGTGTGGACAGCTCCCAGTCGTCCCCACACACAGCACTGGAAATCCCTCTGGTGCAGGCCCAAGAGAGATTTTCTGATGCAATGAAAGAGTCTTGTGAGCTGGCACAGATTTTCCCTACATACCTGTGATGGAGTGTACCGGAATCTGCAGGACTCGACAATTCCTACCACTCTGCATTGCCCCACCTGTGCTGATAAAAACTCTGTCCCACTTGTGTGGCTGTGCCTAGCGCCAGTGACAGGAACAGATCCATCCAAGGTCAATAGGAATCTCCATGCAAGGGCTTCCATTTTTCTTGGTTTGATCCATTCCTGTTGAGGCACTGTGCCCAGCCACACAAGTGGAACATAAGTTTTATCAGTACAGGTAGGGCAATGCTGGGTGGTAGGAATGTTGTGGATTCCTGCGGATTCTGTGACTTTTCATCACAGAAATGTAAGGAAAATGCATGATTTCAGGCAATGTTTGAGGTAGGGCATTGTGGAGGAAAAAACCTACTGGGATCCACCCATATCACACCATCCTGGATTTCTCTAAGTATCTGTTTTTAAAAAATCTGGAGGTTGGCTAGATTTCCCTAGGTGCCCGGCTGACTTAGGGGGTCATTCTAACTTTGGCGGGCGGCGGAGGCCGCCCGCCAAAGTTCCCCCGGCAGAATACCGCTGCGTGGTCAAATGACCGTCGCGGTAATTCTGGCTTTCCCGCTGGGCGGGCGGGAGACAGCCAAAAGGCCGCCCGCCCGCCCAGCGGGAAAGCACCAGCAACGAGGATGCCGGCTCCAAATGGAGCCGGCGGAGTTGCTGGTGTGCGACGGGTGCAGTTGCACCCATCGCGATTTTCAGTGTCTGCCACGCAGACACTGAAAATCAATGTGGGGCCCTGTTAGGGGGCCCCTGCAGTGCCCATGCCAGTGCACTGCAGGGGCCCCCAGGGTCCCCACGACACCCGTTCCCGCCAGCCAGGTTCTGGCGGTGAAAACCACCAGAACCAGGCTGGCGGGAAGGGGGTTGGAATCCCCATGGCGGCGCTGCTTGCAGCGCCGCCGTGGAGGATTCCCTGGGGCAGTGGGAAGCCGGCGGGAAACCGCCGGCTTCCCTTTACCGGCTTTACCGCCGCGGTCAGAATGCCCCCGGAAGCACCGCCAGCCTATTGGCGGTGCTTCCTCCGTCACCTACCCTGGCGGTCTATGACCGCCAGGGTAGGAATGACCTCCTAAGTGTCCAAAATCTAGAGCTACCCACTTTGGAAAAGTAGGGTCAGTTTTTGGTGGAAAAATGTGCTGCATCCATGTTGCATTTTCAGCCGTTTCTTTTTGCTGGCACTAGGTCTATCCACACGAGTCAGGTATTATTTTTATCAGGAGACTTGGGAGAATGCTGGGTGGAAGGAAGTTTGTGGCTGCCTGTGGATTCCATATCTTTCCCTCTCAGAAATATAAGGAAAATTTGTTTTTTTTTAGTCAAAAATGAGCTTTGGAATGGATTCTGGGTAAATAAATGTAGTGTGAGCCACGTAAGTCAGCCCACCCTTGATACCCCTAGGTGTCTAGTTTACAGTTGTACAGGTTGGCTCGGTTTCTTTGGGTGCTGGCTGAGCTAGTGCCCAAAATCTAGAGCTACCAACTTTGTAATAGGAGGAAAATGTGATGCATACAGAATGCGTTTTGGGCAATCGCAGGTGCTAGGCATAGGCCTACCCACTGAAGTCAGGTACCATTTTTATCAGGAGACTTTTAGGAGCATAGAATAGTAGGACATTTGTTTTACCAATTGGATTTTGCTGCATTTGTGTCTTTGAAATGTAAACCAGTGTATAAGAAAGATTACATTTTTTTTAAGTACCCTCTAAATCATACCCTAGTATGGGTACCCAAAAAACCAGAGATGTAGAAATAACCGCTGCTTCTAAACTTTATATTTTGTTCCCATTTCAGAAACATATGTTTCCTTCTTACCCATTTTTCACTCTGCCTATTTTGATATAATGGGTCTATATTTGCTTTTCAATGAAAAACATTTGTGTGGTGCAGCTCAGTTGTTTACTCTGGATACCTTTGGTTCTTGGAGAACCTATAAACCCCATATACTCTTGCAACGAGAAGGGATGAGTGAATGCAATGGTATATTGTTTTTGTCAATTGGACATTGTGACAAAAAGTTACAGATGAAAATGTTATTACATATGCCTGTTTTTTCCTACTCATTTTCAATATTTCTTTAAATCAACAGTTATTTTCCTTGGGAAAACCTTGAAGGATTTTTTACATATGACCCCCTTGCTGAATCAGAATTTTGTCTAGTTTTCAGAAATGTATAGCATTTCTGGATCACCCATGGGTTTTACACTGGTTTCCACCACAAACTGGAAATAGGTTGAGAGCACAAAAATAGGGAAAATAAGCTACCTCTTTAAAAAAATGCCAAAACTATGTTACAACATTAGGTTTTTTGAATCAGCTCTGCTGTTCCTGAAAGCTGGGACAATGATGGCTTTAGTACAGCAAACCATTTGTGGATGCCATTTTAATCACTTTTATCCGGAACACACTTTCCCTATTTTTCTCGAAAAACTCAAAATGTTGCTATTTTTTGCCTATTTTCTCAATCCCCTTGAGGGCAATCCACAAACACAAGGCACCTTTGGACTCTCCAGGATGTTGGAAAAGAAGGGCGCAAATTTGGCGTGGATAGCTTATGTGAACAAAAAGTTTGGAAGCCTAAGTGCGAACTACCCCAAATTACCAAAAAGGGTTCATCACTGGTGAGGAAAAGGCCAGCAGCGAAAGGGTTAAAGTGATGAATAGTTGTTATAGGTGAAGTCTCATTCCTACACAATGCTCTAGTGTATGGAATTGACTCTATGTATATCTTCTTTGAAACCAGCATCATCATGAAATACCGAATTGGTTTTAAAATAATAGATGTTAAGTTTTATTGTGTGTTTTGTTTTTCTTTTCTTTTTTTTTAAAGGCTCTCCACAAATTTGGGAAGTTGTGTAGATGTGAATTCCAGAAAACGTAACCATTGGAATTTAAAGTTGATACAGCCTTAGTGAAAACCAATTGACAATTTCTACCTACTACCATCCGCCAACTCTAATGCTCAGTGTTTTCACCTAGTCTTCTCTGAAACCCGTTCTCTCCAAGAAAAGCACTCTGATGCAGCTGAGATGCATCCGCCATGCAATATAAAAACAATCAAGTAAATAATGACAAACGGTGATTTTATTGCACTAGATTATTCATTTGAGTGTGATTTTTCAATTTTAGGAAAACAAATCATATGTGGAGAATGTCTGTTTAGGATACACCATCAGTAAATAAATCTGGGCTTGGTGGCTTGCCTGTTTCCTGAAATGCGGGTTCTTCTCATTTTCAACCATTAACTGCAATGGGATTTTTTTCAACTGCACAAATCCAATTTTTCTGTAGTCCTAGTCCGGAAAGAAGAGTGGAAGAAGTAGGAGATATGTGCTACTTCATAAAGTCATTTAATTTCCATGCTTAAAACCCTTACCAGACCTTGCAACACTTAATTAATTGAAGCACCTCTATAGTGGGATGCTATTGCAAAAAGGTCTGTCACATTTACAGGGCTCTCGACCTGCAATTCAGTTAGCAAAAAGACACTTGAACAACAGTTTCCCGGAATGAAAAATGAAGACACGAATGAATGTAATCAATCACACGTTACTTTGATTCAGTCTCATGTCCCTCCACCCCCGGGATTTGGCAAATGTGATTCCTCTTCGAGGTGACGTGAACAACATATCCACTAAGGATCAGTGGCGAGGAAGGAATGGAGGGACCAGCCTAGGAGGAAACAGTTTGTTTAAATGGCCACGAACTCGTGTTTATTTTTTTAAACTGACACTAAACACTGCATTCGGCTCCTCCTAAAAGGGATGTTTTTATGGTAAACATGCATTAATCAAACAATATTAGGCAATAGGCCACTAGTCCCGGCTGTGCTATTGCTGCCCCCTTCCCCCCCACATATTCTTAGTAATCACCAGCAATCCATCATACCTGCCACTGTTGTCTCAATACCGTCAAGCATAGTTAAAACATTATTTTCTAAGCCAACCGGAGGTTGGGGCAGGCAGACATGGAGGGAAGAAAGAAGGGGGGTGCAAGCAGTCTCTGTAACGTTGTCTTTAATCTTTACCATGACAGGTAGATTCCACTGCTTAGAAAAATGTTAAATATCACTGCTCCTTCGGACTCATCTGTAATTGTAATAAATTGCCTTCGCTCTAATAGTGGTCACCTTTCAGCTGGCTTGTATTTTTAAATTAATGTTCAATTAGGGATAACGAAGCCAGGTCATTTCTAACAAAATGCCTCCTTCACTACAGATGCCGTGTATACTCTGAGCAATGCTAAAAGTCAAAGAGCTCTGATATCTGCTATTACTCTCTTAAGGAGACAAAACGTTAAAGTATTTTTGTTTCGAAATATTTTAGTTTTTTTTTTTAATGCTTCACTTTGTGAAAATCTGCTAGCTGAGGTCGAGTGTTAGCAAAAAAAATGCGTGGTTGAGATATTAACATGCATGCAGATAACAGACTTGCAGGTTCGGCATTGCCATTGGGAATGTTCCACTTGGATAAATTCGTTGTAGTCTATGATCCCCTTATCTACTAACACTTAGTTCTGGGTTTATGTCACAAAAGTGACACTATTCGGAACAGAGTGTAGAATTGGGATTTACTTGAAAGTAGGGCGTTATGTACCACTTTGCACAGCTTAGCATCAAGAAGACTACCTTGGATGGTACATGGCATTCCCATACAGCATACATGCAAATTAGACCCAGTTTTCAATTGCCTTAGCATTATATTTTGTACCAGAATTATGTGTTTTACTTTTGATCTCTCATTCAATTAATGTCTGCATTGCTCAAAAGTAAAAATAATTCCAAATCAATTAATGTCTGTTGGATATGTTTGCTAATAATAGTAATATTAATAGAAAAACATTTAAGTCTTGCCAAGACCAGACCTATTGGCTTTGCCAATGTTTGTGAAAATATGGAATTCAGTTACAGTTACAAAGCTTTTTACCAATCAGTGCGTGCACCAATAAGGAAAAAAAAAAAAAAAACACTATTGTGCAAGTTGTAATTCAGTAAACAAGTTATGCTTTCGCAGATGAACTATTGTGCGCAGATACATCGGCACTTGTCAGTGCTTAATTTGTGCTGGTGGTTTTCGGTGCTTACACCGGCACTTATTTAACAGGGCTGGGGCTATTGAAGTTTTCTCCCCTGTGCGATGGGCCCAGTAATTTTAAAAAATATATGTACCTGCCTGTCCTCCTCCTTCAGTTCATATACCTGTCCTGCAACTAACAGGCATTGTCTGCATTTCATTGTGGGGTTAGAACACTTTCAGTTTGCCGTGTTCCACTTTTGGTGGCAGTGGCTTAAAGTGGCCTGAAGTGGATTTAAGACCATGCTGTGTGGTAGTTGGCATGCCGGTGCCGCCGACGGTTTCTGAGCAGTGCTTTGAGCACCAATACTTATTATTCCACAAATTAAGCACTGGATCTTATGCATCACTCCTTGCACAAACTTGTGAGTAGGAGAGTAGTGACGGATGTGGCACTCTCAGATCTGTGCATGCCGCCATTAAGAAAGAGATGTGCTTTTATTGGAAGGTGAAATGCTGGAAAGAAACAAATTTACTCCACGAAAGACGCGCGCTGGTGTATCGAATGGGCAACAAGCTTGTACTTGAGGGTTAGCCCTCCCCTCTTCATGGGACGCGTGTGCAGTGAAAACACATTCAGAAATTCGCGATGAGGAAAATGGTTCACAGGTAAATGTGTGATAGCCTTTTGATTATGCTGGTTCTTTGTTTTGTTTATAGACTAGGACATCAGGTGTGTGTGGAATCGCGTACACTCGCATCTCTTCTGCTCTCTACTCTCCTTGTGCACATTACCGTTAGAATAACTCATTGATAGCCTTTTCACGCGGCCATACACTTATCATCTATTTTTGAAAAAATCCTATTCCTATCTGGTTTTTTTAAGATCATACCTCTCAAGTTTTTGCTGCACCTTTTCACATTAAACACTCAAAGTCGGTGGGAGACTATTTTTTAAGTCAGGTTTGGAATTATTTTTTACCTTTGAGCAATATGCTTCAATTTGGTCTGTTTAAGGCTCACTTGCCAAACACAGACTCAAGTATAAAAGCTTATTTAAAACAGTGCTATTATTTTTATGTCGCGCTGCACACAGCTATCCACGTGCGACATGCATCTCAATGCGTGACACACGAGTGATTTGAATACATTGCTGACAATAGGCGATAATTCAGCCTTCATCCTTCTGAAGATCGGCAAAAAAGTACCATAAATTAGTGAACATAAACAATTTGTTATTTAGGGGACAGGAAGAGTTGCCGACTTTAGAAGGGGGGGGGGGCAGGTTCCCGTCTCGGGGTCGGCTCAGCACCCTGTGATGAAGCGCAAATCACTTCATCTTAACCCCGTGGCTGAAACAAATAAATTAATGTGCCCTTGTGAAATATTACTAACTGGTGCTAATGAAAAGAGCTCCCATACCTTTGGGTCGAGTTTGCCAATTCGTGTTCAGCAAGCCGGGTGACAATGTGAGGATGGCCAGCCAGTGTCGTAGGCCCAACCAGGGCCGATGTCACACATTTAAGGCGAGTGATGTGAGGGATCTGTTAAACCACGGTGTGAAACAACCTACCAATGCACAGATTAATAGTAGCTTGGATTCAAAAATATATATTTCAGCTTTGCACTACAGATTTATCACCCTGCCTTAAATATTTTAAAAGTTCATTGTAGAAATGTCAACTGTGCAGAAAATGGCCAATCTAAACAAAAGTGATCAATGATGCTCAAGTGAAATCTTGGCCTAATCCTCACCAACTAACAATCTTTTGTGAAAGTGTGGGTACAGAAATGCAGTAAACCTGACCACAAAAATACTTTAAACCATATTGAGCACAGATCACTTGAGATTCAATGTCCCTGTGAGGACAATGCTGAAGATTTTAAAATTCACAAACATAATTCACTGTTAAGTGAACTTGTTTCTGCAAACTGACACGTTCTCCATGCAGGAATGTTTTTCTGCCTACTTCCTCTAAGAGCAGGTTTGGGGTTGAC
Organism: Pleurodeles waltl; assembly: GCF_031143425.1. NCBI lineage: Eukaryota > Metazoa > Chordata > Amphibia > Caudata > Salamandridae > Pleurodeles > Pleurodeles waltl. The sequence continues at coordinate 497,831,994 of NC_090440.1, forward strand.
TTGCTCTCAGTTTGATGGGTTCCCACTGATGGAAAGCTGGTCTGTGTGCAATTCTTTAAGTTGGTTGATTGTCTGGAGGAAGGAGTATGGTGGTAAAGAGCATCAGCGATGACAAATGGATCAACAGCAGGGTGTCCTTCACTTCTTTATCTTTATTTTGTGACGGCCATACAGGGTCAAAATAATGTTCCTTTGAAGGGATTCCTTATTAGGGTTGTAGTCATTTCTAACCAAGACAGTTATTTTTCCCGCTCGTGCTGCTAGAGCTGCCTGCACAATATGGTGTTTGATCATTGTCCTGTGAAGTCATTTTGTATTCCACTTATATGCAAGGGAGCTTTTATTGAGAAGAATGTATTGCAGCATTGATTCCCTTTTTCTGTTGCGTTCAGCATCCACCTTGGAAATGTGTTGCTCCTGATGTTTTTGCTCCTGTTTTCTGAAGCTGCATTTCCCTGTTGAATTATTTAGCCTGGAAAATTATGCTAATCTCTAGTCCAGATGCACCGTAGTTTCAGTGTCTTCATTTTAAACTCTTAGAAAGCTTTCCATCTCCAAGAACTATCCATTTTGCAGAAGAGATGTTTTTTGCCCTTAGTGGCTTTTTCCTCTTAACTGAGTAACTATTAAAGAGGAAAGACCATTGTTATGGAGGAAATACATTTGCAATCCCAGTTCATTTTGATTAATCACCTCTCTATACTATTTTAAGGCCAGTTTCTGAACCATGATAATGATGGATTTTTCTATATACAAATGGGTATCTGGAAGGTTAACCCTTCCCTCCTTCTTTATCACATCAGGAACCTCTGGTTGTATTGAATAAGGGTAGGCCCAATGGTGTAATTATTTTATGCACATTATATTGCTTTATTTCTTGACCCTGAGTCATTTAATATCAGCAAGCTGTTTGCTACATGAGATGAGTATTCACTCACCAGGCACATTCTGTTTGCCAGATGCTTTTAAACTATTATGCTATGATATTCCTTTTCACGCAGGGAGTGTGCCCTCCATTTGTAATACAATCAAATAGTGAAAATTCAGTATAGGCCACACTGGGAAATGACAGATGAAAAACTGCTGAGAAATTTGTTTTTAGAGAGGAAGCGTGAACAGAAACAATATACTGCGATGGGTATAGTTGAACAAAGAATATGGCACATGATCTGTACAACTGCCCTGAAAAAAGGACAGAGTAGTAAGACATCACAAAGATGCACAGGGGCAGCGACTTCAATGCATTTGGCATGGTGAAACAATACTGTAGATTAGGCTACATAAGTGCTATGTTAGTTCTTGTAAAGCATGAGGATGTTTATAAAGGGATTAAAGGTCCTTTCTGGCTCATCAATCATAGACCATCACAGGTTTATGCGGTATTACATATGTATTGTGAAAAACAGAAGAATAAAGAGAAGATGAAAGAGAAGCAACTCTCCATTTTGAAGATGTGATTTCTATATTCTAGGTAGAGGGAATTATCTATGGTCTACAGCACTCCAGTAGCAATATTCCTACTTTTTAATGGGCCTTGTTCAATCCAGTGATCTTGACATTAAAGCGTAAGTGACAGCGAGGAGATGCACACATATGAAATACTCCAAAACCCTAGGCAATATACCTTTGTTTTTAGACAGTTTCCAGAAGGCAGGGGCTGATTAAGAATTTGGTAGATTAGAAACCCCAATGAGAAATCAGGGGGGTTCCTCATGCAAAACCAGGGTTTTCTGGTGTCATTTAAATGTTAGGCAAATGATAGATTTCTAACTTTAGAGCTTCAGCTGGTACTGCCATTTTTACACCTATAAGATGTTAGCCCATTTTACACAGATGCACCAGCGGCTCTTTTATACATAGGGCACATTTTTTCTGTTTGTGCCATGGTCCACCTTTAAGTAGATGTGCCATGTGCAAACAGGGAACCAGGGTAGCAGTGAACTCATGGTGCCCTCAAGGAAGTCCATAAAAGTGAAAAACTGAGTGGCTTATTCAAAGCTGCTTCATGTTTCACTATGCAGCCTGCAATTCCGAGAGGTGAGCAAGATCCTCTTGCAGGTTGGTGCAGTGAGTGACTGCTCCCGTCTGCAGGGCGATGTCTGGGGGATCCAGGGGATCCCTATTTCCCCCTCCAGAGTGTTGCCATCCGGGAGTGCACTGACAGTGCGCTGTCTTTTTATGGGACACTTTCAGTGCGCCTCTTGACATCTTCTTTGCCTTTGCATCCGCGTCCATACTACGGCGTGAGTGCGGAGGGAAACAGATTCCCTCATTTTCACTGGGCCACTATCCCATGAAAATGAGGGAATGCCTTCTTGATAGAGTGCTAGGGCTACAGGTGTGCCAGCTGTTTCTGTATTATAGAAGGCACCTTACAAGCATCTGTGGCCCCTTTTGTAATATCAGAGTGCCCAAGGGGTGTACAAAGCAGGCGCACATGCCCATTGTGCCCCAGGGAACGTTCTGTAATAGAGCACTAGGTCAATATTTCTGAAGGCCTGCCCTACTTAGGCCTGGTCTCTTCAAACATCTCCCACATTTTGTGTAGTTACTTCAAATGGGTTATATAGTGGAAAACGTTTTTTTGCTCAAAATTTGTGATGTGCAAGAGAGTGCTTGGAAGGATACATAGAACATGGAATGGAGGATTCTTACTATCCTTGAACATATTTTCAGGAACCGTGAGGCAGGGACTAATCAGTTAGCACCATGCCACCGTCTTAATCAGGCAAAATGTCAGCAAGACATATCATATGCATGCTTTAATGCAGCCACTTCTGCCTGTCTAGTTCCCTTGTCCAAGCTACACTCGTTAATATAGATCTTTCCTTTAATCCTTCCCCTAACTTGAACTTAAACATTAACTGTCCACTGGCTTTCTTCTGGAAATATATGGAGAATTCCTGTAATACAGAGAAGGAGAACCAGAACTGGAACTCCCATATTTCAAAAGTCATATAATATAGTTAGCTCCATTATTTAGTGAGATATTGTATTTCACTGACTATTGTGTAAGCAAAAAAAGAAGGTCCATGGCTTTCACAGTTAATTGAAGGTGAGAGGACTAACCTCCCACATGTTGTCTATAGAAGAGATATCATAGGGGGAATCTTTAAGACAGAATCTTCCTTCTGCTGCTTGGTGTTGGAGAACCCCAGGCTTCAAAACTTGAAACAATATTTTATTAATCTAAAATGGGTGATAAGAATAAGAAATAAAACGTACTTTAGGTGGAGTCTTGGATGCGTTATGAGTACCAAGAAGCAATTTCCATTCAAGATAAATAACGTTTAATGACTTTTCCAAGCACAGAACACTATGTAACCTATCGAATGGACACGCTGAAGATGTAGTGGTGTTGCATTTGTGTGTGAATGTAATAGCTTCCACTATGCACGTAAGGGAAGCTGTGTTCCCTCTAAAGACCACCAGAGTTTATCAAATGTGATTTACTTGCAAAGAAGATGAACTGTGAAGTGATAAAACATTTCACCAGGGGTGTTAATTTAGACATTTTCACAGTGAATGAAATATTAACTGCTATTAAAGGGGATGTTGTAGGAGGTGAAGAGAAATTTACATCCACATATCACACTACATTTATTCTACACTCTATACATTATATAGCAGTCAGCTTAAATCACCTAACAAATGATGGAAAACTGTTTGCAGTCGGAATAATGCTCATGAGCTAAATGTGATAAAGATGGATTCTACTAACCATATGTTGTGGAAGTGAGAAGGTGTTCTTGTTAATGGAAACTATTGTTGTTGTACAATTCTTGAGGTATCCCATGTCACCTTTTATGGTGCTGATTGATCATCTACGTTCATTTTTTCGGCTGTTACAACAACGGTACATTAAAATGAGACTTCTTAAGACAGAAATGAAGGCACAACTTCAATCTCTTCGACATTTAGGATTTTAATGGAAGCGTAGAACTCTCGTTTAGTAGTCGTATATTTTGCTGAATTTTGGCAAAGACTGAATTCAACACCAAAAGGTATGGCTTTTATTAAATAAATGATGAATTAATCTTTGTACAAATGGTGCTTTACTCAAGGGCAAGAGTTTGGGTAAATCTATAAATCGGGAGTGAACACAAAGATTTTGTCATGGCTCAAAAAACCCAAATATACACTCAGAGCAAAGGTAGTGATAAAGAGCTAGGCATTACAAATCACCAAGCAAACATAATACAAAAAATAGTGAGCTACAAACCAGTCACAAACTGTCTTGCAGCCACGAAACAGAATGTTGTACAAAAATCGGTAATGTAATTTCCTGGAACTGCACACCAAACCAAATAATTTGTCACTTATTTGTGTGCTAGAAAATAGCAAATCGTTAATTGTGATTACCTAATAGTGAAAATGTATTCTGATTTACTAAGTATTTGTAAATAAGCAGAGCATGCAAAGCATATTGTGCATGCAAAATACCATCAAATAGTAGCAGGCGGTAACCCGGTGCTAAGGAGAAAAAGAGCCCCAAAATGCATCACAATTTTTCACAATGACTGTGCTCTACGCTGTAGTAAGGAGGAGGTGGAATGTTGAAGTCCAACAGGGGAGGAAGAGAAAAATATTTTCAGATGAGGAAGGCCTCTATTTGACTAAAAAGAAGAGATTTTATCAAGAAGGTCATTCTTAGTTAAAGAAATGAATTAGACCCTGCAGTACGCAAGCCAACACAATGCAGTGAAGCAGTTTCTACCCACATTAAGGTTTTGTGTAGCTTACATCTTTTTTACACCTGGAAGCTACCAACGCACAGATGCAATTTATTGTGACCCTTCCTAGCCTTTCATCACTCTGGCTTCTGTTACACCTTGACATTGCAGGCTCACTTACAGAAATACAATACTGCTCACACCTAAGCCCTCCTTACTTTCTCCAAACCGCCTGCGGCCCTAATTCATGCATTAGCAGTTTGCATTTCCTCTAAAGTGTTTCTTATTTAGGGGGCTAAGCACCTTGCTGCAGCAACACTGTGGTGAACTAGGTCTACCTGTTTGTTAACAGTTCTATGACACATAGTTGAAGTGGCTGTAGTCAACCTTTCCACAGAATGTCTAAATGGTTGGAGCCAATTGCTATGTGTCTCTATTGAAGCCTGTGTGCTGCATTGACGCTAGGCAGCACGAATTGCACCAGTGCATGGAGAGAGCAGAAATGCTCAATATCTTTGTAAATATGGAGCATTTCTGCTCTCTCCCTTTCAAGCAATGCAGCACAGTAAGTTGCCTTGCTTCACCCGTTATATGAAATAATAGTAAATGTGGCTCTCGATATTTGAACTGCTAAAGAATCTACCATTGAAAAAAGTATGCAAAATAAGAACTATGCTATACTTTTACCTCAGAACAGCTTTTTAATTAAGAGATGCTGCACAATTGCCACATAATTTGCTTTTTCCACCACATAATGTATCATTTTTTGCCATATAATTCGACCATCTGCTGACACATACTTTCTTCAGCCTTAATTATAACCCTGTGTTGAGTTCTTTGCAATTATCTGCCCTTGTAGTAGTCATATCTGCTGCCTATAGATCTATTATTTAATGATTTGGAATAAGACATTCAACAAAGATTCTTATTGACTTATGTTATATTATTGTATTGTTAGAAGTGCATGAATACAAACACAGTGTACACAATAAGAGTAATTCACCCATCCAACCAATGCAAATGATCTATTACCACTGAGAGAGCCAGCAAAAGACATAGCTGGCTTAAACAATAAGCTTAAATAATTATTGAACGTGAATGCCATAGGTTAAAATCAAGACAAGGTCAAACCTGCTTTTGAAATGATGACTCCATTGTAAAGTTCATGATAAAATGTGTGACTGCTTTGCAGGCACTTCGGTTGCCTTACAGTGATGAAATACCCTATATAAATACTGCATTATTAGTATTACAAAATCCTCAGATGTGTGCACATTTGTCATAATTTGAAAAGGAGACATCACTAGACTAGCCGACAGCAGGCCCATGTAATCGATAAGTTCAGGAGTGCTGGAAGCATGGTGCCATAAATACTAATACAAATATGTAATAAAAAAGTGAAATGTTTTAAATGGAAGGTGATGCACTGTGAACTTAACACACTGGCCCTTTAACCTTCCAGCTAACAAGGTAATCTGATAGCCATTGATTTTTGTCACCTCAGTGGCTAAGAAGGCGATAGAATGATGTCCAGTTAGATGCGCTGAAGCAGATAGCAAACAGAGGGCAAATGAAACAAAATATAAACTTCTCTATTCATTTCTCTGGATAATGAGATTATAATTTTAGCACAAACTAGTGTAGGCACAAGTTAGCAATAAGGATTGTTCAGCTGTACATTCACCTTAAAACAATTGACCAAGGGGCACTAAAGGTGAACCTGTAGTATGAAGACATGTCAGGCAAAAAATAAAATTCACGAAAAGCACTTTTAAATGTATAATTCTTAGGACCGTGTGTGTGTGTGTGTGTGTGTGTTCACTCACTCAAAAAAGGTTACAGGGATGTTATACGTTGATTTAGATTGTACATGCACAAATTCAGAGAAATCCAACTATTATAGTTATACTTATCTCAAGAAACTATAACTTGTTCTCTAAGGTAACAGTTACTCCACCTCCCATCACAGTTTTCTGATCAATAATTGCAAATGTTGCAGTCATGTTATGAATGATGTCATAGAAGATGTCATTACTGACGTAATCTTAGGTGGTAAGTAGCAGTGAGTGCATGTAGTAGTTACCTTGGGGCCAGAGTTATAGTTACTTCAGTTAACCATAACTATAACTGCTGAATTTCTATGATTTTGTTTGTGTAAAATCTGAACCTGACTATAACATTCCTGTAACCTTTGGTTTTATAGTGCATTTCTACTTTTTTTAAATACATTCTATTACCTAACTATAACACCCCTGTAAGCTTTGTTTTTTCAGTGAATTTCTAGGATTGTTTTAACATTAACTAATATTTAATTACCTTAAGTTAATTCAAACACGGCTGTGCAAATCCTTCAGCCTGCACATCGGAGGGTTAGCTGCAGTGGCCAGGACCTGCAGCCAACCACCTATAGACACCCAACCCTGTGCCATGCCTGTGGCCAACCCCCTCGTGGCCCGCTCCTTTTAATTTTTATGGGCTGGCCCTGGGGAGGAGGTGCTCCCGGTGACCCAAAAACAGCCCAGGAGGGAGGTCATGCAGTGCCTCTCCCCGATGTTAGAATTGGCCTGGCCCTAGGGAGGTGGTGGTCCCCTGGGCCATAATTGGCCTGAGGACTGGGGCTGCACGACCCCTCTTAATTGACATTGGCCTGGCCCCAGGGATGTTGTGGTGCCCTGGGATGATTTAGGCCATGAGTAATAAGTAGTACTGCATGTGAGGCCATGTTATATTTACTTCAGTTAAACAGATCCATAACTGCTAAATATCTACGGTTTTGGGCATATAAACCTGAACCTAACTATAACGTCCCCGTACCCTTTGTTATTTTAGTGAATTTCTAAGGTTGTTTTAAAATTCTATTTCCTAACTATAACATCCCTGTAACCTTTGTTTTTTCATTGAATTTTTAGGTTTTTTTTAGCGCTAAGTAATATTTAATTACCTAACATCCTCCCATTCTAGCTATAAAACCTTATGCTTTATTTAGCTTATGTGTTTATATGGTATTGCATATTAGGGGCCATCATGTTGATTAATAGATGTTCAATAAGCATATCATTAGTTAGAACACCATATATTATAGATAATAATATTCTTCATAGGAAGTAAATGGAGAGGTGGAATCACTGGATGATGCTACCAGTTTTTCAGTGATGCTATCAATAATGCAATTTTCCTTAAAAAGTGTCCCACTTTGTCCTTTTCTGCCTGAAATGTTTAGGAGTAATCTGTCAAGCGGTGCAGAAAAAAGGGGGTGGGGGGGGAAATTATGCATTTCTCATGATATTTCCCATTCTAAATTTAGACACAACCGCAGCCCAAACCGCTGAACGGAATTACACCACATTTGTCAGAAAGTTAGATCTTGGTCCAGAAATATCCTTTTGTGATTTGGTGCAAACCCATTCATTAGTTTTAGAGTTATTAAAGAAAAAGGGAAGTTGTCCACAGCGGACCTGACAGCTCTCATTCTCAGATCTGATTGGCTGCCAATACTTTAACCAGGAAGTGTTGGCAGCCATCTTGGGAATTGAACTCAGCTGCCTCCAGAAAAAAAAGCAAAAAGAAATAATGAAAATAGAATGGCACAGATTAGGAATACCCTGACCTTCGAGGCCTGATGTTGGGGGCCCAAAAACACTTTTTTTGAATTTTTACTTCAAATCTCAGCAAAATGTTTTTTAAATGAACAAGCAAGGTCTCCTGTGCTTGTTTATACTTCAGCCCCTGGGTGGGCCAGGTCCCTGGGGCAAATGCAAATATATATTGTGCTGAAGACTTTGCACTGAGAGGTTTGGATTAATGTAGGGTAATCCCTCATATGCTGAGGATGGCTTTGTGCAGTCCTTGCATCTGAGGCAGAAAATCTCTCTTGTGTGGGCAGAAGAGGAATTTCCTTTTCCAATAATCATTCTCAGGAGCTAGGGAAGAGTTTCCCCAGTACCTGAGGTTGAATGTTGGAATTCCTTGAAATGACTATCAGTGTGCATGGTGCAATGACATAATTACAAAGTAAGCAAAAGTGAAATGAGCCGATCTGCGCACTTTCACTGCATCAGTGGTCGGGGTTCTACCAGTCTAGACACGAGAGGTATCATTGGGAAGGGAAGAATCTCCTCTTTCAAAAAGTACCATTCCCAGTCGATTCCTGATTGGGAGTAGGGAGGGAAGCCCATTGGACACCAGGATTTTTTTTTAATTGTAGGGGTGAGCCTGCCCATCATGGACATGGCCATGCCACACCCCCCCCCCCCATAAAGATCAGGAAAACATGTTTTTCTGCCCCTATGGGAGGCAAAATGGGGTAAATGCCTCAATATGCTCCTCTGTGGGGTGGGGGTAGGGAGGTAGAAAGTCCACTGGAAGCCAAGTATTGTTTTTTCAAATATAGGGATGGGGGGCTTCCCAGCATGGACATGGCTATGTCCCTAACCCAAGTAAATGGAACAAGTCTCAGATGAGGTCATTACCCCCGATCTGCCCACCAAGGGGGCAGAAAGCCCACTGTATGGCAGCAATATATATTTTTAATAAAATAATAAGGTGGATCCTTCCCCAGCATGACATCAGGCATCACTCTCACCCCCTCAAACCTCAACAGTCTTTCAGCTCCCCTGTGGACTAAGCAAGAGGACATTTTATTCTTTTGGGTGTTGTTTCCACAAATGGGCCAGGCCTGCTTAGCTAACTCCCAGTATCATCACACTTGCATTGGTGAACAGCTGCACTATTTGGGTTTGGGTAGTCTGCCTGCTGGAAAAACCTCACTGGAGAGATCAGCTATAGGGTAGCTATGGGAATTTCAAGCCATGCTTGGCCACCACCCATGGAAACTTACCAACCGTAGACATTTTTTAAAAGTAGACAACCAGGGATTTCCAAGGTGGCATGCCTTGTGTGAATCCTGTGAGGTTTTTGTACCCATAATGCCCTGCAAACCACAATCTTTGCCTGAAATTACACATGTTTCCTAAATTTCTGTGTTGGAAACTTCCAGAATCTACAGGAAGCCACAAAATTCCTTCCACACAGCATTGGCCCACTTGTGCCAATAAAACACAGTTTGTTGTTATGGAATTGCTAGAATAGTGTCTAGACCTGAGTTTTATATGCCTCTATATTTTCGATTTAGCCATATCAGAGTCTCTGTATCATTCTATGACTCTGCAATGAGACAGTCACTGCAACTTGGATTATATATAGGTGCGTGCAATTCACATAATTTGCTTAGAGTAATTATGAAAAATGAAGGCAAAAACACATATAATCATGTGATATTATGGGAAATGCAAATCTGTCACTCTGCACTATCTTTTAATGTGAAATTTGTCCTCTTGTCAATTCATAATGCAAGGATGCATTTGAACAAAAGCACCGCAAACAACAGACACTTGTATTGTGTTGCTCCTGTGCATTCACAGTACATTTTTACCATTAATTTGGCATTTTCTGTAAATTTTGACTGTGAATGAAACTCAATTCCATGAAGTGGTGGAACTGTGTAATTGCAGAAATTTCAAGTAACAATTAAAGTAAAGGTGGGTGAAAAATTCCACTTCGTCACCAGAATTTGCAGAGTTATGCCCACTCCGAGTTATGCTTGGAGTGCAGAGTTCTGTCCAAACGCCGCCAAACGCAAAGTGGCAGAGTTTCTCCTCACGGATGGCTCATCAGCATTAGGTTGGTGAGTGCGAGTGAGAATTTGCGTCCCTTAGGGTGATTTTCAGGTGCTAGAATGCCACTCAGTGAGATTTCTTAACGTGGGCGTTTGTGGTAGGTCGCAACTGTTCACAACGAAAAAGCTGCTGTTCAAGTAGAAAATTTACTCCAGTGGCAGGAAGAAGCATGGTGCCATTTGCCCTGAAAGAGTGACAGGCGCTAAAATCAGCTCATGCAGTGTGAGGTGCCCAATTCTGCCCACTGATGGAACTTCGTAGAATCACACAGAGTTTTTAGGTAACGCCGCTCAATTCTGTTGAGTAAAACTCTGCAAGTTCCACCCACCTTTAGTAATCAGAATAATGGGGAATTTACATTTTTTTATATTTTAACCATGCCTAAATATATATCCTCCAGCCTGTGCTAAAGGTATATCATGCCATCTACTGAACAATTAGTGTATGAAATCCATCTGTACTAATAATTGCAGTGTATAGACAGGGCCATTGCAATTACATGATTCTGCTGCAGTGGCATTTTCTGCCTAATTCTGGATTTGCCTCACTTATCACATCATCAATAACCTGCTGCATAACTTGCAGTCAAAAAACGTTTCTAGCTTAAAGGGGTCAAACCTTACTAAAGAAAGTGACAGCTAGTGCAGAGCAGTTCCAGTCCCTGAGCCAAGGTTAACTGGTTGGTGTTGGACCTTAACACCAATGGGAAAATTACCATTAATGTTTAATATAGTTGCAGAAATATTGTGATGTAAAAAATCTTGTGGGACGCTATCACAGGTAAGCATGTGGTTTTTACTTTGTATATTGTTGTTAATAACATTGAGTTTTTAAATAGTGGTGTGTGTATATAATATTGCTTTTGTATAAAGTATATTATTTTCTTAAATGTGTTGTTTGTTGTTCTTTTTGGTGAAATCTTTCCTGGCTTGCTTGGTTTCCAGTTCGGGCTGGACTTTTCCCATTTGAGCACGGTCAAGATTGTTCTGCTTATTGTTGGGTTCAAAGTGAGGGGCATAGTGTGCAAAATTACAACGGACTACCATGCGACACCGAGAAATTACTACTGGATTAAATTAGTTCAGGCATTCCTCCCATCACTTTTTTGTATACTTCAGTGTAGTTATAATACACAAAATGATGGGACCCATTTTTTCCTGTAGTAAACATAGATAGCTGGCACTTTGACTGGAAGTAGCTGTTAAACCCTGTTAGGGGTACCAGAGGTAAATCAGTGATTACTGGACCTCCACTGTGTGGGTTGAGTTTTTTGCCTGTGAATCAGCAGGGCTCAGCTTACTTTTGGTTCGGCAAACTGTCCCAAATACAGTCCATTCAGCTTGACTCTCAGTGATAGCGATGACGAGCAGTCACAGGCTTCTCAGGGAATTAGGTTGGCAGTGCACAAACTCAGAATTTAACAATCACACAACAGTGTAATAAACACATGTCCAGCTCAGAGCTTATTGTTCATGAAAGTACTTTAATTAATGCCAATAAAGTCTAATACAATGCACCATCACAAACAAATACAATATAGCATTTCCAGGAGCTATGAAGCAGTACTACACTTCTATCCACTTTCACACATGAACCTCCTCCGATAGAGGCAGTTCCTCCCCTCTTGGTAACAGATATGTGTGACTAGAGCATAGTTACAGGTCTTATTAATTGGCATGTTTAGTTTCAGTCTCTTCTGGATCAATGCTATGTTTTTTACTTCGTGCAGCCAATTCTCAGGGGAGTCACCTGGCTTCTTCCTCCTCATGCTCACTTCCGCCTTCTGAGAGATGAGAGTTGGCACAACAACTGGCAGCGGTAATGGTGTACTATGTGACAACAGCTGGGCCACTCAAATGGCAGATGCAGCATCAGCAGTGAACATCCATTGAAGGTTTTTGAGGCTCTGCATGTGCCTGCCTTTGAATTCTTGGACAGGCTGATTCTTCTTTTTACAATCAGGCCCCGCACAGGTCAAGTCTTTGGTGATGATGCAGCCATGCACAAGCTGATATTCTTGTGATGATGTGGCCAGGCAAAAGCCAATATGCTATCTTCATTAAATACATTGCTAAACCCGTTATAGTGCAGCAGCAAGTAAGTCTGTATGTATTGCCTACCTGCTGAATTCTCCCACCAGCTAGGTACCACCCTTGAGCTCCCCTGCTGGGGCAATTTGTTTGAAATGCCCTGTGAGGGATGGCGATAATAATTAACTAATTTAATTACCATTCATTTTGTTAAAATGGTTGGGGCTTTACATAATTCCTCATTCCTTGCTTAACTTAGTTCCTGAAATGAGAAATTCCTGATTTGCATAGCATTTCTCCTGCATTCCTCCCTTTTTCCAATCCAGGAAAGGTGAATGCACAAACAGAGAAAAAATTGTCTGCAGTTTCACATCCAAAGGTGGGTGAAAAGTTCAATTTATTCCACCGCTATTATTAAACCTTAATTAGCTCGCCAGTGGAAGCCACATTCATGGCCCATAGACTGAATCTGAATTGTAAAATCCTATGGTATGTCTAGTGGTCAAACAGCCGAAACATATCATATGCTCGTTGTCACTATTTCAGGGAAGCTCAAAGAACATAGGGCCATATGTACGAACACATTTTCCCATTGACACAGAATGGGAAAAACCCTTTGCTACATCTGGCCCATAATCTCTATCATCCAACATGCCTTTGGTCATGGTTTTACCTAGACAACAATAAAACTGAGTGATTGCCTTGAAGCTGAAACATTTGCAAGTACAGTTCTACTACTACTAGCATTCACAGTTCTGTCATAATCCTGACAAAATACGGTATATATTGAGCTTCAGGTTCAACATTGATATGTTATCCACCCATAGATAAAATGCTCTCGCATAAAATGAGGAGAGGTCTCATATCATGTAGGGTAGATTTCTTCTTACTGCATCTGAAGTCATTAGGCCAAAAGCAAAGACACAGAAGAAACAAAACAAAGGAACAGAAAGAGTCATCACCTTTGGTTCACGGACACAAATTTGAAGATGTCTTTTGTGCAGTTCTTTACCCTTTAGCTTTAGTAGAAAAGAAGCGGTCCTATTTTACCTGTGACCACCTACATCACCTTTCGCAACAATCGTTTAATTTGCCCTTGTTTTGATACTCTATTTTTTTTAACCTAAAAATGACCTTCGATCTTATCAGGCAATAATGAAGTTAGAGAAATCTTATTTTAAGGCCTAGTTAGAAGCTAAATCAGAAACCTGCCAACAACTTATATATTTTTTCGGATATCTTCCCTCACATATGACACTGGAAGCTGATAAACTGTCTGCCAGAGATCAGAAATGCCACACGCTGCGCTTTTTTTCTGCACTTGACAAAGGATATTTTTTCTCAATCATTATCATATCATCTTATTTTTTTCTTTGCTATCTCTAACACAAGAGTCAAGAGGTTTGGGAGCAAACACACACAAACAGATATTTCTGAGAGAGCAGGAGATTGGGCAGAGGTCAGGAAAAGGGGTAATTATTGTTAAATGTCAGGTTAACTCCGAAGGCTTCTGCTCATCCGACAGAGCGCAGATTAGTCCAGATGGAGACATTTCCAGCACGGTCTGTTTGGCCAATCAGAGGCTGTTAGGATTAACCAAATTCCTCCTCTCATCTGCCCGCACAGAGAAAGGTCATTTCCACTCCCTGCTTCCCTTTTAAAATGTGTCTTTTTTATTTGTGTAGTTTCCGTGCAGGAAATATGGTCCCTTTTATCAGTGAATTAAATATTCAGCATCTAAAAGTAACATTTTTTTTTAGAGTCACTTCACTCACTTTCACGGCCTCTTTTATCCTTTCAAAAGCTAAAGATCATTTGAAGTATCGTACTACTACTATGGACTTCGATATTTCCCACATTTTTTCCTGGTGTGGTTTTGTAATTTCATTTCCTTCTGCATTAAACTATTAAAGGGATTTTTTTTATATCATCTTTCAACAGCTTCATTAAAAAAAAGAGTATTTTCCGAAGTATTTAGTTTTTAATGCACATCCCACTTTCAGAGTGACGTAGAGGTTGTTTTGAGCTTGGTGGCTGGGTTACTCCATCATGAATGGATATCATGGCTGACTTATTACAAGTGTGTTGTATCCAATCTACAATCTCAGTCAGCAATTATCAGGTCGTATATCATATTTTGCCAAGCCCATCACCCCTCTATAGCAATCCCCACAATCACATTTAGACCTAGACTACAATTACCACACACCCTTAAACGTCTTAACACACAATCTAACTCAGGTTAATTCCTGCATATTCTTCAGTACTCCACAATCCTGCCATTGCAGACCTCATCACTTATTACGGTCTTCCACGGGCTTGACTCTGTCTATTCCAGAAGCACGGTTCACTCCGTCATCTTGGTGTATCTTAGTTCTCCTTGGTCCCACTGGATGCAGTATTCAGAGTATCAACTGTGCAAATAAGGAAGGAGGTTTTGATGTCATCCATATCTTTCCTTTGTCTTGCACACAAGTTGAGCACACAGCACTCACCTCCACGTAGCTTCTGACACACACTTCACGCTGTCTGCAATTCAATCTGCCACCATCCATCTCAATGAATGGCTACCACAGTGTTTAATTTGTAAACTAAGAAGTGCTGGGCCCAAAGTTTTACTCAGATGACTGCAGCCCACTGTATTGAATTTTGGGGTGCAAAATACTAAAGCTATATAGGCCCTCATCTTAACATTGGTGGTAAAAACTGCCTACCACCGCGGCGATGGCCGTCAAAAGACCGTCGCTGCGGCTACCATCCGTCCGCCATAATATGACCGCAGCTGGATTTCCGCGACAAGAAGGGTGGAAATCCGGCTGTGGCTATACTGGCAGATGGCGGTAAGGAGGTGCTGCTACCACCAGCAGCGCCATGCCAGTAGACCTCCGCCAGACGTATTATGACAAATAATTCGGCCTGGCAGTGTTCTGCTGGTGGGCGCAGTTGGTGGTAGCAGCGCCCCGCCCCCTGCCAGAAGAACCCCTGGATCCAGGTAAGTCGGGTTTCCGACACAGGTGTGGGGGCTGTGTGTGTGTGGGGGGGGTGTGTGTGCATTCATGTGTGAGTGTGTGTGTGAATGCGAGTGTGTGTGTGGTGTTGTTTGCGTGCATGGATGAATGTGTGTGAGAGCATGTATGAATGTATGAGTGCATGGATGAATGTGTGTGAGAGCATGGATGAATGTGTTTGTGTGTGTATGGCAATGTGTATGTGTGTCGGCGTGTATGGTATGATCTGTGTGCGGATTTGTGCGTGAATGAATGTATGCATGCGTATATGTATGTGTGGATGAGTGTGTGTCTGTGTGTGTGTGTGTGTGTGTGTGCTTTGGGGGCGTGGATGTAGGGATGGTAGGGGGGCATCTGAGGAGTTGTTGGTGGGGGCCTCCTATCAGTGACAGGGAACTCCTTCCCTGTCACTGATAGTCTACCACAATGGTTTTCATTGCGTTACGAACGCCACGAAAACCATGGCGGTAGGCAGGGACATAATACCGCCAGTGGCACAATGGCAGCCACAGGGCTGGAGATTCTCATCTCCAGCTCAAGGGCTGCCACAGCCATGGCGGTCAGAGTGGTATATTGGCGGGTTGGCTTCAGCTAACCCGTCAATGTCATAATGTGGTGGTAAGTGCCGCTAGCCTGTTGGCGGTACTACCGCCACATTAGCAGCAACCACCTGGGTTATAATGACCCCCAAAGTGTTGATTCCATGTGATGCCTCTTTCATTCACCAACAGCTCCTCCCTGACCCTTATCTCCCTTTTTTAGATTCTTTTTTGTTCCTGGTTTCCTTGTCACTGTTTTTATGCATTTCTCTTCCTCCTCATTTCACTCTCCTGCCCTGGATCTAATTCATATTAATAAAATAACTGCTTGTCCTAAAACATTGAGTGCTGGTGGGCCCCACAGCCATTCACTCAAATTAAGCAATGGGCTTCCCGGACAAACGAAGGACTTCATAGATATGTTTGTGGGCCTCCTCACCACTTTATCCATCTGGTACACCCACACCTCCTTCGTTGTTGGCTTCTACCTCCCAGACAACTCATGCATGAAAAAAACAAGAGACATTTGTCTTAACCTCATAGACTCACTCAACATATTACATTATGTTACTCAGCCAACACACTCCAAATGTCTACTCTTCAACCTCCTCTTCTCGACATCACCAACCATCATTGCAAACCTCCAATACAACTGGATTAGACCACTTATATTTCAAAACCCAGCTCTCTGCTTAGCATTCAGCAAACGCATTGAGGTCCACCCATAAAAAGAATAAACCATCAGTTTCTCAACAACCTTAATGAAATGATGCATAAGATTTGACAATTCCACAGTTGAAGGTGACCCCTACCTCATGGTATTGCTGAACCTCTCAACCACCTTTGAGCTTGTCAATCATCCCACCCTCATCCACACACTGCATCCTTGAATAAGGTTCACTGGTAATATCTTTCACTGGTTCTCCTCCTACCTGTCGAAGTAACACCAGTTAATTTTCAAGGCTACCCCTAGATCCGACAAGATCCCTATCAACTGCAGAATCACCAAGGGGTTTATCTTCTATCCCACAATCTTTAATAACCCCATGGAGCCTCATGGGATTCTACTCAACAATTACTGCAGCAAAACTTACCAATCAGCCAATGACACACAACTTCAATTGAAAGTCTGTTGTGCTCTGGACATATATGCATCAAACACTGCCTGCACCTGTCCAGGTTGAGATGTTCAGCACATTGCTGAAGCTCAGATCCAGCAAAACAATTCTTAATCTTCGCCAGGTATAACACGCAACTGTTACTCCAAACCTGGCCTACATTATGAACCTAGACAGATTGGAACTTTAGCTTTCCCCCAACACAAAGCTGCTCAGTTTCAACCTTGACTTAGAACTTACAATCAAGAAACACATTGTGAAAAAAAACAAGATTACTTTTACCAGCTCTCTCTGGTGAAGAAATGTAAACTATTCCTGCTAGAAACCTACATTAAAACTGGGCCCATGTCCTTGTATTCTTGCGTCCGGATGGTGTCAATACCTGCTCCACAGCTTTTACAATGCCCCCACCACAAGGGCATCATTGATCAAGGGCCTGGCGAAAAATGACTACATCACCCCCCACCATAATGGAACTCCCATGGCTTTCCTTGCCAAATAACACAATCACTACTGGTAATCCTGCTTATCTGGCTGACAAGCTCACCACCTCTTGTGGCTCACCTGCTTCCAGGAAATCAACAGACTGGTTGGGTATGAAAGAGTGCAAAAAAGGAAAAAAAAAAAAAAAACAAGGCAACCGGCCTTGCCCATTCATGCATTTGGAATGTGGAACAACACTGCTGCTTACATCAGGGCTTAATCCAACTCCAAGATGGGAAAAAAACGCGACTTTACTGAATGCTTCTGTCAGAACACCTTACAGAGGGGCATCAGGAGTTGGTGGTTGGGGCCTTTTCCTCTTGATGTCCTGGGGCCCAACCTGCTACGGATCCTGAGCAACTGAGGTAAGCACCCCTCTTGCACTTGGTTCTCAGTGGTAGCTGTGGACGAGCATCAAAGGCTTCCTCGTGAGTGGGGGGGTGAGTATAGATACAAATAAGTGACCATGACTCATAACACAGAATGCACACAGAATGTACAATAAATCAATGTCCAGTCCAATACTTATGTCTATAAGAAAAATAAGTATTTTATTTCTAACACTACACATTCAAAGAAATAATGGCATTCATGTGCAATAACACAATCCCCTTGAGGTCGGAGCTCTAGTAGGTGTCAGGCAAATCTGTGTCCCACCCTCAACTTCCTTATAACATGGTTGGGGTTATTCCCCATTCACTTGTGGCCGCATCCAGGGAATTCTCACTAATAAGCCATACTCAAGACTTCCCCTTTGACTCTTCAGGAATTAGTCTAAAGTCTCTACAGTGCCACAGCATCATTAGCAGCAAGTGGGAATCCAACAGGCCCAGTTCAGGTTTGCCAGCTCCACTGGTACAGAAAGTTTCAGTGGTAAAGCAAGTGCCTTCTCCAAGGGCACTCACAAGTTCTACATCCTATTTTGTGAAGCCAGGCTTGCTGCGGGACATGTGGCAGCACCTGGCAGGAGCAGACGCTCTCTCGCAAGCTGTGCTGCTGGCTTGTCCCAGTGATAGGAGCAGGGGTCTGATGTCCCCTCACCCAGCACCGAGACTAGCTGGCTTCTGCCCCCAGCACTGGTCACAGGCAGATGTCTTGCAGAGCTTCTCCTTCTCACACAGCCCATTTGGCCACTTGGGGGATGGCAAACTTTAGGCTCTCATTAGCCCTTTCATTTAGATCTTTTCCAGACACCCAGTGTGTTTTTGTGTCTGAGTCTTTAAAGTTTTTCTAATGTTGGTGTTTTGCTTCTTTTGAAATGTGCATTTCTCATCTTCTTTCCTCTTGAAATGCTGTCCCAGCAGGAACACCTCTGAAGTTGTTTGGTTACTCCCATGACCTGTGTTGTGGGTCAGAGTTCACCCCTGTGTGTCAGCCACAGTGATTTGGGCATCAAAAGGTTAATCCTGGGCTCCAGGCCCTGCAATGTATTATTCCCTGATCACACTTATCTCCTTCATGAGATGTATCCAGGCCCTTCCTCATGATCTATCACTATATCAAAAAGCCCCCTTTTAAAGTGTAAAGAGGGGTGTCTCTTCCACTTTCCTCCAGTATGTATCCCACCCAACTCACAGGAATGCAGCAATATATAAATCTGTCTGAGGGGATTCCTCTACTCCTCATGTCTTCACCAGGCATGCATGGGCTTCCCAAAATAGAAGGGTCCTCCGTGCAATGTGCCATTGCAGGCTCACTTGCACTCTTTGTACTTTCACACCACACATACTCTTTCTTCAGTGCTGTTACCTCCAACCGTTGTACCACTACAGACACACATACATTCAGCAAACACATTCAATCTGTATGTATTGTTCAGTACTGTAGCCTTTCTGTATTGTATACCAGAGTGTGCAGCTATCCAAACACACACACTAACCCTACGCAAGCTGCCCAACACTTAATTCTTCATGTAGTTTACTTCACACAAGCACACATACACTCAACACATGCTTCCATTGCACATTCACTGCACAGCACTACACCTCTCATATAATGTATTCTTCAGAGGGATACATACACTCGGCACATGCACTAATCCCACATGTAATACACAGTACTGCTCTATCACTGTACTGTACCATTCCCAGTTGCACATACATACAGTGCAGATTCTCTACTCCTGTGGCACACGATGTAGGTCAAGGGTGAGTCCAGTACACAGCTGCATAATGTTTAAAAAGGTGAGCCTGTAGGCCTCACTTCAGTGACACAGAATTAGAAGGGCCTGTTCACTCTACTGATCGCTACACTGTATACTGCCGCCACCACACTTGTGCTCCTTAAATCCAGGTGAAGGCAGTAGCACTTTTGGTGCCTCTCCTTGTCCAACAAGACCACAATTCTTGAGATAGGCCTATGTCAAGGAGCACCCGCATGATCAGTATTTATCTATAATACAAAAAACACATTAGGGATCCAGACAACAGTAACAGGGCCCTCAGAACAGAGGTACATGTCTTTTATCATGCAGAGGATTTTTTTGTCCCAACATCTTCATAGTGGTGAAGTAATAGTCCTCCACCTTTCTTGGAATCTAGCTTCATTGTATCATTGCCTTTGCCCCTGTAGAAGGCTCCATCGCCTTTGGGTTTGTTTTATACAAATGTACTCAAGATTTGAAGCGTTGTCCTTCGCAATTCCAAGGTGGACGTCAATCCAGTGCATATATAAATAAAGGGAGTCCTAGCTGTTAGTCTGTCATTACATTGCCTTTTTTGAAATCACATACTTTGAGAACAAAGGGGCTGATTATTATGTTGGCGCCATGAACACTCCGTTCCAAGGGTGATTGAGTATATATACCGGCAAGATAATGATCTTGCCCCCTGATTTCGCACAGACAGACCAGAGGCTT
This sequence comes from Pleurodeles waltl, assembly GCF_031143425.1. Classification (NCBI taxonomy): domain Eukaryota; kingdom Metazoa; phylum Chordata; class Amphibia; order Caudata; family Salamandridae; genus Pleurodeles; species Pleurodeles waltl. Next base: position 497,852,377 of record NC_090440.1, read on the forward strand.
GGCTACGGCAGTGGCTAATTGGTCACACCCATAGCCAAACCTCTCTGACAGCCCGACGGTGTAAATGCCTTTGGAGAAATGGCTATTTGTCTGCCCTTCCAGTGAGGATGGGCAGACATATATCATATCTTTTACTGTCTATCACCATCCTGCAAGCCCAGGCAGCGAGGAACAGTATAATGGTAATAATGCTCTCCTTACCCTGAGAGATGACTTCCTTGGTGAGGAGATCATAAAGTATTTATTTAAAAAAGTAAATCATGCTTTGGGATTTTCTTTCTCGGAAAAAAGAAAACTGTTTGGTGTGGGGCTGCATCCGGATGGCACCGCCCTGAACCAAACAGCAAACTACATTGGCAGGAAGGTACCATGATTACAGTTCTTGCCAATGTATTATAAATGACTTCCTGCTTGGGGGTCCTTTATAAATAAGGTGGGTAGGTACTCCACTACGGGGATGAAGTCATTTACAACCCCCCGGTGGAATAATGGGTGGTCTGCCCACAATTAAATCAGGTTCAAAATCTTCACATCTAATTTTATGAATTGACAATTTAATTCAAGATGTTTATGTTGCTAACGACTTTCTGCCTCATTACGAATTTTGCGGTCTCACCACGGGACTGGCAAACTCATAGGAGGACGCCACCACAATAGCAGTGATGTTCCCCACCGGGCACATTAAAATGTTCTCCCAGGGCTGACCGGCAGGAACATTGTAATACAAATTCTCGCTGGGCTGACTGACAGGAACAGTGTTAGGATATTGACCCCAGCTCGCCTTGGCTTGGCCGAGGCCAATGTCCTAACACTCCAACACCCTCGGTATGCCTACTGCCTGAAAAGCAGACAGTGCACATTCAAGAGGTGCTGAGCAGGGGGGGCTGCACTGCCCACGACATGGTCTTGGGCAGTGCAGGGGCCCCCCAGTAGCACCCAGCACTTCCTTTCTACCATACTTTTCATGGCGGGCTCCCCGCCATGAAATGGCTTTCGGAAAGAGGGATTGTAATTAGCCAGGTGGTGCTGAGTTCAGCACTGCATTGGCTGGATGCAAGCCCGACCGCCGTCATGCCATTGAGAACCATGTTCCCAGTGGGGACGGCAGTCCTTTGGCGTTCTGACTGTTAATGTCGTAATTTGGCAGTCTGATTTCTCATAATGAGGCCATAAGTTAATGAGATGGTGTTGATCATACAGAAAACAGACAAGCGTAAGGAGGCTGAGATTTTATTTTTATGTAGGAGAGAATAGGGTGTCTATGACAGAGAATGCATTGAGCTTTTAAGGAGTCTGTGTCATTGTAAGAAATTGGGTTAGTTGTTGAGGCACTCATCTCAAATAATAATCACAATCTGTGTCAGGCTGACCTACAAAAAGTCTTAGACCTGTGCTTATACCTCTTGTAGCTTGCCACAAAGCAGTCAGACTTAACTTAGAGCCAATGTGTAATGTATTTCTGCAGCCATAAAACAGTAATAAAGTCAAAGTGTAGAACAACAGAAATCTCACAACAAATTAGAAATGCATTGTGTAATTTAATAAACACAATTATGACAAAATAACAAAAATACAATCAGCAAAACCGAATGTATGAATTTTCAAAGTAAAAATAGTGCCAAGAAGTACGAAGTGCAACTAGTCAGTGGTTGTGGTAGAACAGGTCCTAGATGAAATTCAATGCTGACCACAAGGGAGAGCAGGTAATATACACTAACTAGGGTTTTTTTTGGTCAACGATGTTATGTTGTTACTTGTAAGTCCCAATCCCCTGCAGAAGTAGACTTCTAAAGTTCCGCAGGGCCTCAAGGGGACACTTACAGACTCACAGGTTGGCAAGTAGCAGCCGCAGCAGGGTTCAGTCTATGCCCAGTTGCCACTGGTTAGCTGTGCGTTTGCAGGGAATGGCATTTGTTGATTGTTGTGTCCCAGTAACGTTTTAACAGGAGGTCAGCCTTAAGACCCTTGGATCCACTTCTTTCTCCTGATGGAGAGAAGGTCTACTTATCAAGGCTCTTCTTGGGTCACATGCAACAGGTCGATTCCTCTTTGGTTCTTCCAGAGGTCCAGATGTGATCTAAAGTGGGAATCTGGAGGTGCCACCTTCATGCTTGCCATGAGCCAGTGGATCAGAATGACCCCTGGGGCACCAATTGGGAACAAAAGCTGGCCTTTCAACAGCCAGAGAGGGAATATACAAGAACTGTTTTCATATCCTGACTTCGCTCCTTTGAAGTGTGGCCCATGTGTTTTATTGAAACCTCCATCAGACCTGTCACTGTAATGTTAAAAACAGCCTACTGTGATTGGAGCCTGGCTGGCTAGATGGACAAGGGATGAGGGAGACCTAGGTGTTAGCTGCATCTGCCTGGGACAGGGTAGGCCTTCTTTGAAATGTAGCTAGTCATGGAGCACAGCCCCCAGGCTGTCCTGTCAAGGGATTCTAGCACTTCCTCGCACACCAGTGCCCTTTGTCTATGGTCTTGGAGCAATAGACATTTTCCAGTGGGAGAGCCCTCAACAGTTCAAGGCAGCCGGCCATTCCCTGGATGGTTCCAGATATTTTAGTCAGGGAAATGCTAACTTTCTAAAAGTTATTAACAAAAGAAAGTCTATCCCTCATTCACCATAGATTATTATACGTTATTAAATAGATCTTTTTCACCATATCAATATAATTGAATTAAGACAGTAATTTGAACATCTCTAAGGAACAAAAATATTTCCACAGGGAAATAATTTATTTTTTTATATTTTATAGTATTTCATGTGATTGTAGCACAATAAACAGAATTAACATTCAACAAAAATCACAAAACAACACAAACATTGTTGTGTGCACTCAAAGAAGTCAATCCTTTCACATATAGACAACATTTTTAAAATGTTTTAACACATTTTATGTGTAAACACTTCTCGACCCATTCCCAATAGTTAGTATCCTTGTTTAGTGGAAAACAGTTCTTGGATGGGGTCCTCTGCCCTGGGTACGTATGGTGTTCTTAAGCATATAATGGTAAAGTCCTTTGATAATAAGCACTCTTTGGCTAAACCAATTCTTCTCGAGATCTGTGGGGACAATTGATCTGTGAGATCTTCATTGGGGCTGTTGCGTTTAAATCTGGGACAAGTCGGGTATGAATGAAAAGGATTACTGTACAGGGATTAATGGGAATTTAAAAAAACACTTTAGTGTTTCCTTTTTGCAGTAACTGTAGACAGAAATATAAAAATTATAATATGATTACATATGAGTATAACATGTATGTTATTCTATGGTGAATCAGGGTTATATGTTCTTTTATTAATGATTAGGTACCCATACCCTCATTGTTCTGAATGGATCTAGCCCCCCATTAGGAACTTTCCAAAAGTGGCAATTCCATAATAGTAATCCAATGTGACCATTAAAGAGGATTTTAAATTACAATTACAATTATTGGAAGAAGTATTTTTCTAGCTATTCCCAAACTGAATTTATCACTTACTAAATTTAATAAGGCAAACCAGTGTTAGTCCATGGTAGGCCAACCTTGCCACATTGAAAATGACATTTTAGGTTTTTCACTGTGAGGACATGTAAAACATTAAATATGCATGTCCTACTTTCTATATACCATGCACCCTGCCTCTAAGAAGTTAGGGACTACCTTAAGGGTGACAATTAAGTACTTAAAATGAAGGTTTATGCTTAAAAAAGGTATATTTTGTGAGGCTGAACTGACAGTTTAAAACTGCCCTACAACCTGCAATGTGTTTATACTACAGGAACAACACACAGACCTACATGTACAGGGGTATATATTATATCAAAAAGGCAAGGCCAATATAGGTGCAATTTTGAAAACAAATTACTAAACCTAATGCAGTAACCACTAATGTATTGTTATATACAATCATTGTATAACAAAATGATTCTACCAAATTGTCTACATGTGGCACTTAAGAGATCACATATAAGGAAACTAGTGAAAAGACCAAAAAATGTTTTTTTAATTACAGAGATATTATTTAAAAAGTGACTGAATATTTAAAGCCTCGCAATAATGTCTTTTAAGACATTTTAATTGTCAGCAGAATTTCCACCCTGTTTAACAAGTCATCATCAGGGCATATTGGCGGATAACTGACCACAAGAAGGTGTTAGAAGCTGAACAAAATATAACAGAATTGGCCATCCAGGTGTTAGGTAACAGATGACGTTTGGCGTCATTACCTCTCATACTCAAAATGTTTCACTGGTAAATTGACAGCATGGCCTGGTAAAGTGAGAAAAAACACATGGAAAAATATAATAGTTTATTGAGAGCAAAAGTTTGACATTCATGAGGCTATATAATTTCTGCCCTGAGGAGCACTAGTCACAAACATATATTCCATTACATTTCCGCTAACCCTTTTACTGCTTAGCCAGTCACAATATCTTCACTTATCTCACATTGGCCATCTCATTTGGAATTAGCCATACATCAAATTTGTACATAATCTGAAGCTTTCTCTCCCTACATTTCTTTGGTCCCCAAGAGCAAAATTATACTTTGTGTATCTCTGGATACTTACTACAGTATACATTTTTCAAGTTAACAATTAGTCTTTCATATTATAATGTACAATGTGCATTTAAAGTGGCTGCAGTCCTCTTATCAATCTTAAAATCAAAGAAGACGATTGATGCAATTTGTTTGCAGGAACAATGATGGGCATTTGAAATGCTAAACTAGGTTAGCGTCACCCAGTGTCAGCATTCATTTTTCTTTTTTCAACACACAGAGGCCATGTTTTAACATTTTATCTGTACTTTGACCTTTACTAAGAGCTGTAAATTAAAAAAAAAAAACAATTATCATGCTTTCTCCCTACTCTTGACAGTAAGAATGCAAAGTTACAAATGGAACCTAGCTGTACATTCAACCAGAGATCTTAAGTGGTTTAATACATGAGATGTGGTACACAGACATTAAAAGCAAGCCAATATCCCCACATTTATTCACTCTGTATAGCATAAGGACTACTGATGTCACAGTAGTTCAACTGGCACTATATTTTCTCCTCGTCTGCCTGCTGCACGTATTTGATATTTGGTCTTTCTTTATCCCATGTAACCCATCGCTTTCACAGGTAAGTCTGATCCCTCATCCATGCTTATCTGAAAAATGATGGGATGCTTGTGTTCAAGTCTCTATAGACAAAATTACAAAGTTTACTATAAGTGTGACAGTTTAAAATTCTGTCATACACCCAAGTATTGCAGAAAGTGAAATAAATGCACCTAATGCTGTTGCTCAAGAACAGTCTTGCGAGGTGTAGACAGTGCTTGTGACAAAAGTGAATTATGAACAAAGTTTAAAAATAGCTCAGGTGCACTTGACGAGAATGAAAGGCCCCACTATAATCTGTATAATTTATTGGAAGATTATTCCTGGTAAATTCCACCTAAATGGTTTTAGTCCACAGCAAGGAAGTCCATTCATGAAGTCATGTTTATGTTTTTACCTGTAGTGTGTGGGTAAGTTGGCTCGGATCTTCTTTAGGACAGGATAACTATGCACCCCAAAGGTTAGGAAGCATGTAGTCACAATGCAACCAGGAGGCACAATTCCCAAAAGGAATCATGCATGTGCTGGTATGATAACCCTATGTTGCTTATGTCATGCTGCAAATTGAATTGAAACAAACCTTCAGTAGTTGGCATTTTTTTGTCAATCAGGGAAGTACAGGTGGCATACTTTCAATGCAAGAGATGTCTCCTTGGCCAATGGACATCTCTAAATATGATGGGCGGAGTACTCTTGATATAGTGGTCATAAAGTACTCCATGATGCTGATGGAATATAATCCATCCAGCAGGTTTCTTCTGACTGAATTAGCATTCAAAAGCTTCATGGAGCCACCCCTAGCGTTTTTTAACTAAATGTATTGTGTCCAGCGCTTTGGTGGAGGTAAGCTGGGTTTCTACGGTCTCAAAGTGCAATTAGTTTCACGGTTAATATGCAGTTGCAGGTGAGGTGAGTTTAGGTGGGGTAATTTGTCGTGCCTTGTGTTGGAAGGCCACCAGGTGGTGGCCTGACCATGTGACAGGAGTAATTATTTGGTGCTTGACTAGGTCTGGATTGGTGAAAATTACTTTTATGTTGTATTCTGCAATGTGTATGGGTTAAGGGGATGAGTGGATGTAGGCTAAGCGTGTCTAGGCCAGTGAGGATTTTGCTGGGGTGGGGCATATTAGGGATTTCACACCCATATGTTAAGGTCACTAAGGATGCATAGATTTGAGTGTAGTGTAAGAATGTTTGACACGGTGTTGAGAAAGTTGCCTAGGAATGCGCTATTGCTAAGTGGTCCGTAAAAGAGGAAAAGGTTATAGGCGAAGATTGAGTCAGGCTTGCACATGAAAAGGAGAATCGCACAACCTTGTAAGGAAGCATCCTCAGCTTTAGTAAAATTTGTTGTTTCCTTAAGTATGATGGCTAATCTGCCTCCTATTTTGCTTTCCGCAATTTTGTGTCATAGTTTGAAATCCCGGAGGAAGAATTTCATGTAATATATTTGCCTTGCCTTCCCCCTGCCATGATTCAGTTATGAAGAGAAAATCAAGTTCTGTATATGTCAACAGGTTGAGGATGTGCCACTTGTTCTTAGAAATGCATTGAACATATATTATTAGGCAGTTTAAAGAATGTTTTGAGTTTTGGATCTGTTGTGATTTTATGCTGTAGGAGAGTGAATATTGTGCTTTGAAGTTGCAGGAGGTGTGCTACAGCTTAGGGGTGGTGTTGGAGCATGAGGTTTAGATTCTATTGAGTAATGGATGTTAGGGAGGTGAGTGAGTGCTGTTGTGTATTTGTGGAGTTAGCAGTTGGTGTCCTTGCTTGGAAAGTGTCAGGTGGTATTGAATGTGTGTTATTTGTATTGACATGACGAGCAGGGTATCTGTATTTTATGATGAAAGGAGTAGTTCATTTTGTGCAGATTTTATTTGGAAAAGGTTATTTGGGTGTTTGTTTTTGTTTTGGTGTGGTAGTGATATATTTTATTGATGTAATGGAGTCATGTGTAGAATTCGAATGTGAAGGACCAGGGAGGTGTAGACTTTTTTTTTTGGGTGGGGGGTGTAATATAGCCTTAGAACCCGCCGTAGCGGGCTCTACCGGCTATTAAAGGCCCGCTCCCTCGTTAAATGCCCGAGCCGAAGGCGAGGGCATTTAACAAGGGAAAGGGCCTTTAATAGCCGGTAGAGCCCGCTACGGCGGGTTCTAAGGCTATTAGAACATTCTGCCACTCAGGGCAGAATGTTCTATTAAAAAAAACAAATTGCTCACGGAGCCCGATGGGATTAAAATCCCCTCGGGCTCCGTGAGGCTTTGTTCACAGCTGTTGCTGTGAACAAAGCGAACATTGGAATGTTGGCGCTGCGGGCTTTTACCGGCCAGTAAAAACCCGCAGCACTCCATTGTTTTCAATGGAGCTGCCAACTTCGAATGTTCTAATGTGTGTTAGAGGAGAGCGTTTGTGGATCATGAGAATGTCCAGGGTGACCACCTCACTCCAGGTTATTATGGACCTGGACATTTCATCACAAATTCTTGATTCCAGGAATATGAGTCTAGTCTAGTTAGTTCAATTTAAGGCAGCAGCTGCTGTGCATGACAGTCTCTAATTCTCCTATGGACTTTTACTGGCTCCTGTTTTCAGCTTCATAGGTCAATTCATCTTTTTGCACCTTGATTTACTTGACTCTTTTCAGCTTTAAAGTATGATGTGTAATTAGTTCTTCTGTTTGCCAATTCATGCAGACTTCTTTTTTCTTTTGTTCGTATTTATGAACTATATTGCGTTTTTTTCAGCTATGTGTTAGGTGTAAAATTCCCACCCATGGATTTTGCTGAAGAATTTTCTACTCCACAACATGAACAGTCACACTCCAAATCCATTTGTTATGAAATAAAAGTGATCTTCCAATTGGAATATAAAAATGAATGTGGTCATTCCTACTGGAGGATAAGATGAGGTTATGGAACATCAAAGTAAAATGTACATTGCTTTGTCTATTTCTATTGAGCAGAGTTGGCCATTTGTCCTGCAGTGACTTTCCACTAAATTCAAATTGGTTGAAGAAGGGATACCGCATTCATCTAACTCAAGTGGAAGTATATTAAGGGACCTCATTTCATCTTTGATCCACATGATGGCACGCCAAACTGTTCTCGAAACAGTCTATATTTCAAGCTGGAGATGATCACATAGTAATTATAAGCGAAAACACCAAGCATTTGCTAAAACTAGCAAAATATAGATGTTGAAGACACGTGTACTGTAGGCTATCTAAATTAAGTCCCAAATGGAATCTTAAGGGTTGGTTACAACCAGAAGGATAGCGGTAGCCATTGCTATACAGAGCAACCTCTAGCAACCCCTAGAAACCCCTAGACAAGGTGTCTGCTACCTCCCTACGATTCCCAGATGAGGATAATGTGTGTGCGCAGAGGAACTAGGATTTTTCATGATTCATTTTCCCATATTAACCATGTTTGCCTAAGAATGGAAATTAACAATGCTGAACCAAATACCTCAGTTCCTCCAACCTATTCTCGCTGGGCTAGGGATTAAATGGCAGGAGAAGGGATGCCCCTGGTTATAATTTAATATCCTCTTTGCTTTTAAAACATTTACATTCGTGATTGACTAAGTTAGAAAAAAATGTTCTCATTTAGTTTTCAGAACACAGTCAAAGACCTTACAAAGGTTAAGAAAATAAAACTGTACAGGAAACTCGTGGGGGCTATCTGTTTTTCAAACCACCCAGGTTGTAAAGTTGTTTAACGAAATTAATATAAATTTACTGCCAAGGTAATTTAATAAATGAAAGTATTTGAGCAGTGACCTTTGCTGGTCAAATATAAATCACCCTGTTGAATGTGAATGTACTGTTCATGGGAACAGCGTTTTTCCGTAGTAATGTTCTAGAAAACATGTAAGTTACAGTAAGAAAATTAAAGCTGGAGTTTGTTAAATGGAGAAATATTTAATTTGAAATCTGGTATAAATCTCAGAAAACCAAACAAAGGGTGAATGAGAAAGTGGGTAAAACGCTGGCAGCTTTTGACCCCTGTTGGGCAGAATTCCTCGCCTGTGTTGCACTGTTCTGTATACTATTTCTTGCTTGTGCTTCTGGATAGCCAGCCAAGGCCAGGGCTGTGAAAAGCTTTTTTTCACTGGAAAAGTTTTGCAACAGTTCCTTGCAATGTGTGAAGTTCTTACGTGTCAGTGCATTGCAAGAATTGTTTTGTCCTCATTCACCTCCAGGTGTTCCCCTTGAGACGTTTTTGTCCGAGAAACCGCCCTTGTCGCATGTCTCAGTCGGGAGAAAAAATAAGGGATAACTCCTGCCTGGAGCAGCCCAGTTCTCTGATGCATCCTGACCCTTCAGTCCGACGTCAAAGCAGCAGTGGCAACTTTCAGGTGTAAAAGGATAGTATGAGCTGAGTAGGGGTATCTGCCTCACCAGAGGCCACTGCAGACATGCTTTCATAATTCCAGAGTCAGGCTCTTTACAACCATGCCCTTAGTGGCTGTCAAAACCCCAGCTTTCTATTTCCTGTATTTTTTACATTGAGATTTAAATTATAAACAAGTAACCCCCTCCAGTACGAGCACAGCGGTGAAAGGTTGCTGAGCCACTTTCGGCATATCTCCCTCCCTGCTAAAGAATCAAATAAAAAAAGTAGTTTGGCGCTGTCATTGTCCATTCCGACTTGATCTTGGAAAATCCCAAAAATAACAAGAGCAGGGCTTACCTGAAGTGTTACAGAAATAATCACACTTGCTGCAGTGCACACATCTTCCCTACATTTGCTGATTATTGGGCATTTCATGAGCATGAGTAAATCGTTGGCACCTACAAGCCCTCACTTCTTGCACCTGACCATGTTGCCACCCTTCATTTTGGATACACTTTCGAGGTCCAAAATGTGCTATAGATAGAAAAAAGGTGGTTTCTCCTCAAATAGGCGGATTTTACTACACTGTACAGAAAGTTTGTAGATACTTGCCATAAGTTTCTTATCTGTGGATTCATATCTGTATCCCCAGCAACCATTCTCCCCATAACTCCTCTGGAAGTCTCCGTCTGAGAGGTCCACCATCAACCAAATCCATTTTGTTACTTCCTTCTTCATTGGAGCATTCTGACATAATAGCTCTTACAGCTCGTTTGATCCCCCCACCATATTATCGAGGCTCTGCACCCAGCTTTGCACTTGAAGATATTTGAACTTGGAAGCCTTTACACCCACCTCCAAAATAAAATCCCCCCAGGGCACCAAAGTCCCACCTTTACAAAGTTGGCTCCTGAAATCCCACCTCCTTCAGGGAGGTTGCTAGGCTACTCTTACTCCATTCCGGTGAGCCTAGGGAACCCCATATAGCAGCATACTTTCTATTATAAGGGAAGTTGGTTAACTTCCTAACTTGCTACTACAATACTGCCACATCTTGTAGCACCTTAAACCTCAACTTTTTGAAAAACTTTGGGACAACAAATTTATGCAGGAAGCGAAATCCTACATCCTGAATATCGTTCACCATGGCTCTATACACCACCCATACCACCGACTCCCCTAAGTTATTCAACAAGCATTTACTATTTTTCAGAAGAAATGCCCATGCACAATACTGAAAATCAGAGGTCAAATCCCCTTTCTCTTTTTTTTCTCCTTGGCTTTTACCAGTGCAACACATGCCCCCTTTGAAGACTAGATGAAGCTATTTAACCTACCCTGTAATTTAGCACACCAATCTTTCCTGAAAACAATGGGATTGCTTAAAAAATAAACATAAATGTAGGCAGAAAACACATCTTAACCAGATTGACTCTCCCTATAATAGTGAGTGGCACGTGTTCCCATCTCTTCATTAATGTGCCGGAGTCTTTCATGACCTTAGCAAAATTTACTTCTGCCATCTTATTTATGTCCTGGGTGATAGTGACCCCCAAAAACCTAATTTCACTTTTAATTAATGCACCCTTACTCAGCATATTCTAAACCATGACTTCTGTCTTGTTCCTGTCAATCTGATACCCTGCCACCCTTTCAAACTCTGCTGTTAACTTCTCTATAGCCGGCAAAGCACCCCTACGTCAGAAGTATGCACCATAAGATCATTAGCATAAAGAGCAACTTTCCGTTGCCATCTATTACAGTTAAAGGGCTCTATACACCTCACCTTCCTGATTTTACAGGCAAGAGGCTCTATATACAGATCAAATAAAAGCGGGGACAGCGAACACCCCTGCCTTGTTCCCCTCCCTATATTGAAGGGGATGGGAGGGAAGCCATTCACTAATACTCTTACTTGGAGATTCTGATATATCCTTTGTAATACCCAACAAAATGTCTTCCCTAGGATCATACACAACTCATGTAGATATGTCCACATTATTCTGTCAAATGCCTTAGTGGCATCCATCATAACCCCTGCCAAGGGAGCCACACAAGTCTTTGCTAAATATATTGAAGTGATCAGACCCTGCGATAACTCATGCAAGTGCCGGCCCTTTAGGAATCCTTTTAGATCATCATGCAGAAGCCCATCAATCTCTCCACTCAATGTATTTGCAAATATTTTCACAAAGATCTTATATCCACCATTTTAAGAGTGAAATTGACCTGTAAGAGTCACAATTCCTTAGACACTTCCATGGCTTTGGTATTAACGTGACAATAGCTTTGTCCCAGGACAGGGGTGGTATGGCATCTGACTCAAAAATTTCTCCAAAAAGCGTGGTTATGACTGGTGTTATACTCTCAGCCAGAACCTTCTAAATCTCCAAGGGTAGACCATTGGAACCAGGAGCTTTACCCGCCTTCCTACACTGAATAGCCTGTTCCACCTTGGACTGCTCAATATACTCATTAAGTCATACATTATCCTCAACATAACGTTTCTTCACCCTCAACTCAATTCCTCACCCTCTCCTCTGTCACCTTCAAATCCTCTGAATATAAATCCTTGAAAAAACCTTGCAAGGTGTTTTTAATATCCCTCACTCCTCCAGATGGCCCAGTCTTCCTACAATACAGCTCACTTATTGTATCTTTGGTTAAGTCACAATTTATTTTTCATGCAATTATTTTCCCACAGTTTTCCCCATACTCAAAGTGAGCTACTCTGTTGACCTCACATCTGCTCCTAACCCTTCTTTTGATCACAGCGGTAAGCCTGTCCTTCGCTGACTGAAGTAGCGTATTCAGGTGGTCTATCTCCTCAGCATCAAGTTCACACTGCAACATTTCTTCCTCCACCTCGTTTACTTAAGACTTCAGCTTGTTAATCTCCATACTGCAAGGCTTCCTTTGGAAAGATGCCAGCTTGATAAGCCTACCCCTTAAAAATGTGTTAAATGAGTCCCAAACCATCCCCTAAGGGGCCATATTAAGATTAATAGAGAACTCCCTTGTATCTGATTGAAGCTCATTCTCTGCCTTCTCATCCAACAGCAGGTTCCTATCTAGCATTCACCTATGCTTCTCAACTTTAGCTGCTATATTAATATCCAAGCTTACCGCAGAATGGTCTGACAGGCGGGCCCCCAAATGCAACACGTGTTGAACTGAATCTATTAACCTCCCATCCACCAAGAAATAGTCAGTTCTTGACTATGCCTATATGTTTTATTACTAAAGGTATACCCTCGCAACAACCCCATCCATTCTCTCTATACCTCACGTAGTCCCAGCTGGTGCATCATAGCCTTCACATGAGACACATTTTCTTCTCAACTTTTGACCTACTACCTGAGGATCTATCCAAGTCATAATTAAGAACTACATTGAAATCCAGATGATGGGGTCCAGAAATTGCAGCAAAAGTTTGAACATGTCTGTCAAGGGACCTATATCGTCCAGGTTTGGCTCATAATATCTGACTAGGGTGTACGCCTGATCATAAGCTGTCAACTTCAGGATTCCCCACCTCTCAGCCTTATCTACCACATTTTCCCCAAATTGGAGGCTTGGGTGCTTCTTGAGCACAATAACAGCTTCTTTCATCCCCACATTTTGACTTGTACATACAACTTGTTGTACCCATTTTTTAGACTTAACCACATCCATATACTCTAATTTAGTCAGGTTTGTCTCCCGTAGCAGAAAACACCTGGCTTAAAATACCCTAGATACTGTAAAAGCTACCCCCATCTACCCATATCTTAAAGCCAATTGATCTTTCAGGACAGACGTCTGTGTGTTGGTCGAGTCTGATCATCCTGAATCTCCTCTGATGAATAACCTCCCTGTAGTCCCAGTGTCTTTTCAACCTCCCTACATGACTGACACCTCCTAAAACTCTCTGGCTCCTGAGGACAGCTCATTTTTTTATTTTTCTCACATGCTCCTCACCCTTCCACTCTCCCTCCACCCCAAATTCACACCCTTGGAAAAACTTCTCAGACTTCCTCATGACGGACAACCTTCGAAGACCAAGTGCAATTACAACTTTATCTCAACAACGCAATTAACAGAAAGAAAACTAAAAGGGAGAAAATCCACAAAAAACAACCACCATATTAGCAGTCCTATCGGATCACAAGCAGGCCAAACCTCTGGGGAGTGGGGGGAAGTCATTATTCTCCCAGTTGTTACTCTCCAGCTCCTTAATCAAGTCATCTACCACTTTGTAGTCCCTAGAGTTGTGCATTTTGTTATTGTGCATAACTTTCAAGGTAGCAGGGAGTCTCAGCTGAGCCGAGGCTCCCAACTTCCTCAAGGGATCAATTCTCTTTCCAAGCTCCCATTGTCTGATGAGAGTCACTCTGGAAACATCAGATCTAATTTCAAAGAACATCCCATCCACGGTTAAAGTCCTCTGCTTCAAAGCAGCCAAGAGAACATGTTTATTGATAGAAAAAGTGAGAAGATTAACTAAACTTTTTGCAGGCTTATTTCTGTTGGGGGCCTTCCTACAAGGGTCACAGTGGATTGTCTGTGTGTCTTTTGCAATAACATCCTCTGATTCCTTCACTTGGACCCCTGCCTTGATCAAGAGCACCACAAAAAATGTAAAATCATCCCCCTCCTGCCCTTTAGAAATATTAAGAATTCTCAGATTATTTCTCCTCTGGTTGTTTTCCAGGGATTCCTGTTTTGCAAGACTACCCTCTTCCACTGCCTTCAATTACCAAATTTCCTCCTTATTTGCTTCCACTGCTGATTTTATTTCCCCAACTGCTTCTAAAATAGCTGTTCTATTTGTGAGGTCATCCAGCTTCTTCCCCAGGTTTCCACACAATGCTCTGACCTCTTTTTAGTTCACCTTATAAACCTTGAAGCCTCTCCTAGCTTCCATGGACAAGGAGCTCAGCATTTCACCAATAGACTGAGGAGGTTTATCTACTTCAGGGCCTCTCCCCTGCTTCTCTACCCCCTTTCCTGGGCTCAAGTTGAGCTCTGATCCCACAGAATTTGCTGCATCCACCCTTACCAAAGATGCCCCAACCTGCTATCAGTACAGCTTGGAAGGCAATTTATTTGAGAGCACAAATTCTCCCAACTTGACGGCTACTGAGTCTTGCAACATAAGCACCTCTCCAATGCCACATATTTGCCGTAATTGTCTAACATCTCCAGCACTTGATATCTATTGGGGCTGATCAATAACTGGGGATTCCCACAATTCATCCTGAATTCTTCAACCCTTTGCTTCTCCTGCTTCTCCTCACGTTTCTTTCTTAGCCCTTCACTAGACATCAATGTTTGAGTCAGCACCTTAAAGTATGCCAGTAGGGAAGGGGTGATCTTAAGCATTTCATTTAATTCACTCAACAGCCCCTCCTTTCCCAACTTAGGGCCACTGTGTGGGCGATGAGCAGGGTAACCCCAGGGCCTGCTCCTTTTCCTGGAATCTTGCTGCTAACTCAGAAACACTTTTTTACAGAGCCCAAGCCAGGCAACTTGGGGAAAACCTTGCTTAAACACTTGCACGCCTCTTTGGTAGTGCTTCTCAGTGTGTACACCGGGATCCTGCTCTGCTTATTCTGATTTACAGCTTCTCCCTCTTTCCCCTTCCTGACAGCTCCCACCAAGTTTCTCCCCCTGCATCTTCTTACCCCTGGGAGAGTTGTTTTATCGTTCTCCTTATCATGTAACTTTCCCTTTCCTCCAGATGCATTTGGTGCCCCAAAATTGCTGCTCACAGCCCCAACAGGTCTCCTCTCCTGGTGCCCCCTCCTCCCCTGTGCCTCTCCTGCAGCCACCAGAACTTGTTCTACCTTTTCCCCCTCTTCCCCGGAAGGGGGTTCGAGCTGCCGCAGCTCTCCCATGTCAGAGGCCGAGCACGGCTCTGGACCATTGCTCCACCTCACACTCACTCTGCACTGCCTCAACTGCACCCATTTCCACCAAAGGGACTCCTTCTGCCAGATGAGCTCTGTCACCGCAATCTTTGGTCTATGTGTTAAGTACGGGAGAGTGGGGGACTAAGTAAAGGTGAAATGCCCTCTTTCTACCACCTCTCGCAGTTCTGAGGCCTACTGCCTCAGACACTCCTTAAACATAGTACATAGCGTTTAATGAAGTGTTTCCTGCGACCTGCCCCTAGCCGGCCGCCATGTTGTCTCCGTCTATCATGAGTGCATTGCAAGATTATGTCCACTCCAACTGAAGCTTGCTGAATGAAAAGTGTAAACTGACTTTTCCCGTCGAGTTTACCTTTTGCATCAAGCACAACAGCAAACGTATGCTGAGTTAAGAAGTTTGCTACGTTGACCACGTGTTAAAGTTTCTATAAATATTTGTGAATATTGGTAAACAGGGTGGTAAACAGGGTGTAGTAGTGTGAAAATCAAAGATTCCAAATATAGGTAAAGGTAAGGGTCTCTTAAAACATTCAAATGTCAGGTGGTACCTGAAGTTTTTGAGATGTATAATACGAGATGTATAAATACGATTGAATATGGGAGGACTGCAGAGAATGTGGTTTGAAACAATGTTGGTAGATTAACCCAAAGATAGCAGTGTAGCATTTTTATCTAATTGGGGTTCCTGATATGACTGCTTTGGGACGTTTACAAGCATTGTGAGATGTGAGTTCATTGGGGGTGTTTGCTTTTACTTTTCAGCCAGCCTTATGAGCTACCCCTAACATAAAGTGTATTGTACAGTATGTACTCTAGGTAGCTCGATCCAGAAGCGAGTATTCAACTTCCAATAATATGAGAAATGAATTGAGGGGGCATGGCGTCAGTCAGGGCTGCACAAGTCTGGCTTCAACTGCTGTTAGGTTTGCAGAACTAGTGCAAACAGGATTGATCCTACTTTCTAAAATTTAGCACACGTTATTGTGCCAATATGTTTTCTAGAGCACGGTTGGATGAAGTACATTGAGAAATAGTCCCCTCTTAACTTGGATTTTAGGGATAAGTGCACAATTATCCATGAACCTTCAGTTACCTTTAATAGTTTATATCCAACAGGGAGTACTAACATCCTGACAGTGTTAGAAATTAAATCGAAGTCTGTACCTGTACTGTAAATACAAATAATTAAAAAACGTTAACATAAGCCTACGTTTGGATTTGCAAACTGCTCTGCTATGCCAAAACATTAACAAGTCTTGCAAACTAGAGTGAGGAAAAATATATCCGTGCACAAGGGTATAGAGAATGAGAATGTGCCTAACCCTGTAGAAATTCATGGCAGATGTTTTTCATCCCGCGGCCTAAACTGACAGTAATAATGGAAAGGGATGTGGAGATCTAAAACCAAATAGAAAAGATGTGGCATTCTTTAGAGCATAATACGCTTATGGATATTTTGCAGTTCCCTCTGGAAAAAGTATAAACTGAAGCAATATCTACCACATCATAAACTGCTACTTGTTCTTTCACATCATACCATTTCTATATGTGTATTTCACAACTGTGCCAAATTGTATGGAGAGTGCTTTAATTTCTGGAGTACAGTACGGGTTACACATTTTATTCTGTATCCCAGAGAATGATAAATGGGTGCGGCTGTAGTAAGATTCAGTCATAATTAAGGTGAGTATCACCAAAACGCAAATATCCAAAGGATTACATTATTGTTGGTGTTTTTTTTAGTATCTACAAAGGACGTAGTAATCGCAAGAAGCAGCCTATAAAGCAAATGCACAATATTTATGAAAGCAAGTGGGAATGAATCTGAGGGTAATGTCAAGTTGATGATATGCAAGTAAAAATCCAAAACGCATACTCATTTACAGATGGCTTTGGAGTTTTAAAAGTCTAAATCTGATGGGTGAGAGGGTAACAGTATCTCACCCAGCTAATAGAATTTATTATCACACATTTCAGAATCAAATACACAGTCTGTGCTATTTTGAAACAACACATGTCCAGCTTCTTGATATTCACTAGCACAACATCCCTTTATTTGAGATCAGTTGATCAGTTTATATTATGTTTAATATGTCAAAAAAACTAACTTTGTAGGAATAAGATCAGGTGCTTTCACTGTTCTCCCAGTGTTACATTTGCTAATGTCGATAGCTTCCAACACTAATAATATAAAATGTTGAGAAAAATAATGATTCTAATTGTGTTAGCTGCCATTCAGTAAGTCATGTGGTGCAATATCACTGTCATGGAATACTACATAGCTGCCATTCAGTAAGTAATGTGAGGCAATGTCACCATCATGGAATACTACCTATCTAGCTGCCTTCTTAAAGTCCTAAACACCTATTCTTAACCTCATGGTAGAGGTCATTTCCACTCCTAAGTACAGGTACAAAAGTATAAGCCAAATTTTAGCTGAAACATGTAGCAAATGTTATAAAAAAATGTGTATCAGACAGGCAACGTACGTGTCTACAAGAATGAGATACTCTTGTGCATGCTTACACCATGGTACAAACAATAGACTGGTGTTAAAAAACGGGTTTCTGATTGGCAAAGGTATGCACCCCATCAAAGCAAGAACCACAATCCTTGACAGGGTAAGTCACCAACACTCTGTAAAATAACCTGTATCCACCCACTGGTAGCTTGGCACACAGCAGTCAGGCATAACTTAAGAAGCAATGTGTTAAGTATTTGTGAAACACTTCAAACAGTAAAACAATGACAACACCACACAGAAAGATACCACACCTGGTTAGAAAAATAGATCTTAATTCAATGAACAACATAAGACCAAAATGACAAAACTCCAATCAGTGGAAGTCAAAATATGATTTTTTTTAAATTAACTTAGTTTGTAGTGCTTAGAAGCAGAAGGGGCCAACCGGGGATCTGTGGTAGCGCTAGACCAGGTCAAATCTGAAAATTCAGGCCAACCTTAATAGAGTGTGGCTCAGATGTAGGGACCAGCCTTGGCTCGCTGATACAGTACCTTGGTTTGAAGTTGTGTCGATGTCAAGAACAAGATGTGAGGAGAAAAGGAGGTCATGTGTGAGAGTTGATCCAGAAGTAGTAGCCTATGTGCCATCTCTGAGCTGCACAGCGTAGAAGATGCGTCGGGAATGCAGGCGATGCATTGCAAAGTTGGCCATGCACTGTTATTGCTCCTCACAGCAGCAGCGATGCACTTGCATCCATGGCGATGTGGCATCCTTGATTCTCGCAGCAGTGGCGATGCCTCAATGAAGATCAAAGTGTAGTGGCATAAGAGTATGGATTTTGGGCTGGAGCAGCACTTTATATCCACTTCCAAGGACCCAGGACTAGTTTGGCACCACTTGGCAGGGCACAATACACAGATCCCAGAGTCCAGGTGATGTAGATAATTTGTTGGATGTATTTTGTGCCCCTGTGACTGCATAAGAACAGGAGGCAAGCCCTTGCAGTCACTCTGGGTTCAAGTACTGTGAGTCCAGGCCTTCTCACCCAGGCAAGGAGGGTAGCAGGCAGCAAGTCATCACAAAAAGAACACAGTTATTCCAGAGTAGCTGTCCAGCAGAGTAGCATTCCTTGTAGGAGCACAGCAGTCCTTCTTCCTGGAACAGTAGCCACTGATCCAGAAGTGTACTGAGTTGATAGGGTCAGAAGTCCAGCTCTTATACCCAGTGGTGCCTTTGACGTGGGAGAGAATTCAAAGAAGGGATTTGAAGTGAACAGAGTTCCTCCCTTCCAGTCCTGGCTCCAGACTAACTACATGGGGCTATGCAGCCTTTTGTGTGGGGTCAGGACATAGCCTGTTCTTGTGTATGTGTGAGGCTGTGGCCAGCTTCTCCCTCTCATCCTGCCCAGAATGGCTCATTAGGATGTTAATGGCCCATCAGTCACACCTAGCCTCCCTTTGTGTGCGGCTGTCTAGAGGGAATGCACAAGCCCAGCTGTTATCCTTCCCCAGGTGTTTGTTGAAGATAGGCTGCAGGCACCCAGAGCTACAAGCAGGAAAATGCCAACTTTCTAAAAGTAGTGTTTTCAAAATTGTAACAATAAATCAGGCTTTACCATTAAAAATGATTTATCATTACAATTCCATAGCTACTAAGCAAGACAGGTCTGTCCCTGTATTAAATGTAATAAGGAATTCCAAATGTTATCCTATGAGAGGGGTAGGCCTCAGAGTAGTGAAAAAATGAATTTGAGAGTTTTTCACTACCAGGACATGTAAAACTCAAAAGTATATATCCTGCCTTGGGTACATTGCACCCTGCCTTATGGACTACCTAGGGCCTACTTTAGGGGTAACAAATGTAATAAAACGGGAGTTTAAGGCTTTTAGATGCCAAGTTGACAAGGCAGTGCAACGCTGCATTCTGGCTTCAATGGCAGGCCTGGAACATGTTTTGAAGTGCTTCTTAAGTGGAGGGTGCAAGCTGTGCTGCAAGTCCACTAGTAGCATTTACTTTACAGGCCCTGGCTCCATGTACTGCACTTACTAGGGTCTTTTACATACATTCAATTTGCCAATTAGGTATATGCCAATCAAGCAGTGCTTTAGGGTGAGAGCACATTCAGTTTAGCCCTGGTCAGCAGTGGTAAAATGCTCTGAGTCGTAAGGCCAACAAAAAGAAATCAGCAAAAATGTGAGGCAAACAGTCAAAATGTTTGGGAGAAGACAACACTAAGGCTGTCATGTCTAACAACTGGGCAGAGGGATCAATTTGTGCCTTTGCTATAGGTTGTGTCTTGGAATATCATTGCAAGAATATTACCCCAGTGGTTGTATATTTTCTAACATTAACTACAAAATGTCAATATATTTGTAATCAATCTTTAATACACAATACTATTGTCAGACAATATTTTGATTTCCATGTTCTGTTACTGTATGTTAGAAATGGGGTCTTTGTTTGGCAGTCAGGTTACCCCCTGTCCAAGCAAGGACCCTCACTC
Organism: Pleurodeles waltl; assembly: GCF_031143425.1. Taxonomy (NCBI): domain Eukaryota; kingdom Metazoa; phylum Chordata; class Amphibia; order Caudata; family Salamandridae; genus Pleurodeles; species Pleurodeles waltl. The sequence goes on from NC_090440.1 coordinate 497,872,697, forward strand.
TAGTCAGGGTAAAAGAGAATCCCCCTCAGCTAACTCCCGCTCACCCACTTGGTAGCTTGGAATGAGCAGCAGGCTTAACTTCAGAGTGCAAGGTGTAAAGTATTTGTACCAACACACAAAGTAACTTAATGAAAACACTACAAAATGACACAACACAGGTTTAGAAGAATCAAAAATATTTATCTAAACAAAACAAGACCAAAACGACAAAAATCCACAATACACAAGTCAAGTTATCAATTAAAAACCAAAGAGTCTTCATGTAATTTTAAACACAACGCTTATGTGAGAATGTACTTGGGTGTGTCAAAAATAACCCCGCACGGGCGAGTATGTGTCAAAAAGGGCTTGCGATGCGTCGATTTCACTCACAGGAGAGACCTTCCATCATTTCTCCTTCAGTCGAGATGGCGTGCGTCGTTTCTTCTCTCTGCTGGAGAGCGATGCGTTGATTCGGTCTGCTGTCTCGGGTCCCGGCAGGCCTTGCGTCATTTTTGCACACTCAGTGATGGTTGCATCAGAAATTCAGCTGCATGATGATTCGAAAACCACGCAGTGCGTGTTGCGATCTCGCAGTTCTCCGTCAGCGATGCTGCGCGTCATTTCTCCAGCTGCCAGTGTCGATCTTCAAGTCGCATTGCAGGCGAGCATTGATTTTCAGCTGCAAAGCCAGTGGCGTGTCGATATTTCAGCCGCAGATCAGAGTCGCATCGATCTTTTCCCTGCACGGCAGTCAGTGCGTGGATTTCTCATTGTTGGGCTGCCAGCTTCTCCTTGCAGGGTCTAAGGAACAGGATGAGCGCCACTTGACAGAGTAGGAGTCTCAGCAGAGACTCCAGGTGCTGGCAGAGAGAAGTCTTTGCTGTCCCTGAAACTTCAAACAGCAGGAGGCAAGCTGTAAATCAAGCCCTTGGAGAGTTCTTCACAAGAAGGAAGGCAACACAAAGTCCATTCTTTGTCCTCTACCACAGGCAGAAGCAGCAACTGCAGGATAGCTCCACAATGCACAGTCACAGTCAGGGCAGCTCTTCTTCCTCAACTCTTCAGCTCTTCTCCAGGCAGAGGTTCCTCTTGGTTTTCAGAAGTGTTCTTAAGTCTGTGGTTTTTGCCCTTTGAGGTAGGCCGACTTCAAAGCAAAGTCTCTCTTGTTTGTGAAATCCTGCCTTGCCCAAGCCAGGCCCCAGACACACCAGGGGACTGGAGACTGCATTGTGTGAGGGCAGGCACAGCCCTTTCAGGTGTGAGTAACCACTCCTCCTCTCCCTCCTAGCACAGATGGCTCATCAGGATATGCAGTACCCTTGCAGTACACCCCAGTACCCTTTGTGTCACTGTCTAGTGAGAGGTGCAACCAGCCCAACTGTCAAACTGACCCAGACAGGGATCCACAAACAGGCAGAGTCACAGAAATGGTTTAAGCAAGAAAATGCTCACTTTCTAAAAGTGTCATTTTCAAACACACAATTTTAAAATCAACTTTGCTAAAAGATGCATTTTTAAATTGTGAGCTCAGAGACCCCAAACTCCACATGTCTATCCGCTCCGAAAGGGAATCTACACTTTAATCATATTCAAAGGTAGCCCCCATGTTAACCTCTGAGAGGGACATGCCTTGCAACACTGAAAAACGAATTTAGCAGTATTTCACTGTCAGGACATATAAAACATATAAAACACATTACTATATGTAATACCTTAACCATACACTGCACCCTGCCCTTGGGCCTACCTAGAGCCTACCTTAGGGGTGCCTTACATGTAAGAAAAGGGAAGTTTTAGGCCTGGCAAGTGGGTACACTTGCCAAGTCGAATTTATAGTTTAAAACTGCACACACAGACACGGCAGTGGCAGGTCAGAGCCATGTCTACAGAGCTACTAATCTGGGTGGCACAACCAGTGCTGCAGGCCCACTAGTAGCATTTGATTTAAAAGCCCTGGGCACCTCTAGTGCACTGTACTAGGTACTTACTAATAAATCAAATATGCCAATCATGGATGAAACAATTACATACATATTTTGTATAGGAGCACTTGCACTTTAGCACTGGTTAGCAGTGGTAAAGTGCCCAGAGTAACAACAAACAGCAAAAACAGAGTCCAGCACACATCAACAACCTGGGAAACAGAAGCAAAAAGTTAAGGGAGACCACGCCAAGGATGAAAAGTCTTACACTGTACCATTGATATAGTTACATTAGATGCTAAAAGACATTTGACCTGGTGGAACTGGGATTCCTTTAGTCAGACAGTGGTTCTGTTGGCTTCTCTCTTTGCTGTGCTTTTACACTGTGTGTGTGGCATTCATTGGAATTAGATCAATGACTTGCGTTTCTTTTATTATATTTTCTATTTGACAAGACGTGTCCATTGTCTCTTATTACTTTCCAACATGCTTGGAGACATTTACTCTGCTTTTAAATTTTTTAATTGCAATGCTTGTTGATTATCCTACTGTTTACACATTGAAACCATTACTACATAGTGTCATTATATTTCAGGCTATCCGTTTAGGGAGGTCAAAACACAAACAGTGATACTCGATTTAAGGGACAACAGTACCTGACAATGTTGGACAAGCATTTGCAATGCAATGGGTCTGGCATTTGTGAGAGTTAGAGCTGTTGGTATTGTAAATGAAAATGTCTTTTACCTATGTGTTTTGGTTTGGAGTGTAGTGGATTATGCCACGTGCCACAGGTGCCCTCCCAGGCCTGTTGCTGCAGGAGAGAGGGCACAACAAGGCTGCCATCTTGGGCGTGTTTTTGCCTCATTCCTGTATACTGACTTTGAAATTATGCAGAGGAGTCCAGAGGGTGATGGGGAAGCGATCTGTGCCTGTGACAGAAACTGAGGGGGGTATTCTAGGTGGATCTTCTTCAAACAGAAAGCAGTACTATATGAGTGCTGTTTTAGACAGCGGTTCCGTAAGTGGCATCTGCAAGGTAACAGCAGCTGTGAGGGGACTGTCAAAGCCAAGAAACCAGTGAATTCTGGGAGGAGGAAGTGATGGAGTTTGCTCCACTTTTGTACCCTATGATACCCTGCTCCTCTCACTGTAGCATCCTTGTGTTAGCTCCTTTGTGCTACAGGCTTAGGAAAATGGCTGAATCTACTAACTGAACTCTATTTGAAAAGGCCAAATTTACATTTAAAGGCTAGATGTTTTTTGCTGTCAAGCTTGAGGCTGTGAAGTGCTTGGGTCTGGAGTCAACACTCCTTTTCTACCATTTTGGAGACAAGGCCTTTCGCCATCTTCTTGCCTAGAATTAACCTATGTGCTTGGATGACGACCATCTAGAGCAGTGGTTCCCAACCTGTGGTCCGGGGACCCCTGGGGGTCCACAAAGCCTTCTCAGGGGGTCCGCGAGAGCCTAGAACATTAAAAAATATTAACAAATATTGACAAATGAGGTCCCCAGCTTCCAGTAATGACTCAGGCGGTGGTCCCCGGATTCCAATGATGATTCAGTGGGGGTCCCTGAGTTCCATTAATGTTAAAGTGGGGGTCCACAGAAATCAAAAGGTTGGGAACCACTGATCTAGAGGGTATCAAGAGCACGTCCTGTGGCCTAGTGTTACACTCAACTCAAGTCAGTTGGTTAATGCACCCACTGCAGGGGTCTTGACAGGACGAGAATATCACAGATTACAATCCTGACATAGCTTTTTCGCTTCTTCATCTCTGCAAGGTTGATGCAAATGAATTATGGCGATGTTGTTAGGAATGAGTCCTGCTTTGTAGCACTATGAAATTCCAGAACCTGTATTACCAAGCACTAAATAGAATAACTGAGGTCCTCCCAGACTGCCCCAACGTGCACCAGACAAAGAACCCGAGGGGAGACAATGTGGCGTAATGGCCAGAGATGCCAACTTTGGAGCTTGGGAACACAGTTCCAGTCTCGGCGCTGGATAAACATCCTGTAATTCTGGGCAAATCACTTAATCTCCCCTTGCTACCAAAATGAATGTGTTCTTGTGTTATGATATAGAGATTTTGTTAAGAATGGCACCTGCTTTGCAGTGCTGTGAATTGGCGGAATCTGTATTACCAAGCGCTATAATAAAAGAAGCATTTGCAATGCAATAGGTCTCTCATTTTCGAGCTATTGAAATTGTAAATTCATAACTGGACTTTTCTTGCCACATAAATTTGTCAACCCTGCCTCATAATTTCATATTTTCCTGACATAGAATTCAAGTGTCCCAGCATTTAACTAAAGCACTTCCATTTACCTTCTTCCTCTATCTTAAAACATATACAATTATCATATAAACCTTTATCAGGAATAAACTTTTGGCATTACAGTGTAATGCTCAAAACACCATAACCAAAGTATCATTAGGGGTGGATTAGAAGACGAAAAGAAAGAGGGAATATGGATTAAAGATGAAGAGGACAAGTGGCATTGTAACTGTGTCATGGACCCTGGAGTAAGAAAGGAAAATGGTTGACTGTAATTTCAGTAGGAAAATACAGCATTAATTAGAGTTGAGTGAGGGCCACAGGTCTCTGGGCTCCGGTGCCACTGCACCTGTGGCTCCATTGATAACTAGGCCTCAGGAGATAAAGTGGGTGAGGCACAAAAAGAGAAGGGAAAGGAATACAACAGACAAAAGGAAGAAAGAGAAGGGTTCACAAAGGAATCAAAGAAAGAAGGGACAGAAAGAATGAGAAAATGAAAACACAACTAAGAGAGGAAATAGAGCAAACTTGTGAGACAAAGAAAAAAGGGAAGGAAGCTAGCAGACGAAAGACAGAGGAAAAAAATAATGAAAGAAGTGTGAAAAGAAAGAGAAAAAATTACATTAGAGAAAAAAGAGATATGGTGAGAGAAACAAGCAGCGAAAAAACCAAGACATGTATGTACTGACATAATTCCCACAGTCACAGAATGGGAAAACCAATTTGACACTTCAGGTCCCAACAAGTAACTAGTGGCTTCCACACACAGACAGGAAAAAAAAAAAAAGTGAAAGGAAGCATACCGAATCAAAGGCAAAAGCAAATAAAAAAGATTCAGAAAGAATGAAGGGAAGAAAAAAAATAGTGAAAGAATGAACGCCTGATGGGAAAAAAAAAAAAAGGGAGGAAAGAAACACGGAAAGAAATAACCAAGTTTTTGTGAGTTTGAAAGAGGAGGAAGAGAGCAAAAAAAGAGAGGAGTAGATATAAACCATTAAAAGAAAGAGCAAACTGTTAACTAGTGGATTTTAAGAGCTGGAAAGAGAAAAGTGGGGGAGAAAGAAAACACTGAGAGTAAACAGAGTAAAGGAAAGAACGGAGTGAGATAGGTAAAACACCTAAGAATGCATTTAGTAGGCTCCCCCATGTCCTCAAACAGATGTCAGAGTGTGGAACAGCAGGGGGCGCATTAGCAGAATTGTATGTGAACCCCAATACAGTAATATTGGGGCACTTCAGATCAGGATTGGGTGTATAGACAGAACTGTGTCCCGGCCCAGTGCTGCAATAACTAAAAGACAGTGGGTGAGGAATGAGAAACAGAGCGCAGTGTAATTCCTGGTATGGGAATAATGGGGCGCAGCAGGTTATAGTTTAGGTGAGGTATGTTAATGGAGCTATGTGTGGAACCTAGTATTGGCGTGCAAGTGTTGCAGAGTGTTAGCCTGGAGGTGCCCTGGTGAAGCTGCGAGTAGGGCCCATTATAGGTGCGGCATTGACTCAGAACCACAGAAGAGAGGAGTTCTGAAGGCCATGTGTGTAAACCTTAGTACTGAGAGGAAATGTGCACTGAATGTTAGAATTGATGGATTATGGCAGAGCTGTTGTGATTCTCATCAACAATGGCACTGGGTGTTAGAATTGAGGTGCAGTGACTGAGCTGTGTTTTTCTCTTTTGGGTCCAGTATTGGGATGGCAGTGGGACTGGATATTAGAATTGAGCTGCTGTAATGGAACTGTATGTGAGTGGGGTCCCAGTATAGGAAAAGAAGAAACCTTGCCAGGGTAGAACTGAGGTGCACTGATGGCCCTGCGCCCAAGGTCTAAGTATTAGTACAGCAGAGTGTGCTGACTGTAAGAACTGAGGTGCTCTGGCAGATGGCGTGTGTGGGGTTCTGGCATGCTATGGCTATGGCTGAGGGACTTGGAGTGTGTGAACTGAAATGCACTGATGGAGCTGCGCTGAGGTCCCAGTACTGGAACAGCAGAGTGTACTGAATGTAACAACTGAGGTGCTCTTGCAGAGAGCATGTGTGGGGCTGTGACATTTGCATGGCTGAGGGTTTGGAGTGTGTAAACTAAGGTGCACTGATGGAGCTGCGCTTGAGGTCCCAGTACTGGAACAGCAGCGTGTACTGACTGTAAGAACTGAGGTACTCTGGCAGACAGCATGTGTGGGGTTGTGGCACAGGCACGGCTGAGAGGCTTGGAGTGTGTGAAATGAGGTGCACTGATGGAGCTGAGCCCAAGGCTCCAGTACTGCAACCGTAGTATGTACTGTCTGTAAGAACTGAGGTGCTCTGACAGACAGCATGTGTGGGGTTGTGGCAGGGGAACGGCTGAGGGGCTTGGAGTGTGTGGACTGAGGTGCACTGATGGAGCTGCACCTGAGGTCCCAGTATTGGAACAGCAGTGTATACTGATGGAAGAACTGCAGTGCTCTGGCAGACAGTGTGTGTGTGGGGTTTGTAGCACTGGCATGGCTAAGGGCTTGGAGTGTGTGAATTGAGGTGCACTGATGGAGCTGTCCCAAAGGTCCCAGTTTTGGAGCAGTAGAGAGTGTACTGACTGCAAGAACTGAGGTGCTCTTGCGGACAGCATGTGGGGTTTCTGCCACTGGCTCGGCTGAGGGCTTGGAGTATGTGAACTGAGGTACACTGATGGAGCTGCACCAGAGGTCTGAGTACTGGAGCAGCACAGAATACAAACTGCAAGAACTGAGGGATTCTGGCAGACAGTGTGTGTGGGGTTCCTTGAACTGGTACAGCTGAGGGGTTGGAGTGTGTGAACTGAGGTGCACTGATGGAGCTGCAAGTGGGATCCCAGTATGGAACAGAAGTGGGCACTGTTTCAAACGATTGCAGAGCCCTGGTAGAGCTGGGTACCTAGGCTATAAGCAATTACAAGCGATCCTCTGTCCTTGCTCTCAGCACACAGGCAGGCACACTTGGAAAGAAAATCCAAGCCAAGGAAGGGCGGGAGCCAGGCAGCTGAGAGAGGGTGCAGAGATCCCACAAAGACCACATGTGACCATGATAACAGCTTGATTTATAGCCTTGTTTGCAGCTAGGCTCAGAGGAAGAATGCTCTGTAAATTAAAAGGGAAGCTTCCCTGGACAGGAGCAGGAAACAAAGTAAAAACAAAAGTCCCCTACAGACCAGATAAACAGGACAAAGTGTAATTATACAGTAGCTGGTCCCTACTCCCGCACAGAAGAAGGAGGGACAAAGGGGCATGACTGACCACTACAAGTAAGGACTTTTAAATAACACTGGAACTAACAAGTGAAATAGCTAAAAGCCCACAGAAGAAGTATGCTTAAAAGTATATGAGAGGTTGTACGCTTACGCTCAGCCTAAAAAAAATTAGATATTCCCAGACTGCCCCAACAGGCACCAGACAAAGAACCCTAGGAGAGAGGATGTGGCCTTGAGGCCAGAGCTGCTGACTTTGGAGCTGAGGAGCCTGGCTCGAGTCTTAAAAACATTTACCAACTTCATCAAGGAATTTTTGAAGGGCAGGCCCAGGAAACAATGAAAGTGGTGGGCATGAGATGGGTGTGGTTAAAGCCCACAAAATAGATTACATGTCAAGAAGAGCAGCACTTGCGCGCGGCTATGCTAAACCTAAAAAATTATCCATGCAAGGTGTTCAACAAGCTAGAGTGAATAAAACAATGATATATGGATGTGTGTGTATATATATATATATATATATATATGTGTGTGTGTGTGTGTGTGTGTGTCAGGCAGTTGGGGCAAGTCCCACTATTAGTCAAGTTAATTTATGTGTTTGATATTATGTTGACAAGGCAAAACAAACTGTAAAATCATTACACAAAAAAGTGAGACGCTGTAAAAGTTAATTATAAGGAACGCCTTAAGATTGTTTATGAACATTTATAAACCTACCCAAAAATAAGTTGACAAAAAATGCAGCATACTAAAACATTAACTTATCAGATCATTTATCTAAAACATATCAACAGAAGTGGATAGTGAAAATTACTAGTGACTGATTTTATATAGCAATTACTATACTAGGATAACACATCCTATTTTTTTTTTTACCTATTACTTAATCTGATATCCTTTGAAGTGTTAGCAACCGCAACATAATAACAATGAATTTAATAAAATAGCTAATGTTGAGTTTATTGTATGAAGCAGTCCATTTGATTCATCACGATTTCCCCCCCAAAAAATCCCATAGCGACTATTGATCAGAGACAGTGTTTTCTTCAACTCCACTTGAAAGGGACAAGTAAACTGGTCCAGTTTCCCAAATTCAAGAGGAGCTTGGGAAGTTCCTCTTCTCGACAGAGAAAAGGTGAAAAAAACGAGGGGCATGCTCTGGTGGTAACCCTTGTATATTCCCTCCATACCAACCTGGTGAAGAAGGAATAGCAGAGACAGAAGAAATTGGAGATTGGACTGTCTTTTGTGGGTAACAGCCAGTCTCCACTTTACAACAGTCATTCTTCCAAAATCAATGTAACTATATGCAGGCATAACAAATGGGGAATAGTAGTCTTTGTGAACAGGTGTGCCCAGGTTCAGATGGTTACAATCTAACATTACAAATCTTATTCTCATAATGTTCAAGATCTAAAACAAGCAAAATACAAACGTAAAAATGCCTAGTTTGGCCCGAACCTTTGGTCTAAAATTGCACAAATGGGACAATCTGAAAATCTCCTCATCCTAGCTCTAGACTCCACTTTATGTTCTTAGTCTGCTTTCCCTTAGTTCGCCATTGCCCTTCTTACTCATTTTCCTGGTTTGATATTGTGTTTACCTTCATGAGCTTTTACAGCACTAATTGCGTTATAAATGATAAATAATGAATCTTTGGTCACTGACTATTCCATACAACACACTGCCACGTGCTGGTAAAATTACAGAAAAACACACAGAAACACTTTGGCCCTCATTCTGACCCCGGCGGTAAAAGGCTCTTACCGCCGGTCAGAAGTCCGCCATTCTGCGGCCGCGGTAAACCGCCACGGTCATTCTGACCCACAACTGCCAAACCGCCAAAAACCCGACATCCACGGAAGGCCGCCTCATCAGCGGACAGCGATAAACTGGAGATGACCAAACCTCCACCGTCACGCCAACACAAACACGCCCATGCCATTACGACCCACGAATCCACGCGGCGGTCTTTCAACTGTGGTATTCCATTGGCGGTACACACCGCTGCGCTCAAAATACACACACCTTTACAAAACACAGCCACATTGGACAATTCGAAATACACACACCTGATATACATACACACACCACACCCACACATCCAATCAACTATAAAACACACACCCACATCACCCACAAACCCCCACTACTAGAAATTCGGAGAGAAGGCGAGAGAGAGAGAGAGAGAGAGAGAGAGCACAGCTATCGAAAACCCCAAAACACAGAGGAACACAACATCATCACCCACACTACATCCACGCACAAAACACCACACACCACCACACTCATCACCACAAACACCATCCCACACCACCCCATGGCACCCCAAAGACACCCCAGGTTCTCGGACCAAGAACTCAGGGTCATGGTGGAGGAAATAATAAGGGTAGAGCCCCAGCTATTCGGCACACAGGTGCAGCACACCACAATAGCCAGGAAGGCGGAGCTATGGCAAAGGATCGTCAACAGGGTCAACGCTGTGGGACAGCATCCCAGAAACCGGGAAGACATCCGAAAGCACTGGAACGACCTACGGGGGAAGGTGCGGTTGATGGTGTCAAGACACAACATCGCTGTGCAGCAGACTGGGGGCGGACCCCCACCCACTCCACCCGAATTCACAGCATGGGAGCAAGAGGTCTTGAACATCCTGCATCCTGAGGGCCTCGCTGGAGTAGGCGGAGGAATGGACTCTGGTAAGTCGAATCCCAACTACTTCACCCCCCCCCAACCACCAGCATGCCAACCCACACTCCCACCCTCACCCCCAAACCCCCCAGCACACATCCTCCCTGCCAATGTCTCACCAGCACAACCCACCCAACACAACACCAATCCCTGAATGCCAACACAAACCATGGACACCCATCACCCAAGCATGACCACTGCACATACCCATCCCCCCCCACAAACCACCCTCACAACTCCTCCCACAAGGGAATGCCAGCACTGGGGGACAAGGGCACCCACAAATCGCACGCCATGACACACACAGAAGCAATAACCATACTATTTTACCCCTGCAGGGCCCGAACGCCAACACACCGGCCAGGAGGGTCCAGATTTGTCCATCCCGCCCCCAGAACAGGCCCCCAGTGATGACAGTAGCTCTGTCGACCTAGAACCTGATGACCAGCCCGGACCATCGGGGACCTCTGGACAGTCGGTTCCCCACACACAGACACAGGCCACAGCAGACCCAACCCCCTCTGGGAATACCAGCACAGCTCCCTCCCAGCGGGCCCATGCCTCTGTCTCCAGGACGCGTCAATCAGCGGTGTGTCCACCACTACAGGGCACCCAGGCTGACCCACCACCCCAACAACAACAGGGACCTGGGGGCAGTGGTAGTGGGCACACCGTCCAGGGGACAGAGGCCCGGGGAAACAGGGCAACTGGGAAGGCTGCTGTGCGAGAGGGGGTTGAACGGCCCAGGGAACCCACTCTCCAAGAGGCCCTCACCACCATCATGGGAGCATACCACCGCTCCCAGGAGACGATGGCGACGGTACTGGCCAGGTTCCAGGAGATCCAGGCACAGCAGGATGAACGGTACATGGGGTTCAGAGACGAACTCAGGAGCATCGGTACCGCAATGGGGACCATCGTCCTGGCCCTCAACCAGATAGTCACCACATTGCAGGACCATGTGGCACCCCAAAGGGCCCCTGTCACCAGCCCGGACGATGAACAGCCTACCACCTCCGCCGGCGCAAGTGGACAGGAGGCCCCCACACCATGACAGGCCACCAGAACCCCACCTCCTGCTGAAGATCCACCACCCCGCAAGCGGAACCTGAGATCACACAAGAAGACAGAGTAGGACGCCAAGACCCCCGCCAGCCTAAGATACCCCCTGATGTCATCCCACTGTCCCACATTGTCACCCTGTCCAACCTTGAACTGCCCCTGCTCCATCCTTCCACAGGCATATGGGCAATGCACCTGTGCTACTGAGAACTGGACTCTGCCATGGACATTACTCCACCCCCACCCATCACCGTTTTACTATCATGGACCTATACGCAGCACTGAAAATAAATCACCAATTGCACTTCAAATGTCAGGAGTCTGCTTGTATTCTTTACAAATGTATTACACATAACGGTGCAATAATGTTCATTTACATTGTGATGACAACATACCAGTGTCAATAAGCATTAGTCCATGGGCAAACAAAGCAGAAGTCACGCTGTGGGTCATACAGCTCTGAAAAGGGAAGGGAAAGTCAAAAATCAGTGAAAAGGAACTGGGGGGAAACACAGAAAGTAGAGATGCAAGAGGCCAGAAGTAAATGTAAAATGGCGTGGGTGATTCTTACCTGGGTGCTACTGAAAATACTGTTGTATAACTGTGTCCCTGTTGTCCGTGTCATCCCCGTCGTCTTCCTCCTCTTCACTCTTCACAGCTGCTACAACACCACCATCTGGACCATCCTCCTGCAGGAAAGGCACCTGGCGTCGCAATGCAAGATTGTGAAGCATACAGCAGGCCACGATGATATGACACACCTTCTTTGGTGAGTACATGAGGGATCCCCCTGTCATATGCAGGCACCTAAACCTGGCCTTCAGGACCCCGAAGGTCCGTTCTATAATCCTCCTAGTTCGCCCATGTGCCTCATTGTACCGTTCCTCTGCCCTGGTCCGGGGATTCCTCACTGGGGTCAATAGCCAAGGCAGGTTGGGGTAACCAGAGTCACCTATTAGCCACACACAGTGTCTCTGTAGCTGATCCATCACATAAGGGATGCTGCTATTTCGCATGACATACGCGTCATGCACTGACCCAGGGAACTTGGCATTTAGATGGGAGATGTACTGGTCAGCCAAACAGACCACCTGGACATTCATCGAATGGTAATTTTTTCTATTTCTGTTCATTCTGCTCATTGTCTTTTGGGGGTACTAAAGCCACATGGGTCCCATCAATGGCACCAATGATGTTGGGGATATGTCCAAGGGCATAGAAATCACCCTTCACAGTGGCCAAATCACCCTCCTCAGGGAAAACAATGTATCTCCGCATGTATTTTATCAGGGCAGACAACACTCTGGACAAAACCTTAGAAATCATAGGCTGAGACATCCCTGATGACATGGCCACTGTTGTCTGAAAAGACCCATTTGCCAAAAAATGGAGTACTGACAGAACCTGCACCAGAGGGGGAATCCCTGTGGGTTGGCGGATGGGGGACATCAGGTCTGGCTCCAGCTGGGCACACAGTTCATGTATAGTGGCTCGGTCAAGTCGGTATCGAAGTATAATATGTCGTTCTTCCATTGTCGACAGGTCCACCAGCGGGCGGTACACGGGAGGATTCATCCTTCTCCTCGCAAGTCCCAGCGGACGGTGCCTAGGAAGGACAACATGGAGCACAGAGTCAAGCAACCCACAGGTTCGTTCACACAGCTTGCACAGAACACGATTCGCTATGCATTGAATGGCTTGTATGAGTGGCAATGCAAGGCCTAGGCCTGTGTGACGCAGTAGAAATTAAGCCATGTGGGCCCTTGAAATGGCGGCTGCCTGACCTGTGAAGTGTGACAGTGGGATGTGAGGTCACTGCGCTGGCGTGGCACACCGTGGCGGTAGGCGGTCAAAGACCGCGGCGCAAAGCAGCATTGGTTAACATTGAACCCTATGGGTCTCAGGAGCCAATGACGATGTGCGCCGGCGGTCGCGGTACGCACCGCCGCGGGCGTGACCGCCATTTTCTATCTGCTTAATCACTCGAGACCTGATCATCCACAGGAGAGGACCTATACTGCAAGTGCTGCTGTGACCTCGGCCTGGAAGAGACAATGGCTGCTGCGACTGGGGAAAGGGCCCCTGCCTTCACTTCAGAAGAGTTGGAGAAACTTGTGGATGGGGTCCTGCCCCAGTATGCGCTACTCTACGGTCCTCCAGACCAACAGGTTAGAACACAGGGTGCACGTTGAATGGGCTATGCCTGGGTTGTGTATGGTGGATGTAAGATGGTGGGGTGGGGAGCGAATGAGGAGTGCAAGGCACGACAGATGAGAGCATGTGCCACATGGCAGGGTTGGGGAGGGGGGGGCAATCACATCTAACATGCACAAAAATGTTGAAAATTCCTTTCCCACCCTGTACATGTCAAATAGGTCAGCGCCCATCAGAAAGTCGACATTTGGCGTGCCATCGCCAAGGATGTCCGGGCCCTGGGGGTCCACACAAGAAGGGGCACCCACTGCCGAAAGAGGTGGGAGGACATCCGCCGCGGGACCAGGAAGACCGCCGAGTCACTGCTGGGGATGGCCTCCCAACGTAGGAGGGATGCCAGTCGTACCTTGACCCCCCTGATGTCCCGGATCCTGGCGGTGGCCTACCCCGATTTGGATGGGCGCGTGAGGACATCACAGCAGACACAAGGGGGTGAGTACCAGCACATTCTGCTATCTTTACACGCAGTGGAGGCGTCTGGGTGGGGGAGGAGGGCTGTGGGTGACATTAGGCCAGGGCGCTTTCTGTAGTGTAGTCCCCTCCTTTAGGCATGGCCCTGTGCCCCCGCCCCCCACCTCTGTAGGGTGCCAAGTACAGCAATCCATGGTCCAGCATCACCCATGTGCGCATATGTTGTCCATAGACCTGTTCACAAGTACTGAGTAGTGTACCCCGATTGCGCGGCGTAGTGCATGAGGCTCCTGTGTCTGTCCTCTCCGCCAACGGTGTTGACAAAGCATGCACTCAACCTGTTTTTATTTCTCCCCCCACCCTTTTTCTTTATCTTCTTGTGCATGTGTGCATTAGCATCATCAGGCAGAGGAGAATTGGCATCGGAGCAAGAGGGAGCTGCAACTCACAAGGCCCCGGTGGGCCATGGTACAGACACCGAGGTAACCAGTGATACGGAGGGCGAGGGTAGCACCACAACGGGGACCCGTGGTGACACCAGCGACACCGACACGTCCTCGGAAGGGAGCTCCCTAGCGGTGGCGGCAACATCCGGGCCCCCCGCCTCTACAGGTACAGCCGCCACCCAGCGCACCAGCTCCGCCCTCCCAGCAGCCCCTCAGCCTTCGCTCCGTGCCCGCTTGCCCAAGAAGGCGGGCATCTCCTTCGCCCCAGGCACCTCAGGCCCTGCCCATGTTAGCCCTGCTGCCCTCAGTGAGGAGGTCATTGACCTCCTACAGACCATCATTGTTGGGCAGTCTACCCTTTTGAATGCCATCCAGGGGGTAGAGAGGGAGGTGCATCGGAGCAATGCATACCTGGAGGGCATTCATTCGGGTCAGGCTGCCCATCAACGATCGTTCAATGCTCTGGCCTCAGCACTGACGGCAGCCATTGTCCCTGTTTCCAGCCTCCCTCTTCTAACTGCCTGCACCCTGTCTCTGTCTCCTGTTCCTCAGCCTATCCCATCCACACCATCAGACCAGCCTGCACACACCTCAACACCCAAGGGCAGCTCATCCAGACATAAGCACCACAGATCACACAAGCATTCACCCAAGCAACACCCAGATGCAGACATGCCAACAGTCACTACCACCCCTGTGTCCCCCACCTCCTCGTCTCCCTCCTCTCTCCCTGTGACGTCTCCACTCACACCTGCATGCACACCACCATCAGCCAGTACTTCCATCACCAGCACACCCTCCAGTACAGTCCGCACACGTGCAGTCACCACCCCCACTGCCATTTACACGTCCCCTGTGTCCTCTCCCACTGTGTCTGTCACCCCCTCTTCCAAGACACACAAACGCAGGCAGCCACCCACCCAACAGCCAACCACCTCACGACAGCCTACGTCACAAGCACCTGCACCCAAAGACAGCACACCTGACTCTCCTACAACCACATCCTCTTCCTCCACTCCCATACCCACTACACCTACCCTTTACATTGGTCCTAAAAAACTTTACCTCTCCAAACTTAACCTCTTTGCCCCACCTGACCCACCCCCTCCATCTGCTAAGACTCCCAAGAGCACCTCAGCCACCACCAGCCCTGCTTCAAGTGTCACCATTGTGCACGGGTTTTGGAGTCCACCCTTTCCCAGCACTGATACATCGGCCAGCAGCAAGGGGACAGCCAGCCCCCCCCCGGAAAGAGGACCCGTAATTCAGGGGCCGCCGCGAGAAGACTGACACTGCTGCCCCAAGGAGCAAAGTCCTGGGCCGTCACCTGCCACAACATCCAGGGGAGGCAAGGGCCAGAGAGCCTCTTCGAAGGAGGGCAAGGGCAGCAGGGCGGAGAAGTCAGCCAGCAGGGGCGCGGACCAGGAGGGCCCCACAAGCCCCATCCCGGGTGTGAGGGAGGACACCCACGGGCCCAGGACTCCGTCACAGAAGGGTCCAGCAACTGCACGGTCGGAGGGCGACTAAGCAGGGAGTCCTGGCCAGCTCTGGCTCCCTTAAATGACTGGACAAGCACCGCTGAAGAGGGCCCCGCCGTGCAGAAAGGCACCGCTGAAGAGGGCCCCGCCGTGCAGAAAGACACCGCTGAAGAGGGCCCCGCCGTGCCGAAAGGCACCGCTGAAGAGGGCCCCGCCGTGCAGAAAGGCACCACTGAAGAGGGCCCCACCGTGCAGAAAGACACCGCTGAAGAGGGCCCCGCCGTGCAGAAAGACACCGCTGAAGAGGGCCCCGCCGTGCAGAAAGGCACCGCTGAAGAGGGCCCCGCCGTGCAGAAAGACACCGCTGATGTGGGCCCCGCCGTGCAGAAAGGCACCGCTCCCTTCCTGTCAAGCACCGCTCCGCTGGGCCCCGCCGTCTCAAGCACCGCTCCGCTGGGCCCTTCCTGTCAAGCACCGCTCCGCTGGGCCCCGCCGTCTCAAGCACCGCTCCGCTGGGCCCTTCCTGTCAAGCACCGCTCCGCTGGGCCCTTCCTGTCAAGCACCGCTCCGCTGGGCCCCGCCGTCTCAAGCACCGCTCCGCTGGGCCCCTTCCTGTCAAGCACCGCTCCGCTGGGCCCCGCCGTCTCAAGCACTGCTCCGCTGGGCCCCTTCCTGTCAAGCACCGCTCCGCTGGGCCCCGCCGTCTCAAGCACCGCTCCGCTGGGCCCCTTCCTGTCAAGCACCGCTCCGCTGGGCCCCGCCGTCTCAAGCAGCGCTCCGCTGGGCCCTTCCTGTCAAGCACCGCTCCGCTGGGCCCTTCCTGTCAAGCACCGCTCCGCTGGGCCCCGCCCTCTCAAGCACCGCTCCGCTGGGCCCCGCCCTCTCAAGCACCGCTCCGCTGGGCCCTTCCTCTCAAGCACCGCTCCGCTGGGCCCCGCCCTCTCAAGCACCGCTCCGCTGGGCCCTTCCTGTCAAGCACCGCTGGCCCATTGGCAGTCCCGGTTCTGTGTCAGGCAGGCCTTCACAACGCACTCTGCCCACCATGCCTCCTCCATGACCAGTGGTCTCTGTAATCCACCTGATGGACTGTGGCTTTGCACTCCCCAGGATGTAACAGTGGGCAATCCACCCACTGTAGAGACTTGTGAGACTGTGGCTTTGCACTCCCCAGGATGGCAGAGTGTGCAACCCACCCACTGTAGAGACTTGTGAGACTGTGGCTTTGCACTCCCCAGGATGGCACAGTGGGCAATCCACCCACTGTAGAGACTTGTGAGACTGTGGCTTTGCACTCCCCAGGATGGCACAGTGGGCAATCCACCCACTGTAGAGACTTGTGAGACTGTGGCTTTGCACTCCCCAGGATGGCAGAGTGGGCAACCCACCCACTGTAGAGACTTGTGAGACTGTGTCTTTGCACTCCCCAGGATGGCACAGTGGGCATGGTGGACCCTTCGTGGATCTGGCGTCGTGGACTCATGTGGCTGAGGTGCCCCCCCTTCCCTTCCCCCTGAGGTTCCTGTAGTTTTGTCATCTGATGCCCCAGCAGTGTTCTCTCCAACGGACTCAGGTCTCCTGTGTGGGCTTTGCCCATGTGTTGATACACTTTGGCCCACGGACAGTGGAATTTAAAGTGACTGTGCAGGACTTATTGCCTATATTTATCGGTTTCGCAATGTTCTTCCTTGATTTTTTACAATTCATTTTGCTATTTTACCATGACTTCTGAGAACCTCTTATATACATAAATGTTGTTTCTCACTTTAATTATGTCTTTGCATTATTCCGGGGGGTTTGGGTGGTGTCACTGTGACTTGTTGCTCTGCATTGGTGTGTAGAAAGTTGGGGGGGGGGTTGCATATGTGTGTGCCCGTAAGCTTTCCTCCTCCCCCCTCCCCTGTGTCGTAGGTGCAGTACTCACCGTTGTCGTCTGCGCCGGCGTTCGTACTCGTGGTAGATGAGCAGGTAGACAATAGCTGGTAGGATGTGTAATTCGGGCTCCATGCTGTCCTCCTTCCTCGTGGAGTGTGTATAGGTGAGCGTTTTCCCGTTCGTAGTCTGTTTCCGCCGTGTTTTTATCGGCGGGACTCCCGCCCGGAAAAGGTGGCGGATTGGTGTGTTGTGATAGGGTGAGCGGTACATTGTCTGCCGCCTGGCTGTTGGCGGTGACCGCCGCGCTGTTTGTCTGTCCCGCCGTGGCGGTCGGAATGTTAAAGTGGCGGCCTGTGTTGGCGGTTCCCGCCAGGGTCAGAATACCTTTTTTTTGACCGCCTGCCTGTTGGCGGGTTGGCCGCCGCTTTATCACATATAGCCAGGGTTGGAATGACCCCCTTTATCCTCACTCTTGTGGTCCGGTGCGGCACCTTTCAGGGGGCCCCAATTTAGCCCAGAGCTTCTGAATATATATGAGATTTCCATATCTCAAGAGCCCCTCACTGTATTCTGATGGGGACACCTTCATTTTGCATTATGCCACTGCTATAATGACCATGCCTATGATTGTGCCAGTAAAGACAAAATTGAGAATACACAGAATCCCAGATTTGAGTGTTGTCCTTGAAGGTGGAAAATCATAGTCCAGAGGTAGATATTAAATTAGCTGGAGGGCTCACATAATGGTGAAACACAGTGGGCTATACGTAGATTGTGCGTTTAGGAGAAACGTGGGAAGAACCACTCAATGTTTAGGAGAAACGTGGGAAGAGGTATCAAATGGGTTGCATTTCCATCATTTCTCCAGGTGGATCTCCTGCTGACTTCCTATTAAAATATTTTCATGGGGATGGTTACCATTCTAGTCCTCTTATTATATGGCCATTCTTGCCCCAACCCCTTCCTTGCAGCAATATTTCAGTCTTAATGTGAAAAAGGAAAACTAAGTAATCAGCAATGTCAGACTTGTCATGATCTTCAGCAGGTTGATAGATACCTCAAGCAAGTTTTATTTGTAATAAGAAACAAGTGTTTAAAACTCACAGGTTAGAATATTTTGAGTTTATCTTATTCAACTGATGCACAAAATAACCAATCCCATTGATACCCCTGTTAACAAATCCAATTGGAACTAAGGACCTGAATTAGAGTTCAGCAGATGTGTATTGAGACCATGCATTAAAATGTCTCTAGTTGTGTCTAAAAGGGTGAATACCGACGGCCCCGACATACAAGGGCCCCCCTGCAAAAGGGAACTTTATCTCTCCTCTGAAATCGTTTGCTTCCCTCTGTCTATTTCTATATCTGAATATCTTTTATTTTCGTTGCCTACCTCTGTCTCTCTTTGCCAAGTGTCATCTTAAGGATTTTTGGAGGAATCTGAAAGACATATTTCAATAGTACTTGTGTGAAACCCATTTCTGAAAGTTTGTTTGGTAGTCTGCAGGCTAAAACTAGCAAGAAATTGGGTAATAAAATGTAAAGTTGTTGTTAGACCTGACATGCCTTAGGGTGGTCACCCCTAACTTTTTGCCTGCCTCCCTCCACTTTTTGGACCCTGTTTGCTGGCTTTTAGACTCTGTGCACTTTACCACTGATAACCAGTGCTAAAGTGCATATGCTCTCTCCCTTTTTAAACATGGTAACTTTGGATCATACCTGATTGGACTATTTAATTTACTTATAAGTCCCTAGTAATGTGCACTATATGTGCCTAGGGCCTGTAGATTAAATGCTACTAGTGGGCCTGCAGCACTGGGTGTGCCACCCACTTCAGTAGCCCCTTAACCTCGTCTCAGGCCTGCCATTTCGACTTGGCATTTAAAAGTACTTGCCAAGCCTAAAACTCCCCTTTTTCTACATATTAGTCACCCCTAATGTGTGCCCTAGGTATCCCCTAGAGCAGGGTGCTGTGTGGGTAAAAGGCAGGACATGTACCTGTGTAGTTTATATGTCCTGGTAGTGTAAAACTCCTAAATTCATTTTTACACTACTGTGAGGCCTGCTCCCTTCATAGGCTAACATTGGGGCTGCCCTCATACATTGTTGAAGTGCAGCTGCTGGTCTGAAAGGAGCAGGAAGGTCATATTTCGTATGGCCAGAATGGTAATACAAAATCCTGCTGACTGGTGAAGTCGGATTTAATATTACTATTCTAGAAATGCCACTTTTAGAAAGTGAGCATTTCTTTGCACTTAAATATTTCTGTGCCTTACAATCCACGTCTGGCTGGGCTTGGTTGACAGCTCCGTGTGCATTCACTCAGACACACCCCAAACACAGGGTACTCAGCCTCACTTGCATACATCTGCATTTTGAATGGGTCTTCCCGGGCTGGGAGGGTGGAGGGCCTGCTCTCACACAAAGGACTGCCACACCCTCTACTGGGACCCTGGAAGACAGGATTGAACTGAAAGGGGACCTGGTGCACTTCTTAGCCACTCTTTGAAGTCTCCCCCACTTCAAAGGCACATTTGGGTATAAAACAGGGCCTCTGCCCTACCTCATCAGACACTTGCTGGAGAAGAAACCTGAACCAGAAACTACATCCTGCCAAGAAGAACTGCCTGGCTGCTCAAAGGACTCACCTGTCTGCTTTCTACAAAGGACTGCTGCCTTGCTGTTGGCATGCTGCCTTGCTAAACTCTTGTCTGGCTGTGAAAGTGCTCTCCAAGGGCTTGGATAGAGCTTGCCTCCTGTTCCCTGAAGTCTCAGGACCAAAAAGACTTCTCTTTTTCACTTGGACGCTTTGTGCGACGAAATTTTTGACGCACAGCTTGTTCCGCGGTGAGAAAAATGCTGCACACCGACACTGATTGACACGACGCCTTCGGGGCGACCGGAACATCGACGCACGGCCTTGCAAGGACAACGCCGCCTGACTACCAGAGAAGAAATCGACGCGACGCCTGCTGTGAGAGCGAAACTTCGACGCACAGCCCCGCGGAATGACGCGCAGCCGGAAAACAAGCAGGAGAATCCACACACAGACCCGGGACATCTGGTAATCCCCGCGACCCATAGAAAGAGACTGTCCGCGCACCGGAAAACGACGCACGACTTCCCCGCGTGAAAAATTACGACGCAAGTCTGTGTGTGCCTGGGAGAAATCGACGCACACACCATTTTTCCACATATCTCTTCTTCTGCGGCCCTTTGTGGAGATTTTCCACTCCAAACCAGGTACTTTGTGCTTGAAAGAGACTTTGGGGGACAGTCTGACCGCCAGGGTCAACGACCGCGAGAGCACCGCCAACAGGCTGGCGGTGCTCTTAAGAGCATTCTGACCGCGGCGGTTTGGCCGTGGTCAGAAAGGGAAAACCGGCGGTCTCCCGCCGGTTTTCCGCTGCCCTTAGGAATCCTCCATGGCGGCGCAGCTTGCTGCGCCGCCATGGGGATTCCGACACCCCATACCGCCATCCTGTTCCTGGCGGTTCGGCCGCCAGGAACAGGATGGCGGTATGGGGTGTCGTGGGGCCCCTGGGGGCCCCTGCAGTGCCAATGGCATGGGCACTGCAGGGGCCCCCGTAAGAGGGTCCCACAAAGAATTTCAGTGTCTGCTTAGCAGACACTGAAATTCGCGACGGGTGCAACTGCACCCGTCGCACCCTTCCCACTCCGCCGGCTCCATTCGGAGCCGGCTTCCTCGTGGGAAGGGGTTTCCCGCTGGGCTGGCGGGCGGCCTCCTGGCGGTCGCCCACCAGCCCAGTGGGAAACACAGAATCACCGCGGCGGTCTTCGGACCGCGGAGCGGTGTTCTGGAGGGGGAACTCTGGCGGGCGGCCTCCGCCGCCCGCCAGAGTTAGAATGACCCCCTTTGTTTTCTTTTTAAAGACTTAAGACACTTTATATCACTTTTCAGTGATATCTTTACAAATTCACATTGCAACTGTATTCGTTTTGACCTACAATTATCCTGATAAATATTATATATTTTTCTAAACACTGTATGGTGTATTTTTGTGGTGCTATATGGTGGTATTGTATGATTTATTGCCCAAATACTTTACACATTGCCTTCCAAGTTAAGCCTGACTGCTCGTGCCAAGCTACCAGAGGGTGGGCACAGGCTAATTTTGGATTGTGTGTGACTTACCCTGACTAGAGTGAGGGTTCTTGCTTGGACAGAGGGTAGCCTGACTGCCAACCAAAAACCCAATTTCTAACAGTTGTCATAAACAGGAATCCCCAAAATATGTCTTGCCCTTGGTCCCAAAAATCCTTAAGATGACGCTGCCACAAATGTTTTATTTCCATACCCAAGATATCTTTTGACCTCCATTGATTATAAAAACTGAGTACCATTAGCTGAGAGGTGAAATCCCAGTGTAAAGACAATAAAGCTATTACTTTAAATAAATATTATGGGGAAATTGCTTGATAAAAGACATTAGAGAATACCAAACAGTATTCAAAACAGCAGTTTATAACTTTATTAAAGGGCCTTAGTTTTGGGCGCGGTAATACTGTGCCCAGTAAATACTGGTGTCAAAGCTTGTACTATTCCATTCTGATCACTGAGCTCATGCAGAACTTCTGAAATCGGATTTTTGGGCACCGATTAGCGCAGCAGTTTTCCACGTTCACATTTGCCCAGTCAGGCATTGTGCGAATGAGAAAAAGTACTGCAACTTGCTGTCCAACTTCATGCATAAATTGCTGTTAGCGCTTAGGTCAGTACTGCAACGGTGCTCGGGACGAGACTCCTACAGCGAGAGGTGTAAAGAATGAACACAAAAACATCGAGGCAACAAACTAGCAATGCATCTTCTCAAAGGATGAAAGCGAAGCACCGGTACTGGTCACCATTGCGCCTCTACATTCCATCGGCTTGCACGTGAACTTATATTCATATAGGTGGTTCGGCAGTCACCCCTATCAAAGGCGAAGAGCTCAAATAGGCAGATACCCATCTCGGTAACCAAAGGCCGTATCGTTAACTTTGTAATTTTCAGCCGTCACGTTTAGCCACTTTCAACACATTTATATTAGAAAGGTCTATGCTAATTTTGCTTCATAGCGAGGATAATTATTTTGCAACGTAATTATCTTTTTTTTTTTTTTTAAAGGAAAAAAGAATCGTTTTGTTCTTTTGGGCCGTTCAAATGCACCCACGCTTGTTCTTTCATCCCCGAGCCGCATTCTTAAATCCCCCACCGTTAGCCTCCCCTTAGATATATTCCTTTAATCTTTGTCAGATGCAGACAGCCCAGGCCTCCTTGCCAATGGCCGGTTTGTTTCGACCTGACCTGACCTCCTTTATTAGTCCCCGTTATGTCTGAAACAAGCCTCGACACTGATGTACAGTCCCAGCTCTGCCGGCGCTGTGGGGCCAGTATGTTCAGGACTCTCTTCATAGCACTTGTAGTGGAATGAAACTTGAAAGCACTCCCAATTTACAGCTAAATAACTCAGGCGCATGGAAGATCAAGCCTATAAAAATATTGAAAGAAATACCCAGCCTGCTCGTTCGAAACTTCTAAAATCAGCTCTTGGACCCATGTAAAAAAAAATTGCATTGTAAAATGCTTATTGGTCAACTCAGACTAGGGGATGTAATGACCAAATCCATTTCTAATGTAGGACTGTTTAAAGTAAATGCTGTTGTTCCAAGTATTAGTGCTGCGCTGTGTGAGGGAAAGGAATGCAGCAGTTCTTAAGGTTTCGTTAAACACCCCAATTATATGGCCTTTTGCGCATAACTGAAAAAATGCAATATTAAATCATGCAGCATTGATAGAGAGCAGCATCTACAAGTGTAAGTGTGGGGCATTTGATTTGAGTCTTGCACTTATTTGTGTGATGCTGTTCAATACTGAAAAGTACACAAGCATTAATTTAGTGCTTTACCGTGACTAGCCGTTTTGCTAAAACAGACGGAGTGCCGATCAGCGCTGTGTGTGCTTACGGATTGCGCTCTTCATGTGTTTAATATTTAATGAAAATACTTTTGAAGTATTTACCCTAATTTTTTACAGCTATTTTAATCTAAATTGAATTCTTATGTGGTCAGCCTTGAGTGGACCATCCTTGTTTATAAGTGCTGGAGATGAGTCAAGAGCGAAAC
Source organism: Pleurodeles waltl (assembly GCF_031143425.1). Classification (NCBI taxonomy): domain Eukaryota; kingdom Metazoa; phylum Chordata; class Amphibia; order Caudata; family Salamandridae; genus Pleurodeles; species Pleurodeles waltl. The sequence goes on from NC_090440.1 coordinate 497,896,380, forward strand.
GCCAACTTTGGAAGGCAGCATAAACAAAAAAAATTACAAGTAACTTCCAAGCTAGCAATCACCTTCTACGTTTTCTTTCATTCTCCAGACTTTTATAATCATACTCAAGTACAAAGCCACAGAAGATCATTGGCCAAAGCACCAGAACTCCACCTTAAATTTTATTTTCCTTCAGTACCCTCCAGTGGGTCAGGCACTTACTGGAGTGCATTGGTCATTTGCCCGATTTCCCACTCTAAGAAACTCCTTTCAAAAGAGAAGATCACCTGATTCTGCATATCCCAACCATTTTCCTTTGTAACCCCTTTCGACAGCCACCACCACACTCATCTGAGTTGAAGTAAAATCTATTGATTCATTATTGCATTCCAAGTAATCCTTACATACAGAAGAAATTCATCTAAACACCATGGGCTGCATTTACTAAGATTTTGTTTCATCCTTGTGCCGCAGTGCGATGCAAAACCTAGAATGAGATTTAGCAAGCCACATAAGGCCATCTTGCGTGACCATCTGTGGTGTGGAAAATCTGGAAAAATGCAAGCCAGTGCAAGTCAGTGTGTTACATTGATCCATGTGGTGGGAGTATTACGTGTTCCCACACATCCACCCATGTATTCTGAAGCATTCCCAGATTAACCAATGTTGCTTGACCTGGGAATGTGTAAGAATTTTATTCCTTCCCATCAGAGGCACAATGAGGAGAACCATCTTCATTTCTCCTTGTTGTTTCTTTTTTTCTAAGTGTGCTGCACTTGCAGTGCACTTAAAAAGTGGAGAATGCCTCTAAGGATTGTTTTTGTTCAGGAAAGTGTACCATTCTGCAGAAAATCAATCCTGCCTGTAACGCAGGCACTCCTGGGGTGCTTGCATTGGCACTAGGCATCAGACTGTACACAGGAAGAGGACATGAATGCAGCATATCTTGATAGATAGGGCACATTCATGTCCTCTCTCTTTCATACAATGCAGCAAGTTGTCTGGCTTTCTTGTATGAAATAATATTATATCTGGACCCATACGTTTATGGGAGCAGTGCAATACATGAATTCTTGCTCTGATTCCACACAGGTCCATGTTCCTCTTGATTGTCCCCACTTCGTTCTCCTTGCTTATTCACTAATGGTGATCCTAGCTGGTGCCTTTGCTCTTGAACACAAGCCTTGCTGACATTTCATGATTAGTTTACTCGTTCAATAGCTTTGGCTCGTAGAAGAAGTAAGCAGTGGAACTGGAATGTTATTCAATAACACAGACACTGGTGCCACCTAGAATCCTTAGGATAATATATTGGAGGGGGAGGTGCAACAAACGATATTCCCTTCATTTACTTTGTTTCTGCATCAATATTGACATCAGTAAATCATTTGTTCTTCTATTTAATTTAGATCCTGGAGCATGCTATGTAAAGTGTGTACAGACAAATGCCTGAAAGAAGAGCCACCAATGTACCTTCACATGGAGCTTCCTAATCGGTGGTCAGCAGGCTTTCATTTGCAGAACATCTTATAATAACTGAATGCCACATGTTTTCATCCATGTTTTTTAGACTAAAATGGTGTATTTTGGGGCCAAAAACATATATTTTTTAGTTAAATATTATTCCTTGATAAAACAAAGGAGGTTTGAAAAAGAGAGTGAGCATTCTGGTGCCCAAGCAGATCTACAGTACCTATTTATGTCAAATGAATTATAGAACTAAAAACATTACAATGTACATTTTGGGCTCATATACTAAAACTTTCACCTAATAAGATTGTTTTTCTATATGAATACTGACATTATCAAATCAGGGATTACACTGTTCATGTAAGACGTTACTATCACCCATGTGCAAGAACATAAGTGCATTTGAGTTTCTGCCCCAGGAGCATACATTTTAATTTACTGACTAAATCAAAGCTTTCTGTGACTATCAAACATGTTAACAAGTACATAGAGTTTCCTCATGCTTGCTAAAGCTGAGGGCCACCTTTCTGTACTCTTTGATACAATCAAGCATGATATCTTCATTGGCCTTTTCTTGGTTGTGGTCCTGCCAGACTTTATTATGATATTTAGGGCCAGATGTAGCAAAATTCCAAATTGCGAGCTGCAATTTGCGAGTCCCAGCGACTCGCAAATTGCAACTCGCAATTTGGAATGCAGAAAGGTGTCTCAGACACCTTCTGCGAGTCGCTATGGGGTCGCAAAGACCCACCTCATTAATATTAATGAGGTGGGTCGCAATTTTCGACCCCATAGCGATTCAGGGCACTCACGGGGATGGTGACCTGCTGGAGACAGCAGACCACCATGTCCGTGACTGCTTTTAAATAAAGCAGTTTTTTTTTTCAAAGTGCAACCCGTTTTCCTTAAAGGAAAACGAACTGCACTTTGAAAAAAAACCGAAACCTTTAGTTTCGGTATTTTTCAGGGCAGGTAGTAGTCCATTGGACCACTGCCTGCCCTGAATTTTTATTTTTTTTCCCAGACACAAAGGGGAAGGGGTCCCTTAGGGACCCCTTCCTGTTTGCGCCTGGGTTACCATCCACTTCAAGTGGATGGTAACTGCGCTTTCATTTGCGACGCAATCGAGTTTCCCTTCCTATTTGCGACTCGCATAGCATTGCGAGTCGCAAATAGTAAGGGGAACACCCCTTCCTATTTGCGAGTCGGAAATGCATTTTGCGAGTCGGATCCGACTCGCAAAATGCATTTCTACATAGCAATGAGGCTTTAGCGACTCGCAACCGGCGATTTTCGCCGTTTGCGACTCGCTAAACCCTTGCTACATCTGGCCCTTAGTTCCATTATAACACATGAACATATGATTAAACGTACCTTAGAAATTCACCTTAAACACAGTTAGGGTGCAGTTATGATGATGTCGCAAATTCGCCGGAATTTTTTTTTTTAAAGTGAGCGTGGGCTGCATCGCTTGTTTTTTGTTAAGCTCCTGGGTGGGCTAGATCCTGGGGGCATTGATTTTAAAAAAAGTTAGGGTGGCCTCCTAGCCATCCTCATAGCCTGGGGGCCACCGCCTCCCCAGGGCATTTACCAATTTGGTGCAATGGGAGAACATGGCCCCGTGTCCAGAGGATGACCACCACCCCAGGGTAAATCTATTTTCTGATGTGAGGGAGGTGCGACTGCCTCCCCGTTAAGCCCCGGGGACCACCACCTCTCTGAGGCATTTAAATAATATGCTGTGGGGAAGCTGTGTGCTCCCCGCAGCCCAGGGGACCACCACCTCCTCAGGGTAAACATTGAAAAATGTAAATGAGGTATGCTTCCAACCCCAAGCCCCGCACAATTTCACCATTGGAGGGGGCCCATTGCCCCCCGTGGGGAGCCACTCATGGCCCTGGGGACCACTAACCCCCAGGGCCAGCTCCTGCTATGTCGTAGGGTGCCCATCCCAGGACATAGCTGTTTGCTTTTGCTTGGTGGGAACTGACCACTCCCACCAAGCAAAAGCAAACATAACTCCACTTTCTGTTGGTGGGATCAGTCAAACAGGTCAAGCTGTCAGAAAGCGGAGTTTTCATCTCTCTTCCCTGTATGCAGATATGTATGTAGGGAAGACAGATGCAAACATTGCTCCAGAAAGCAGGGAGCTGCTATTAAAAGTACCTCCTTGCTTGCTGGAGCAATGCCCGCAGGAGACAGGAGACAGCTGGGAACACGGGGAGGCCTTGAGGGTCGCCCTGGGGTCCAAGATAGCCCTTATAGGCCAAATAATAAATTGTTAAAAAAAATAAAAAAAACGTATAGCCTAATGGCGAAGGTCATAGACCTTCACCCTGAGGGTTGAGGGTTCAACTCCAGGTGTATTCATAGTCAACCCCTCCTTTAATTTCTTTTCAACTGCATATGTTTAAGGTTCATATTGAAAGGTGATCTCATCTTTTTAATTGACAAATACATTTTTCTTTTCAATTTGTGTAGATTCATCCAACAAAGCCTAAAAATCTCTCTCTCCCTCTCACTCTTTCTCTTTCATTCTCTGTCTCACACACTGAGTCAGACCCTTATGCATTGACTCACAGACCCATACAGATCCTAGTGCACTCACTTACAGCCCTAGTTAGAACCTCACACACCCACTCACAGACCCACTCAGACTATCACACACCCACTCACGCACCAACTAACACCCTCATGCAGCCACTCACAGACCTGTGCAGACACTGACGCTCCCACTAAGACACTGATGCACTCACTCTCACACCCAGACAGAGACTCTTGAACCTACCTATTCTCACACTCAGAGAGATAGGCTGTGACCAACTCCCGCTGTGAACAGCCAAAGGGCCATGTTCAGAGTAGGGTTGGCTGGTTATGGGGATTGGCTGTGCATGGGCGAAGGCCATGTACAGTGCAAGGTCAGGTGCTTATTGGGGTTGGCCAGGCCCTATGGCAGACCGCTGCTGCGCATGGCCAAAGGCCATGCATGGCGATGGTTGGATTAACGTATAATAATTAAAATTACTATACATTTAAAACAACAACAAAACAAAGGCTACAGGTACATTATAGTTAAGCTCACATTTTAAACGTACAAAACCATAGAAATTCACCTGTTATAGTTAGAGTTATCTCAAGTAACTATAACTCGTGCCCTAAGGTAACCAAAAACAGTGCCCTTGCCATGCCCTGCTAATTACCCCATAAATTATGGCACTCATTCATAAAACTACTATTAAATGCACCACCTTACCCTTAGATATTCCTGATTGTGAGAGCCTAATGTTCTCACTATGTTTGTCCCCCACTTTTACCTTTTCAGGAATTCTGCTCTATCGACCACCTGGACCTGTGCTACGTTTCCTGGATTCTCTTCCGGAGGTTGCAGCCAGTCATATCTGCAATCTCTCCAACTTAACTATTTTAGGAGATTTTAATATTCATCTCAACAACTTCGACTGCCCTTCGGCTAAATTACTGGCAACCTCTCTCGCAGCACTCCAACTAATTCAGCATGTATCTGGCCCTACCCACCAGAAGGGTCACACGTTGGATCTTATATTCAGCAATATTGCCAACTTGCTGACGGCCCCTCCACTGCCATTACTCTGGACCGATCACTCCCTTCTCACTTTCACTTTCCCGTATGATGCCACCCAAGGGCACATCCCCAGCACCACCACATCTGGACGCATTTGGTCAAAACTGGACCCGGAAGAATGGCGTAAGGCCCTCTTGACTTATGGCAAAACCGGTCACTCATCTGCCCCAGAAACTGCAGACTCTTTTGATAAATGGATCTCATCCTCCTTGGATGTTGTTCTACCCATCAGAACCAGAGTGGTTCCCTCACCCCACAAATCTAAACCCTGGTTCTCCCCTTACCTGCTTGAACTCACAAAGAACTGTAAAAAACTTGAGAGACTGTGGCGTAAAAACTACAGTCTCTCTAACAGAGAGATCTACAAGCAATCAGTCAGAACCTATCACCACAATATTAAAACTGCCTAGTCTACCTTTTATGGTGGAAAAATAGAATGTTCTTCATGTCCTCAGAAATAAATTTTTCAAATTTTTAGAGATCTTACCTCCCCTCCCATTTCTACCCCTATGACGGAAGCCTCCGTCTCCCACAGTGATCGACTGGCATCCTTTTTTCAGGACAAAGTCATCAGTATATACTCTGGGTTTCCCGTCTATATGAATGATCCCTCTATTTGTAATGACACTGACTCCCTTCCTGTAGGAGTCTCTCTAACCTCCTTCCCCCCTCTCACCGAGGAGGTGACCATTAATTTCCTGTCCAAAATTAAATCCGGCTCCCCTCTGGACCCCGCCCCTCCCTCTGCTCTCTTGCAGGTAGCAGGCACCATTGCTCCTCCTCTCACTAAAATTCTTAACAGCTCCTTATCCTAGGGCTCCCTTCCCCAGTCATTTAAACATGCTGTGGTTAAGCCCCTTTTGAAGAAACCCAAACTTGACCCCACTTTATTGGAAAATTTCAGACCTATTGCCCTCCTCCCTATCTCCGCAAAAATCCTTGAGAAACATGTCAACACTGAACTAACTAACTATCTCGAAAGCAATGAACTTCTTCATCCCACCCAAATGGGCTTTAGAGCCTTGCACAGTACAGAGTCAGCTCTCCTCTCAGTAACTGAGACGGCCCGCCAGCTCTTAGACCTAGGGTCTCACGTAGCCATCATCCTGCTTGACCTAAGTGCAGCTTTCGACACTGTCGACCATGATCTTCTCTGTCGGAGACTATCGGATGTAGGAGTCGGAGGTTCCGCCCTCTCTTGGTTTTCCTCCTTCCTTAGAGACAGATCTTTCCAAGACTTGGACCGGACCTTCTTTTCTGGCCTTTTCCCCTTGGCATGTGGAGTCCCCCAGGGCTCGTCCCTTAGCCCCACTCTTTTTAACGTTTACTTGTCACCTTTAGCTAGAGTAGTTGCCCCTCATAATCTGTCCTTGGTCACCTATGCAGATGACACCCAGTTAGTGGTATCCCTCTCCAGCTCTGGAGACTCGCCGGTGACCAATCTCTCCCGCTGTATGAGTGACATCGCCAAATGGATGACCAAGTCCAAACTCAAATTTAACGATGGAAAATCGGAAGTCCTGGTTTTGGGCAACGGTCCCCCCCCCTCTTCCCCTTCCCTCGCTCTCAGATGCCTTCAGTACTCTTCCTCCCCCCAAATCTCAGGTTAAAACTCTAGGTGTGATGCTTGACCCCAGGCTTACTATGGACTCTCAAGCCAGTAAAGTTTCTTCTACCTGCTTTGGTCTTATGCGCATGTTCAGAAAGATTCTCTCTCTTCTTCCTCCTATAGCCAGAAGAATTCTCATCCAAGCCTTAATTCTTTCCTGTCTGGATTACGGAAACTCTCTGTTCCTTAGCTCCCCTTTTTATGTTATAAAGAAGCTGCAAAGAGTGCAAAATGCAGCTGCCAGGCTTCTTACTCACTCCTCAAAATATTAATCTGCCAAATTGGCTATCTCCACCCTCCACTGGCTCCCCATCAAAGAACGGATCCATTTTAAATCTCTCTGCATTGTCCATAGGGCCCTACATGGTAAAGGTCCCATCTCTCTAAGGAAATGGATCTCCCTGCATACTCCTTCTAGGAACTTACGTTCCTCCTCTCTTAGGTATGCACACATTTCTCGATCTAAGAGAGCCTGGGGCAACAATTCTTTTTCCAGTAAGGCCTCCCACCTTTGGAATACCCTTCCTTTGGAGCTCCGTAATGAATCCTCCGAGCACCTCTTTAGGAAAAAGCTCAAAACTTTTTTATTCTGTAAATAGCATTGATCCCCCCTCCTATTTGTGCGTTGCTGCTTTTAGCGCTGGGATGCCTTCGGGTCGCCATGCGCTTTACAAATCTTATAAACTAAAACTAAACTCATGACATCTTTGATAACATCACTGATAATATCAATGTCATATTTGCAGTAATATTTTTGATGATAATCTGTGCATTGTGGAGCGCGAGTTATAGTTACCTTGGGCACGAGCTATAGTTACTTGAGATAACTCTAACTATAACAGGTGAATTCTATGGTTTTGTACGTTTAAAATGTGAGCCTAACTAGAACATCCCTGTAACCTTTATTTTTTTTGGTAAATATATACATGTATATATTTAATAAAATTCACTCCGTCAAGCTGCCACTCCTCTTGCCGGTGGGTGCAGCATCACGTAGGGACGGACCCACAATAAACACTTTCCCCACACCAAGAATGCACACTCAGGTGGGCACTGCAAATCAAATTTATTGTATAATAATGCCAGACAGCAATAAAATGTGACAAATGCATTTTTGGCTACACGCCTTCCTCAATGTCAAGTTACTGGCCACATACTGCTGTTTTTTAACTCTTTCCATATGAGTTAATTACACATCGTTGAAGGTTAGTAAACATAGAAGATGCACATCAATTT